>NC_139217.1:127205880-128405880 GCF_055691185.1 Crinia signifera
GACCCAAATTTACCACTAATTTGAAGTACAATGTGTCACGAGAAAACAATCTCAAAATCACTGGGATAAGTAAAAGCAAAAAAAAGTTATCCCCACTTAAGTGAAACATGTCAGATTTGAAAAAAATGGCTCTGTCAGGAACGCAAAAACTGGCTCTGTCAGGAAGGGGTTAAAGCTAAAAGTCTGCAGTTAAAGCACATCTTGTTTGGCGTATTTCAAATCCATTGTACTGGTGTATACAGCGCAAAATATGATAATTGTGTTGATGTCCCAATAATTATGGGCCTGACTGTATACATAAAATGAAATCACGCAACATGTTTTGTCCTGAGGAAGAACAGATGAAACATGGGTGATTTATGACACCTACCTCACCTCCTTACACATTACGTTTGGTTCTTTTTATTTTAGTTTGTGTCCCCTATCCTAGGTTTTTAGGTGGATTTATGCATATATATTTTATTCACAGTTTTTTTCTGATTTGACCTTGATTCTGGTTTTTATTATTATTTCCCTTGTCTTCTTTTTTGTTATAATTTTTTTTGACCACTACATAATTTTCTGTATATATACTGCTATTAAAAAGTGTATTTTATATATGAAACTGTATACCTCCTTTAAACACCTGGAAGCACCTTAGGTTGCAATTTTATCCATACACTGGTGATTTATATATATATAAATGGATTCAGGGGGGCGGGGGCACCTGGGCACGTGCTCCCCCTGTCATTTCTGACATATCTCATTTTGTAGCTGAGGCTTTCCAATGAGCCTGGCCCTGTGCCGCCCCCCCCCCCCCCCCTCACGGGAATCGGAGATACCACCAGGCAAAACTGGAACGTTTTCCCCATAAGATAACATGGGATTCCCTAATTCCAACCCTCACCCAGTTCCAACAGCTGCCAGTTCCCGCATCACAGAAGCTGGTGTTTGATCTCAATCGAGTTCAAATTGCTGGTCCATGTAGGTCAATCAGTTCCAAAGATATGGGGGGGTAAACCGATTTTTCTCTATTTCTGAAATGTAATGTCATGGCTGTTCATGTTCTTTGATGGTAGATTTCTCTGGAACCAAATGACCCAGTTTCACAGGACCAAAATTATTCGAAGCCCACTCCAAAGTTCTTCAATATGATACTGGTCTCATGTAAATGGGTCAGTTAGTTCCAAAGATATAGCCGGTTAAACGATATAGCTGGTTAAAGGGGTGGGGGGAGAGGGGGCGGTTTTCTCTCCCCCTCCCACCAGAAAATGAAGGGACTAGGCTGGTGTAAAAGGGGCCAACCCAGGAATGTCCCTGCATGATCCTGGGACCATATTCCCGGATAAATCCCTGCATTTTATGGTGTGAAAGAGGTATTATTTCAAATAGCTGGGACCTGCAGTGCTCTGAATACAGCCAGGCAGCCCCCTACTCTCTGCACAGCTCCCAATGGCTGTCACTTCTGCCGGGCGGCATCTGTCCCCCATTTACTGCAAGCATGTATTCCCCCTTGGCAATGAGCATGAAATCCCTCATGGCAATGAGCATGGAACCCCTGGAAATGAGCATATAGGTAAGCAGCAATTATGTAGCATCATTTTTAATAGGCTTTATGGTGTTTGTTATAATACTGTATGTAATGGACATTATGGTATGTGGCTGAACATGTTATAGGAATTATGGTGTCAATATTTAATGCGCGCCTTTGGTGCGCAATTAACCTGTTTATAAAGCATATTGTGAATTTTGGTTCAATCCAAAGCATTATGTTAATTTTAGCTCAATCCGTGTGGCATTATGTGAATTTTGGCTTAATCCGTGTGACATTATGTGAATTTTGGCTCATTCCATTTGGCATCATATGTAAGAGGCAAGTATAATGGGGTCTAGTATTTCATTGCATAATGTGTAGAAGTTGTATATGGTGTGGTACACTACACTCAAGGAAACGACCCCTTTTGAGTGGTCATACCCCATTTTTGCACAGCACTTTTGACACCAAGGCCTGTGCACTTTACACGCCAGTGCCTATTTTTAATCCCATTCCCACCCTCTCTCTGCTCTCCTCCTCTCTCTCGCTGCTCTCTTAGCCCTCTTACACTGGCACCACTAACACCCCTCTTCCCCTCCCAAACCTTCTCCTATCATGGTGCCCCCCTGTCATTTTCTCCTGGATCCACCCCTGTATATATAAATATCAAAATATATTTTAGTGCATGCATAGTAATTTACCAGATTATTAGGGATGCAGTTATAATCCGGCGGTCGAAATCCCGGCTTTCAAAATCCCGACCGCCGATATCCCAACACTTTCTCCCTTTGTGGGTATCCACGACACTCATAGAGGGAGAATAAATGAGTGTACCGAGCATAGCGAGGCACCGGGCCCGCTGCGTGGCAAGCACAGCGAGCCCGCAAGGTGGGGGCGATCCACGACCCCCCCCCCCCCCCGTGTCGGGAATTCGGCGGTCAGGATTCCGGCTTCAGGAATTTGAACGCCGGGATTCCGACCGCCGGGATTTCGTATCAATCCCGATTATTAACAGTAATGCATAGTAATGCACTGTAGAAAATACCCCAATATTTGCAGTATAATGTAACATATGTATAATATATAATTCAGGTGTATAGTCTGCAACCGGTTCTCTAGCAGAAGGTATGTGGCCCATCGGGGTTTTCCTCTTTCCATCCCCAATTTCCCACTGTGCACCTGTTAGCCAGTCCGACCCTGCCTCTAGGTAAAGACAAGTTGATTCGCTCTGTATGTTTGCAGAAAGTCTATAATAAAGGTTTCGCACTCTACCTTTTTTTATAATTCAATATCTCCATTAGCCTAAGGATAATAAACATAGGATTTTATTGATGTAATGTTTTTCTCCCTCATGAAAGATTGAAATTCCTATGAAGTATATTGAGATCTATTATCTGAGATTAACTCCTTTGGGGTAACTTTTTCTACTGAAATTTGTAGACGAGTATGTAATTTCTGTTGCAGAAGTCTCTTGTGGAGTGAAAGCAGTCTTTGGTCATTTAAAATAGTAATCAATAATATGATACCTAAATGGAATAAATGTGGTGCAGGCTTTAGTGGCCCAAAAATGGCAATGAGGTACTTTTCCCTTGCAGTGTTAGGAAAAGGAAGTGACTGCCAGGGGTGCAGAAAGATGGAGCATGAGCTCCAGGCACCATCAGAGACTGAGAAGAAAAAAGAGATACATCTGCACACTAATGTATTTTGCCTAATAATTGAGGCTTAATATTCCATGATCTACTGCGTGGTTAGTCTGCGGGGGTGCAGTCCTGAACAACCAAAAGTAAACATTAGTAGAAAAGAGAGAATGGTTGCAATGTTGGATGCACACCTAGATAGAAACTATGAATTGAACTTTATAATAAGTATTTCTCTAGGTGTGCGTCCAACATTGCAACCCTTTGTCTTTCTCTTCTCTTCTCTTATCATCAGAGACTGGAAATACCACAAAGGGCTACCTTCTTCACCAGAGCAGGCTCTACCATTATGCCAAGTATTGCCCTAAAGAGCGCACAAGCTCCCTACAGAAGACTGGGACTCCGAGTACAGGGGGAGAGAACTGGAGGCGAGGGAACAGCACCCATACTAAGCATCCTTTCCTTTTCACTGTGTGCAGGCATAATTGTGCTTCAGATTATGGTGTGTGATTAGCCACCTGTCTGACTCAAATTATTGTTTTACTGCTTTATTCATGTGTCAAATGCAAAGTAATATGAAATACTGTGTTTCCCCGATAATTAGACCTACCCCGATAATTAGCCCTACCCCAGATTTTGGACGCTGGTCCAAAATAAGCCCTCCCCCGAAAATAAGACCTATCATTTTTCCCATGTAATTTTATGTACACCATATCTGTAGCCCCCGCTCAGCCCCCGCTGACTCCCGCTGACCCCCGCTGCCCTCCGCTCACCTCCTCTCACTCACCTGCAGCACCGCAGCTCCCGTTCCCAGGGATGCATTGCGGTAGGCGCGGCGTGACGTCACGCCGCGCACATCACGCGGCTGACTGGCTGACTGCTGCTCACCACACACAGCGCCATCAACGAACATACCGTTAAAGTACGGTAATAAAACAAACAGGTGGGTGCATGTAAAATGTCAAATTTCTTAAAGGCATTTCTTAAAGGCGCAGTGGGGAATTTCTATTAAATAAGCTATTAAATATTCTATTAAATAAGGTCTATTAAAATAAGCCCTCCCCCGAAAATAAGACCTATGGTCTTTTTTGAGGAAAAAAAAAAAATAAGACAGTGTCTTATTATCGGGGAAACACGGTAAGCAAAAATAGAATTATTATGTGAGGGGAAAAGACTGACTCCTACAGTAGTTAAAACTATGGGGGTTATTCAGACCTGATCATAACGCTGCTAATTTGCAGAGCCCTGGTATCAGGTAATCGCCGCCCAGCCAAAATGAAATCCCACCAGTGCAAGGCTTGAGAATGGTTCAGGTGTCGACCTAAGGCCTGTCAGCCTTCAGGTTTCAACCCAATGCATGTCGACCTAAATTGGGTCGACCCAATGACCCATACAACTCTGAATATAGATTACTTAATAATATACATGATTTTGAGTGACACATATGCCTCCGGAGCACCGTTCATTCTTTTGGAATTGCGTGCTTGTTGGAGCAGGCAGTGATGAGAGGATATCCACGATGAAACTGGTGGGAAGGTATTCAGTAATGCAGGCCAACACAGGTTTTGGGGGGAGACTTTTACTAGAAAGTATAAATTGCCTAGTAAGTTAGCCAAAATCTCAATGTTTCCCCTGGCTGGGCAGCATGTACAACATCTCTTAGTCAAAATCTCAGGCATATCTAGCCAAAATCTCAATGTTTCCTCTGGCTGTGCAGGCAATGCAATTATGACTAGATCACAGACGATCATTATTTAGACAACATCTCTTAGTCAAAATCTGAGGCATATCAAGTCAAAATGGCTTAGTAAAAATTGGCCATTATCCAATTTCTCACCGTGTGTACAGGGCTTTATAGTCAAACACACGGGGCAATGAGGAGCACGGGTCACTCAGCACACACCAGCAATGCAATCTGTGCGGACAGTGCTCTCTGGTGGGAGAACACTGGCGATGACTAGAGTTTGACTGCATGCAGTCAAGATCTAGTCAGGTGATAGCTCCATTGCTGGGGGGGTTTACACACGGGGTGATGTGAATTTAATTTCTAAGAGTTCTAGGGCGAGATGTATTAAAATACATCGCCACCCCTTGCCGCAGCGATGCTAGAGCATATGTATTAACATAAGAGGCTAGCAATGCAGTGCGGAGACGGAGGCCCCCCAGTGATACCTTTGATGTTGTGTGCTGGGGGGGGGGTCTACGTCACATCCCGGCTCTGCACGGCTGTCCCCGGTGCCTCCTCCTCCACCTGCACATCCGGCTGTGACATATGCTAGGGGGAGGTTCATGGAGGAAGGGGAGGGGGGGGGTAGGAGTCTGTGGCAGACGGCGGACAGCGGGCAGCGATAGAAGCCCATAGGCTTCTATAGTGTATCATCACCTTTGTAATGATGCGGTGGCCGGGTATTAGTACATTTGAAAATGCGGTAAACCGGAGGTTTTACCGCATTTTCCTCTTAGTACATCCCGCCCCTAGTCAGATCGCTTATAAATAGCCCAAAAATCGCCCTGTATGTATGGTCCTTCACTGTCATAATTGTTTCAGCTTTCTGGATAACATGCTATACTGTATCTATAAAATATCTTACACTGAAGAGCAGTTGACACTCCATAGGTGAATAGAAAATGGTAAATACAGCATGGGTGCATCTTCCTCAGGGGTTTTGACAAATTTGACTCACATTCTATGGGTTTAGTTTTGACAAATTATTTCATATCTCTGCCTTTGGCAGTAGGATGTGACTTTATTCCTGATAATTTTAGCTTTTTTTATCCAAAAGCGCCTCTAAATTAAGTCTGAGCTCTTATGAACATACAGTAATGTGTCATACACAGACAATTGACAGTTGACAAACATATGACCAACTCTTGCAAATTATTCAATATCATTTAACATGTAAGTGTCAGTTTTGCAAATGTCTGCTTTTTGGGTGGGTTTCTTGGTGGTTTTGCAAAAAAAAAAAAAAAAATTCTAAGGGCACAACATAGCCATTTTAGAAAATGCTGCTACAATACAGTACATTATCATCCTGTTTTTTCCAAATAATGAAATATAGTAAAAACCACCAATCAACTGTAGGGTCAGTATTAAGTACACAATTACAGTGTGGCCCTTCTTGGCCATGCAGAACGTCATTGTTGCTAAAAATATGCATCTAATTCACAGAAATATAACAACTGAGTGTGACATAACACGGTGGCGGTTAGTCCCTTTAGACTTAAGGGGGGCTGCAATTTCCTGGGTACTGCTCGTTGCAAACAGTCATTAATTATTTGCAGGTTATTAGTTTGCTTTGTGCTGTACCAGTGTTTGTATGCATTTACTGTAAATAAATGTTGTACTTATATGCACACAAACACAGTTACCGAGCAAAATACACACTTTTAATAACTTTAATATTATTAAAGTACACAAAATGATACTATTAATAAAGATCTACACACAAATATTATTCAAATAAAATAAAGGTCCAAGCACCTCTTTGGTGCAATGCCTACCTTCCTTCAGCTGCATCACACTTAGTGACTCACTGAAGTCTGAGCATGCTCACTGCAGAGAATTTGCTTCTGGGCTGCACAGACAGCAGCCCATAGAAGCACTGTAGCTCTGCCGATTTGCACAGAATGGCTTCCTGTTGGAATATCAGCTATCATCGCTCCATGTACTGGCAGACCAAGAGGGGGAGGAGTTTCCATCTCTGTGTATGCTGAGCAGTAGCAGCTTCCGAAAGGAATCTACTACATGCTGTCCACTGGGTTGGTCTGTTGCTGTGTCTCCCCTGCTGCTTCATGGAGCTTGGTGAGAGGAGGTTACCAGCGTGTCAGAGACACAGACAGTCAGAACCAGAGCTCCGGAGGTAGGGGAGGGTGCCCACAGGGGGAAGCACCCGAGCTCTGGTGCTGTCTATCTGTGTCTCTGGTGTTGTGATTTTAGCTGGAGGGGCTGCAGACCTGCAGCCCTATAGCAGGTGCCGCCACTGACAAAACCACATTGCTAGCCCGTACTTATCAATTTGATGTGCAACATTGTCTATCTGTGTGGCTGCCTCTGAATCTGTATACAGCAACCACATTTTACTTCACGTCAAGTTCCATTATGTTTAACATGCTTAAAACTAATTATTGTATGGTTGAAGTCACAGCCCAGCATCTCTAGTACACTGCAGGGTTATTTACTAAGATGGGATGTTGCTATGGGCAACCAATGAAATTCTATATATTATCTTTTTAGAAGGTGCTAAATAATAAATAGATTCTGATTGGGGGGCCATAGCTACATTCCATCTTCAATAGAACTGCTATCTTAGTAAATGTACCCTTTTGAGTGTTTCTTTGTGATGTCATGCCGGCTGTGTCATATTGAATATGAATACCAGGTTTAGAGTACTCATATAGATGTGGGCACCATTCAGAGAACAGTTAAAGTTGCCTAAGTCATTAAAACATTTTTTAATTCATTCATATTGTTCCTTTAATATAATTTAGAAACACAAATAAATTGTGCTAATAGTAATACCTGATGGCAACATCCAGATATAGGGCCAGATGCACTGAGCTTCAAAAGTGATAAAATGGAGAGTGATAATCAGCCAGCCAATCAGCTCCTACCTGCCATGTCACAAACTGTGTTTAAAAAATGTCAGGCAGGAGCTGATTGGCTGGCTGTTTATCACTCTCCTTTTTATCACTTTTGAAGCTTAGTGCATCTGGCCCTATTGTCTGAAACAACAATGTTTTAAAGATTAAAAATAATTTAGTAAAATATATATGTCTGTCTTATCAGAATTAAGTTGTCCATTTCTCCATTTTGCTTGGAAGAAAACAAAATCCTCCAAGTGTGTTTGTTGGTGTTACCAAGAAGCCTAGTGGTCTTGTTTATATGATGTACATTCTGTCATAAATATTGGATGCTGATAAAAAAAAACACAACAACTTGTGCTTGAAGGCAATACATAATTTAACATCGTTCCGAAAACATCCCAGAATTCAGACAGTGACGGCATCCATCTCTGGTAATAACAGTATTACATCCCTCTTATTTTTCTAGTCAAAATTAAAATATAATTGGAACACATTCTTCACTTCTATTTTCCCTGTATACAAAGACCAGTGGTCAGCCAAATACCACATGTGACATGAACTTACATTTGTACAGCATCTATGGTTTCAGCAGCTTGTTCCCAAACTGTAGCTGTAAAGCTGGGTACAAGCTGAGCGATATGCCATTCCGTTGGGAAGATAGGACCAGCAAATCATTGTATATGGGCGACATGCGTGCTCCTGTGGTCGCATATGCTGATGCTAGCTTTGATGTGCTGCATTTCAAAAACTAGCGACATCGCCAGCAACCCTATACATGTTAATGAAGGACGTAACAGTGTCCTTCTTTAATATTGCTCCTCTGTGATGGGCAATCTGGGATGATGGGGCCCAGATCTTCGTCGCTCCAGTGTGAAATCAGCTTAACAGCTAATTACCGTATTTCTGCCGTATCGATTTGATTTGAATCAAGTAAGAGCAAAGTTTGAAACATGTGACGGTAAACTTAACAAATAAAGATATTAACGGACCTTAATGTACTAAATCCTCAGAATTACCATTGTAAGTAATGTATTTGAAATAACCTAAATATATCTATATTACTAACCCAGCCCAATAACAGTTTGATAAAAGCTGGTCTCTATGAATAGTATGTGAATGTAAGACAAATGCTGTGCAAACTGTATATGTCTGAAATTCCATTACAGTATCTCTGGGTTATCTTGATGGGCGTCCATCGGTTGGGAATTATATTGTAATAACCAGTAGCGGTTTTAGAGGTGGGTCTGCAGCGCAGTGCAATATTCAAATAGGGGACTGTTCTGCAACTTCACCTCTAGAGCTGCCACTGGTAATGATGGAGATGGCTCGATTACCTGCAACCCGACTGCTCTAAGCATATCCCAAATACACCTCTACATACAGTAGTATCTTATACTTTGTACAGGAAGTCTGAAACTGTAGACCACAAGCTATTCTATATTATTATTATTTATTATTATTTATTTATCTATTTATTAACAGTTTCTTATATAGTGCATATTCCGCAGAGCTTTACGGAGAATATTTCAACATTTACAGCTATATTCCCTACCACATGTACACCCACACACAAACATTCTAGGTTTAATCTTGTTAGAAGCCAAATTACCTACCAGTATATTTTTGAAATGTGGGAAGAAACCGGAGTACCCGGTGGAAACCCACGCAAGTACGGGGAGAATATACAATCCCCGCACAGTTAGGGCCATGGTGGGAATCGACACCATGACCTCAGTGCCGTGAGGCAGAAATGCTAACCATTACACCATACGTGCTGCCCCTGTTTGAAGCTATGTCTGCTAGGAAGGATTCAAGAAGCCCCTCATTTCCGGTCAAAGGCCCTGATTATGCTCATTTGTGTTGTAGCAAAAATGCTCTGCACAATTATGGGTAAATATACAAAGATGGAAGTTCTATTTCAGATGGGATGTTGCTATAGAGCAGGGGTGGGGAACCTTTTTTGTGCCAAGGGCCAATTGTATGGTGGAAAAATCCTTCGGGGGCCGTATGTAAAAATTTCTCTTACAAATTGTCGTGCTGCAGCCGTCCCACGCTCCGGCGGCTGCCGCTGAATAGGACTAATCGTCTCCGGCTGCTGTTAATTACGAGGAATCTCGCAAGAACTACCAACCTCTCGCAAGAAGTCCCCTTCACTTGACTCCGGGCAAAGCTGCTGGGTGGGTAGGAGGGCCACTCAGACCTGCTACGGGGGCCGCATACGGCCCCCGGGCCTGAGGTTCCCCACCACTGCTATAGAGTCTACTATCTTCTAGAAGGTGCTAAATTAATGAGATCAGTAGATTCTGATTGGTTGCCTATAGCAACGTCTTATCTGAAGTAGAACTCCCATCTTAATAAATTTCCCCCATAGTGTCCTACACAATAGCCTAATTAGTATTTTTATTTTTACAAGGGACATACAGTATAATACCCTTTTTTATTGAAACAGTGAATTTGATACATTCTGCAGCAGCCAGGCTTAGAAATATGTTTAGAAAATGAATTAAGGCGACACAACTGAATCCGGAATAATGTACTCTCTAAATATTCTGAAATCATGTGGTTTTCTAATTTGCAAATACATTTCTTTAAAAGAGTTTGTAATGCAAGTCAAGTCCAACTTGAACTACAACCCTTGCTTTCCTTGGCTGATCCATAATTCAGTATTTTCAGAGTACTGTGTGCTATTTCAGCCTTAACTGAAATGCAAGCTCCCCTCTGCTGGCATTGTCTTTATCATGTGTGTCAGGGCGTTTTCTCGTATGATGTTTTCTCTTTATCTCCCTGTTTTAATGCCTGGGCACTTTTTATTGTGATAAATGTAACATGCTGTTTCTGAGAAATCAGGACAGAGGAAACTACAAAGATTTACAGGAAATGCCCCGCTTTCTTCAGCTTTCTTTTACAGCACTGTTTCCTCTTGAACATAGTATAATGGCCAGAGTTTTTGTTGTGGTGTCTGCATGTACAGCAATGGTCAACATATATGTAAATTGGATAAATCTAAATTGGATAAATCTAAGGATTTAGTGTTTATCATTTGGCTTCAGGAAAACATAAGGGATTGTAGACTGGTCTAGAACAGGGGTCCTCAAACTATTTTGCTCTGGGATCTCATCAGACAATAATAACAGGACAAGTTACTGCAGAAGGCCATCACTTCGCATCAGGGGCGGATCCAGGATAAAATGACAGGGGGGGCACCATGATAAAAGAGGGTTTAGGTGGGGAAGGGGCGGTGTTAGTGGTGCCAGTGTACATGCTAAGAGAGCGGCAGAGAGAGGGTGGGAATGGGATTAAAAATAGGCCCTGGCATTTAAAGTACGCAGGCCTACCATGGCGACAAAAGTGAAGGATGTAGTTGTGCGCTCCGGAAAATGGGGTGTGGCCACTCAACAGGGGGCATGTCCTTGAGTGTAGTGTACAACCCCATATACAACTTCTACACATTATGCAACAAAATACTAGACCCCATTATACTTGCCCCTTACACATGATGCCAAATGGAATGAGCCAAAATTCACATAATGCCACACGGATTGAGCCAAAATTCAAATAACATACCTCCCAACATGACCCTCTCCAGGAGGGACACATTGCTCTTTTTCTGGACTTCTCCATTAATTTATGATTGCAATCACCTGTGTTGGAGTGCCTTTCTTATCAATTAACCTGTGTGACACAGGTGATGGCAATCAAACATTATGAGGGAAGTCCAGAAACAGAGCAATGTGTCCCTTCTGGAGAGGGTAATGTTGGGAGGTATGAAATAATGCCACATGGATTGTGTCAAAATTTACATCAAGAAACACGGATTGAGCGAAAATTCACATAATGCCACATGGATTGTGGCAAAATTCACATAATGCCACACGGATTGAGCCAAAATTTACATAATGCTAAATGGATTGAGCCAAAATAAACATAATGCCATATGGATTGTGTCAAAATTTGCATAATGCCAAATGGATTGAGCCAAAATTCACATAATGCCACACGTATTGAGACAAAATTAACATAATGCCACATGTATTGAGCCAAAATTCACATAATGCCACACGGATTGTGACAAAATTCACATAATGCCACACGGATTGAGCCAAAATTCACATAATGCCACACGGATTGAGCCAGAATTCACATAATGCCACACGGAGTGAGCCAGAATTCACATAATGCCACACGGATTGAGCCAAAATTCACATAATGCCACATGGATTGAGCCAAAATTCACATAATGCCATACAGATTGAGCCAAAATTCACATAATGCCACACGGGTTGAGCCAGAATTCACATAATGCCACACAGATTAAGCCAAAATTCACAATACGTTTCATAAACAGGAACATTGTCCACCAAAGGCGCGCATTAAACATTTACAGCATAATGTCCATTACACGTTAAGTTACACTGCATTATTTCCATTATGTATTATGTCAAACACCATAATGCCTATTAAAAATTATGCTACATAAGTGCTGCTTAGCTACATGCTCATTGCCAAGGGTTCCATGCTCATTGCCAGAGGTTCCATGCTCATTGCCATGTGGGATTACATGCTCGCGGCAAATGGGGGACAGCCGCCGCCAGGCAGAAGTGATAGCCACTGACAGTGGCAGAGCCTGGCTGTATTCCGAGCACTGCAGGTCCAGGCTATTTGAAATAATACCCCTTTCACACCAGAAAATGCATTCCCAGGTCGGCCTCTTTTACAGCAGCCTAGTCCCGGCATTTTCTGGTGTGAGGGGGAGAGAAAACCACCCCTCCCCCCTTTAACCAGTTATCTTATTTAACCAACTATATCTTCGGAACCAACTGACCCATTTACATGAGACCAGTATCATATTGAAGAACTTTTTAGTATGCATTGAGTGATTTTGGTCCAGTGAAACTGGAACGTTTGGTTCCAGAGTAATCTGCCCTCAAAGAACATGAACAGCCATTAAATTACATTTCAAAAATAAAAAATTTAGTTTACAAGTAATATCTCTGGCATTTATTAAGCTCGGTGAAGTGATTAAGTGTTTGGTTTTTATCACTGGCCAATCAGTTCCTACCTGTCATTTTTCAAACCAGGACTGTAACTTCACAGGTAGGAGTTGATTGGTCGGTGATAAAAACCAGACAGTTTATCACTTCACCGAGCTTAATAAATCTGCCCCTGAGTGAGATTAGAAAAGTCACCAGCCTGATGGTCAGTAGCACCATGGAGTCGCGACCCCATGATGAGAAAGACGGGACACACTTTGGGGTCAGGAACCACAGGTCTAGAATATATCATAGTGGTGTTACAACTCCTGGTAACATGGTACAGACCTGTACTTCAATATTTATTATCCATGCTCTACAATACAGGAAAAGTAATATAAACAAAATAATCAACATGTGATAACCAATTTAGAATTGGGAGGAAGAGTTCCAGGGGTGTATCTCTTTCCACAATATCACTCTCCAAGGCTTAGTACATCAGTCCCATAGTGCTTAGCATGAAGACCAAAAGGAAATATTGTTTTCTTATTATATCATAAAATCCTCCTTTCTTAATAACTCCAGGTGCATTTAATGTCAATTTTCTTCAATTATGTTGTAGTGTTTGCCATCCCCTCTTAAATTCCATTCTCCCTTGCCATGAAACACTAGGTTTTCCCCCTGGCGAGTGTCCTACTCCCATGGATTCTCAGGTTTGCAGGGTGGCTTGCTCAGACAAGCTCACAAAGCCAGAATTTTCTTCGTTTCTCTGTGTTATATTTAACAGTGCTTTGGGGATTGACAAAGTGTTTGAAATCTTCCTACAGCCTTCCCCTGATCTGTTTTTCAATTACCTTGTCTTTATTTGCTCTGAATGTTCTTTGATCTTCATAATTAAGCTCTTATTTAGTAATACACTATCTAAAGGGCCTCTCAGAACTGCATTTTTAATAAAAAATCAGTTGAAACATTATAATTGGATTCAGATGGATCCCAGTAAATTTGTTATGCCACCACTTAGGACAATGGAATCATGCAGGTTTATTAAGGTGCATCTTTGCAAAAGGGGTGAACTCATATGCCATCAAATACCTCGCTAGGGGATGTAAGCAGAGCAAGATATACCACTAGGCAACAAAGGCAGATGCCTAGGGCCCAGCAGATCTTAGGGGGCCCGTAACCAAGGCCGTAGAGAGGACATTTGCGGTGGAGCACTGCTTCAGCACTGTAGTCAGGCTCTGGCAGGCAGCTGTCTAGTTGCAGCAATGACAGACTGCTGGCAATGTAAAATGGACACATTTTGATTGGAAGGGCCCAAGGGGCTCTAAACAACCTAAAGTTCCTGGCGCTTGTTTGAAAAGAAAAAGGAATAACAGCAAATACTGTACCTCCAAATTTAGTAAATAAATACCAGCTGCTGCATGTATAAGTGAGTCTGCTGGAACTCACATAAACTAGTAGAAACACACAACACATATATACAGCACCCTGCTGGATTTAAAAGGAAAAATTTAAATGTCAGATGCTGTCCACAGAGACACTGGACACACTGTTAACCGCTGGCAATGCCTGGTGCTGGCGTGCGCTTGGTACTTCTGCATTGTACATGATGCAATCAAACATGAGGAAGAAGAGTCGGGAGGCTTGGGTCTCACTCAGAAGGAAGAAAAAAGACTACGTATTTGCAGTGCAAGCCTACTATAGTGTCAAGTATTGCTGGAGATGGGGAGGGGGCACACTGATATATAAAACTGTGCCTAATGGGGGTATAGTAATTTCATAGAGGGATAGGTTCAAGCTACCCTCCAAACACCCAATGATTTTGGCAGGCATCCATCCCTTACAATGCTACAATGCCCATTATACCCCTTAATCAGTGAACTCCCTTAGCTTCAACCACCCAGGTGAAGCTACACAATTTTCACGTGAGCTCTCTGCCTCACCTACCCTACTTGTGTCATCCACCTGGGTACACTAGATATATATATATATATATATATATATATATATATATATATATATATATATATATAAAATATATATACACTAAACATCGGCACTCACCTTTCCTAGTTTTGGGGTGCCCTATGGCTTGTGACCACATTGTTTAAACAGACATTGTAGGGGCTCTGCACACACTAAATTAACTGATAATAAATATATGGATATATATCCATACACAATACCCCTTCCTAGCGTTACAGTGTAATAAATGTAATTAACAGCAGCATAAGCCACTCAAATTCCCTGTTGGTAGGAATTGATATCAGATATATACAACAACAGTGGAATGGCACTCAATAGTTGGGTCAGATTGTACTGATTTATTTAAAGCCTAATAATTAGAAGGAATATTCCTGTGCAGTAAACTGACGTCCATATATAAATTTATTTTAAAAAACATATTTTTCTATGGGGAATATTCAATGCCTGGGAGTGAGCTGTGACAGCGAGTAGGGTTGCTTGTCAGTATTCAACTGCCCCTACCGCCCATACACGCTATTCCCCCTCGCTCCATAAAGGGGGTGGAATCGGCATATGCAGCCGCAGAAACAGCAAGACTCGCAGCTAAATGCAGCGGGCTCCCTGCATTAGCCATGAGCCTCGCTGTTTGGGGGAATCCTTGTAACATCAGCCCCACCTGCAATGCACATGGTTTTGCCCATTTTGTGGAAAAAAAACTGTACTGCGATGAGATCTGAATAAGGGCCTGAATACGGTCCTATAAATCAGTGTATATGGTGATCTGCTATCGTAAGCATAAGAAAAAAAAAAAGAAGCTAATTGTTCTGTCTGCGTAACTTTTTAGAAATGGCTAATACAGGAAGGTTGCAGCCCCAAAACAAACTAGATTCCTCTGCAAGTAAAAATAATTGAGGTTCAGAGCAAACCTTTCTTCAGAAATATAGCATCACTAACCACAATATCTGTATACTATATCACTAGGTGATTCATCATGCCCTACGGGCGCTCTTCACACCGGCGTAAGGGGCTGCGCCCCCTTAATTTGTGAACGTTTGTATTGTGAGAAATATGGTTAGAATTGTATGAAAGATGCCTGTATTGCAACTTGAGTTATAGGTGAAATGTGTTAAATAGAGAGCATATGATGTGGAAGGGGGTGTGTATTATTTTGTTTAATTAAAAAGCGGTTACAGAGTAAGATGTATATTGATAGTGTGGAGAGTACAGTGACATTTGTGGGTGTGTGTGTGTGCAATAGTATAGTAGGGTGTTTTTGAGTCAGCGGCTCCCCACTGGCGGAGGTCACGACACAGGAAAACAGGAGGCTGGTAGTGATAGGGGTGTGTGGGCATAAGAGGGACTAAAGTAGAGGGTGGGGGACACTGTGCAGCTTCTGCCAGTGGGTGAGGGTCCAGCATGGCAGCACAGGAGTACAGGACGGTGGCCCTGAGTCAGTGTCTTTTCCTACTGGGTGGGAGTTAGGGTGCATGAGAGCAGGAGGCTGGGCTATAAGGCATGATAGGGGTATGTGGGCAACACAGCGTCAGCGACTCCCCAGTGGTGGAAGTTACGGTTCAGGAAAGCAGGAAGCTGGTAGTGATAGGGGTGTGTGGGCATACGGGGGACTAAAGAGGAGGGTGGGGGACACTGTGCAGCTTCTGCCAGTGGGTGAGGGTCCAGCGTGGCAGCACAGGAGTACAGGACGGTGCACTTGAGTCAGTGTCTCCTCCTACTGGGTGGGAGTTAGGGTGCATGAGAGCAGGAGGCTGGGGGGTAAAGCATGATAGGGGAATGTGGGCAACACAGGGTGAGCGGGTCCCCACTGGCGGAAGTTACGGGGCAGGAGAACAGGAGGCAGGGCAGTGATAGAGGTGTGTGGGCATGAGGGGTAGTAAAGGTTTTTGGCTGTTGCTGAGTAGGGATAGGCATTGGTGCAGATGCCATCGGGTGTAACATATTACTTGGATAACCATCGATTGTTGTAGTGATCGATGGTCATCCATTATATCTGACTGAATAGGCCGTGGGTCAATCAGAACTTGGTGGCGAGACTTCCGGGTGTGGGGGGCGGGGCTATGCTCCGTGTCCATACACCTTAAAAAAAAATTAAACTTGATCGGTTCTCCTTTGCCATCGATGTAGGGAAACCATCTGGTCCTCCCACATCGATGGCAAAAGTATTGAACATCGGCCATAAACCATTGATTATTTAAAATCATTGATGGTCAATGGGCATCCCTAGAACTGGAGGAGGGTGGGGGACAGTATGCAGCTCCCGGCAGTGGGTGAGCGTCTCCTCCCACTGGGAGGGAGTGAGCGTGCATGAGAGCAGGAGGCTGTATATTAGTGGTATGTGGGCAAGACATTGATAAAAGTTGTGGTGCTGGTGCAGAGGACCATGGGGTCACTTCTGGCAGTGGGGGAACCTGCAGCGCGGCAGCCAGGGCCGGATTTCCCACCTGCTTGTCACTGTACAGGATCCCCCATTGTCACGGGGGTACGTGAAATGCGGGAGCGGGTTGTGGGGGTTCGCTGGGGGTGGAATTGCCGGAAGGGGGTCAGGGGGGTCTGCAAATTGTGGGAGGGGGGTGTGCGGGGATCCGCGATTAGTGGGAGGGGGCGGGGGTCCGCAAATCATGGGAGGGGGTGAGGGAGGGGGGTGCTTAAATCGCGGGAAGGGGGGCCTGCAAATTGCGGGAGGGGGGTTGTCAAGGTCAGTGAATTGCGGGAGGGGGGTTGTGGAGGTCCGTGAATCGTGGGAGGGGCGCGGGGGTGCCGTGAATCAAGGGAGGGGGTGGCGCGGGGGTCCGTGAATCGCGGGAGGGGGCATGAATCGCGGTCGTGGGGGGCGCTGGAGGGGGGGGGTGAATTGTGGGGTGGTCCGCGAATCGTGGGGGGGGGGGCGGGAGGTGCCGAGGGGCTCCGCAAATCACGGAAGGGGGGGGGCGCTGCGGGGGTTCCGTGAATCGCGGGAGGGGGCGGTGGTCTGCAAATCATGAGAGGGGGGGTCGCGGGGGTCCCGCGAATCGCGGGAGGGTGGATGCGGGGGTCCGGGGCGGGTGCTTGCAGAGGGGGGGGGGGGGGTGCACGAGTAATGGTGAATAGTGGCTGTGGAGTAATGGTGGATGGTGGGCGTGTACTGTAGCCCTGGCTGGGTGGAGGGAGGTGATGTCAATGGGGTGGAACGTTATACACATGAAAACATTATACACATAAAACACTGGCCTTTTCCCTGGGGGGGTTGTGTATGCCGCTGGGCGGGAACGTTAGCTACACAGGGGATGAGTGACCGATCTGGCTAAATATATAAGAGATGGTATATGTGTCTTTCTATATACTAGGACAGTGGTTCACAAACTGTGTGCCGTGGCTCCCTGGGGTGCCTCGGACACTTGCAGGGGTGCCACGGGTTGGTCGTCCAAGACGAATGCAAATTATTTATGATCAATTATTTATGGACAAAACCAGTGCTGGTGGCTGCCAATCATAAAATATGTACAGTCAGAAGCAAATCCTGCCCTTTACCACATAACTGAACCTAAGAATCACATATAAACACAGTCTACTTAATTTTATGTATTTTTTGGGGGGCCCAGGGGTGCCGTGGAAAAATTATGATACTCTAGGGTGCCGTCATTGGAAAAAGATTGGGAACCCCTGTACTAAGACATTTCTTGATCCAGACTGCCTATTGTCCACAATACTACATCAGAATAAATCCATTTTCTATATGCATATACTTGGCTAAATATATAAGAGATGGTATATGTGTCTTTCTATATACTAGGACAGTGGTTCACAAACTGTGTGCCGTGGCTCCCTGGGGTGCCTCGGGACACTTGCAGGGGTGCCACGGGTTGGTCGTCCAGGACGAATGCAAATTATTTATGATCAATTATTTATGGACAAAACCAGTGCTGGTGGCTGCCAATCATAAAATATGTACAGTCAGAAGCAAATCCTGCCCTTTACCACATAACTGAACCTAAGAATCACATATAAACACAGTCTACTTAATTTTATGTATTTTTTGGGGGGCCCAGGGGTGCCGTGGAAAAATTATGATACTCTAGGGTGCCGTCATTGGAA
The DNA here is from genome assembly GCF_055691185.1 of Crinia signifera. Lineage (NCBI taxonomy): Eukaryota > Metazoa > Chordata > Amphibia > Anura > Myobatrachidae > Crinia > Crinia signifera. The sequence continues at coordinate 127,224,639 of NC_139217.1, forward strand.
AAAGATTGGGAACCCCTGTACTAGGACATTTCTTGATCCAGACTGCCTATTGTCCACAATACTACATCAGAATAAATCCATTTTCTATATGCATATACTTGTTCATTTGGGTCATATAGATTTATTCTGATGTAACTACACCAGGGCTGGGCAATTGCGGCCCTCCAGATGTTGATGAACTACACATCCCAGGATGCTTTGCATTAGTTTTGCTATGTGGCCATGCTGAAACTGATGCAAGGCATGCTGGGATGTGTAGTTCATCAACATCTGGAGGGCCGCAATTGCCCAGCCCGGAACTACACTATAGTAAGCTACTGTATGCATAAAATTATGGTATCATCTTTATGATTAAAAGTAGTCTGATTTATATAGACAGCCTGTAGTTCTCAAACATAGCTTTACCAGTTGAATATAAGGAGCTAAAATTAATTCATCATTAGGAGCCATTTGATACAAGTTACATAAATGTCTCTTTAATCTTTTCAAGTTGCTTCCTCTAGGTGGCGACTTGACGTCTAATAACTACCAAACTAACTGAGAAATATAATTCCTACTATTGGGGAAATGACAACTGGCCGTTCTGGATTTTTTTTTTTGGCCATCTGCACTAAATGTTCTAATGTTAGATTTATGTTCGGTGAGCTCTGTTTTCACAGCCACTGATGTCTGACCTACATAACCATTATCACTTGGGCGTTTTAAAAAAAAACATAACTTTTTTACACTTACATGTAGCATATGCTATTAATGGTATTGATTCATACTGGAATGCGTATATTTTTGCAGTTCCCACACTTTTTCTACCCATATTGTTAAATGGATGAAAATCTAATCTATATAAGGGCCGCTTTCCCGTCTGCCTAAATTAAAATGTCTGCAATATTAACACTTCTTTTATATTAGGGTAAAGGCATCTCTGAAAATAATAACATACATATTAGAATCTGTCAGTTTTTATATATATGACCTTTTGTATACTCTAATATTTCCTTACAAATGGTAACTTAGGCGTGTATTTACAAAGCAGACATTGGCCCTTATTCAGATCTGGTCACAGTACAAATTTGTTCTCAAAATTGGCAAAACCATCTGCACTGCAGGTGGGGCAGATGTAACATGTGCAGAGAGAGTTAAATATGGGTAGGGCGTGTTGAAACTGAAATCTAAATTGCAGTGTAAAAATAATGCAGCCAGTTTTTACCCTGCACAGAAACAAAATAACTCACACATATGTAACTCTCTATATAGATGTTACATCTGCCCCACCTGCAGTGCACATGGTTTTGCCCATTTTGAGAACAAATTTGTACTGTGATCAGATCTGAATAAGGGCCATTGTTTGACTTGACTGATGTTTTAAAATAGCAAAATAAATAATTGGTCCTGATTCGGCATTTATTTCTCAGCTGCCCAAAGCAATCACCAAGGTTTACCTTGTGTTTGTGCTGGCCCTGCATGGAGCATTGCATCTACTGACATCGCTGTACGGCAAGAGCATAGTAAAACTCTTGCCAACGTTATCAAATGCTGCAAGATAACGTTCTCCGCGAAATGTGGACTTCTCATATTTGAAAGTAACACATACAAACCCTGCGCAAGTGTTCACTAGTATAATACTGTAGATCTAGTATGACAACCCAGTCACCAAATAACATGCTATCATTCTACTGTATGTATCATGTAGGGTAAAATCTAAGAAATATCTATTTGTAAAAAAGTATACAATGTATATACATGCTATCTGCACAAGAAGGTTTGGAACAACTGGCGGATTATTTCCTGATGCTCTCTGTTCAGTACCATGGATAGTGAAGAGTTGCAATATTCAAAATGTTCTGATTTAAACACTATTTATTATAATCTGTTATTATCCCAATACCCAATAAATATAATTTCTTATGGGAGCTGTTCATGTAAATAAGAAATGATGATTTGACAGAAGAACTCTCCCAATTATCAATTCCCATATAAGATTAAACCAATAGATAATAAGTGAAGTGCGCAGTGTACGTACTGTGTCCGTAAACCATTAACCTTTTATTTCTAGCTACGAGCGAACAAAGCGTAGCACAGCATAGCGAACCCTGTTTTCGTATAAAATACGTTATACCGATACCTATGAAGTGGTATCTTTTCACAGTACTTAGTGCTCAAATGCAAGTAAAAAATCAGGTATTAATTCCTTATAAACCTTTCCACTTATTGCGAATAAATGCCAAGACTCGGTATAAATTTCTGGAATAAGGGGATAAAGTCCCGGTACCATATATTTCAGTCCCTAACGGACAACAGGGGGTTACAGAGATATAGAACAAATAACAAAGTATACAGTCCGTTACACAATACAAAATAGGTTTTAAACTAATACCCCTTTCACACAGAAAATGAAATACCCGGGTGAAGCAGTTCCACCCGGGAATTTCATTAAATACACGGGTCCTTTTTCTGTGTGAAAGGGCACACCCGTGTCGTAAATCCCGTGTCTCCGACCCGGGAATTGACCAGGGTCGAGGACACGGGATTTATGACCCGTGTTGACCCTTTCACACAGAAGAAAATACCCGTGTTATTCAGCAAATTACCGGGTAGAAATTTTCAACCCGGTAATTTGTTCTTCTGTGTGAAGGGGGGTCAGGCTGCTCCCGGCAAATTGACACGGCATTTGAAATGCCGGATTTTCTGTCTGAAAGGGGTATAACAGGGGAAAACAACAGATATAATTACAATCAGCCACACTACAGAATACACATACAGAAATGCAAATGTTACATCAATAGCGCTGGCGCAAACCCAGTCTGAGCTCACTATATTCTGTCCGGAATACAGTCCAGGGGAGAAGAAGAGGATCAGTGAGAGTTCCTGCAATGTGTAAGAAGTGAAATGATCGCTAATGCAATATTTATACAATATGTATTCCCGATCAGTGGTGCAAGTAGAAAACATGTCTATATGGTACTGTTCTGCATGCCTTCGAATGGTTGCCATGACATGAGGGGGAGTGGCTACAAGACAAAACTTTAGAACACAATGACATTTCTATTTGGGTTCGTGCATTGCATCCTGCACCCATATACAGTGCCCCTATGTGTGCATTTTATATATGCAGTACTATTTTTCTGGAAAAATAGATCCAGGAACTGGTGGTGGGCAGATGAAATAAAAAAAAATATGAGAGAGAGAGATTGTATTCAGAAATGAAGGCACTCATAGGGGACTTTAAATATCTTATGGAAAGTACATTTTGGTTCAGAACAGGTTCAGGAACCCCGTTCCTGATTATGTCATATTTAATTAGAGGTTCAGGAACTGAGTTCCTGCTGGTTCCTTCTGAAAAATAGCAATGTATATATGTCACTGTCTGTAATCCCAGCATATCCTGTCAGGATGTGGAATCCTCTAGGTCCCCAGTGAAAGTATAGATTCCAGCATGTCCTGTCAGGATGTGCAGTCCCCAAGGTACCATGTAGAACTACAGATCCCAGCATGTCCTGTCAGGATGTGGAATCCCCTAGGTCCCCGGTGAAACTATAGATCCCAGCATGTCCTGTCAGGATGTGCAATCCCCAAGGTACCATGTAGAACTACAGATCCCAGCATGTCCTGTCAGGATGTGGAATCCCCTAGGTCCCCTCTGGGACTACAGATCCCAGCATGTCCCGCCTCTCTCTATAACCCCCCTAAGTGGCCAGGCCATTACCTTCTTGGTGGAGGACCTCTGCAGAACCTTCTCCTTAGCTTACCCTCTCCCGACTCAGAATCAGCCCCTTTACAGTTTAATCTATTTTTACTCTATATTCGGCTCTCAGCTGTAATAGAGCACCATATCACAGCCATAACTGTGGGTAATAGGTAGCCAGTTTATCTGACCTCACAATACATTTCAGAATTAAGGTAAATAAATCATGGCGCAAGCATCTATTTTACATGTTAGTTGTGTACAGTACAGCAAAGCTTAAATTTATCTCTGTGGTGCAAAAAACTGGTATAGCGACATTATCCGGCTGTCCTCTGTCTCCCTCCTGCAACCTAATGCCATCAGCAATAAAAGGCAGATATAAACACAGCAACTTTAAGGGAGCTTTCAAAACCCCTGTTTTTTCAGAAGTTATTCCAGACTTACACCATGGCATTCCTCCAATTAGAAGCTGACTGTCATTTTTAGGGTGTAGGATAACTCATCTTCTTGAATCCTATTAGACAAAGAGCACTACAAAGGGGTGTAAGTTCATCCCAATCGCCCAGAGGCATAGTAAAGTTTGGTGCCCCACTCTCCTTAAAATAACAAAAAATAATAATATGGTGTGTGCAGATGTGACCGAGCATGTATTTTATTGTTATTGTTTATTTATATGGTGCCACAAGGGTTCCGCTGCGCCTAACAGAGTACATAAACAAATGAGCAAAACAAGAAAATGCTTTACAGAATTATATAGCTAGCACTCCTAGCTGGTCAACAGGGACCGGAGCCCAAAGTGAATTGGGCTCCAACTATGCGGTGAATCAGGGTATGACTATGCAGCGTGCTGAATCTGCATTCACTGGCCAGTCCCATCCCACCCTCCAGCTGCAGCTGAGTGGTACCAGACAGGAGCCATCCTGTCTCCTATTGCAAGTGTTAGCAAGCCCGTTAGCTAGTAGCAGGTGCGTTGCAGAGTTTCGTTGGAAGAGCAGTGGTCACACTTGGATCAAGCTGTGAACCAGACAAGTGCGGCTGTACATACAGCTGCCCCCTCAGGTGTTATCCTTGTGGAAGAAGCCCTGATGATATGCTCGTCGGACAAAATTAGATGATAGGCTAAATGCAATAGCCTTTGATGTGCAGGCAGTTCTGTCTTTTTCTGCTAGTCTGCCTATATTTCTTAAGTGTCAAAAGTCAAAACCAGGTCAATTTTGCATTGTTAAGGATTGCCGCTTTAAAAAATATGGGCAAACGGACAGAAAATCTCAAACAGCCTGTACTTTGCGACTATTACATATTGCCTTAGTGTTGTATCTCCTTTATGTGCTGAAACCCCTTTTAACAAGTATAAAATGTGCTAAGTTCTATAATCTTCTATTCTGTTTTTTGCTGTTCATTTCCCTTTATGTGATCCAGGGAGCTGATTAGAAAGTAAATAATCTGAGAAAAGTAAGTGCTGTTTCTGACTGGTGTGTGCCATAGATCCCAACAGCAGATGCTTCAACACTTTTTTCATTTTATTTCTGTTTCTGGTACACTTATGCACTAAATGAATAGCAGTTCTAATGTGTAGACATGTACTGAATTGGAAACCATAGGCACTCTATATAGAAATGCCTGCAAGCCAGCTTAATAGAGTTTGCATCATTGCCGGTGATAACCAGGTTTTAAGCACGCAGCAGCACAGAGAATCAAATTACTAAGCAGTGTATAATTTTCTGTAGTGTCGCTAAGTAGAATCTGAGGGATCAGATGCTGTTCTCAAATAAAATTTCTTCTAATGTTGACAATAGTAATTTTAACCAAATTTGTTCTTTCATATGCAAATCGACTATAGTTTGGCACTCTTTTTTTGGACAAATAACTCCTTATTAAAATACTATCTATACCCCTGAAGCCTGTTGTGTGCATTGTTTTTTTCCATTTGTATTGCATAAATGTGTACAAACTAGTCCTGCATACAAAACAGAGGACAAATTGATTGACATTCCCCAGTCAGTTGTGTAGTACAGTATGTTTCAAAAGTTGTAAACTAGATTGAGAACGCGTATAATCGTTGCTGACAGTCCGGCTCCTAGTTCTCCTTCTTGCAGACATAAAATATAAATAATCAAAACAGTTGACCAGAAAAAAAATAAATGATTGTATATCCAAAAAAGTATAACAGTTAAACGTGTTACTTTACCCCTTCAGTGATGGGTTTCCCTGGGGCAGGGAAAACCTCCCAGGGCAGGGGAAATACTCACCATTGTAGGGGCTGCCGCTGGTCCTCTGGGGCTGCTGCTGGTTCCCTGCCTCCGTCCAGCGCTGGGTGCTCGGGTGTTCAGTGATGGTGAACGATTGGTATGGGGGGAGCAGCAGGGGGGAATGATGAGTGGGGAGAAGCAGCCTTGCAGGTGGTGCTGTCAGATGGTGCGCCAATGGAGGCACCACTGGTGCACGCCAAGATGTCAGTGGCATGCCCAGATATTATCCAGGGGAGCTCGCACTGGCAGCGCAAATCAACCCAGAAAATTTTGGGGCATGCCACTATGATTTTGCTGCGTCAGTGAGCACAGGGCTGCAATTTTCTTTTCTTGGACCAGTGGTTCCAAAACTTTTTTTGAATTTAGTTTTTATTGTGAAATTCAGAAAAATTTTCAATGAACTAAATTGTGTTTAGATGTCATCCTTAGGATCAGTTGTGTGCTGTTTGTTCACATATTTTGTGGTGGTAAGCCACAAGCACTGGTTTTGTCTATTGAATTGATCATAAATAAATGTAATTGGTCTTTTAATACCAATCATATTGCACCCCTGCTAGTGCCATGGATAAGCAATTACATACTGGTGCTCTATTGATCTTAAATTAAGTTTCCAAACTATGGGGCAGATTTACTAGGCCTTGGAGAGAGATACAGGGGATAGAGATAAAATACCAACCAATCTGCTCCTGTCATTTTTCAAATACAGCCTTTGACATGACAGTTAGGAGCTGGTTGGCTGGTACTTTACCTTTGCTCACTTTATCTCTCTTGAAAGCTTTGTACATAGACCCCTATATAGTTACCAAACTATATAATAGCAGTTGTCATCTTTCCTGTAGCACACTTTGTCATAAATTGTCAAATCTTCCTATGGTTGGTGTCAAATCCAATCCAACAGCTCCTGGCATAGATGTTAGAAGAGCTAGGGTCATTAAATAATGGTTCTTTACTGAAAGTGATCTGTCCAGTGGAATATGTTGTGGCCGACATTTCCAGATTACATGGTAAATACATTGTGGTGGCTAATCTTGATTTATTGGTTCCAAATATTGATTGTGTTTTCCTGTTCATTCTACTTATCATCCAAAGGTTGGAGAGGGAAAACGAGGCCATAACATAGTTTAATCAAGGAAGGATTGAGTTTCATGGGAGGCTTTGTGGAGCCTAAATGAGAATGACATTCAGGCTGCAGTCCACAAGGGCAGTGGATAATATAAATCACTGTGACAAGACAATCTTTGGTGGAATTTCACAAAAAGTCTATAGTTGTTTAAATGTTATATCTCTATTAGGTTGTTGCATGTTATGCATTTCAGATGAGATCGGGTTTATTCAAGGTGATGTGGCTGTGGGTAGTGCATTTAGGACAGGAAATGGTGCTTCCTCTGAAGCAGTGTTACTTGCACATAAGTTATCCCTGTGACTTGGGAAATAAAGTGTTTCTTTATGTAGAACCTGGGGTGAAGCTTATGGTCGAAATAGAGACAACAGCAGCTTTGGATGTGCAAAAATACTCTGATTTTATTACAGAATGGGCTGGGTAAAGTAATTTGTTGATTGCAAATACATACCTCCCATCTTGGAGGAGGGACGCTTGCGTGCTGCAAAGGCACACCTGCAAATTTCCGGGGCATGGCCTAGTGGGAAGGGGGCGTGGTCTATACTTGCAATGCTCCAGCGAGGTCACACCTGTTTTCACCGCTGTGGGTGCATGCGCACAGTGTCTATTCATGGGTGACAGGGGGGGGGACTCCCAACTGCCCCCCGCCGTGGGACACGCCAGCCCTGGGACGTTTCTGCGGAAAGCGGGACAGTTGGGAGGTATGCAAATACATGTTAACGCACAATTGCATCACAGTACTAGTTAAAACCCTGCCAAAATGACAGTTTCTGCAATGTACTTTCACATCCCCCAGTCCCTATCTGCTTCTTCCTCCAATCTTTGTCTTCACAGCTTCCTCTCTTAACGTCCAAAAAGTTTGAAACACATGAGTGTCCCTGCAAGAATTGCTTTCACTTTCTGTTATCTTTTAGCACACAAAGGAGTCATTTTGTAAGTTGAGTGGTCTCTAGTGGTCACTGGCGGTAGTTAGCCTTTTATACTGTGTATATATATATATATATATATATATATATATATATATATATATATACTGCTTGCTTCTGGAGACACTATTTTCCTGAACTACTGATTTTTTCGTTGAATACCCATTTGGAAGTGACACTTTTCTAAAAAGGCTGCTTTAAAGTGATACTCACCGATAAGTGGATAATCCCTGTATACGATATTGGGTGTATTCTGTGGCAATTCTGGAGCCTACTGCATGTTGAAAAGGTTTTTTTTCATACTGAACCTGACACCTTCAGCAACTGTTTTTATTGCATTGGTTTTAATTTCATATCAGATCTGATGAAGAGGCAATAAAGCCTCGAAACGTTATTTGACAAGTCACCTGTGTCTCGACTTTTTATTGGGAGTGCGGCCATCTGCGACTTGTATTTGGTGCCCACACGTGGGATACTTTGGTCTGGCACCCTTAAAGTTACCATATCGGCGGTGATGCTGCTTCCCCTGTTACGAATATATATATATATATATATATATATATATATATATTTATACGGTGATGGCGGCACTCGGACATAAATAATCACACAAACGGCAGTAGCAGTGTGCAACGTTTCAGCGCGTGTAGCGCTTTTATCAAGAACAATTATAACAGTGTACACTCACCATATTTATGGGCGCTCAGGATCGTGCAGGAGCCGCTGGACCTCCAACTTCCGTCTCCCCGGCGTCAGCCTCAGTCACCCGGAAGTGGCGTCACAACGCTACGCACGATTTCCCTGGCAACCTGTGTAAACAACAGTACAGGGTAACGTGATTACAGAATCTGCAATGACAAATGATTGTGCATATACAAAACTACATACAATAACTGTTAAGAGGACGACCAGCGTCCATGTTGTGCAAAAATACTCAAACATAAAAAAACGTGTCGCTATTTGTTCACTCGCTGCTTCTGCAGATCTCGTTACATTGTGATATACAGTGATACTTAGTGTAAAAAAATTTTTTGTGTATAAAAATACCCCTGATGTTTCCCCCTAAAATATATCTCCCAAGAGTTTGCCTCAGTTTCCTACAGGCCCTAAATAAGATCACTCCTCATTGGCTGGTTAGCTGTGTTGGTTGTAATAGTTTGTAGCTAATCTAGTCACGTGATCCCAAACATCCCTTACTTGTGACCCTCGACTTATGGTATATAGGTAGATTCTCTCGTGAGTCTACTAAACTTATCCACAATTTTCTCCTGAGTTAAGAGAGGTGGGTGTATTGGGGCATAAGTATACTGTGGCGTATTCCACTGAGGTAGATACCTGACTGCCAGTGTGTGCTGTTTTATGAATAAACTTTCTTCATAAGAAACAACTGAGTCCCAAATACTCGTTCAGGCCCCTGGGTGCCAGGGTGCCCAACCTATGTATCCAGGCACTCTCTTTTTGTAGCAATTTTTTTCTTCTGTCCCCACCCCTATTGGAGGGTGGGACGTGGTCAATTATGCGGTGTCTGATGGTCGAGACATTGTGGCCTGCTGCGGCAAAGTGCCTGGCCACAGGCTGTTCACTGGTGCCTTTTATAAGGGCGGATTTTATTGAGGACCTATGCATGGCCATTCGTAGGTCCTCAATAAAATCCGCCCTTATAAAAGGCACCAGTGAACAGCCTGTGGCCAGGCACTTTGCCGCAGCAGGCCACAATGTCTCGACCATCAGACACCGCATAATTGACCACGTCCCACCCTCCAATAGGGGTGGGGACAGAAGAAAAAAATTGCTACAAAAAGAGAGTGCCTGGATACATAGGTTGGGCACCCTGGCACCCAGGGGCCTGAACGAGTATTTGGGACTCAGTTGTTTCTTATGAAGAAAGTTTATTCATAAAACAGCACACACTGGCAGTCAGGTATCTACCTCAGTGGAATACGCCACAGTTTACTTATGCCCCAATACACCCACCTCTCTTAACTCAGGAGAAAATTGTGGATAAGTTTAGTAGACTCACGAGAGAATCTACCTATATACCATAAGTCGAGGGTCACAAGTAAGGGATGTTTGGGATCACGTGACTAGATTAGCTACAAACTATAACAACCAACACAGCTAACCAGCCAATGAGGAGTGATCTTATTTAGGGCCTGTAGGAAACTGAGGCAAACTCTTGGGAGATATATTTTAGGGGGAAACATCAGGGGTATTTTTATACACAAAATTTTTTTTTACACTAAGTATCACTGTATATCATAATGTAACGAGATCTGCAGAAGCAGCGAGTGAACAAATAGCGACACGTTTTTTTATGTTTGAGTATTTTTGCACAACATGGACGCTGGTCGTCCTCTTAACAGTTATTTTATGTAGTTTTGTATATGCACAATCATTTGTCATTGCAGATTCTGTAATCACGTTACCCTGTACTGTTGTTTACACAGGTTGCCAGGGAAATCGTGCGTAGCGTTGTGACGCCACTTCCGGGTGACTGAGGCTGACGCCGGGGAGACGGAAGTTGGAGGTCCAGCGGCTCCTGCACGATCCTGAGCGCCCATAAATATGGTGAGTGTACACTGTTATAATTGTTCTTGATAAAAGCGCTACACGCGCTGAAACGTTGCACACTGCTACTGCCGTTTGTGTGATTATTTATGTCCGAGTGCCGCCATCACCGTATAAGTATATCCGTGACCGCTGCAGACCGCAGGGAGCCACAAGGGAAGGCACCGGTTTAAGTATACGTCTATCGTGAGTGCCGGGGACCAACCAGAAACACTATATATATATATATATATATATATATATATATATATATATAAAAAGGGGGAGAATGCATTCTCAAAGGGTGGGAGAATGCATTATCCCACCCTTTGAGAAAGGTGCCACACGCACCGAAACGGAGGTACGCTTTGGCCATGGAGCAACATCAGTAATGTATACTGTATTGCTGCCTGAGTGTGTTACAGTCCTATTTTTGCTGCTTTACTGTCACTTTGATTCTGGACATAAAGTTTTTCTCCTTTTGCATTTAAAATTGAAAATTGGTTTGGTGCTGGTTCTTCCGGATTTGCCCATTGGGGTTCATTTGGATGTGGAGTTATAAATATTAAACCGCGCACGGACATTGTAAAATCTGAAGTGTTGTGCGGCTGCCCGGATCGAGGTTTTTATGTATTATATGCTGCCCAATGTTGGCATTGGGCGGTATTCAATGAGCCTGATTCGCCATGTTTTTATTGCGAATTTGTGCTGTTTGGCGAATTTCTGACTAAAACGGTGAATCACCCTATTCAATGACCACATGGCGAATACATTTGAAGGTTTTTTTCGCCATGATTCACCGAGTAGCAATCGCTATCTTTTTATGGTGAAGTGGAATGTGAACTTTTAAAATAAAGTGTTTTGTTTTTTACATTTGGTGTCAAAAAATCAGGAATTTTATTCTGAGGAGGGGCATGCTATTTTTATTCATGTGCTGTAAGCACATGACTATATATTAAATTTAAAAAAATATATATATTTTTTTTTTACACAGCAGCCAGCAGGGGGCGCCGGAGCCGAGCCGCTCATTACATATTCATATATTCACTGCACCCGATCGTTACGATCCTCGGGTGTAGTGAATATACGCGGTCCCATGCTGGCACCCCGGGGGGGCAGCCTGTGATGCCTGGCACCCGGGGAGCCCACCTCCCCCCCACAAACGTTCTGGGGCAGGCAGAGAGACTTCCATCTCTCTGCCTGCCACCGTCCTCAGGCTCCCTGCGGCGTTCGCCGCAGGAGCTCATATTCGCCGGTCAGGGGCAGCGAGCCCCTGATTTGTTGAAGCTCCGGAACGTGGCGAATGTGCAGCGAATCCTAAAAAGGATTCGCTGCACCTCGCAGGTATTCTCATTGAATACCGCCCATTGTGTCATTAAATTTTATTACGTTTTTTACAATTGTGGATTAATTTGTGGTAGCGCACTCTGAACCACACATTTCTCTCTCTCTCTCTCTCTCTCTCTCTCTCTCACTCTCTCTCTCTCTCTCTATATATATATATATAATGGCATCCTAGCAAAAATGTGGAAGAGTTCACTGTCACAATGATAATATAACAGTGCATGCCCTAATGGCATAAGCTATTGGGGCATGTACCCATTTAGTTAAACAATAAACCATGTGTTAGCCCTTACATGAATAGAGGGTGAGTCAAGTATATATGGTCTTTTTTTATGGGTAGGGGTTAATATGCAGACATGGAATATGTACAGTACAGAACATTGTTTCACATTTGTAAGTGATTATTAATATTATTGTGCTAAGGCACAATGGGACACGCTGGCATTACATCTAGAGAAGCCATAGGCACACATGCCTAGCATGATTACATAAGGTGCAACCACACCAAGCTGGACTATCCCTTACATGGCTCCATCTGATGGGACACTCCAGAAAGCCTGATGTGCAGCTGAAGGAAGAGAATCTTCCTGCATATGCAGCTCTTATCTCCATTGTATCTCTTCTCCAGGCTAAATACATCTGCCCCCATGTCACTTGTGTGGAAGTGTCCAATAATGTGTGTCTACATAGTGTAGTATATGTGTAGATATGGTAATATTAACTGATAAATTGGAGAAAAATCTTGCCATTGTCGACCTAATGCTTGTGTTGACTTTCTAAACCTGTTGACTTTAGTCAGGACGACTTATTTCAGGCATCGACCTAAGGCCTGTCAACCTTCAGTGGTCGACCTAATGCATGTCCACCCAAATTGGTCGACCCAATGACCCATACCCATAAGAACCTGAAAGTGAATGATTTTGTGAGAGTTCTCCAGTTATTTGTAAAGTGGCATTTGCAGCGTAAATCATTGCCGCAAACAAACAAACGGAGAATGCTCATAAGCAGGGCCGGCGCCACCACTAGGCAGCCTTAGGCATTTGCCTAGGGCGCCGGCCACTGGAGGGCGGAAGAAAGGAGCAGGAGGTCCCCCCCATAGAGGGGAGCAACTCACACCCCCCCCCTCATCCGACACCCACCCCCCCCCCCGAGCGATGCGGTGGGGCCCGCCCAGCATCACCCGGCACCATCCCCCCTGATGGAGCGGATGTGCGCCAGGTCTAGATGGAGGTGAGCGCCGATATCCCCCCCTCCCCTACCCGCCCCTCCCTGTTGAGCAATGCCCGGGCTGCACAGTACATCACCCGGCACATCCCCCCCGCACGGAGCGATGGCCGCACTGCTGCCCCCCCGCCCCACACATGGAGACGGACAAATTCTTCCTCCCACCCTACCCCCCCTCCCCCCCACCGCACGGAGCGCCGGCGAGCGCTGGGGCACCCCCCCGCCTGGGGCGCTCAGGTGCCATGCACCGGCCCTGCTCATAAGATCTCTCACTTTCTGATTCTCACCCTATTACAAGTTTAGCTTTACATGTATACCATCTGATGCATAATTGTTGCTGAACTACAGGACTAATGCACGTTGGCACGGTAAGCAGCAAAGAACGCTGCTTACCGAGCGATTTACCCCAGACCCCACCAAACTCCCATCCCCCCCCACCGCCGAATCCCCTTGGTACCATGCGAGGGGATGTGTTCACCAACACCCCCCCCCCCCCCCCCCCCCCGTACATGCCTCCGCTAACAGGAGAAATCATTTGATGGCCGCCAACCATCAAATGATTTCTGTTGCCTTCGGAAATAAAAGTCACTCTTTACTGACTTTTATTTTCTCCGCAAATCGCAGAAGACGGGGCAGGCGTGGGAACGCCCACAGTTTTCAGGGGGCTGCCCATAAATTGCTGGGAATTCCAATGGGCAAGCCCCGTTTCCATCGAATGACCCGGGGAGTGTGTAACTCTCCAAAGCCGTTTGTTGCCAGAGCCTGCACATGCGCAAATACAGTATTTGCTTGCACATGCGCAGACCCCCCCCCCAATATCGTAACGGGACCAAAGTTGACCCCTTCCGATTGATCGTGAATCAGGACCCATATGTATTGTGTAATGTATATACTGTACAAATACAGTATATGTAAACACAAAAATAGAGGTGTACACATGGCAGAGGTTGGCCAACAAATTTGACTGTCAATACAATTTGACATTGATTGTACATGGCGCAATACTACGATAGTCCATCGTCTATTTAACACACTTTTCAATTAACATCTGAGTGATATTGATTACATATTATTGGTTCCTTTGAAGCTTGCATATGATAAAGATTATGCAATACAAATAGACATTATTTTCCAAATAAACGTGGCCATACTGACAACCAAATAAATTGTACTTCACTTATTTGTATCACTTTGCTAAGATGTGGCTTTGTTTTTTTGTTCTTCTTTTTTTTTTTTAAATGAAATTGCTGCATTGATTGACCTGCCTGAGCACAATTAGTACCCTGGGCACACCAGTGCTGATATTGTTGAAGCCACCTGTTCTTTTTGCTTCATTGCTCCCTAATTTTGGCACGTTTTAAACATTGCCAAGCTCCACTTGAAGGCACACTGAGTCATTATCAAGATGTCTGGTCCTTAAAACGCCCCCCCCTGGCTATTACAAGGAACCACTGTGTCGCCACTTCTAACTCCTCATCTAATTATTCCCTAAGGATCCATACACAGCTACATGTTTGCTAAACACACGGTAAACATTTTTTAAAATGTATTTTGTGAAGGTATTTTATTGTGTATTATATCTCCATTCAACAGGTCTCCATCCACTGAACTAAATTGTATTGTTTATTTTGATACATAAAAATACTAATGATTTTTAGTTTCTATTCTGACTGAAAATAAACAGTTAGATATATACGGGGCTGGAATAAAAAGTAATGCCTCCATGGCTATAGGTTTTTTACTTGTGAACACATTTGAACACTTTTTTTTTGTACATGATAGCTCAGTTTATCTTCTATGTAATGCATTAATCACTTTTCAACGTAGTCCCCATACCTTTCCACGCATGTGCGCCAACGCTTGACAAGTCAGGCAAACCCATCAGAAAAGATAGCTGGTGGTTGTTGTCAACACCAGGACTGAACAGCAGCTTTCACCTCATCATGAAAGTTGAAGCGTTGACCCTTAAGGTTCTCTTTTATCTTTAGGAAGAGGTGAAAGTTGTAGGGCGCAAGGTAGGGGCTGTATGATGGGTGTGGCAGAACCTCCTTGAACTGCAGGCGCTGCAACTCTGTTCGCAAAGATGAAAGAGGGTCAACACTTCAACTCTGACGAAGGAGGTGAAAGCTGCCGCTCTGTCCTGGTGTCGACAACAACCACCAGCTATCTTCTCCAAAGGGTTTACCTGACTTACCAAACGTTGGCGCACATGCGTGGAAAGGGATGGGGACTACGTTAAAAAGTGAATAGTGCATTACATAGAGAATAAACTGCATTATCATGTACAATAAAAAGTGTTCAAATGGGTTCACAAATAAAAAACTTATTGTCATGGAGGCATTACTTTTCAATCCAGCCTCGTATATATATGTAAACGGTGCCTAATCCTGTAATTTGAACAGGAGGTTGAATATCCATTAGGCTGCCTTATTAAATGTTACTTGTATGACATGTTTGGTGACCTCTTTCCGTGTGTCTTGGTCCGCATCTGAATCCAGCCTTCTTTTTCTCAATATAATTGCAACAAATCCACCTCTAATGTTTTGTTAAGACATTCAGATAGTAACAGAGAGGATTTTATCTATTCAGGAGCTTAAATTATTTTTCTTCTGCTAGAAATACAAAGATCCATATCTACTAAAATACCTTAGCAAATCCCACAGCAAGATGTATTTTTAAGAATATGGATTTATGCAGTCCAAGTTTTGAATTACAGATTCTATCTCAATATATAAAAACAACTGTCCTGCCAGCCTGACAAAGATGCCCAGCCAAAACCCCTGGACCTAGAAACATGAAATTAGGGCAGTATAGTATATTTATTCTATGAGGTCAGTAAAAAGTCAAACGCACTTGCTGGGAGAACGGTACCTCTAGGAACGTGATTCCTAAAGAAAAAAAAAGACAGTGCATATGAATGATAACTGTCTGTGACAAATAACCCTTTGTTGCCATTCAGCAAGAGTGTGCTGGATCATACATTGGTTTCTATATATATATATATATATATATATATATATATATATATGGGCAAAAAAGAGTCCAAGTGCGTAAGGGGTTCTTTTCAATGTGCAGTCTGTCCTCCTTATATAGTGTGCGGATGTAACTCCGCAAGATGTAAATGATTTCCATCATGCTGAGGCTGGGACCCGGTGATTTAACTCTGTATATACGCATCTCTGTTTACTGCTATGGGGTATATTCAATGCCCCATGGCGAGCTGTGACGGCGGGCAGTGCCTATTGCCCCCCTGCACCCGCCATTTGTACTTCATTAGGTTTATCCAGCAGGGTGGAAACAGCGAGTGTGGCTGTCAAAATGAGGGTTGCCGCTATATGCAGCAGGCTCACTGCAATAGCGGCGACCCTCGCCATTCGGGGGAATCCTTGCCATCCTCTGACGGATTCCCCTGGAACATTGAATAGGGCGAGTGGCCGGGGAGGGGGTTAGACGGTGAGAACCTCACCTTGACAAAGGGGTATGTTTGGCCCCGAAACGTTGGTCAGCAGAGACGTTTTCATGTTGATTTGAATACAGACGTTTGCCTATACCTTGGTCTCCTGAGTGCCACTGTCTCTTTCCCTAACACTATATATATATATATATACACACACACACACACACACACACACACACACACACACTAGTTATCAGTAATGTAAATTGAATTTGTCCATTGGGAGCAGCTAGTGGCTGCCGACGTGCAAAAAACTTGAATTCCCCACATACTGTATAGAGGAGAGGAGCAGCGTTAACCTTATATTATTTACATATAATAACTGTTTGTGCTGTGTGTCATAAACCATTTTTTTTCATAATTTCTGATTTATTATTTTTTTTTTATAACATTTTTGTCTTGTTTTTATTTTATCAAAGTAGATTTCCATTGACATTGTTCTTACATTTTAGAACTCCAAATGTGTCTCACCCAATCTGTTGTATGCAAAAGAGTATTTTGCTCCAAGCCAAATATGTACTTTGCAGATATCAGGTTTGCCATGAATGTCTATAAACCTTGTGTTTTTGGGTTTGATAAGTCATAATTTTATGTAAGACGCATGCCTGATGTTTCCTGTTAGGAGCTTATCTCTGTAAGCTAAACAAGTTAGGTAAATTAAGTATTGTTCAACTTTTGAGTACTATATACATATTTTTAAAACAGCACAACAGTACTGTATAAGAACAATAATAATGCAATTTAAAATATTCTTTGTAAATGAGACTCATTCAGTGTTGATGCAGTGAACATAGTTTTCATACAGCTGCCATGCATTTTTCCCCATAAACCACAGCATGATTCATATACTGTTTTTGTTTGTAACTGGCTTTGGGAAACATTGCAGAAAATAGGGGTGGATAATACCTTTTCATGGGCATTCAGAATCCAGTGGCTCTGGTCTGGATGCAGTTTAAAATACTGGGGCAGTACGGATGGTGTACTGGTTAGCATTACTGCCTCACAGCACTGAGGTCATGGGTTCCATTCCCGTCATGGCCCTAACTGTGCAGAGTTTGTATATTCTCCCCGCACTTGCGTGGGTTTCCTCCGGGTACTCCCGTTTCCTCCCACAATCCAAAAATATACTGGTAGGTCAATTGGCTCCCAACAAAAATTAACCCTAGAATGTCTGTGTGTGCATGTACATGTGGTAGGGAATATAGATTGTAAGCTCCACCGGGGCAGGGACTGATGTTAATGATCAAAATATGCTCTGTACAGCGATGCAGAATATGTGTGTGCTATATAAGAAACTGTAAATAAATGAAATAATAAAATAAAACACAATAACTGCCAACAGGGAAAAAAACAAGCACATTGGCTTTGCAGGAAAAAAGAACACACATGAGTTGCCCCAGTCCCCCACAGAAGACTGACCTGTCCGTAGTACTGCAGAGGAGAAGAGCTCTCACTCCCTCCCTCAGCCCTGAGGAAAGGGTGGCAGCAGTGATTAAGTCTATGATTTTCTTGCATCATTTTGAAAAACAATTTCCGGGAGATTGTGAAAGCAAAAACTATAAGCCCAGTGATAAAGTAGGGATGTGCTGTTGAAGATCTACCTGTTGACAAAAAAAACATTGTTTATTTGAGGGCTTGTACATGTATAAGATTTAATCAGAATGAAGAATCCTCTCTGCCAGACCAACGTTTTCGATATCTAGGGATTGAAAAACATTGGTCTGGCAGAGGGAACACTTCATTCTGAATTCTGGACAATCATTCACAACCCCCATCGTCGTCTGTTCTGCATTGGTAATGTTGACTATATCCCCAAAGAGACATGCTAGCAGGCAGGGGCCAGGGTGACCTCACTGAATGATATCTTTAACAATATCGCTCAGTGTTATGGTCGATATCATTTGTCTGTAAGATAGAAGGGAAACGCTGCTGTTGTCGCTCATGGAGCTTATCGGCTAGTGCCGTGGTTCCCAAACTTTTTGAATCACGGCACCCCAGAGTTAAAAAATAATAATAATTCACAGCGCCCCTAGATTTATTGAAAATTTTTGAAAAAATAATTAAATTAAATACAATTTTTTATGTCATTCTTAGGTTTAATTAGGTGGGGAGGTACAAGTACAGGATTCACTTATGTTTATTCACATAGATTATGAATGTTCCTGAACTACCAACAGTAGCGAATGCAGGGGGGGTTTCTGAGTACCCAGAAATCCCCCCAGAAGTCTAAGGGCCCTAGGCTGAAAGTTGAGGGTCCCCTCTTTCCATAGGTACAAGAATTTTAAAAATCGGCCCTTGGGAACCGGAGATATCTGACTTCAAAGCAGTGATCCCCATCCAAGACTGTTAATTGCACTTCCCAGTCAGATATTTCAGGTTCTCTCTGACATTGGGCAGTATTCAATGTAAAATATTGCCGTGTGCAGCGAATCCTGTTTAGGATTCGCTGCACACTCGCTGTGTTCTGGAGGGCTGGCTGCCACTCGCTCTCCCAGTATTCAATGTCGGAGGGGCTCGTTGCCCCTCGCGACGAATCTTAACCCCTGCAGCGGACGAGCGTCTGCTGCAGGGAGCCGTGGGATGGTGGCAGGCAGGGAGATGGAAGTCTCCCTGCCTGCCCCAGAACGTATGTGGGCTCCCTGGGAGCCAGGCAGCACCGGCTGCCCCCCGGGAGAGCCAACAAGGGACCGGGTATTCACTGTACCCGATCGTGCATTAGTAATGATCGGGTGCTGTGAATATATGAATATCTAATGAGCGGCTCTCAGCTCCCGACCCCTGCTGGCTGCTCTGTGTAAAAAAATATATATATATTTTTTTTTTTTTTATTAAATATATATTCATGTGCTATAAGCACATGAATAAAAATAGCATGCCCTTTCACGGAATAAAATTCCTGATTTTTTTGACACCAAAATTAAAACAAAAAAACTTTTATTTTAAAAGTTCACATTCCACTTCTCCATGAAAAGATGGAGAATTGCTACACGGAGAGACACGGCGAAAATCACTTACGGCGAGAAGTGCACGTTGAATAGGGTTGTTCGCTTTTTGAGACCAAAATTCTCCATCCAAAGCGAGAAAAGCACAAACTCGCCATAAAACACGGCAAATTTTTCGCATTGAATAATTAGAGTTTTTCTGAGGGTAGATTCCAAGAGCTGGGACTCTCCTCCTTTGATGAACACTAGTAGCTTGTCTCTACTATTCCCAGAACCAGAGATATCAGCCTTCCAGCAGCTGGTTACTGCTCCAGCTCCACACACCTGGAATGTAGTTTTATATTCTCATTGGCAGATTGCTCTGCCTCCTGTACTCTGATCCCCTAGTTCCCAATACCATTTGGTAGGTGGGATTCTCTAGTTTTTAATTCCATTAAAATCTAAAAAATTTATTTCTGGGAACTGGAGATATCTGCAGTCAAGCAAGCTGTCCTCCCACCAGAAAATTATGAATAATAAGCCCACTGCACTATACACCCCCTCCTCTGCATATTAAACATCCTCTACCACCCTGTAAGTAATGTATCAGGACCCCTTCATTCAGCCCAATGCCCCCTTCTCCCACCCCATCTCCCACCATCTGTACAGTAAAGGGGTAATCAGTGGAAATTACTGATCCAGGCCCTACATGCTGAACGGTTGATATAATACCTCCTACCACCCGCGGGACATCAAAGCTTCCCCCACCCCTACCACTGGAGGATCGGTAGGGGCCCCAATACATTGCTATGCCCAGGGGTCTACACTGTTGTTGATGCCCGTGTATGTTTATATAGATATATGTATGTATATATGTATATATATTTTATTATTATTATTTATATACATTTGGTCTATCTATAATACTTTAACTGACCCGGCATATACTTGGTCACCTAAGTGTCCATCTCCGTGCATTGCTCCGCCCCTCTGGAAACCCCCTTCTGAAAATCATGCGTTTGCCCCTGACCAACTTGAGGCACCCCTGTAAGAATTCCAAGGCAACACAGTTTGGGGACCACTGGGCGTGTGTACGGGGTATATATATCTCTCTATATATAAATTTTGCTAATACACATTGGGTTATTCACTTAATTTTGGTACTTCCCACATTTAGAGACACATTTCTATAGTCTCCGTTTTTGAACAATTGTTTAGCTGTATTTGTCATATTTTTGGCCATACAATCTTTTTTGTGTATTTGTGTTGAATCCAGTATGAATTAAAATGCAGTAGTCAAAGAGCCACCATTACTGGAAGCACTTTCCCATTGGAAGAGCTTTCTCAAAGCCAACATCACCCTCATTGCCTTTGAGAAAGCTCTATAAGCGAAACGCGTTAGTGGTGGTATCTCACCCACAGTAGAGGAGGACTACAAGTCTCAGTGGAACCACAAATCTCAAGCCAGCTGCCCGAACCAGCCGGGATGGCCCATATCTCTATCACCCACCAAACAACAGCAAAGGTGCAAGCCACACCGTAATTGGATACAAAAAGGGACTTTTGGATCAACCAAAGGGACTACATTACCATCATTTGGATCCATGTTCCCAATCCTACAGGTGGACGGTAATTATAACCACTCTAAATCAATATAGAGGTGGTCCACGGATCATCCAGGCACTAATAGGAACGGCCAGTGAGGACTTACAAATTATCCACTTTATGAGTCCCCCCACTACATTTTTAGAAAAGAGATTTGCAATGTCTTTTTAAATTATGTTTTATGGTTTTTTTTTTTCTTTTATGTGATATACAGTATTCCACACCAGTATGTATTAAATTTTCATGCATTTAGGATTATAAAATTTGTAAAGTCAATCCAACGTAATCGGTATATTTTTTTCAAAACCAGCGCTGCATACCCGTCCTTTTGTTTCTTAGAATTTTCTGCTCCAGGATTGACACACCTGGTCATTTGCAGCTGCTACTTAGTGAGACAGCTCTTGTTTATTGCGCCCCTACGGGGACTCTCTCTCTCTGGTCCAGCCAGAAAGCGATACCCCAACAACCCTCTCTTTTTTAGTGCTCTGAATACAGCCGGGCAGCCCCCTGCTCTCTGCCCAGCTGTCAATGACTGTCACTTCTGCAGCTTCTGCTCCAATTCTTTTCCCCGCTTTCACCTCAGTCCGCCCCCCCCCCTTTAATCATGTGGTGCCGGAGCACGGCATGCTCCCCCGACGTCACACACAACAACAGCGCGCACAATATCTCAAATGTCCACTCATCTAGAGGGGACACCAGGAGTGGAGTGGGAGCGTGCTCTGCACTGCGCTCTGCTCTGCTCCTCTCCCCATAGAAGCAGATGCACCGCTCTCCATCTCTCCCTGCAGGAGCAGCGAAGGCTCGTATAAAAATTTACAGTAAGAGGCACTTTTGGGGGCATTGCTTAAGGGACGCTACAAGTGGCGGTATGTGGGGGCATTACGCATAATGTGTGGCTTAATGTGTAAGGGGCATTACGGTGTGCAGCATCATGTGTAAGGGGCATTATGTGTGCAGCATCATGTGTAAGGGGCATTATGTGTGCAGCATCATGTGTAAGGGACATTATGTGTGCAGCATCATGTGTAATGGGTACTATGGTGCGCGGCATCATGTGTAATGGGTACTATGGTGTGCGGCATCATGTGTAATGGGTACTATGGTGCCATCAAGCAAGAACCCCCTAGCAATGAGCACATAGGTAAGAAGCACTTATGTGGCAAATATATAATGGGCATTACGGTTTGTTATATATTATGTAATGGGCATCATGATGTGTGGCACAATGTGTAATGGGCATTATGGTGTGTGGCCTTACGTGTAATTGGCATTACGGCGTGTGGCTTTATGTGTAATGGGTATTACGGTGTTTGCTAAAATGTGAAATGGGCATTACTGTGTATGGTCTAAAGTGTAATACCACACCCCTTTTTGTGATGCCACACCTCCTTCCCACGAGGGCACGCCCCGCAAAGGTCCGTGCAAAGGTCCCCCTACTGTTATGTCTAGATCTGGGACCACCCATTACCATAATTCTAGATTCACCTATGCTTGTGTCCCTCTGCCACCAGGTGTAGTTTACATACATACTGCTAATCAACTCCAGCTAGTAAAGCCTGTGCAGTTAACCACTGCACTCCTTTGTAATTCCAGTCTGCTTTAGTTCCCAAAACCAGTACATGTGGCATTATTAATGAGCCTGCAGAATGCACGTCTGTATGTAACCTGTGTGCATTAACACTCTTACCTACAGAGTGCACACCCTACTATGGCCCTCCAGCTGTTGTGAAACTACACATCCCAGCATGCTTTGCCATAGTTTTGCTATTAGGGAATATTAAAACTGTGGCAAGGCATGATGAGATGTGTAGTTTCGCAACAGCTGGAGGGCCATAGTTTGAACATGCCTGCCCTACAATATACAATTGTGTGACTACCATCCATACATACCCTCAACCGTGTGCATAGTCACTTCACTAGCTGAGGCTATTGTTGTACACCTGATTGCAAGTGCCTGCTTCCATTGTAAGGCAGGGTATTAGTTACTCTCAGCTTGGTGCTTCATCCTGACTTCCATTCCTGTTCTGTTCAGATACGCTAGATTAGCACATATACTATTCTGTATGAGAAAGGGCACCATAATTCTACCTAGCTTTGTTCATTTGAGCCCCAACGAGTCTAGCCCATCCAGAGTCCAAACAGAATACATATCTTGACATTTTGTACTAGCTAAATGGATTTGGCTGGAGTACAAACCAAAGGACAGACTGAATAGAAGGTACGTCTGATCTTCTGGAGAAACACAGTAACACAGGGTCAAGGGATGCAATATCTGCAAGAGTTTTCTACCCCATTCTTTTCAATTTTCATTTGATAGAACCAGTTCTGTTTCTCAAACACTTCTCCTGTGTCACTCGTCTCTGTCGGCCTATAGCAGAGAGAACATTTTTTCCTATCAGTGAACATCCAAAACTTCTGATTTGCCATATTCCATAGACTAAGGAATTCCGAGAAATGTTGGTTTAATTACAACCCTTGTGAAATGAAACAGTGCTTGTACTTCCGGAACATTTGGGTAGGCTCCAAAGCCCATCAAAATTCCTTTTCTGTTGAATTAAACTTCAGGAAAAAAGATATGGTATATATTTTCAGCAGCAAAAGTACCATATAAAAATTCTTCAAAGTTTCAAGGAAAAAGATCTATTAGCAAAAAATGTATAATTAATCAGGCAAAATATAATTTAATTAACTTCATGTGTATGTCATAATTATATTCACACATTCGCTCACGCGCGCTGCGGGCACGGTGGCTCGCTACGCTCGCCACGCTATCTAAAATCAACTCCATGCCAACATGGATAGTGGGGGTATGAACTATCCATGTTGGCATGGAGTTAAGTTACTTTATTTTAGATAGTTTGTGGTGAGTGTACAACCCGGAAATAGCACGACGCCATGCTGACGTTGTGATACTACACAAGTACCGATATTTTATCCTCTTTGGTGCTAGCCTCACCGCCTTGGAGGTTAGCCCCTAACACTGCATTCTCCCAGTGGGCCCTTCATGGGGTTTAATACTGGTTGTATACACTATTTTCAAGAAATGAGTAAGTCATGGACTGCATAAATTAAAATTCTCAGCCTAGATCTATTAGTGGTGGCACCTACAGGTATGTAGGGCAGATACTGCACAAGGCTAATCTGTACAGAAACAATAGGAGACTGCACCAATATAAATAGGCAGCTTTTGCTCTTATATTGGACACAAATTTCTAGTAAAATAAAAGTATGTGTTATTTATTTCTAACTGAAAAGGGACACCTTTTTATTATACTGGGGTGACTCCTATTATTGGCAATCTTGCAAATTATCTCATGGACCACAGCATAGGGTTGGGTAGACTCTAGGGGGGGGGGAACATTTACTAAGATGGAAGTTCTATTGAAGATGGGATGTTGCTAGGGCATGGGTCCTCAAACTGTGGCCCTCCAGATGTTGTGAAACTACAAATCCCAGCATGCCTTGCCACATTTTTGCTATAAGGGAGTGTTAAAACTGTGGCAAGGCATGCTGGGATTTGTAGTTTCACAACATCTGGAGGGCCGCAGTTTGAGGACCCATGAGCTAGGGGAAACCAATCAGAATCTACTTCTCATTTATTTAGCACCTTCTAGAAGATAATAGATAGTAGCTGATTGGTTGCCCATCCCATCTGTAATAGAACTCCCATCTTAGTAAATTTCTCACTAGGTCTCCTTGTTGTAATAATAACCAGCCAAGGCTGTCTACAATGGTGCTGTTAAGAATATGCAGCCCAATTTTTGTTTATTTTTCAATTAAAATAGTACATAGTTGCTTTGTTTAGCCTAACATTGACGTGTGCAGGGGATTAAGATAAACCATATCCAACACCCAGTGACTCACACACTGTAGAAGTAGTGGAGGGAACTGTCACAGGTCCAAGAAGATGGTATAAAACATTTCATTTAACTTGTGTGCTTGATTTATTCTCTATTGCTTGATAATGTAAAACAACCATTTCTCTTTTAAAGTTTACCTGCCTCTATTTCACACCATTTTCAGTCATTTTTACTTTCATTACCAGACATCTCCACTGCCATAGGTAAGTATTATACTATATACTGCAGGTCACCAACCCTTTCTCCAATTCCCCACAACATATGCGTTCATGAATTATGGATCAAAGTCATTACTGATCCAGTAAAATACATTAACTCATTAGTGATTAGTGAAATCTATTGTTCTGGGTGTACTTGAGAAGATGGTTGAGAATCCAGTCCTGATGCAGTTTTCTCAAGCATCTCTTGTTTCCCAAATAAGCCATGATTAAGGACTATACTATGTTACTTCAAGTAGGTCAATTAGTTGTTCAGATGAAGATACTTGAGCAAAAAAACCAAGGCCTAAAAAAAATTAGCTGTTCCAATTTCTGTACATTACCATATGTCTGATGAAGTAGTTTTTAGACTGCAAGTAAAATCAATTCAAGTAACCATTAAAATATCACTTTGATGCTACTTCTTTCCTGCAGAGAATCTATTGCCCATAGATAATTATCAGTATGCTCTTGGTATATGCTAAACACAGGTTTGTAATAGATATGGCTGCATTCATTAAAGAAAATAAAGCAAAAGAATTGACCTTCTAATTAAGCAATATCCTATACTGCTGCAAAACGCATCTAATGACTTTCTTGTTGTGTTTGTAATTTATTCTCCATTTACACAGAGGAGGTGTTGTAGGTGCAGGTTGCTTCCCCATGTCAGAAAGGCTTGGGACCAGAAGTATTTTTCCCATATTTTGGAATATTTGCATAGCATAATGATCTTGTGTATAAGACCATGTCAAAACATGAAATGCACTTATGGTTTATATACACTGCCAAACAGGGCGTTCCCATGGGCAACAACCATCCCACCTGCCCCACGTTTCATGCCATACCCAGAGGGCAAGTCTTTTCATGGACTTCATGTTATTAGACAAGTGCCACTTCTGACATATATTTATATTTATATGTGTTATGGGCAGTGGCGGGTTCAAGGAGGGGGGCACCAAGGCACGTCGGGATACGCCACCACCATCACTCTGCAGCCTAACCCTATTCCACACCACCACCATCACTCTGCAGCCTAACCCTATTCTTCCCCACCACCATCACTCTGCAGCCTCACCCTATTCCTCCCCACCACCATCACTCTGCTGCCTTACCCTATTCCTCCCCACTATCACCCCCAGCCTAACCCAATTCCTCCCATCGCCATTCTTCCACAGCCTAACCCTATTTCTCCCATCACTCTGCAGCCAAACACTATTATTTCCACTACCATCACTCTGCAGCTTAACCCTATTCCTCCAAACATAATGCTCAGCAGTCTAACCCTATTCCTCCCACCACCATCACTCCATAGCCAGTCCCTATTCCCCCACCACCATCACTCTGCAGACCGACCCTATTCCCTCAACCACCAACACCCTGCAGACTGACACTATCCCTCCTTGGCAGACTAACAATGTCCTGACAATGTCATGACGTCCATGAATCATCACGTGGGGAGCAAAGGCTCACCCATCAGTACCACCCTACTTTAGGACAAACCAGAAAAGGTTAATGCAGCTAATTATAGAAAGGCGTCAGAACACATGGTGCATTGTAACTTGAGCATATAGGGCATATGCAGTTATAGACCGCTCAGAATACCTTTGACGGGCCATATTCACCACCAAAAGCGCATGCAATGGGCAATTGAGTGTCAGAACTGGACCATGGAGCAATGAAAGAAAGTGGCATGATCTGATGAGTCAAGTTGGTACTTGTGTAGTTTCACGGCACCAGCATGGCGCCGTGCTACTTCCGGGTTGTACGCTCACCACAAACTATCTAAAATAAAGTAACTTAACTCCATGACAACTTGGATAGTTCATACCCCCACTATCCATGTTGGCTAGGAGTTGATTTTAGCACAGCGAACGTAGCGAGCCTCTGAGCCTGCAGCGTGGGTGAGCGAAGCGAGCCCCGCAAGGGGACTCAGACGCATGGCGCAAGTACCCAAAATACTAATAGTCCTTACTTGATAATACACCAGATTAATTAGAGCAACGCACTTTAGAAAATATAGTCCTGTGCAGTATAATATACCTCCCAATCCTTTGCAAATTGGGACCTGGGCCCAAAAAGGGGGTGAAGGCATGGGAGAGATGAGCGTCGCCTTGGGTGGAAGGGGCATAGCCCAACATCATAACCCCAATTTTCATAATGTTGTAGGCATGCCCAGCCTTCCTTAAGCAGCTGGTCAGTCCCAGCTCGCCCCCCTGCCTTAAATATATGCAATGCTCATGGAGAGCAGCGGCAATCAACCGGCTGCCCCAGTTGTGAGTCTGCCCCCCCCCCCACCACCCATGGAACACTGAGACACTGAATATTGTCCCGCAGTAATAAATGTATTGTTTCTATAACGGGGGGGGGGGGGGGGGGGCTCCCATGCATTGTGCCCAATGCCGATGTAGGCCTATCCAGCATTGAGTACACCACATTTTGGATCCACCATGTGGCAGCTGCTGGCAATGTGGTAATTGTCAAGCAGGCACACATTACTGAAGGATTGGGTAGATCACACTATTTGCTCTCAATGCTCATAATAAATTGTTTTGATTTACAGTATGACATTGCAGAATATTTTATGTTAATCAGTGGTACAAATTTCATGATATCAAGAACTATAACATGAAAAATGCCAAAGCGGGTGTCTACATTTTATTTATCGTTGCTAAGAGACAGAAAACACTAGAGCAAATAGTGTTACTGTGCAACGGAGATCTATCCGCTAATCCCCTGACTTTGCATGGATCAATTTTTCCTTGTGCATGGAAATTGCATACAAATATGATATTGCCTTTCCTTTCCAATGCTAACAAAAACAAATCCCCAATACTGGAAGGTAGAAGAAATAATACTGTATGTGTAAATCTAGTTCCAGTAGCCTAGACTGTAGACATCATTTCATGTCATATTCTGTAAGTCTGCAGTTCCCTTTATACAGATCACAATACAGACAAATGCAGAGGTATTATTCATTTCTATTCTTGTAGGTAAGAGCGGACTAATGATATTATTCTGTTCCCATGTGTACACACAGCTTGTGAGCTCCGTGACCTATTTAGTGACTGTTTGTTATTTTTGTTTGAATCCGAGCTTCCAAATCTTTTTGACCTTCATCTTTATTTTCATTGTTAATGAGATCTTCACAGGAACTGAAAAAACACAAATGGTCTTGATTAGAATACCTCACAAGCTGCTAAATAAAATATCTTAATTATGAAATGCTGACCTACATGATTGGACTCTTACACTGTTACCAAGAGATTTATACATATATACAGTATATACTGAGAACATTTTCAGAGAAACCATATATCCAGGAGTAGACATACTGTATGCCAGACAGCACACCTTTTTGAAAAGTAAGTTTAATTGACTAGCATGTTGTCATATGCAGTAGAGTTCAGGGTATCAAAAAATCAAGGATTATAGGATCACATATACAGATGGATGCTTCATTCAGGGGTGGTCTGGCGGTAAGATCGCATGAGACACACGCGCATCCCCTTCTAATGGAGCTCCCCCTGGGTCCCTGCCGCCTCGCCGCCGGTCCCCAACCCGGTCCCCGACCTCCCCACTCCACCCCCTGAAGCGGAGACGGGCAGGGTTCACGTCCCCCGCCGCACGGTAACTGGGATGCGCGTGCTTGTGGGACGCTTGCGCGTCAGCGGTGGCAATTTGATGAGCCCCAGCGCTGGCTGTTAGGCGCTCCATCTGTACATATACTGTATATTCACGCATCCAAAAGATATAATAAAAACCGCAGTGAACTAGCCATTTTCAGGTTATGCAGCCTGTGAAAACGTCCAAAACCATTAGTTTGATGCTCGCCATCGAATCATTTTTCCACTGGGCACCAGACATTGCAAGCTAGGAGTAGCCAGAGAGTCGGCGGCTACGATCAAAACAGCCATATCCGGCCTGAAGCTGATGTCACACACCCGCCCATAAAATGCTTCGGCACACCTGTGATTTCCTAGGCACACCTACCATTTTTTTCTGTCATTCCTGCGTTTTTCTTAGCACTCCCTATGATCGCCCAGTTACCACTACCTACTTCCTGTCAATAACCTTGCGAGCGTCTAGCAAAGGAAAAAAGTATCAGGATTTCTTTGCTAGCAGGCGTCGTACGGGCCGTATGCACCTGCAGTCAGCAACAATCAAGTCTGAATTGGGCATACAGGGCCTTATTCTAGTTCACTCTTTCTGACAAAATCCTTCTTAGATGGAAAAAAACATGTGCACTGCAGGTGGGGCAGATGTTACTTGTGCAGAGAGAATTAGATTTGGGTGGGGTTTTACTTCAAAGTGAGATCTATATTGCAGTGTAAATATAAAGCAGCCAGTATTTACCCTGCACAGAAACAACATTACTCACCCAAATCTAATTCTCTCTGCACATTTTACATCTGCCCCCCTGCAGTGCACATGGTTTGTCCATCTAAGAAGGATTTTGTCAGAAAGAGTGAAGTAGAATAAGGCCCACAGTGAGAGAAAGGTTACAGCACTGCTCCTTGTGTGTTATGTTGTGGGACCAATATTTTGGAGTACATTTACTAAGATGGGAGTTCTGTTGAAGATAGTGTTGCCCATATCAACCAATCAGGTCTTACCATGGAATCCATTGAAGAGGAATGGATCCACTACACATTTTCCTGGTGAATTGAACTGCAGATAAAGCCACTCTCATCAGAGCAGCTCCCATCATGCTGTCCGCCGAGCGCCATCCACCACCAGAATGGGGCATGCGCATGTTGAGACGCTTGCGTGCCCCATTTACAGCAATGGACGTGTGAGCGTGTGAGATGTTCGGTCGTCCATGTCCTGTCCGCTGCCACCAGATCGCCTTCCACCAGAAATCTGCGGATGTCGTTCTGGCGGCAATGCTGAGCCTGGTCCCATCTGTATGCCATTTTCCAGGTGATATGTGTTGATGTGGGACTATGGAGAAATAAGTATTTAAGAAATGGACGCTGGTTGTGCACCCATTATAGATATGCCACTGAATACACAACAATTCCACAAAACAGTAAAAATGACATACAGATGGAGCGGGTCTCGATCTTGCAGGGGATGGTGGAACATTCGCCAGCCGCCATCCCCCGCCAGCCGCCGTAAGGGCACGAGATGTGCGCGCATCGCCTTACAACGGGGCTCCCCCCGGGTCCCCGCCGCCTCGCCGAGGTTCGCCCGGGGTCCCTGCTGCCTGGCCACCTTCCCCCTAACCCTGTCCGTCTCCCTGAAGCGGAGATGGACAGGGTTCCTGTCTCCCCACCGACGGGAAACTGAGATGCGCGTGCGTGTGAGACGCACACGCGTCTCAGTCAGATGGGGCGCCTCTCCGCCAGATTCTGTCGCTGGCGCAGCGCCAGCAAAGAAGAGACCCGCTCCATCTGTACTTTTTCTTTTTTTCTCCCACATAAAAAATGTTAAACTACTTTTTGAAATACAAAACCCTAAAAACCAACAACCTTAAAATGGATATAACTACTCAGTTTGCAAATAAGGTCAATATATACTGTTAGGTCATATCACAAACACCTTTGTACCAGAGAGGTTAACTAAGGAAAGTAGCGCACTTAATAAACAAGTGAACATTGGGTGTCCTGTTATAAAGTTATATTCTTCCTGTGGAAACCGGGCTCTGGCATCCAGATGGCTTCCTGCTGCAGCTGCTCTTTTTGGAATTCATCCAAATTTAGACAGGTTGAATAACATTGTCAAAAAATGTTTATGCAAATAGAGTATGATTTTATGTTAAAACTAGCTAATTTGGCACAAATGTTGGCTGGTGCAATCAATATTGGTGAAATAGTTGGGATGATATTTTGTAATAATTATAGTTACCTTCATTCAAAGTCAAAATCTTCTATGAAGTCTGTGTCACAGCTGCATACTCTTCAATATTGTCTGAAAGATAAAATAAATTGCCAGCCTTAGTAGACAGGCCTCCTGGATCCACCAACTTGGAACATACACATTAAGATTGTATCGGACGGCCAGGAGTGCTGAATTGGGGGTCCCAGTCTGTTGGGGGGTCCTGTGGGGCTCATGCTATGTGACAAGTACAAGTACAGGTACTGATATCCCTCTTTCCAGGGCATGATGCCCCTTACCAGAAGGCTGTCATTCATATTTCAAACTTCAATCCGGCATATGATTAATGCAGTAGACCCATTGGATAAAAGGCTTTTGCGCTAAACTGATTGGCTCCTGGATTGCTGACTGTGTGGTAACCCTTTATGCCTGAAAGAAAGTGTTGACAATATTAATTATTTAGTGTTTATATGATTATTGACCTTGAGGACCAATTATTTTGATAGGTAGCATAATTCATGGAGATTGCAGGTTTATAGACACTTTAATGTTTTATATCAATCACAGTACTCACATTATTGATATATTTATTTATTTACAGTTTCTTGTATAGCGCAGCAGATTCCGTTGCGCTTTACAATAGTAGACAATGATAAAACAAGCTGGGTTACAACAGACAGACTTGGAGGTAGGAGTGAAAACACTTAGGTAGATATGTAGTATATGTCTGTAAGTTTCCATGACTAACTTACAAATGTTCTATGTGTGAAATGTGTTGACAAGGTCATGCTCTGGTGTGTTTAGAACAAATTATATTATTGTATTGACATCTGTCATATGACAAAAGGCTCATACATTTGTAATTTAGCTTTAATTTAGCAAGGCTATAGGCCTATAGCCTTGACAAAGACCACAGCAACTGGTGGAAACGCACGTTGGCTTATTTCTTCCCCTATTCGGATATTGCAATTTTCCACACCTTGATCGGGACCTTTGGGACACAGATTCCCGACCTCCTGATCATTGATCGGGACCTTTGGGACACAGATTCCCGACCTCCTGATCATTGATCGGGACCTTTGGGACACAGATTCCCGACCTCCTGATCATTGATCGGGACCTTTGGGACACAGATTCCCGACCTCCTGATCATTGATCGGGACCTTTGGGACACAGATTGCCGACCTCCTGATCATTGATCGGGACCTTTGGGACACAGATTCCCGACCTCCTGATCATTGATCGGGACCTTTGGGACACAGATTACCGACCTCCAGATCCTGGCTTATACTGCTCTTGAGATAAGGAGGTGTTCATGACACCCAGACTGCTCTGTTTGAGAACTAGTGATGTCCTGGTTCTCCACCATAGCTGGTAATTTGCCCCTTCTCCTGTTCACATAGGAATTCATGTGGAATTTATTTTAATTTATTGTGTTTGCATATTTGTTATTCATTAAAATGGTATGACACCATATTGCACCATTTTCTCTTTTCTATATATGTGAACTTTGACATAACGGAGGAGCAACGTCAACTATCTGATATTTTTCAGGACATGACCCCTGGGAGCAGGGACGTATATATAGTGTTTCATTGTGACATAGACGTATATTGTGTTTCATTGTATCTTTTGATATATTTATTGGAGGCACTATATAACAGTGTGTGTCACGATTCACATTTTTCACAATTGCATTTTGGGGGTATAGAGGAGTACCCCACCTTTTGACATACACCTGCGAAACAGCAGCCACCACTGGTGCGCACCTTGTGAGTTCTGAAAACTTTCCTTTCTCATATATAGATGATATCCATGTACATATTTTAAATATATCAATAATTCTTTATATAAAACGTTGGAAGTTTCTATTATTATTTTTTATAGTATGTATACTACACTCAATATTTATGACCCAAATGTTCCAAACTATAACTTTTCATACCAAAATCTATAACTGTTAATGGGACTCCACTCATATAATTTAATAGTTGGATCAACTTAAATTGTTGACCATCCTGACCTCCTGCCCCTCGGTGAGATGGCATGCAGCTGATGTTGATTAACGCATAGACTGTAATCTTGCAGCAGGCAGGGCCTCCTACCTCCATGTCTGTCTGTTTTTACCCAATGTGTTCTATCGGAATTTGCTGCGCTATATAAGAAACTGAAAATAAAAAATAAAATATGCATGACCCCTGGAGGCTTTTGACAGTTAGAGTTCACATATCATTCACATGTGCGTAATGTTTTTTTATGAGAATTTATCATATACAGTATTAGTTGCAGTCTATTTTTGTTCTAGAGTGGTGCATGCACATATTGCTAACATAGGGGCAGATGTATTAAGCTTTGCGAAGAGATAAACTGGAGATAAATTGGAAAGAGATAACGCACCAGCCAATCAACTTCCAACTGTCATATTTCAAACACAGCTGATTGGCTGGTGCGTTATCTCCTTCCAATTTATCTCCACTTTATCTCAAGTTTATCTCCACGCCAGGCTTAATACATCTGCCCCATAATGACATCTGATCGCACCTTGATCTTTTTTTATGCATCCCTCAGGTCCCCAATGTATGCATTGCTTCTGGTGTTTCCTCTTTCATATATCATAGTGATGATATTAAGGGTTTGCTGAAACTTAATTGGATGGATTAAGTAGACAATATAGATCACCGGACGACCCAGCCCTCTTCTGTGGAGTGTCAATGGCAGTGGTATGAAGCCACATTATCTCAAACATGTCCAGAATAAATAGGGAACAACTGCATCAAGAAAATGTCTCTTACCCTGGAGATGTAGATTATCCTGCTTTTAATGAGATTGTAACATTTTGATTCCTATACCTAACAAAAACAGTACATTGGTTGACTCAGATCATCCAATTGCCCTTTTGAAACAGAAATGTAAACTCTTGGAGATTATCTTTTTACAGATGAAGCCTACATAATGCTTCCCATGAAGCATTCAAACATGTGAGCAGATTGTGCCCAGGTGTGAACCATTTGTCGGAGCGTATGCACCCATCTAATATGGATTGCAAGTGTGTGCACAGTATGCGGACATTGCCACGGGCATGCTAGTTGCTGCAAAAAGATCTGCATTTCCATAAGTAATGATAAAGATTAACTAGGACACATCTGTATATCTCCCAAGTTTTTATGCCCCCTATTTATATTGTTGCATCAAGAACTTCTAATCTCTCCCTCAACATCCTCCCGTGTCTTAAGCCAAAAAGTCATTCAACAATTTCTTTAATGTATTTATATGGTATCCTGAAGGAACAGGAATTTGGGTATTCATTTACCCGTTTAATACAGTTCTTTTACAATGAGCCTACAACATTATTAATGGTTTAAACGTGTACCATTTTGGAATGTCTCATTGCACAAGGCAGTGTTGCCTATTGTCCTCTCTTTTGTTTAACATATCCCTGGATCTCTTTTTACATATCATGCAGTCACTTGATGCGGTACTTGTTTCCTATCTGGGCGCCCAGGTTTTCTACGTACGGCACCGTAATGAAATCGGATCGCATCGCATCGTACACATACACGATATTGAACGATGCGATGCGATGCTATGCGATCCGATTCGATTTCCCATAGGAAACAATGTGAAATGGCTCAATTTAGCCAAATTATCATAGGAACAATAGTAAATGGGCCAAAAACACCCCTGAACATTGAAATGTCCCCCCAAAAGTAGTTGAAGCCACCCCGCCATCAACGTGAACCCGAAGCGTGGCGAGCGCAGCGAGCCCGCGAGGGGCGGCGGTACGCGTCCTCCGACCTTTTCATGCCCTACTATCCACTAGGGCGTGGAGTGAGAATAGAATAGTGTGGCGAGCGGACGCGGATACCTTCACAGTTATACGCGTCCCCTCGCGGGCTTCCCAGGTGTCCATGGCGACGCGGACACCTGGGAAGCCCGCGAAGGGACGCGTTTACCTGTGAAGGTATCCGCGTCCCCTCGCGGGGCTCGCTGCGCTCGCCACGCTTTGGGCTCGGTGGCTCGCTGCGCTCGCCACACTATTCTATTCTCACTCCACGCCCTAGTGGATAGTAGGGCATGAAAAGGTCGGAGGACGCATACCGCCGCCCCTCGCGGGCTCGCTGCGCTCGCCACGCTTCGGGTTCACGTTGATGGCGGGGTGGCGTCAACTACTTTTGGGGGGACATTCCACTGCTCTGTGGGTTTTTTTGGGGTTTCTGGCCCATTTACCATTCTTCCCTATGCTGATTTGGGTAAATTGATCCATTTAACATTGTTTCCTATGGGAAATCGGATCGCATCGCATCGCATCGTTCAATATCGTGTATGTATACGATGCGATGCGATCAGATTTCTCTACGGAGAATAGCATGGTGCGCAATTAACTTAGCGGGCGCCCAGATAGGAAACAAGTACCCTTGATGCCTTCTTAGGCATTTACCGTATTTTTCGCTCTACAAGACGCACCTGACCATAAGACGCACCTAGTTTTAGAAGAGGATAACAGGAAAACAAATATTCTGAAACACCCCCCCCCCCCTCCCCTGGTATATGTCAGCAGCTCACAGAGGTCCGGGCAGCGGGGATCATGCAGTGTGCTGTGGGGTCTGTTCGGCAAATGGGATATAATCGTCAGAGTCCCTGCAGCAGATGGGATCTTGTAGCGCTACTAGTTCCCATCTGCCGCAGGGACCCCGCCGATGATATCCCATCCGCAGAACAGACCTCACAGCACACTGCATGATCCCCGCTGCCCGGACCTCTGTAAGCTGCTGACAAGCACCAGGAGGGGGGGAGCGGAGTCTGCTGCAGCTCCTGAGCAGCACCAGCATCCAGGAGTTTTTTGCAGGTTTTTTTTTTCCCGTATTCGCTCCATAAGACGCACACACTTTTCCCTCATATTTTGGGGGAGAAAAAGTGCGTCTTATGGTGCGAAAAATATGGTAATTTAGCACTGGACCAGTTTTTTGCAGACCATGCAGTCGCTTGATATCTTCTTAGACATTCTTAATGGTCATTGTGCCCTGTAGTTGCTGGCCTTTGTGTACAACCTTTTTGTCATTATCACTATCATTCAAGACTGAATGACAAAGATTTTTGGATAGGATCTCTCAGTTTGGCCAGATGTTTGGGTTTCACAGTTTGCATTCAAAAATCTGTATTTATGGAATGTTCTTGTTCGCCGCAACTTTTTATTGTTTTATTTTAAAAATGGTCTCAAAATATAACTGAAGGATGCATGAATTTCCCTCAACTTTGCTTTTATAGTCAAGCAACTATAGTTGTTATATTATATATATTGGCTATTTTTGCCAAATCCCTATGCCCATTTTCATTTAGAACAAGAACTGTTATCAGACTTCAAACTAATTAAGTTTGTGTACATGGCAAGAAAAGTTATCCCACACTCAGGTTTGGATAATGTCTTGCTGATGACCACAAGTCTGGTGTTGCTGTTTAAATATGTTGTTAAATGCCTTGCCTTTGGTTTTCCTCCCACAGCTTTCTCTCAGAAAGGTCAAGCTGCATTCAATTTCTTGTTCTGAATGGTTGAGGTTTTATCCTCCTTTAACTGAAAATTTTACACCTATCATCTACAGAACTTTAAAATCTGTATGATTGGACTGTGATGAAACTGCAAAAATGAAGGGTGACATCATCAACAAGAGCAGAAAAAATATAAGAGGGATTTGGAGGACTTTATAGGCGACCAAAGGAACTGGTCCACTAGCCGCCAGCTTCCTGTCAATCAAACTACGACTACTCTGTGACTTCAATGCGCATGGACATTTCTTTGCTAATTGTCCTTGTGGATGCGCAGTTAGAATGCTGCTCATGAGCAGTCATTCCATAATTCAGTAGTTCCCAAACTGTGTGCCTAGGCTCCCTGGGGTGCCTCAGGACACTTGCAGGGGTGCCTTGGGTTGGTGAACCAAGATCAATTCATATTATTAATGGTCAATGTACCAGGCAACACTAGTGCTGGTGGCTGCCAATCATAATATATGTGGACAAACAGGAGCAAATCCTGTCCCTCACCAGATAACTGTGACATATACACACAATGTACTTAATTTTTTTTTGGCCTAGGGGTGCCTTGAAAACATTTTTACGCTCTAGGGTGCCGTGATTCAAAAAAGTTTGGGAACCACTGCCATAATTGTTTGATCTGTGAATTCTCTGAATAGCAATTTATTCAAAGTTCAAAAAGTTGTTATTCTAGGCACTTGAAGGGGGTCATGCAGTATGTAGTAACCCTCCAGAGGATGGTGGAAGGATGGTTATCTAGAGGAATTTAAAGAAAAGGTAAAGAATTAGAATCTTTCTGAAAAGGAGTCCGGAGCCTTACAGGAGCGCCATATAATTATCAAAAGATGTACATCAAAGATGCAGAGAGAACACTATTTATGAGACTTTGATGAAGGCTGCACAGAGATATTTAACCCTTTAAATGCCAACATTGCTGTGAGAGATCCTCAAAATATCCGTTAAAAACGCCAGCGCCGCTGTTTTATATTTCGGTGCAATATTTCACTAAACTTCAATTAATTGACTTGGCTGTATTCATATTTATTTATACTAAAAAAAAAAACAACAGCATATTTTTAGTGGCAGTGTTGGCACTTAAAAGGTTAATAAGGACCAAAATTCCATCATATCCATCTTCTACCAGTTACCACAAATTCATAATGACTGCGTCAACCCACAAGGTAGACATAACAAATAATTAAACAGGGTGTGAAGTGGCGAATCATTTCCTGTTGGAAAATAAGGGAACATGTCATGTAGTGACTCCAATAATGCTCCAATGAGCTTTCTGTAATTATAACACAACCTTTCTTCTTATTATTATTATTGTGATTAGTATTGTTATAATTATTATTATTATTGTTTATTTATATGGGTTCCATAATGCCTAACAAAGTACATAAACAGATGAGCAAAGCAAGAATCCATAGACTAAGGGCAGTATTCAATGCTGGGGGCGAGATGTGACAGTGAGCAGGGTCAGTATTCAACTGACCCCCTGCATATGCCGATTCCCCCTCGCTCATTTTTGGAGTAAGGGGGAAAACAGCGGATTCAGCCGCTAAAACAGTGAGACTCACGGCTAAATGCAGTGGGCTCCCTGCATTAGCCGCGAGCCTTGCTGTTAGGGGGAATCCTCGCCTTCCTCTGACAGCGAGGATTCCCCTGGAACGTTAAATAGGGTGAGCACGGGGTTTAAATTGCGAGGATCGCTTGTTTTCTGTGATGCCCGCCGTTAACTCCCTCGCCAGCCACATTGAAAGACGGTGAAAGACAAGGTAGGACAATTACATAGTATATAAACATTGCATTGTAAACAATTACATAGTATATAAACATCAGAGGACATGACTTTAATAAGCATCAGTGTGTCAGAAACCGATGCGAGCGAGTGTGGGATAGAAAGGGCACTACTGGTAGGAGCTACATTCTATAGGTGAGAGGAGAGAGGTGACACAGATGGGCGTAGACAGCATACATACATACAGACACACACACGCAGGTGTAGGCAGCACTTACAGACAAATCATATGGCAAACAGGGGATGCTTCTATGTTTCGGTTTTATTTTAAAAACTATCCTCAGGTTTTGAAATAAACCGAAACGTAGAAGCAACCTGTTTGCCATATGATTTGTTTGCAAGTGCCGCGTGCACCTTACCTGCATATTGATGACATTTGGAGGGGCACCCAGCATATAACACGTTTGAAGACTTGGGAGGAAATGCCCTAAGATGGGAGTTCTATTTCAGATGGGATGTTGTTTTGGGCAACCAATCAGATACTATCTATCATCTTCTAGAAGGTGCTGCTAAATAAATAAGTAGATTCGGATTGGTTGCCCAAAGCAACATTCCATGTGAAATGTAATTCCCATCATTGTATATTTCTACTTTGGAGTGCTGGACATTTTACAGTAAAAAAAAAATAAATATATATATATATATGGATTCAGTATGAAGTCCCGGCAGTCGGAATCCCGGTGGTCGAAATACCGATGCCGGAATCCCGACAAGGCGGGGCACGTGCTCACTGCACTCGCCACGCAGCGGGCCCGGTGCCTCGCTATGCTCACTATTTTATTCTCCCTCTATGGGTGTCATGGACACCCATAGAGGGAGAAATTGCTGGCATTGTGGCAGTCGGGATTCCGGCGTTGGTATTTCGACCGCCGGGATTTTGACTCCATCCGATATATATATATATATATATATATAAAATTCTATATGATGATGGAAAATGCAATGCTTTGCATTGAGTTCAGTGGTTTCAGAGTTTACCTCATGTATAAGATGTATAGAAGATGGTCACATGCAGTAAACACCATTCTCTATCTTATTATTGATGTATCATATTCCATCAATGTTATTACACGGCATTGTCACATATGTCAAAGTGCCTGCAAATTATATTTGAAATAAAATAAACATTGGGTATGACAGGTGTGTAATTAAGGACCTTTCTTTACATGAGAGCAGCATTGGGCATGTGTGACACAGCCAGTTAATCAGTAACTGCTTAGTACAGAGATTCCTCCCCAGCAGTGTGCCACAAGTTCTGTGTCCACAGAGCGAATGACGTTGACATGGTTTTAAGGTCAGAGCTGATGTACTTATCCTAAAACTACTAAGTGTATTTGCCTGTGTGTGTTGGTGCGGATTAGCCTGCAATCATACACTATTACTGAGCCTCAGCAGGAAAGTCTTTCCGGACCTGCTTTTGGAAATGAATTCTCAGCTTTAACATGTGACTTCCTATGTCTGCAAAGGTAACTCCAAGGGACTTCCTTTGTTAAATCAGCTGTGTCTCCGCTCTCCAGAGATGTAATTCCCAGCTCATGCTGAGCATGTCTCGTCCTGTGGCACATTTATAGACCAGCATTGTTTACAGACTATTAATATATATATATATATATTTATTTCTGATTTCAGCATGCAAGGATTTGCTGACCGCTGCCCGTGATGGAAAGCTGAACTCATTTGTACAGATCTCGGTGGCACATCCAGCAGAACAGACATTAACCAGATATGCGAACACTGAAATAGTAGAGGTGAGCCTTTTTTTTATTTCTGCTTATCACAGTAAAGTTGCTCAGACAAGTTCCTGCACGTTTGTGCCGTATGCTTTTAGCTGGGATTACACGTTCTGCATGTATATTCATGACAAGCATATCTTTATACTTCACCACACTAACAGCTGACAGTTCATTCCAGCACTGTCTACAGGAATATTCCATCAGAGGAATCAGTGATTGTGGAGATACTGTATTACTACTACATACAGTGTTCTCTGTGGTCCTTTATTTTTACCATGAAGTGTTTACGGTTGAAGGCAAGGGTACGTATATGCCTGGAGTGCTGTAGGGATTTTACACATTGCTGTCCTGCTGTGGGAGGAGGGGAAATAAGGAAGTCTGGAACAGTACTGGCAGCCAGGAAAGGAAGTGTTTACATTGGTTATGGCACCTCTTTATATGTGAGACATGGTTGAGAATAAAATCTAGCCCAGGATACGTAGTTTGTTTTGCTAGTGACATTTGCAGTTCCTTAGGCATGCAGGCTGGGATAATTTGGTGCAGCATTCTTCCTATGAATGATTATTTTCAGATGACTGCTAATCTGGTTGGCAGCATCTGAATCTTTAGCTATTCTACAAGTCAGCGCTTTAAACAGCCTGCTACAGATCTCTGTGCTTTAGCTCTTTTAGACTGGTCTGGTACCAAGAAATGAAGACGTTTATTTTCTACTTGGAGAATGACCTAGATTCTTTCCCTCTAACCTCTTCACTAAGCAGTAGCATTTCAGCACTGCAGTGATTTTATTACCCTTTTAAGCATCCCAAGAAGGTTGTTGCAATGCACTTGACACTGCTTGTCTGTTCCTTAGCTATGTTTGTTTGTGCTGTTCCTTCTCTTCTGGCTCAGTTAAATGTGAGATACTGCGATACGGCTCGTTGCTACCGGGGCCCGTCTGTTGCCGAAGTGGATCGTTTTCTGTAGCAGATCATCACTGCTTGGATATCGGGTCTGCTGAGAATTGATTAATCAAAAGTGCGGCATCCACTGTAATCAGAAATGCCTTATTCCAAAGCTTACACTTAGGTAGGGGAAAAAAAACGCTATCAAATCTGCGTGAAGTCTCTGGTGCCACTCAAGCGAAAAATCACATCCTGACTTAAAACCAGTGAGGTTTGCAAATAAACAGTGGGAGTTGATAGGTC
Organism: Crinia signifera; assembly: GCF_055691185.1. Lineage (NCBI taxonomy): Eukaryota > Metazoa > Chordata > Amphibia > Anura > Myobatrachidae > Crinia > Crinia signifera. The sequence continues at coordinate 127,265,829 of NC_139217.1, forward strand.
TGCTAAACCAGGCTAATGGTCGTACTCAGGATGCTTCCCATCGCTTCAGTGGCATTAGCAGTAATGTAGCAGAACAATCCTGCTTATAAAGACTTTCTTGTTCTACTCCATTTCCTGCCTGCTTGTCCTGTGGATGTCAAAGCTTGGAACAGTATGGGTACAGTATGATAAATATTACAGGCTGGATTGCTAGCATAGTTCTCATCCCACTGGCTCTACACTGTGTGAATACATTCTTTGCTATGGTTGTTCTATGTTTGTCATCTTGTAGGATATGTTTATTGTTATCACTTCCTAATAACACCCAGTGCTGGATAAATATTGGTTGCATCATCTGGCACTGGTTGCATCATCATCTGTATACTGATATTAGAAAAGAAAACCCCCAGCGGGCATGTAATGTAGCCTTTAACATTGATTACTGAAATATACAGATGATGTTTGGAGGTGACACTGTGTGTTGCTATTCCATTAATGAACTCTTGTTTTATTAGTGTAAAGGTTATATGTTTATATTCAGTGGAAAGAACTAATGCAGCATCTCTGTTTAGGGGCATACACTCGGGTGATTTAAGCCCTATTTGTAAGAAATCTGGCTTGATCGCTTAGAAATTAAGCACTGATCTCTTCATATGTACACCCTATAGGGATGGCAATGGGCGGTATATGTACACCCTATAGGGATGGCATTGGGCGGTTCTGTGTGCTGTGCGATCTACAGATGGAGAGTGTCCCATCTTTGGCCGGTGCTCGCCAGATCCCTTGCACTGGCGAGTGCCGGCGATAGAGACTGGGACGCGCGTGCGTCTCACACGCACGTGCGTCCCAGTTTCCCGTCGGCGGGGGGGGAACCCTGTCCGTCTCCGCTTCGGATAGGGTTGGGGGGGGAAGGGGGGGGTGGCAGCAAGGCGCCGGGGACCCGGGGCGACCGTCGGCGAGGTGGCGTGGGGCCCGGGGGGATCCCCATTGTACGGCTGCTGGCGGGGGATGGCGGCTGGCCAATCTTCCGTCATCCCCTGCAAAGATGGGCCTCGCTCCATCTGTATGCTGATCAAAACACTGCTCAGCATGGGACTCAAGTCGCCCTGTGTCACTTATACGCTTTCTTTTAAATTTTTAAATGGCAAATATAAAAGATTATGGGGCCTATTTATGAGCATTAATAATTGCAGCACTGCTACAATTATTAACAAACTGTATCGCAACAGATATTTTCATTTTTATAGCAAATAGCCACAGTATATACTAAACCTGGACGACTTCCAGCACTGCTGATATTGTTAACTATATCAGCTGTGCCATGGGAGAACAATATAGCGCATACTTACTGACCTCTCCAGGGTCCCCGCTCTGTACATGCATCATTGACTAGATGGTCAACATTGAACTGCATGTATAGACGATGGGGGGGATCGGTAACAATGCAGGGGGGGCATACACATCTTGATAAATCGTTAACGATATCGGTATCATGCATATCGTTACCGATATATGGCTCAGTGTATACCCAGCATAACTTGTAGGAACAGTGGTAGCGATAACCATTGTCCCTGTGAGTTTCTTCCCCTGCAGTTTGGAGGAAAGACTCCTCCAGGGAACCTGACACTGCACATGGGCAGAGCTGGCCGGAGGCTGCAGGAGAGGGATCAGAAGATCTCTCTCCTGTGTGTAAAGCCTCCATAGGCTTAAAGTGGTTTGCACCATCTGAAGACGGTGTAAACTAATAAGGCCAACCTCGTACATAGGTCAGATCATATTCCCCATTGATAATAATGGGGACTGCGATCAGCAGCACTAGTTAGCCCTCTATAGTAGATTTGTGTGAAATCTCCTGAATAAGGCTATTAATAGTTTAATGGAAAAAAAAACCTGTTGCTTAATAGGTCCATAGAAAAATCTTTTTTTGGGTTTTGGCCTCATTAGTTTACACTATCTACTGTCCATCTGGTGTAATTGGGCCTGCACACGGGGTGAATTCCAGGCATTTTCTAAGCGTTCTGATTTTATAAAATGCCCCTACATTGCTGAGCAATCTAGCATTGCTCAGATCGCTCAGCAAAATTTCCCAGTGTGTAGGCCTCGTAACCAGTTTCAATCCTAAGGAGGCTTTATTTGCAGAGTGTCAGATATCGCAGCTTCTGTCCCGGCTTATTTAGCACATTGCGGGGATATTTTTTATTCAGAATGAAAACATCTGTTGTAAAACAGATTGTTAATAATCACAGCAATGCTGCAATTATTAATACATATGTCGCCATATCGGGTTTAACACATATTAAGGGGTTAGTTTACTAAAATGTGAGTTCTGTTGAAGATGTGATGTTGCCCATAGCAACCAATCAGATTCTATCTTTATCTTCTAGAAGGTGCTAAATAAATAAGAAGTAGAATCTGATTGGTTACTCCGGGCAAAATTCCATCTTAAGTAGAACTCCCATCTTAGTAAATGTACCCCTAAGGGTATATTCATTAAGCAATGGATTTTGAAAGCCTGACTTAAAACGGAAATAATAGTAAATGCTAAATAAGTCACTAAATATTTTTGACCTTATAAATCTGGCAGGAACCATCTGCAAAAATCAAGGGATTTGAAGATCTACTGCTAAGTACATATACCCCTTAGTGCTGTTCATGTGATAAAATACAATTCTCAGCTGTCAGATGGCGTTACATTGAGGTTGACATGACAAGGCAAAACGTGCAGTGTTCCATGTAGAGGAACTGCTAGGGGCTCACACCAAGTGGAATGTTTAAATGCATTTTACTATAACATGTATTTTTAAGTATGTAAAAGGCACAAGAAACCATTGTTTGTGTTATGAGACTCAATGGTACTGTATTTTACTTGCATTTGTTACATTTTCAGAAAGACATGTGTTACATTCTTCTGTGTGTAGTAGATATGAATGCATTATAAAGGCTAAGGGATCTCTAAAACACTAGCAAAATGTAATAATATTTGCCAATGAGTACGATCTCTAAAACAAGTTTAGGAAACATAACTGTCGCAAATTGTAGGAAAATCAGTTCCAGTGGTGATGATCATTTCCACTTGTGGTCAGGGAATGGGTCTAGGGAGACCTCTCCTTGGAAACCTTCCATTGACTTACAGAGAATACACTTGCTTTCACTTGCTGCTGATTCTGATCACAGGCCTGTGACATGCGCATATGCTTTTACTAGCACTAAATATGCTAACTGATTGCTTTAACTTCAGTATGCAGCTGAGGCTAGTGACACTCATGCTTGTGCTTCAGCTCTATGTACTTGCCCACATTACTGTCCAGCACATAATGAACAGAGGGACAGACAAATACCCCTTTTCCATCTGCAAGCCGGGTCGCACCCGGGATTTTGTACCCGGCTCCAACCTGGGTTGCGACCCGGCTTGTGAACCCATTCACACTGGAGTCCCCACCCGGCATAATGCCCGACGGGTGACATCATCGGGAAGTGGGGTTGGGGCTGGAAGATGAGAGCATCTCCCAGCGCCAGCTTTTGCACTGTAGTGAACGGGACCCGGGTCTCATCGAGCCGGGTTACCCGTTTACACTACACAGTGACCCAGGTTGAACCCGGGTTCAACCCTGGTCGCTACCTGGGTAGAAATGCTGGGTCTCACGACCTGGGTTATTTCAACTGGTAGCGCTTCCACCTGCCTAAAATCCTGGGTTTTCACGCTCCGGTGCAAAAACCTGGGATATTTAGGCTAGTGGAAAAGGGTTATTAGTAAGCCTGAAGAATTGATAAAGGGGCGGGAGATAATGCAGCAGCCAATCAGCTCCTAACTGTCAATTTACAGTCTGTATGTGAAAGGTGGTGATTGACTGGTGTGCTATCACCAGCCACTTTATCCGTTATCAATTATAATTAATAAATGTTCCCCAGAGAGAGACTTGCCCACTCTCCTGGGATGTTAAAATTTCTCGATGGCTAGACAAATCTCTCAGATTTTATACACCTTCTTCTGTGAAGAATACAGTTCCCTGACTTGATTACATGATTCCTAGCATTGTATGGTGGTTGTGGGATGCTAGCATGGTACCTACCACCTGGGTGTCCCCCCAGGATTTTACAGGAGGCCAAAATGTTATCAAATTGTCAAAAATGTGCAGAGTATGCTACGATGCTGGGCACATGAACGCTAATATGATATATATAAATGCTGCCACCAATATGCCTGAAACTACTGTATCGCCTATTTCATGTAGGTCAGGGGTACTCAATAGTGAATAGTATGTGTAACATAACACAGGGGACCAGATGAGAGGAAGGAGCTGATTGGCTGGTTGTTAATCACTCTACTCTTTATAACTTTTTGAAGCTTAATACATCTGGCCCTAAGACCCTAGTCCAGATGCACTAAGCTTCAAAAGTGATAAAATGGAGAGTGATAAACAATCAACCAATCAGCTCCTACCTGTTACAGTATGTCACAGACTGTTTTGAAAAGTGTCAGGCAGGAGCTGATTGGTTGGTTGTTTATCACTCTCCATTGTATCACTTTTGAAGCTTAGTGTATCTGGACCAGGTGATAAACAACCAGCCAATGAGCTCCTACCTCTAATTTTTTTTAAACCAAGCCTGTAACATGACAGGTAGGAGCTGATTGGTTGGCTGTTTATAACTCCATTTTACCACTTTTTTGAAGCATGATACATCTGGCCCTTTGGTTCGAAACATGCATTTACTAAGATTTAAAAAATAAAATTATTTGGAAGTGGATAAAAACCTGGAAGCAAAACAAGTAGGAAACCTCTTGTTTCCTTGAATGTTTATTTAAAAATCATGTTAGTACTTTGGTGAATATTGCCATATTTCTGTGGAAGTTTGTCACGTATCAAGTTGCTAACTATACACTTATAACATTATCTGGTAATCCTGTAGCTTTATTTTTATTCATAATACTTTTAAAAAAAAATCGGAAAACTGGTGCAAAAGATTTCCATAATGATGTGATTCCCTTAGCTCTTAGTGCCTATAACATATTACTGCTCAGTTTGAGTGAGATCATGGAAGCGCTCAGTCAGCAGAAACTTATGTAAGTCAATATACAATACCCATTTGTCATTTCCATAAATGTGGATAAATGACTAATATACTTAGTTTTTAAATCCTTCATACTAGTTGAATAGCACTACCGGTGTTTGCAGCTTGTAATATAAATGACAGCCCGTTTGCCTTCTTGTTCCATATTGGACTTTTTAAATAAAGCTAGATAGACGTTTGCCTACAAATCAAATAACTGTTTTGTCATCACAGTTCATAAATTACCATAGAGTTGTCTGTTTCCTGATACCCATAGCAGCCATTTCCTGTCCATGCTAAAAATAAAACTAGAGTTCAGGTGAATTAAACATCCTGATGGATACAAGAGTTTTATTAGCTGTATTTTAAAACAGATGTTCTCGTTGGATATTTAGGTCAAATGGGTGTTAGAAAATGGAGTGAATGGATAAAAGGCTACTGTCAAGAACAAAGTCTAAATCTGTGCGTTAACCTGACAGCAAACAGGGTTTGTAGAAATAGATATAATTGTCAGCTGAATGTTTTACTTTGTGGATTTTAATCCCCAAATGCTGCCCTCATTACAGCTGCCTTCATTGGTGTGGCTTAATAAACACAGTTTCTGGCCTTTTGCACAAATTGCAGCACATGTCCCCTGAAAAGAGAGACAAAGCACTGTGGCAGCGGGCCATATACTTCCAGAAACCTGGCATAGGAAATAATCTGTGTACTAGTGCCCACTAATAATGCTAATGAAAGTTGTTGACAAAGAGGCATTCACTCTTCCACTGGTCACTACCAGACTGCTGTACTTTCCGAAAGCATCCCTGTAGCATGACCAGATGATACACTATGAGAGGATGGCAAGTTGGAGGGAACTGAAAGTGTTCTTTGAAATCAATATCTCCCCCCCCCCTTCACCCTCTTGTCTGCATGCTTGTCTGTCAGTTGCTTTCTATGCCACAAGCAGCTGCCACCTCATTGAGCTTAAACTGTTTGCTTGTGCTATACAGGGAACAAGAGACCCACTGTTTCTGACTGGTGTGACGTTTCCCTCGGAATATCCCATCTACGAAGAAACTAAAATAAAGCTCACGGTGTATAATGTCAAGGATAAGTCTCAAGAAACTGTAAGTATCTTACTGGCACTGCTTTCATTTTTCACCTTTGCTTCCCTCGATCCACTTCAAGGCTCACTAGAATGACATTAACGCTAGCAATGGACAGGGTATAAGTGCACCGCATGTGCCATTCTCTATTTGGTGAGCTCTGTAATTACACTTTGAGGTGATAAGTGGATGTTTTCTAGCCCGGCAAATGCTATTTTGCTCAACACTTAAAGGCCACAACGTCTGAGCAGCAACTATTTAAAAATAAATGTTCCGCATTCATTTTTTATGAACCAAGCCCTTATTTTTTGCTGTTGGTTTGACGGAGGATACATTTCTGGAGATGTTCCTTGTGTCTGGAGGGGTTAACTGCACACGTACTTAAAGCTCAATGGAGCGGCTCTATGCTTTTCTGCAGCTTAGAAAGGGAACAGATGGATTAAATTAAACACTGCAAATAACCTTACAAGAAATATGGCTTGTACAAATGGACTCTTCACAGCAATCTGGTAACCTGTTATATCAATGTTAGCGGAACATTAAATAAGTTCTCACTGAAAACCTGAACGTGAGGCCATGCTTAGGTAGGCGGGAGTCTGGAAAGTTTTCTGTACCGGATGTCTTAGATTTATATCCTGGCTTATCCCTATTTTTTTGTGTAATAAGCAGAAAATAGTAACAGAATCGGGTGCACTGTATTTAACTGTTTTGTCACCACTGTACATGTGATTCTGCCATTTCATACTATGCTCATTTCTTTCGATGATTGCTTTTTAGGTTGTTGAGCACATTTCTTTGTAATTACTTTGTTTATACCCGTGTGTTTTATTTTATATTCCCACCAAATGACATTTGAAAACACTGCTATGGTTTCAGAAAATGTAAATATGCATATGACTATGTAGTTATTGCTTCCATGGAATTTCAAGGGATCTATGAAAATGTGCTGAAGCTGGATTTTATTCTGGGTTGTTTTGGTGAATGTTGCTATATTGCAAACTTTTATCTGTTTTTACTTTTATGAATAGTATGTTTTATGTGTTTAACTTGTATCATTTTCTGTATATGCAAGTATGTATACTATAGGTCTGTGGGGTATATTCAAACCCTGTGGGTAATTGTCAGCGATGCACAGAGAAAATCTATTCACTTATACCCCTTTCAGACAGAAAAGTCTGAAAATCCCGGCAAATACACGGCATTTCAAATGCCGTGTCATTTTGCCGGGAGCAGCCTGACCCCCCACACAGAAGAACAAATTACCGGGTTGAAACTTTCTACCCGGTAATTTGCTGAGTAACACGGGTATTTCTTCTGTGTGAAAGGGTCAACACGGGTCATAAATCCCGTGTCCTCGACCCTGGTCAATTCCAGGGTCGAAGTCATGGGATTTACAAAACGGGTGTGCCCTTTCACACAGAAAAAGGACCCGTGTTATTCACAAAATTATCGGGTGGAACTGCTTCACCCGGCAATTTTGTTTTCTGTCTGGAAGGGGTATGAATTAGCCTTTTCCTTGTGTGTTAATCACTGGGTCCTTTGCATGCTAACCCAATGATTCTATGTAAACTGCCAATTCTGTTTCAGAGATTCCCACAGCCGATTGAATAAGGCAGTGCTAATTATTAGTGGGGGAGTATTCCCCATGGGTAATAAAATATGCTTCTATGGCAGTATTATATTTTGACTTTAAAATGAACTATTCCCATAACTAAAGAAGCAATCTATTGGCAAAAAGAAATATTTTTTTTGCTGTTTGTCTTTTCATTCTTTCCTTTAAACCAGGCATGTCCAACCTGCGGCTCTCCAGATGTTGTGAAACTACACATCCCAGCATGCCTTGCCATAATATTGCTATTAGGGAATGCTAAAACTATTGCAAGGCATGCTGGGATGTGTAATTTCACAACAGCTGGAAGGCCGCAGGTTGGACATGTATGCTTTAAACCAGGCATGTCCAACTTTGGCCCTCCAGATGTTGTGAAACTACACATCCCAGGATGCTTTGCCACATTTGTTCTATTAGAGAATGCTAAAACTATTGCAAAGCATGCTGGGATGTTTAGTTTCAAAACATCTGGAGGGCCAATGTTGGACATGCCTGCTTTAAACCATATTCACTGTGTCAGGTTATAAGAAGCAGCATGATAACCACAGTCACATGGTACATAGGGGGTGATTCAATTCTGATTGTGAACTCTGATGGTGGGGGGTCTGCGCAAACATGTATCTGTAATATTATACTGGCTGTGTCTGCATTTGGTAGCCATTTGGTAGCCAGACAATATGTTTTGATTTCCTCCAATGGACCCTGATTTTACAGATCCTTTTGTTAAGTGGAACACGTCATTGCTGGGAACATAAGCTTTGCAAATGGTAAAACTGGATTCCATTTTGTGGTATAAAGTCATGTAGATGAGCTAATTGGGTGTGATAAAAAACTTTTTCCATACAGAACTAGGTGTTAAGATCTGTTAGACTCTGATTTTGTTTGTGGGCACATGGATTAGGACCACTGAGCTGTGTTTATGAAAGAAATTCTGGATTATTGTAAAGTACATGAATGATGTTACTCATTGATAAAGAGGCAGGGATGAAAAATACAAGGAAAAGGAAAGTTAGAAAACCAGACTGGAACTGGTGACTGGAGACTGGATTGGGATCAGTGACACTGGAGATTGGAATGCAACCGGTGACACTGGAGATGGGATTAAGACCAGTAATACCTCCGACCTGGCTGGCACCAGCCATGCTGGATGCCAGCTGGGGACCAGCTATGCTGGATGTCGGGACAGGGAATGGCTAATCTGGTTTCCCAGGCTAGATTTGTTGTCTCTGATAACTGGGATGGAACTAGAGACATGTCGACAGATCAATTTCACTATCCAAAATCCATGGTTAATACTCAGTATTTTTTAAAGCGTGTCACAACTCAAACTCACCCAGTACCTGGCCTGTCTATTAAAATGCCTTCTTCTTTAACATCAAACACTCACCCTTACTTTATCTGGTCTGCCAACACTATGATTGTCTTTCCCAAAGCTAAAGTGTGCAAGCCATTCTTCAGTTCACCCACACTTACATTAATCAGGTCTACTGTTATCCTTACACATATCTGCCTTAAATGTAGCATTACCAAAATAATCAAGCATTCCCTTTGTACAGAGGTTCCCAAACTGTGTGCCTAGGCACCCTGGGGTGCCTCGAGACACTTGCAGGGGTGCCTTGGATTGGTGGTCTAGAACAAATTCATAATAGTTATGGGCAAAGCAATAGGCAAAACCAGAGTTGATGGCTGCCAATCATAAAATATGTGGGCAAACAAAAGCAAATCTTGTTCCTCACCACATAATTGATCCTACGGATGATATATAAACACAATTTACTTCATTTTATATTTTTTCAACAAGAAACTTTTGACCTAGGGGTGCCTTGAAAAATATTCTGATACCCTAGGGTGCTGTGGTTCAAAAAGGTTTGGGAACCACTGCCTTGGTAAATACACAACAAACTTTCATTTAAATAGGGTTTAATATGATATAGAGTTGTCTCAATGCGTCCAATTAAAAAAAATATATAAAAATAGACACAGTAATTATTGCAACAATTTTTAATTCAATGAAAGGGCAAAAACAGAGTATTATCTTACATTAATTTCAGTTACATTGCCTTGGTCTGGGAAAAGCATTGAAATGCAATTCAATTTATACAGATTTTACCAAAATTGACAATGCTTTTTAGAATAAAATGGGGGTTTTAATGGTCATTTCCACAGTTTTACACTTGTGAAGAACTGTAGGGATGTACAGTAACAGCTGATTTAATCCCCATGGAGCAACTGCCACATTTAAGCTCTAGAACATCATAACGTTTGAGGTGAACTTCCTTAGATAGAATTTTTACCATTACACAAGATTTCTGATTTTTTTTTCCGCCTGTCCCCAATATCAGTCCTCAGTAGTAAAGTTGTAAGTCTAGGTGATATCTGTGAAGGAAGGCACCCATCTCAGTTCACATGAAGTACAGCATGTTATGACTCACATTCTTCTAGACCTCTCTGCTGCATTTGACTTTGTTGACTGCTCATCTCATACAAACCCAACAAAGGTCTACAGATCACAGGCCATTTTTGGTTCTCATCCTATGTACCTATATAATCGCTCTTTGGGTTCTTATCTCTCTGTCCATCTCCTCCTTACTCTCTCTATTAGTTGGAGCACCACAAGTCTCATGGGCCCTACACACGGGCCAATATTCATGCATTTTCTGAGCGATTTTACATTATTTTACTAATTTTACATTCATTTACTAATCGGTCAGGCTCAGTGTTCTCATTGGCTGTGCAGTGCTGTGTGCTTAGAGAGGGAGAGCATTCTGTGAACAGAAGCAGCACAAAGAACGCTCTCCCCACACACGTCTGTAAGTCTCTAGGTTCCCTGCTTATCATATCTCTTGGTTAGCTTCTCAGATTTTTGTATCCTCTGTATGTGGATGATACCCAATCTAACTATCCTCAGTGGTAGGCTGTACACAAGGCTCATGAGGCATGTGCCTAGGGGTGACACTTGCTGGGGAGGTGGCACAACATGCTCACTTGCATAAGATGCCTCCTAGGCTGGTGGCCAGATGAGGCAGAACAATTATTTTTTTATATCTGTTTTTGACATTGCAACTTATTTTTTTTTAACAGGTGAGGGAGGGGGAAATGGTGAGCAAATTGTGGTAGTAGAGAGGTACTGTGGTTTGGTGTTTTTTGGGAAGCCCTAAAATGAAAAGGGCAAGAAGGAGATTATGGGGTGACCGATTAATTGATTAGGGTGTCCTGATCCCTAAATGGGCCCCTGCATATCCTCCCAGATTTTTCACTATACTGTATGTATTGTTCCATGTTATACTACCGAATGTCTATGTGTCTATGTAACATTTTTATAAAAATGTATAAAAATGTATAAAAATAAGAATCACTGAACATGAGCAGTCGTCAGCTGAGCATGCATTATCAGGGCCACACAGGAATTGATCCATACAATCCCTCTTCTAAACATTTATGTTACCGCAACTCATAAATCTTAAATACTTTTCATATGGTAAAAACAAATACATCAGAAAAAGAAAATTAAATAACCACAATATAAAAATTCCAATGTGATTGCCTGTTTTTCATAATAATTACTTGCTCCGCTTATTAAAAAAATAGTGTGTCCTATACAGTAGATTTAATAGTAAGCAATTAAATGCAGTTAATGAGTCTGAAATGTTCTAAATACAATTGCATTATAGGTGACGCATTCCTGGGGTAATGTGTTTTTCAGTTCAGTCTCTCCTTTGTCTTTATATCCAGTGAAGTTTATAAGGGTATATCTGCATCATAGAGTAGGTTTCAGGGTTATTGCTAAAGTTAGGCAAACAATGTTTTTTTGTTTTTTTATTTAAAGTCCACATTTCAGAAATGTTCTGCTTCAAGGATTTTTTTTTTCAATAATTTTTATTGAGAATATAAATGTTCAAAGAAAGGGGGGGGGGGTACAGAAAGGAAAAAGAAGGGAGGCGGGGGTGAAACAGTACAGTTCAAAATGAGCAATGGAGAAAAAATACAATACAGTTAGTGAGTCACCTCAACCGAACTTCCCACAGCAAAAAAATACATATAAATGCAGAACATGTGAAGAACAAGATAAAGGTGTGTATAGAGCAGATATGTAAAACCTAATATTACTAAGGAGATTCTTGTTCAATCAAGCTAAATTGTAAAGGGTCAGTGAGAGGAGGTTGAGCAACATAATGGGCTCCCTCACCCTCTGTAACAAAGTCATGCCATGGCATCCACCGAAAACTAGGCGAATGGGCAGAGACTACAGATGGCGTATACTGTGTTTCCATTAAAAAATGGAATTGGACCTTATGTACGATTTTCCAAAGAGGGGGTAGAGAAGTTTGTTTCTAACACTGGGCGAGTGCGGCCTGGGCTGCGATACAAATATGTCCTAGAACATAACACAGATGAGATCCTATGGAAGTGGGGTAGATATTTAAAAGAGCTAGAGTGGGCGATAGGGTCAAAGAAATCCTCTCTTCTAATTTGTCTGGTCCCAGTGTTCTGTTGGTATCTGTTTGATAGGGAAACAATGTCTAGTTCTACAGTCAGTAGGGTGACACCAAATGGTCCACATGGATAAGGTGGACACAAACAAATGTTTGACTTAGCAATGTATATATGTTATTATATTAGTGTGTTATTGTAGTGTACTGGTTTTGTGTTATCTCTAGACATGCTTGCATTTTTGAGTGCTACATGATCAGGACGCAGTGGTTGCATAGGGTTTTGGACATTCATGGAATATATTTTAGTGAATATTTTAAGTACTTTTGGTCATGTGGATCTCAGTTACTCAGTACTGCAGAATGCAGTGATCTACTATGATACCCGCTTGATCGGTTGACAGTCAATAGATCGACACCAAATGGTAGATATTACATACAAGCAAAAGGTTGGCATGTCAATGAATGAAGCAAGAAAATGTCGACATGACTTCTTAAAAAAAAAAACAATTCAATACATTACTAGGGGATGCAGTTACAATCCCGACCGCCAAAAGCCCGACACTTTCTCCCTCTGTGGGTGTCCACGACACCCATAGAGGGAGAATATATTAGTGTGCCGAGCATAGCGAGGCACCAGGCCCGCTGCATGGCGAGCGCAGCGAGCCCGCAAGGGGGTGCGATCCACGTTCCGTCATCGTGATTTTGACAGCCGGGATTCCGAATGGAAATGGTAACGTGAGCCATGTGAGGGGATACTGTACACTAATTTCTGATCCATTTCAATGAATCTACAAATTGACACCAAAACAGCATGTCGACTTTTTGCTTGTGTTTGTCTCTTGTCTCTGTCGACCTTGTGCATGTCAACAATTTGGCGCCGACCTACTTACTGTTAGCCTAGATGTTGTCAACCCTCTTAACCATCTGTTATATGGGGTAAATCCTATACATTATGTATCAGAATATAAATCAGACTCTACTTAATTTGCATAGCACAGTATGCTTCTATACAGTGAATGCGTTTTTATTGTGTTTGTTCAGAAGCAGAATATAACTATATACACATTACCTAAACACATTCAGGGGTAGATGTATAAAGCAGTGATAAGGGAGGAGAAGTGAAAAAGTGCCTGGTACTTTATCACCAGCCACTCAGCTCTTAACTGTTCCCTTTTGGGCAGTACGGATGGTGTAATGGTTAGCATTACTGCCTCACAGCGCTGAGGTCATGGGTTAGATTCCCACCATGGCCCTATCTGTGCAGAGTTTGTATATTCTCCTTGTGCTTGCGTGGGTTTCCTCCGGGTACTCCGGTTTCCTCCCACAATCCAAAAAATATACTGGTAGGCTAATTGGCTCCCAGCAAATTAACCCTAGAATGTCTGTGTGTGCGTGTATATGTGGTAGGGAATATAGATTGTAGGTTCCACTGGGGCAGGGATTGATTTGAATGTTTATATATTCTCTTTAAAGCGCTGAGGAATATGTATGCGCTATATAAGAAACTGTTAATAAATAAATAATACATTTTAAACCCAGCCTGTAACTGAACAGTCACGAGCTGATTGGCCAGTGATAATGTACCAGGCACTTTATCACTTCTCCTGCCTTATCACTGCTTCATACATCTACCCCTCAGTTCACTGTTCTCTCATAGCCATATACATGCTACATGCAACTACAGATCTGGATAATCTATATGAGTAATTTTTTGCTGCGAGCGATCCTCAAAATATCCGCTAAAAATGCCAGCGCCACTCACAGCTCTTTTAGTATAAATAAATACAAATACAGCCAAGTCAGTTAATTGAAGTTTTTGAAGCTTGCTCACAGCAACGTTGGCACTCAAAGGGTTAATATATATATATATAAAAAAAATCACACCTATTTTGACAAATCAACTTGGCACTCAAAGGGTTAACATTAATATCACAAAAATTTCCATACCATTTTTAAGTTTCCACTTTAACTACTGCATGTAAAGGGAAACGCTGTATGACCCTGTCTAGCTTTCCTAGTTACTGACCACTTTCTTATCATCTACGCAGTAAGGCATACAAGCACAGGCTATCTATACATAACAGGGTAGACGTGCATGCCAGGTCAATCACTCTTGCACTCCTGGCATGTGATCAGAAGAGACGGCTTTCCAACAGAATCAGTGCACGGATAACAACTCTGTCAACATGTGTGAAAGTGCAAGCAAGTAACTGGGGGGTTGGCTCCTTTAATGAAGAATAGTATAATACATTATATTTGATTTATACAAGTAGGTTGTAGATATATTATTCTTCTAATAGCATCTTTTTGCTATAAATTCCATTATATAGTATAATATTTTCTTACATATTTGCATAGTTTTGTTTAGTGCCTCACTTACATTGTCATTATGGTAGTATGCTACTGTACCCTTCCTGCTCAGAGAGAGAGAGAAGAACAGTAGGCTTCCAACCCCCGGCAGAATTTGGGATTTGTAGAATGTCAGCTCACTGAATGGTAGAAGGCCAGGGGTAACACAGGCGCACTAGCAGCTGAGGAGCCAACAGGCTCTTTAAACTCTCAGTACCTGTTGCTACCCTGCTAAACTTCTAGTTATGTCCTTGGCTTCACCCAAGCCAAACCAATTGTGTTTTACATATATTTTGTTGTATGATGTACTGTAGATACTGTATGTTCACCAGGTAATTACTGAGAATCTTATGTTGTTGTTCATTCTAGCACCCGCCATCTTTGAAAACCCATGCAGTTTCTCTTCCATGCCTTGGGTGTCACTGTCTGCTGTAGTGCTTCTAGCACAATGTGGTCTGTATATCAGGACTGAAATGCAAACCAGACCTGTGCTAGAAACACCACAGCAGACATCGACACCCCAGGCAGGGAACAGGAACTGCATGGGTTTTCAAAGATGGCGGGTGCTAGAATGAACACTATTATGTAAGCTGTGTGTGTGTCTGCACTTCAAACAAGCAGTGACATAAACCCATCCCTTTGTAGAAGACCCTACAGTATTTGTGCAGACAAATGGTTGTCATAACAAGGGCTTTCTGATGCAAAGCCAATCTAACTTTGCATATTAACACTCAGAAGAACATAAACCTTGTCTGCTATTGAATTCATTTGGGATATTAAGTAAAGCAAAATGTCATTTCCTGCAGCTTCCCTGAGCTATTATTCCAGTTTTTCCTGTTACCTTTAAAATATTCCATCCACAAAACTGCCTGCTTCTTGCATATTCTATCACTGTATGCCATTATTGTATTGTTGTTTAACAGAGTAATGTTCAGAAGTGAGCTACTTCAGCATATGCCGGCCCTTGCATGCTGAGCTGGGAATGTAGAGGCCAATCTATTCATGACGATTATCTCAGGGGTCCCAGATATCAAGAAGCCTCTGGGACTTTACTTTATAGTGGACATGTATATGCATTACTGAGCTAATAAATATTGAGGCGATAAATAGTGTTTATACAATACTATTTCATCTTCCCATCTGAGAGACCCTTGAGGGGGTTTACAGATTAGAGGTGGGGGTCTATGGTGCCAAGAAGTACATCACCATTGCCCCACCACCTTCTGCTCAGTGAATCTCTTTCTTCCAGTAGTTTTGGCCTTTGATCACCCAGGACTGGAGAGTGGTTATGTAGGTGTGCTCTGACATTATGGAGTATGTACCAGACAAAATGCTATTACATTGGAGTCCAGATTATTTATCTACCTATATGAAGTTGCAGCTGAGTAAGCCGCCACCTGGACATTCCTTAGGATGCTCCGGATGCTCTGCTTCATGAGGGTCTCAGGATAAAGGTTGACACGTGCCCTGTACTAGCTTTACTGTGGATGAGGGAGGGAGTACGTGCTGTACTGCGGATGAGGGAGAGAGTACGCGCTGTACTGCGGATGAGGGAGAGAGTACGCGCTATACTGTGGATGAGGGAGAGAGTACGCGCTGTACTGTGGATGAGGGAGAGAGTATGCGCTGTACTGTGGATGAGGGAGAAAGTACATGCTGTACTGTGGATGAGGGAGAGAGTACGCGCTGTACTGTGGATGAGGGAGTACACACTGTACTGCGGATGAGGGAGAGAGTACTCGCTGTACTGTGGATGAGGGAGGGAGTACGCGCTGTACTGTGAATGAGGGAGAGAGTATGCGCTGTACTGTGGATGAGAGAGAGTACACGCTGTACTGTCGATGAGGGAGAGAGTACGTGCTGTACTGTTAATGAGGGAGGGAGTACACGCTGTACTGTGGATTAGGGAGGGAGTACACACTGTACTGCGGATGAGGGAGAGAGTACGCGCTATACTGTGGATGAGGGAGTACGCACTGTACTGTGGATGAGGGAGAGAGTATGCGCTGTACTGTGGATGAGGGAGAGAGTACGCGCTGTACTGTGCATGAGGGAGAGAGTACGCACTGTTCATTGCACGTAATGAAAGGAGTCCAAATGTATATAACATATGTAATTTTGACAGAGAAGCTGAGCCCCTCTCCACTCTGGCCCCCATACTAACTGCCCTCCATGTACATATGGCTGTCCAAAGGAATTTGGACATTAGGGTTCTAGAGACTGTATCTTATAATATAATTTCTGACACCAATGTCACTTCCGTCGACTCCAATCACCCCCAGGAACGCATATCGGATCTGTATGGATCAACATGCAGTTCTTATCTGTGTCCACCAGAAGTGACCATTGGGGCACACGCAAAGCTGTGGATGCTTGGATCATGGTCTGAATCAGGGACAATGTTTCCAATATTTGCCATTCACTCAATGTTATGAAAGAACGTGCCATGTTTTGCAGTCTTATATATCTCTAGCCAGAAATAGATCAAATAATGAACATATTTTATAGTTTTTATTTTTTTCATATTGAAAAACAGCAATACCTGAATGTACACTGGAATGCACCTGAATGTGTCTTGATGTAAATCTTTGTGTCACAGTAACTGATAGTGGAGCATATGTATGGTGCTTGATAAATTGCTACAACACCATGAGGTGACTTATCTGTGCCATAAAAGAGAGTCACATGGATGGGAGCGTGCATAGTGATGAAGTTATTTGTACTGCTAATTCCCGATGCATGGCTGGTATTATGGTGTTGTTGGTCAGCACTGCTATCCATGTAACACGTATGTTATGTATTAACCATTTGAGTGCCAGCATCTCCGTGAGAGGTGTTCAAAATTTCCACTACAAATTCCAGTGTCGCATACATTTGTTATATAAATTCAAATAAAAAATAGTTGTGTAAAAAAATATTATATTTCCTATATAAAGATTACAGGTCATTATGATAACTAAAAATGTTTTCATGAAAATTTTCACACCCATTTTGACAAATTCACTTGGCACTCAAAGGCTTAATATTGGCCAATGGGCTGGTTTTCTATTGCTGTGTATAACATTGATAGAGAACCACCTATCATCATAAACTGTAATCTATAGCTGCGGTAATTAAAAGCAAACTGCTTGACCAGGCCAGTCACAGGGTGTATGTGTATGTGTGACCTGCCTAACCCAATCACACATGCACAAGGGAACTGCAGTCCTGAGCTTTGGCTGTCTGTACTAACTGTAGGAAATATATTAATAATATTAGGTACAAACAGGCGTACTAGCAGTATGCTTTGCATGCAAATCATTTGCTGACATGGGCTTCCTTTAAAATGGCAAATTCGTCTAATATCTTCACCCTTTTCTAAATAGAGACCACTGATAGTATTACATACTGTATGTTATACAGCTGTAGTTTTGAGGGTTTTGTGCTCTATACTTAATAAGCTTTTTGGAAGGGTTGGAATAAGTATTTGCACTGTATTATAGACATATTATGCATCCATCCTTAGGGCTCCATCTAATAATAGTCATTACCGCTGATTTCCGATGCTAAACGGGGTAATGACAGTAATTCATTATTCACCAAATAGCGGGAAACTTGACTTACTGCTGAAGAAACTACTAGGCCATCTCTAGCTTTCCCAGCTTTCCTGAACGCCTGCTGGATTAAATTGCTGTGTGCATGCCTGGATGGCAGCTGTGGAATGCTGGTTTGACAGTAACTCATCACAGGCAGCTGTAAGCTGGCAATGCAAGAGATGACAGCAAGAAGGATGGAGACATTGCTGGGCCTTGCTGGACTGGTAAGTGATGAGAAATACCGGAAGCATAGTAGTAAAATGTAGTGATGCTAAATGAAAGATTCTTCAGAAACATAGCGCCTTTTGATTACTCCAGAATTATAGCATTGGTGCCATATTTCCAAATCTAGTGTTAGAGATCTGCGCGTGTGGCAGCCAAGAAGCACCTAAAATGATGGGTGGGATAAGCATGCTTTGGATAGGCATATGAATAACCTTACAAAGGATCAAAGCCTGAGCTTACCTAAAGTATAAAAAGGGACAGACTAGATGGGCCAAGTGGTTCTATCTGCCATCAAATTCTGTGTTTTAATGGGTGCAGGGTGAGTACTGTGGGGCTCTCCGGCACCCATAATAGATACTCCTATGCGTGTAGTCATTCTTACCCCACACACCACCTCCTCCACCCCAGCAAGAGACAAATGAAATAATTAGGAGAAACACAATCTTTTGTAGAATTATACGGCACTCTCTTTTAAGATGATGCTATTAATAAAACACAGTGTATTACAGTCTATACACACTGGGTGATTTTGCCTGGTGTGTATGCTGACCGATGATGGGGAAAATCGCTGGCCTGAAAAACGATCAGTGCATACAAACTGATTGTTTTTCATCCATTTTAGCAATTTTCCCAGAGGCGGACGACTTTCCGTAACAGGAGCCTATGGAATGCCGTCCACCCCATCGCTCATCTGCTGGTAATACCAGCAGATGACTGGCCGGGCTACCGATGATGTGGTGGCGGCATCACCGCTCACCGCTCATCATTGTCCCGTACACACTTGGTGGCTTTTCGAGCTGAAAGTAGCTTAAACATGTAAACTGAGCTGCTTTCATCTCAATGTTGCCCAGTGTGTATGGGCCTTTAAAGTATGGCAAGATGATGGGACAATGGTATGTCTTTTATACATAGTTCTAGGCAGGTGCTTTATCTCCACCAATATCCTGGAAATTCATTGTAATATTTTTGCAAATAATTGATTTTTGAAAGCACATTTATGTCCAAGTGATGACTCAACCATCATCATACATCAATGTAGAATAGATTAATGTTTACAGATTCATAGGAACATGTTACTTATTACAGTGATAGATGAATAATGAGATCTTCAGAGAAAATTGTCACCTTTCATGTAGTCATTGTCTGTTGAAAGTGGCCTGTCATTTGCCACCCCGCTGCCCAAACAGGCTAATTACGTTGGCAGGGGCCATCTTTCGTTTTGTTGCGCTGAAGCTATTTCCTCATTCTGTTTTGCTTAAACAAAAACTCTGGCACAGTGCTTGAAGGGGTGCCGCTGAGAGAAAAATCAATTAAATTATTAAAAAGATTGGCATTTCAGTACTAAGTGGAATATGTATATTTTGTTTTATCTACTTTTGAATAGTGAAAATATTCATGCTGACAGGCTTTCATTGCGTTCCGCTGAAATGACTACTAAGATTTTGGGAAAAAAAAGTTTTTCAGAGCTTCAACACATTTATTGTTATTGTTAAAATTCCTTTAAAAAGAGTGCATGCTTGAGGAATATGGGTATTATCATGCTTGGCATAGGATTCTATCAGTAAGACAAGATAAGAGGTACCTATAGTTTTGAACTTGTGTAAATACTTAAAGCCATTAAAATACTGGTCACTGATCTTTACAAATTGTTATTCACTGAGACATCTTTTATATGACCCTTCAGGGACAGATTAAGCATGGGGCGACAGGGTCGGTCACTCCGGGGCCCCCACACTGGCACTGCTGCAGCGGTGGCTGGCAGGCAGCGGGATTGGGCAATGCGGGGCGAGCAGGGGGTACCTGCGGCAGTTGGGAACTGCAGTCAGTGGCAGGGTCCCTGCGGTAGATGGGAAATAGTAGCGCTACTGTCCCCGCTGCCCACATCCCCGTTGCCCAGGTACCACCTGTCTCCATGGGGGGGGGGGGGGGCAGCAATTTTGTTGTCCAGGGCCCTCACATACCTTAATCTGGCCCTGTGACCCTTGGAGTGTTTTTCATGTCTTAATGGACTGTACCACTCTTATGGCGATGTCCTAGCACTGGCAACCTCCACCTCTTGCCCACTTCTTCTCCCTTATGCCTCCTGGCATGACAACGCATTGTAATTAGTACTGTTTAGGATGTGATTTTTCTGTTGTTGCTTCTACAGTATCTTTTTAAATTTATAACATTGCATATTACCTTTCATATAGTTACACAGTTATTGTTTCTACTAAAAGCACTGTTACGGTTAATAGTTTCATTGTAAAATAAAAAAAACTGTACACAATTGTTATTTCATATCCCAGTTTTATTCTGTCTTTCATCTGTGTCTTTGATGTACAATAAAAAAATGCAAACAACAAAAGCACTGGAAGTAGAACAGGCTTTGGGAGTGCACCTACTCTGTACACATTGTAATGCACATTAAAATGGAAGATGCTGGCAAAAGGATGCCATCACATTCCTTTGCATTATAAACTGATCTTTTGGATATAGGGCCAGATTCTCTAAGCTTTAAAAGTGATAAAATGGAGAGTGATAAACAGCCAGCCAATCAGCTCCTGCCTTAGATTTTTCAAACACAGTCTGTGACATGGCAGGTAGGAGCTGATTGGCTGGTGGTTTATTACTCTCTATTTTATCACTTTTGAAGCTTAGAGAATCTGGCCCCCCAGTCTTCATTCTAGCAAACTGCTCCTTGAAAAATCCTTGCAGTTCCTCCTTCGAGCCTGGGGTGTCACTCTCTGCTGTGGTGTTTCTACAACAGTCTGGTTTGTATTTCAACAAACCAGACTGTTCTTGAAGTACCACAGCATACAGCAACACCACAGGCAGAAAGGAGGAACCAAAAGGATTTTACAAGAAACAGGGTGCTAGAATGAACACTAGAGATCTAAGGCCAGATCTAATAATTTTCGGCCAAATTAAAGGCAAAACCAGTGCTGATTCAGCCAGTCATACATATGTGACAGACAGAAGCACAAACCTGTCCACCACCCCATAATTGACCCTAAGAATGACATGTAAGAACATTCACATGAGATTTCTTCCAGAATTGTTCAATAACAATGTTTTAGCCTAGCAGTGCCGTGAAAAAGATGGAGATACTGGAGCGCTCCATGATTCAGTCAAGTTTGGGAACCACTCATGTCGATATATATTCTATACGTAGGATCACGATAGCCAGTTTACCATAAAATATATTTTCTACTCCCCTTTTTATTTCCCACCAGGTTTAGGTTAGAAATAATCTTTGTAGTTTCACGGCGGCAGTTACAGAGTTTATGTAGTGGTGTATTGAGAATACCAATACAGCACTATGCTGGCTACGTAAACTACGTAAGTGGCTCTGGAGCCCTGAAAATACACAATGCTTAATATCCCCAGTATCCACGTCATACCCCCAGTATCCACGTCGGCGTGGAGTTGATTTTATAAAGTGTGGCGAGCACAGCGAACCACTGGACCCGAAGCGTGGCGTGCGCAGCGAGCCACGCCTCGGGCTCGGTGGCTCACAGCACTCGCCACACTTTATAAAGTCAACTCCATGCCGTCGTGGATGCTGGGGGTGTGATGTGGATATTGGGGATATGACGTGGATAGTGGGATAGTGGGGGTGAAATGGCAGGTCTATACTTACCCTCCTCTGTTGATCCCCGTTGACTCCACGCTATAATCCGTGGGCACTGCATCCCTACTGAATCCTACTGTGATCCACGATCACTCCCCAGCGGCAGCGTTCAGTGCAACTCCTCCGGCATTCGCGGCGGACGCTGTACGCAATTAGCGTAGTGCCGCTGGGGAGCAGGGGAAACCATGTAATGCGCCGCCAGCAGCACTACATACAGCGTCCGCCGTGAATGCCGGAGGAGGGGGACTGAACGCTCCCACCGGGGAGTCACCGTCACTGCCGCCGGGGAGTGATCGGGGATCGCCGCCAGGAGGAGGGTAAGTATAAACCAAAACACCCACCACCTTGCTCCCAGTGCTGCCTCCTGTAGTTTCACGGCGCCGGCTACGCTGACAACGTAGCCTAGCTGGCCGCCGTGAAACTACACAAGTACCAATCTTTCTTTTAGGTGCAGTGTGTTGTGCACTCTAGTCCCTGGATCTAGGGGGCCTCACACCGCACATACTGCACCCATATTTAATAACCAATCTTTCGTGAGTAGACACCATGTTTTCAGAGATCTGCACATACGCAGTAGATACAAGGTCCTATTACATGGGTAAGTAGCACCAGGAAATAAAGTTCAGTAAGCTTTCCCCCTCACTTCCATTCCAACACATTTCCTGTTGCCGCGTATGACTGACATGCACAAAAGTGTAATAACAATCATTTTATTACACATACATCTCATAAACTAATGTCATAATAATTAAAATGCTGAAAATGATTTCAAGAGCATACTAATCCAGTGAGTACTTTGTGATATATGTAGAAGCTTTCCATTGCTGTGATCGGAGTACGCTGGTTGTATGATATTCAAGACTATGATATTTTACTATGCAAAACATTTGTCACAAAATTTGAGCTAATGGGGTGTCATGGATCAGCTGCTGACATTCTGTTACTGTGTGTAGGTTACTATTGTTGTCATAGTACATTTTAAAGGCTTAGAACAGCTGTTCTCACATAACAGATTACAAGGAGACTGCTGCTACATGGAACACAAATATGTCTCCTAATCATGGAAATGTTATCCAAGAGCTGTGTGGACATTTTTGAATTGGAATTTTCATTTTCATTTCTCAATTTAGATTTTTTTTATATATAAGCCTAGAATACTACATTCATGTTCTATGCATTTAAAGTTTATTTATTTTAATATATCTCAAAAGCTGGTAGTACTATATCTGTTATATCTATTTTTATAACTAAACCACGGAAAAAAGTGATTTAAATACTTATTGCATACGCACAATAATCATTAACGATGTGCACAAAAAGTATATTGTTAACAAAATAATCGTGCATATTGTCTAGTGTGAACGCACTATGGGCCTAATTTAGAGTAGATCGCAAATGCGGAATCTTTGTCAAATGGACAAAACCATGTGCACTGCATGTGAGGCAAATGTAACATGTGCACAGAGTTAGATTTGATTGAGTTATTTTGTTTCTGTGCAGGGTAAATACTGGCTGCATTATTTTTAAACTGCAATTTAGATTTAATTTTGAAACCACCCCACCCAAATCGATATCTCTCTACACATGTTACATCTGCCCCACCTGCAGTGCAGCATGGTTTTGCCAAGTTTTACTTTGGCAATCGACTCTGAATCTGGCCATATATCATTGACGATGCATGCTCCCATGGGGTGTTAATGACCTTCCCTGCTGTTTGTACATGCAGTCTACTCCTGACTATCTCACCAGCGACGTCATTCTCCTGGATGTGGCCACTGAACGATATCATTAACAATATCATTCCATGTGTATGCACTGTATATTCGATAATCGATAACGATATTGCATAGTATTAATGCTTCTTTACTCTTGGATGTAACCATCATCTTGTAAAGTACAGCGCTATTAATGTATTAAGCCTTAACAAGTGATAAAATGGAGAGTGATAAAAAGTGATAAAGTAACAGCCAATCAGCTCCTTACTGTTATGGCACAGGTTGTGTTTAATAAATTACAGTTAGGAGCTGATTGGCTTGTCCTTTATCACTATTTATAACTCTACACGTGAACACTTGTTAAGGATAATACATTTGGCACAGTGGGGCAGATGTATTAAGCCTCAACAAGAGATAAATGCAAGTGTGATAAGGAGAGATAAACATCCAGCCAATCACATCCTAACTGCCATGGTACAGGCTTTGTTTGAAAAAAGTCAGTAAGGAGCTGATTGGCTGGATGTTTATCTCATCACACTTGAATTTATCTCTTGTTAAGGCTTAATACATCTGCCCCAGTATCTGCTAAATGTGCCTTTTCGGATCAGATTCTACATCACTGGAGGTTGTTGTATGCAGTCCCTCATCGTTTGCAACCAACTGGCACAAAACTGTTGTTTCTTCATAGCTCGTGCTAACCACCATGATGGGTGGATAATATTGCATTGGGTTCCAATGTATCTAGCAAATAGAGCTTGATGAAGGGTTCCAGACACCCTAGAATAAATCAGAAGTCTCTCCCGCCCCGCCCCCCTAACCACCACCACCATTTTTTTTTTAGCTCATGTTCAGCAAAAAAAATCTGTAACAGGCTTGAGCCTCAGCTCCATGGATATTGACACTTACCACTCTCACAGGATCTCCTTTTCCTGGTGCACTACTACTCCCATAGTTTCCGGGGGAGATCTCACAAGACCTTGCTTGGCCCCAACTCCAGCGGTACCAGGAAGCACTCCCATCCAAGGGCAATCTATTGTGCTGGTGCTGCACTCTCCCATGTGCCATCACACTAGGCTGTTGTCTGATTAGCCTATTGGTTAATCAGGTCCTGTGAGCAAGTGTGATTGCCATTGCACTATGCTGATCAGTCAGAAAAAACTGTCTTTTTCTCAAAGTGGTTGGTATTGCAGTGAGTTATGCTGGTGATAGCATAGCTGGTAACTGTAGCGACAGAGGATTACCCCTCTCACTTCTCCTCAGTACCCAAGTGCAGGTCTGCTTGCAGTGAGAGTAGCTCTTGTGTTCCAGAAAAGCACTAATGAGTTTGTCATTTACACTATTAGCTGTGGGCATCAGAATTATCTGTTGTTATGACTGGCAAATCTCTTTGCCCTGGGAAATCATTCCCAATGTGCCTTGGCTGTACTGTATTTGGATTAGAATTGATGACCAATCATATTTTTTAGCATTTATATTTTAGTGACCTTCTGTTCAATGTCGGCTATGAACACATGTTTTGGGATGGAAGAAGAGTACAGCTGGGCTCTGTCATCTCTCCCTGTTA
Organism: Crinia signifera; assembly: GCF_055691185.1. NCBI lineage: Eukaryota > Metazoa > Chordata > Amphibia > Anura > Myobatrachidae > Crinia > Crinia signifera. The sequence continues at coordinate 127,291,028 of NC_139217.1, forward strand.
CGCAGGTATATCCTATGCCAAATTCTAAAACAAAATGTGACTGTTGAATGAGGTGTGCATCAAGCGATGAATGGGACAGAAACTTGCAGATGGCAGGGGCTTAGTATCATTTCTCTGCATGTGAGTGGAACATCTGTGTGAGCCATCCGAGCAAGACACAGCGTTTCTCTGGGGTAAAAACACGGTTCACATTCGCTTTATTAATTGATTCTTTTTTATTTATTATTGTAATGACAACCTCGTACATTTTGCAGTATGCATAATTACCATTCAGCATATTCTTTACGTTTAATTTGTGGCATAGTAAAGAGTCTACATTTATGGCTCTGATATACTGTGTAATTCATTCACATTATGTATCATTTAATTGCCCTGTGGCTTCAATTACTTCTACTGTACAGTATGTCGCAGTGTATATAAGGCAATGTTAAGAGTTGTACTTTCTGTATATAATGTACTTATTCAAAATATCGTATTGCATTCAATGTACATAGAATGCAATGCTTTCCCAGAGTACTTACTGTACATACTGTAGAATGCAATGTTTTTTAGAGTAGTACTTAGAATGCAATGTTTCTCAGAGTAGTACTTTCTGTACATAAAATGCAATGCTTTCCCAGAGTAGTAATTACTGTACATAGAATGCAATGCTTTCCCAGAGTAGTACTCACTGTACATAGAATGCAATGCTTTCCCAGAGTAGTACTTACTGTACATCGAATGCAATGCTTTTCCAGAGTAGTACTTACTGTACATAAAATGCAATGATTTCCCAGAGTAGTACTTACTGTACATACAGTATAATGCAATGCTTTTCAAGAGTAGTACTTACTGTACATAGAATGCAATGCTTTCTCAGAATAGTACTTACTATACATAGAATGCAATGCTTTCTCAGAGTAGTACTTACTGTACATAGAATGCAATGTTTTCCCAGAGTAGTACTTACTGTACATAGAATGCAATGCTTTCTCAGAGTAGTACTTACTGTACATAGAATGCAATGTTTTCCCAGAGTAGTACTTACTGTACATAGAATGCAATGCTTTCTCAGAGTAGTACTTACTGTACATAGAATGCAATGTTTTCCCAGAGTAGTACTTACTGTACATAGAATGCAATGCTTTCCCAGAGTAGTACTTACTGTACATATAATACAATGTTTTTGCAGAGTAGTAGTTTGCGCCTTTACACTTTAATTCAATTAACTGCAGTAGATTACTACAGGCAGATTGATCCCCCCAGAACTATACAATTTGCTCCAAAGCCAGTAGTTATTGGGGATGTTTTGTTCACCTGCCTCAGTGAGTCTAAAAACAATCCCCTTGAACTCAGGACTTAATGGGTGCTGCGACAGCATCAGAGTACAAATTTGTGGAGATTTCACAGATTCACAGATTTTGTGCGTTAATGACTGAACCGCATTATTGCCCATTAAAGCAGCTATTGGGTGAAGTCTGGAGTCCAATTGCTGTACTTTTCCATGAGTAAAACAATAGCGCTCATAGACTTCCGTACCTCCCAACTATCCTGAATTTTGCAGAACGGTCCCGTTTTTGCTAGGACTGTCCCACATTTGGCAGCAGTGTCCCGTATTGGGGGGTAGTTGGGAAGTGTGCTAAGATGGCCGTCTGATCAGAGCAGTGTTGGGCAACATGTGTCTCTCTTAGCTTCATGTGTGCTCCTCTTATCTGCTTCTTACGTTATTGGCAGATTTGTAACTCTTTCTTCAGTAAATGTATTCTTTCACCTTTTCTATTCAGTTTTAAGGAACTGTGCTGGCTTTTTGAATGTTAGATGGCAATCCAGTGCAGCCCTGTACTGTATCAGGTTGCACTTAACTGCTTTGGAGAGTACTTAGTAGATGACGTTGCATATGGTAAGCATGGATGTAAGTGCATACTTGCCTACCCTCCCGGAATGGCCAGGAGACTCCCAAAAAGCAGATGTCTCTCCTGATACCCAGAAAGGTGGGCAAGTCCCCTGCATCCCTCCAGCCCCTCAGCTGTTACAGAGAACAAATAGGTGGGCCGAGGATAGACTGATGACACAAGGTGCGCTGCATCGAGTCAACAATGCCTGTATTTAATGCACTGTAAACCCGCTGTCCACACCTGCGTCATTAGGCCCCACAGCCAAGCCATTTGCTCTAAATGTTGCATTTTGCATCACAGCCCCACTCATCCACCACTTGCTGCAATTTTGGTGACCTTCTCAAACATCCTGCGTGCTTCACTGGTAAGCGGCTGGGATGCGGGCAGTTTGCTGCTCATTCAATCATTTTCTGGGAAGATGCTCAAAATACATCAATTGGTATATCATTTGTTTATGCTGATCTGTACAATTGATTATACTGGTGGCATGCATTAATGCAAGAAAAATAGGCCATACCATGTTCTGAATTTTTAAACACCACGCTAATCAATTTTATTTGTATAGAGTCTGCGGCCATTTGTTGTAAGCATCTTCAAAGCTCATTAAGAACTTGAACGTGAAAGAGTTCTTACCATCTTTTTTTTTTTTTTGCTTGAAAGACAAACAAGAATGTGGCATTAAACCCAAATTAGCGTTTCTGGCTGTATTGTCCTGAGACTAATCGTGATCACATTTTCTATTTGTCACATCTTATTTTTATACTTATTTGAACCCCGCAGAAGTATCATTTTGACTGTAAATCAGTTAATTTAATCTATTTTCAGAACAGTGTCAACATTTATTGCAACCCAATTATTTTACCTTGGGCATGAGGGACTCCATCTATTGTCACAATACATTAGCATCCTTTATTCCTAGGCTTTGTCATGCAGTAAACCATATTAACAGACCTGACATTCAAAGTCAGCAGTGTACATCATTAATGCAACATCATAACTGTAACAACACTTTAGTTTTGTGAGCAATGTTATTGCACTGATCATTTCGTTGAAATCTTTACAACACTTTGAAAATGATTTATTTATTAGAATAATGAAGTGAAAATGTACTGTGGAAGTCCAGATTAGAAAGTATCAGATTATATTATTTTATATAATATAAATCTGATATCCATTCTTTGTGAAGGATAATATGATCTGACACCGGTTGCTGGGATTTACCATGTGTAAAATTAGCATCTTGCTGAAAACACAACTGCACCATAGAGAGGAATGAAATCTCACTTAAGTTTACTTAGCAAGGACACAGGCCTTATCTTGGAGTAGTAAAATTCCTGTGATACAATGTTTGAGCTCCATTTTTGCGGTGCCGTTTCCCAGAATGACTGCACACATTGGTGGCCAAAAACCAGAAACATGTGCTTCCATATTGCAGGCATGGAAAAAATACATAGCAGTACGGATAGTGTAATGGTTAGCACTACTTCCTCACAGCACTGAGGTCATGGGTTCGATTCCCACCATGGCTCTAACTGTGTGGAGTTTGTATATTCTCCCCGTACTTGCGTGGGTTTCCTACAGGTACTGCGGTTTCCTCCCACAATCCAAAAATATACTGGTAGGCTAATTGGCTCCCAACAAATTAACCCTAGAATGTCTGTGTGTGCGTGTATATGTGTTAGGGAATATAGATTGTAAACTCCACTGTGACAGAGACTGATAAACATGCCTACCACGCACTATGTCAACATCCTCAGAAGGTCCACATATGCACAATGTCTGCCTCTGAAATTTTTGGCCGCCTTTGGGATGGTTATGTTTAGGCGCTAGGGGTTGCTTTGAGTTAGGCTGCAGTGGCGGTGGTTAGGGTAAGGCACTCGAGGGACGGTTTGCTACAAAATGCTCACTATATCTGCTGCTCCGTCAGAGGTTTGTGGTAGAAATTCTGGTCACATGACAGGCAGAACCCGGAAGCCCGCCAGAGCCGATTCAGTTGTTTTATAAGTGACCACTGGACCATTGTGAACACATGATGCATGTTGACAGTTCAACCATATCAGCATTCCCATGTCAACCTGATGCATGTCAACATGATAACTGCTGACCTTTTATTCCGCACCCGATGGGCGTGTGCAGAGTTGTACTGATCATACGGTGCGTATACACCCTATTTCCATATGCTTGGCTTGCCTGAAACATGCAAGGTCCAAAGGATGCCTCTGACAGTAGGTATATTTATGCTTGCTTTGCACCATCCCCAGATGCATAATAGTTTTGCCCATGATTGCATAAAGAAGTTCCATCTTGCCAATAACAGAGGATTGGGGAATCGGGAATTGTGCAGTTGATGTACAGTATGGACCCATCAAGGCTTCTATTGAAAACTTCAAGGTATATACAGTAGCATAGACTTTGTTACACTGTCTATACAGCTCATGTAGAGATTGCCTGATTCTTGACTGGCACCTTAAAGCAGGGACATTTCTTAATTAGGAACACATGAGAAACCACAACTAGAACAAGGAGACTGTCTATAGTTTCTGCCACATGAAACAGCTACTGAAATAATACCGTGCTGTTTCTTAATGAATTATTAAAAACATTTCTATAATATACATGTAGTGTATACAGGGATTCCCAAGCTGGCTAAGTTCACTGCATCCTTGTCTCACATATTTTTCGTAACACCTATAGGTGCCAGTGGGTGCCAAAGTCCCAATTTATTACATACTGTAGGGATCAGACTGTAGGGGGCTGCTGTCTATCTGTGAAATAATTGTGTCTGTTTGTGCATACAGCAATTCCTTATCTGATGTTTCTACATACTGTTATGAAATAAAAGCTTCATAAATAGGCCCGTAAGTCTGAATAAATATTGATTTTTAAACCAAAAAACACAATTGGGAGCCTTTTAAATAATGATTTCCCCTGTACATATATGTAAAGAAAATAGACTATAGTGACAACTCCCCGCTCTGGCGATCCCTATCAGCCTAGTGCTGATGAGCTGTGTTTCTCCTCCCCGCCCACTGCAGTGCCCAAACAAAATCTCTCTATTATCATGAGATTCAACATCCAGGAGCTGGCAGCAGCCACAGCAAGGGACAGAGCTGTCCCTGCTGTGGTGTATAGACAATAACACCTGCAGCTGTCAAAAACAATAGCTACAGGTGTCGGAAAGGTCAGTGCAACTGACTGGTCATACATTTGCCTTCAAATCAGCATGCTGTCACTATGCACATACATGGGGGGTGAAGTGGTACAGTATCAGTGCACATATCTGAGCTGATACCGCTTCTCCCCCATAACAAGTCTGCATATATCTACCCCTCAGTGCCATCCTGGCGCCCAGTGAGAGGAGGAGAAGGCACACTGAGGTTGATGTATGAAGCAGTGATCAGGGAGGAGAAGAGGCCTATGGCAACCAATCAGCTGTTCTGTATAATTTTATATTATGCAAATTATAGATGTTACTTCAGTACTGATTGGTTGCCATGGGTCACTTCTCCTCTGGCTCTCTTCTCCTCCCTGCTTCATACATCTATCACTGCTTCATACATCTACAGGGCCGTAACTAGGGGGGGGGGGGCTAGGGGGTCACGCGCACCGGGCACTGGAGGGTGGGGGCGCTAGTGTGGTGTCCCAGCAGCGTGGTCCCTGGGATGAGCAGCGGGGGTCCGGGGACTGGTGGGTTAACGCCAGGTCCTAGCGGGGTCCCGGGGACTGGTGGGTTAACTCCGGCTCCTAGCGCTGCCGGACGGTGGGCGAGAAGCGGGTTTTGAAAAGACTTGCCGGACGCTGATTGGCTGAATTCAGCCAATCAGCGTCCGGCAAGTCTTTTCAAAGTCATCAGCGCTTCCCGCCGCCAGGCAGATAGCGCTAGGAGACGGAATGAGTGAAGGCTGCCGCTACACCAGTCCCTGGACCCCTGGACGCTGCACACAGGTATGTTGGCAGCAGGGGTCTGGGGACTGGTGTAGCGGCAGCTTTCACATACACAGCCGCTCGCTATTTGCCTGGCGGCGGGAAGCGCTGATGATTTTGAAAAGACTTGCCGGACGCTGATTGGCTGAATTCTGCCTCCCATCCACCGCCCGGCAGTGCTAGGAGCCGGAGTTAACCTTCTCCAGTCCCCGGACCCCCGCTGCCTGTCCCCAAGGCAGTGATTTTTTTTGGAGGGGGGGGCGACCAAATGACTGCCGACCCGGGCGCCGAAACACCTAGTTTCGGCCCTGACATCTACCCCCTAAGAATGCTGAAAAATTGAGTCTACACAGTGATATCAGGTCTGTATAAATAGCCACCTGCTGTAGCTAGGTTTAAAAGAAGCGCATGGCAGGGCTTAATCACTTGCCAGACAGAATTGTTCAATTTGGTACTATAGGTACATTCAACGAGGTCCAATCATTTTGTGGAGCACGGTTTGGGAAATGCTGGTGTACACTGTACGCACAATTATTCCCCCTGTAAAATAACAATATAGGACTAATAACAATAAGGTAGCATTTCCATTTTTGTATTAGTTACATATGTTTTTCAAATATACACATACTGTGAACAATATTATGTAGGCGACAGAACACAGCAATCCAGAGCACATCCCATGCAGCCAAGTCTTGGTAGAATAATGAGTGTAACACAGGAGAACAGCATGATTTTCACGTCACACATGTCCCAAGACAATAACATGGAATTTGGCATTTAAAAAAAAATATTGCTACACCAGGGGTATTCAACACACAGCTTTCGGCAAATGTTTGAACTACACATCCCAGCCACTCTGTTACAGTTTTAGGATGTAGCAATAGCAAAGTGATGAAGACATGTACAGGTGCGTAATGCTACAGCAGCTGTAGGTCCACATGTTACATATCCCTGCCCTACATGTTTATTATTGGATTTTATATCCAAGGTCAAAAACGTCATACGCCAACATGATTGTTTATAATATAAACAATAATAAATAAACATGTTGGTATATAACTGTGTATTTAAGCTGTTCCTAAACTGGATGCCACTAGCGGAGGTGCCACTGGTTTCATGGTCAATGACTAATTCAAATTTATTATGGTCTATCTAATAGGCAAAACTGGTGCATCCGGCTGCTAAATGTCATTATGTGGACCAACAGAAGCACAACCCCATCCATCACCACAGAACTGAAGCACATGACAGCTAAACACAATTTACACATGTCCATAATCTCTGCAGAATGTCTCAATAAGAAACTTTTGGCCTAGGGGTGCCTTGAAAATAATGCTGATACTCTAGGCGCTGTTATTGAAAAACATTTGGGAGATACTGGTTTATACAGTATAATGCGACCCTATTACATATATTTTGGTTCTGTAGAAAATCTTCTGCTTGAGTCAGCTGCCTCAGTGGTTGTCAGGCAAACGTATGGGTAGAACAACAAAATAAACTTTGCTTATTGAATATACATTATCTAATAATAAAACATCCAAGTATATTCTTTTATTGTTTTAAAGTTTGATGTGTGTACTTTATAGTGTACTTCACAGTAGCTTATAGTATTATCACCCAGTAGCGGTTACAATTTGAATTCCTGTACACCAAGAAAGGTCAGGCTCTGTTAGTCATATCAATCTTAACTATTACTCTTTCTGCCTCATAAAATGAAGCTATTCTGCAGGATAGATGGAGTCCGAGATGCAATATATGATCTCTGCAATCTATTTCTTTTAATCCAAAGATGCTACGTATTTGCAGAACTTGGTATATATCTCTTAGATGTTGTACCACGCTGTCATGTGGCCTGTGCTTTTATGGCATCTAATGTAGGTTAGTGATAGCTAAAAATAAACTCCTGTCACACACACTTGGTAATAAAGAAAAAGACTGACTTGCCAATTGAGTGTGTGTATTCTTTTGGAAAATGTTAGGCCGTCACTGCAGGGGCTGAAGCAACTTCTAACTGGTTTGCTATAATTATAGTGTGCAAGCAGAGTGTTGTTTTTTTGCTGTTCATTTTTAAAATGAAATAGTACGTATTCCTGTGTTCCGCTTTATTGGAAATACAGGGGCTTATTTACTGGTTTGTTTTATTGTTTTTGGAGGGGTTTGCCATAAAATACACTTTTTAGATTGCAGATATTCACCATGCAGAATGCCACAGTCAGCTGCATGCCATTACAGGCTGGGTTCATTATGCAATTAGAGGGAAATCTCCTGCGTCACATCCCTTCTCCACGTGAGACAGAGCCCCACGCAGCAGAGTACAGGGCTGAATTCCCTTGAAATGCACAGAAATGTTTTCCTTAGCCTGAGAGTATACCAACTCTTTACTGGCAGTGCTGAGACTCAAGCCATCATCCTTACTAGTGGGTGCTGGGGTAATTGGTGAATCATTTCCATAAGTAGTATTTTAATATGGACATTGTTGGTTCCAGCAAGTCCTGGCAGGCATATGCCGCCTGCCCTTACCATGTCACTAATCCATGGGTTCATGTATACTTGGCTTTGCAGAGAAACTATGATGTGGGTGGCCATATGTCACAAAATTGAGATTAACAGCACTGCCCAGTTGGGTACTCTCTTATCTGTGACCCATTCTGCAAACCACTACTCTGCCTGTCGGCACCTGCTCTCTCCATGATGTGAGTCTGCTTCTCTGCTCTCTCAGGGCCTGCAGCCATCTCTGCCACAGCCATCATGACACAATACAAATCAAATAACACCCTATGAAATCAATCCATAAAAAAAAAAATCCCTCTGAAGAGCCATGAATTTATTCATCTCCATTCTATCATTTCACCCTTCAGTACCAAATAACAATTTCATCCACTCCCATAAAGATCTTCTCACACAATACATTTTTAATTTTTAAGAACAGTTTAATTTATATATCTTTCTAACGGTTATGGTTGACCACCCTTATTGGATCCTGCTGAGGTAGACGGCTGAAGATAGTCGGTGGCCACTAGAGGGGCAGTAATGCTAGTTAGACAACAGCAGGACCATGATTGACGTTGACATGGTCGACAGGATTTTTTCTAGATTTTTTGGTGCCAATTGTCACAGGGGTCCCCTGGGGCACAGTGTCCCTTGCATGGCTCGCTGCACTTGCCATGCTTTGCATACGCTCTTCTACTCTAACTCTATGTCCACTTGGATAGTAAATTATGATTCAAGTGGACCTGCGCCAAAATATCCTGAAAACTTCCTGTCGGCTATGTCACCATCGATCATGGTCCCGCTGAGTACCCGCTGGTGTCTAATTAGCATTATTGCTGCTCTAGCAGCCGCCAACTATATAACTTTAGCTATATAACTATGCGGGCTCAACTAAGGGTGGTCCAGCATAACATGATCAATCAACACCCGGTCGACCCGGCGTCCGCATACGCTTCTAAAGTACTAATTGGTAGGTAATATTAGTAATAGTATTTAATAATGTATAAATAATATTTTATAGTAAAATTAACCATGACGCTCTGCCAACCCCAGAAACACTGCCAAAAATGTACATAGGATTTGGAGTCTTTGTACAGCTGTGAGATACCAAATCTATAGTAGTACTTGGCCTTTTACCACAACCACCCCCCCTACATCCTCATGAAAAATGTTTTCCTACATCCCTTGTCACAGTGCAATGTTTCCCCTGGCTCCCAGTCCCAGAGAAGGAGCCAGCATTTTAGTGTCACCTTCTGGAAGGTTGACACCCATGTATGGTCTGCATTGCCAAATGATGCCGGTGGGCCCAGTTTCCATATGAGTGAAACCCAACATTGGCTTACACCTTAGAACAGCAGCCTCAACCTCGTTCCTTTAGGACCCCCGAACAGTGCATGTTTTCCAGATCACCTGGCAGGTGCACGGGTGCAATCATTATTCACAGACACATTTTAAAAGATCACAGATGGAGCTAATTATTTCACTTGTGATTCTGTGTGGAGACCTGGAAAATGTGCACTGGTGGTGGGTCCTGATGACCGAGGTTTAGAACCACTGCCTTAGAATAAAAGTTAATCATACTTTACACCTATAACATTTATTAGTACAGTATATCCCAAACCTCAGTCCTACAGAATATTCTGGACCAACAAATCACATTGTCTATGGTGTAATATAGCCGTTACTCTTAGTGGCATGTTTTCTTTGCTTGTCATCCTAAACTGCTAAGAGCAGATGATTTGTTGTTCTTAGATTTTGTTTTAATTTACTCCTATGGATCTTGACCAGTCGTCTAATATCTAATAATTAATGAGTATCATGTCAAAGTGGTTAATAAAGGTTGAAGGTGGTTGTTAAAACATTGATTGGAATGTTAATTAAATTGTCAATTTAAAATTAGTTATGAAGTCTTAGTTTATCTAACAGCCCAACAGTTTTAAATGAAAGCCTAGTGACCTCCAACGCATCAGAGCATAATTATATACTGCAGCCTAATGCTAATTCCATTTATCAATGAATCTATAATTATTCTTATTTTAACAAATATGACAAAATGCATATATTTGAATGACTAATTACTAGTACTTCCATAATGCCTTAGACCAGTGATTTTCAACCTTTTTCAGGTCGCGGCACACCAGACAAGACTTCAAAATTGCCAAGGCACACCAACATTTTTTAATCAGATATTCCAGATATTTTGCATACCATAATGCCAGTTACATGTTATATCACACACATTAATGGCCATTACAAGTTATGCCACACATCGTGATGCCAATTACAAGCTATGCCATATACCGCAATGGCCATTACACATTATGCCAGGACTCACCAAATTTCTTTCAAACGAGGGACAATATGGACAGTGCGCGCCGAAGGCGCGCGCCAAATTTTTTAACATAATGCCAACACACCGCACACCCATTATATAGTATACCACATGCCATAATGGCCATTACATGTTATGCCACACACCGTAATGCCCATTGCACATTTTAGTGAACTTTGTAATTCCGATTACACATAAGCCCACACATGATGCCCATGACATACTATGTAACACTCCGCAATGCCCATGACATACTATATAACACTCCGCAATGCCCATGACATACTATATAACACACCATACACATTTGACACATAAGTGCCACTTACCTACATGCTCAATGCCAGGGGCTTCATGCTCGATGCCAAGGTGGACTGAATTTGCTCGTTGCCAAGGGGGACAGAACTGTGCAGTGGCCCACTCCTGGCTCCCGTCCGCTATTTGCAATTCAATGCACCGCCAGTAGTGTGCAGCAGGGAGGGAGGGTGGGAGCAGTAGGGTGGGAGGGTATCTGCAGTGGGGTGGGAGAGTGGCTGGGAGGGTATCTGCAGTGGGGTGGGAGGGTATCTGCAGTGGGGTGGGAGGGTGGCTGGGAGGGTATCTGCAGTGGGGTGGGAGGGTGGCTGGGAGGGTATCTGCAGTGGGGTGGGAGGGTGGCTGGGAGGGTATCTGCAGTGGGGTGGGAGGGTGGCTGGGAGGGTATCTGCAGTGGGCTGGGAGGGTGGCTGGGAGGGTATCTGCAGTGGGCTGGGAGGGTGGCTGGGAGGGTATCTGCAGTGGGGTGGGAGGGTGGCTGGGAGGGTATCTGCAGTGGGGTGGAAGGGTGGCTGGGAGGGTATCTGCAGTGGGGTGGAAGGGTGGCTGGGAGGGTATCTGCAGTGGAGTGGGAGGGTGGCTGGGTGAGTGCAGGAGGGTGGGAGAGTGGGTGGGAGTACACCATAGCCAGCCGATGGTTAGCCGGCCCGCTCACCTCACTCCCCCCCACCTCCTCCTCCCAGTGTGCGTCCGTGTGCAAACCCCCCTCCTGCCTCTGCTTACACGCCGACGACCCCTCCCCCCTGTCAGTGTGCGTCCAGTGTGCCGCTCACGGCTCCCCCGCTATGTACGGGAGAGAGACGTGCTGTGCTGATATGTAATATTCATATCTCCCGCTGCTGGACCACTAGCCAATGGGCGCTCGCGGTCCAGCAGCCACCAGTTGATTGGCTGCTGGACCGCAAGCGCCCATTGGCTAGTGGTCCAGCGGGATATATGATTATTGCATAGCAGCACAGCACGTCTCTCGAGTCCCGGACAGTGCACAGCGGGGGAGCCGTGAGCGGGCGGGCAGTGCGCACATGGACGCACACTGACAGGGGGGGGCGGATGATGCCGAGCCGCCTGCCCGTCCCCCCTGTCAAATAGAAACTCCGCTGGTGTGTCGCCGTGACCCGAGGCATGGCGGCACACCTGTCAGCTGGCTGCGGCACACTAGTGTGCCGCGGCACACCGGTTGAAAATCACTGCCTTAGACAAATAATCATTTGAAAAGAATGTCCACTCTATTGTATATGCCATTTTATATAGGTGCCTATTTATTTGAGAATATTTGCGAACTAGCCCCCAAAACTGCAAATATGTAAAATGAAAGGACTACAGCCGAAGCAGCCCCCATTGACTGGATGGTAGATGCCCCCAAATAAAAAGAAAATAACCTGTTTTAATTGCAACATTATATTTGACATTCAAGTGACCTATGAAGGTACCTGGCAGTAGCTGGCAGTACCTGGCTAGCTCGGTTTGTATGATTGGCCTAGTGTCTATGTAATTGTGAGTTTATTTAATACAGGTTGAGTATCCCTTATCCAAATCGCTTGGGACCAAAAGAATTTTGGATAACGGATTATTCAGTATTTGAGATTATTTTTATATTTCCATGAGGTATCTTAAGGTATCTTGCATTTATGTTGTATAAGCACCTCAAACACATGAAATACACATAACTATATTTTATTTTGCATGACACAAGGTTTTAAAACATGAAACAAAGTTTGTGCATTATCTCAGACACTGAATATGAATGCCAAGAAATCATTTTCTTTTAAATATTGAGTGCCAGTTACATGTTATTTCCATAGTATTGCCAGTTACAGATGTACCCAGTAGGTTTTTAGTAAAAAAAATTGAAAAAGGAAGTACATCTTGGAGACTATGGTTTTCGGAATAATTTGGATAACGGATATGTGGATGAGGGATACTCAATCTGTACAGTGGTTCTCATACTCGGTCCTCAGGACCCAGAGCCGGCCCTAGCCTAAATGATGCCCTAGGCAAGATTTTGTCTGGTGCCCCCTAGCACCGCCACTAGTTCCGCCTCTGACCCTGCTCCCCTTTCCCAGCACCATCAACCCTCATCATAGCAGTCATCATTTTGGTGCCCCTACCTGCAATATTTTAAATAGAAACAGCGCACGCATTAGGTGCGCAGCCCAAACGGGTGTGTTCTTGCTGGGAAGGGGCATGTCCACACAATAGTACCCCGAATTCAAATTATGCCACACAGTAGTGCAACTTGATTCACATTAAATCATGCAATGGTGTCCCTTATTCACGTTACATCACACAGTAGTACCACTTTACCTTATATACATGAAGCCAGACATTATTCACATTATACCCTTAGAAAAAAATCCTAAAAAAAAATTGTATTTTAAGCACCTCCATGGCCACACTGCAACCCAGCACAAAGCAGTCTGTGCTGGGCAGAGGAGAAGAGCTGCAGCTGCTGCTGTCACTTAAGGGGAGGGGCCTGGGGCCCCCACTGGGCCCTTCCATCAGACTTTGGCCTGGGTAATTTGTACACCCTACCCCTTTCTCTCGGCACCCCTGATAATACCACACAGTAATGCCCCTTACACATGACACACATTATTAATGTCATAACCATAATGCCCCTTACACATTATGCCAACCTTTATTAATGCCCTTCATACACATAATGACGCACATAATGCCCCTTACACATATGTTGCACATTATTAATGCCCTTATACACATGACACACATAATGCCTGTTACACATATGTCGCACATTTTTAATGCATTTATACATGACACACATAATGCCCCTTACACATATGCTGAACACTATTGCACAACCAACCCACTCGCAGACAGCACTCGCACAGCCACTAACACTGTGACCTCTGCTTCTGCTTGGATACAGATGTTTCCTCATACATCTTGACTCAATAAGCCATGCAGCTCCTGGCCAGTTCTGCTAACGTTGGGTGCCTTTTTAGCTGAAAATTCATCTTATTTGCATTGTTATGTGACCAGAACACACAAAGAGCTTCCAATTATTAAAATGATATGCGGCATGCCTATATTCTGTGTGCGACTGTGGCTGTACCTGCATACGGAATGCTATGTTACAGTGATTTCCATGAATACACTATTTCATATGCAGATACAGCCTCACTCACACACAGAATATAGGCATGCTGCATATCATTTTAATCAGTAGAAGCTGCTGATGCCCCTAGGCATTCAAAATGCCCTAGGCAATTGCCTAGTTTGCCTATGCCTAAGGCCGGCTCTGTCAGGACCCCACACAGGTCCTTTTTTTTCAGGTCACCGGACACATTTTAAAAGATTCACAGGTGGAGCTAATTATTTCACTTGATTCTGTGAGACCTGCAAAACTGTGTGGGGTCCTGAGGACCAACTTTGAGCCTGACTTTTGAACCTGAGATTTAATATATGTGCATAATGTTACATTGTTCTGTCATTTACATCCTGTACCCTTTGTTCTCTGCATTTTAAGTATATGGTATTTACCCATATTTCTGATTTTATTTTCAAAAAGAGGAAGGAGAAGGAAGCGGTTTATTTTATTTTCAACCTGGAGTTATGGTAACATGCCTTGCCTAATTTAGTGTCACAATATGCAACATTATTTTATTTGTGATTATTAAAATAAAAAAAAATGACAATATGTGATATTTTGTGGCACAATCTTTAGAGGCAATCACTGCAAGCAAGTGATTTCTGTGATTTTCGGTGAGACCCCTGTACCTGTCAACAAGTAGTTTGGTCCTTTCTTCATGAGCACATTGCTTCAGCTGTCTCAAGTTTGGTGGATGCCTTCACCAGACTGCATGTTTAAGCACTTTCCATATGATTTCAGTCAGGGCTATTAGAAGGTCACTTCAGAATAGTCCAATGTACTGTACTGTTCTTATCCATAGCCATGTGTTTTGGGTCATTATCCTGTTAGAGCATCCATGACCTGGCAATGAGACTCCAGAATGCCTTGCTAGTCTGAGATTTCTTTGTAACCTACACAGATTCAAGGCACACCATACCTGATGCAGAAAAGCAGCCCTGGCATAACCCACCTTCCACCACGTGTCATGATAAGAATTCTGATCTTTATCATTAACAATGCATACTCCAGCAGGTCGTTAACGATGTCCTCCATCACCCTGGGTTTACAGATGAGGGATGACATCGTTAACAAGTGCCATGCACCTCATGTGGTGTGTACCCAGCTCTGTAGCTATTACATGCTTGTCTATCATTTTATTTTTGATCTCATTAGATAACTCTCGCCTTTTGCTTTCTCTTGCCCATATTTAATATCGTGCACTCAATGATACCAAACAGAAGAGTGCCTACTTTTCTCCAGATAGTCTGAGTGACTGATTTAAAGGTTAAAGAGGTGTAATGTTAAAATATTTTTATTCTGATACTCTGGGGAGTTCAAGGGCCCCATGCAAAGTTAGAGCGATATTATTTAAAACCTTGTCTATTGTGTGTGCAATACATACACTGTTCTACAATAATCTGTCTAAAATGACGACGTATGGTCGACAATACTTATGAAAACCACACTTGGACCTAAGCCATCCTAGGAGATTGCATGTTAAAGGCTGTTTTTATCAAAAAACAAATCAGCTATTAAAACTATATGTATATCTGTTTTTAATACTGTTTAGTATCACTGGCCAGTTAAATATATTTGTATATTAAATTCTTAAACCTTTTTATTTATACATTGTTTCTAGCGCGTGTATCTATCCATTTTTCTTAATCTGTATATCATAAGTAGAGACCGGATTATATGCATTTGCATATTTGCATATGCATTTGCATATTTGCCCGATTTTCAACAGAAATTGCATATCTGACCTAAATGTCCTGATGGTGCATATTTGGCATAGCGCGGTCGGCACGGAGCGTTCACCCTCACTTCCTGACTTTTTTTTTCTTTATGTGAGGAAACGCCGCTGATAGGCTGACAGAATCGCCCATCAGAGGAATGGATTGAGCGGCCTGTCAGCGCGGCGGGGGGTGGGATGTGGGTGGAAGAGCTGAGACGCCGCAGTGTGTACTGTAGACTCTTCCAGCTACATCCCACACCCGCCGCACTGACAGGCTGCCCGCCGCGCTGACAGGCTGCCCGCCGCGCTGACAGGCTGCCCGCCGCGCTGACAGGCTGTCCAACTCTGCTGACACGCGGGGAATCACTGCGCGCCACACGGGTGCTGGAGGCCCCAAACAGTGGTGCTTCTGGACAGAACACTGACCTCAACCAACGGATGGCAACGGTGAATGTAACTTACAGCACAGTTTCTGCTGGGGCATTACAGTATGTGCGGTTTTGCTGGGGGCATTATGTGCACTTCTGCTGGGGGCATTATGTGCACTTCTGCTGGGGGCATTATCTGTGTTATACTGCTGGGGGCATTATCTGTGTTATACTGCTGGGGGCATTATCTGTGTTATACTGCTGGGGGCATTATCTGTGTTATACTGCTGGGGGCATTATCTGTGTTATACTGCTGGGGGCATTATCTGTGTTATACTGCTGGGGGCATTATCTGTGTTATACTGCTGGGGGCATTATCTGTGTTATACTGCTGGGGGCATTATCTGTGTTATACTGCTGGGGGCATTATGTGTGTTATACTGCTGGGGGCATTATGTGTGTTATACTGCTGGGGGCATTATGTGTGTTATACTGCTGGGGGCATTATGTGTGTTATACTGCTGGGGGCATTATGTGTGTTATACTGCTTGGGGCATTATGTGTGTTATACTGCGGGGGGCATTATGTGTGTTATACTGCTGGGGGCATTATATGTGTTATACTGCTGGGGGCATTATGTGGGGTATACTGCTGGGGGCATTATGTGTGTTATACTGCTGGGGGCATTATGTGGGGTATACTGCTGGGGGCATTATGTGGGGTATACTGCTGGGGGCATTATGTGGGGTATACTGCTGGGGGCATTATGTGGGGTATACTGCTGGGGGTCATTTACTACTTACTAATTGTATGCTGATTTAAATAAAAAACTATAAAATTTCACTTTATTTTGTATTTTTTATTTAGCATATTTTGACGCTTTTCATGCATATTTTAAGTATTTTTCATGCATATTTGCATGCATATTTCGAGCTTTTTATGTTGCATATAATTCTGTCTCTAATCATAAGCAAAAGGCCAAGGACTGCTATATGGAGCCTTTTTTTTTTTTTGCATGGTATCTCATTTTACAACAGTTACAGTGACGGTAGATTTACAGTGACTCCTAATCCTATGTTAATTTTAGCTAATTTTAGACAGTAATTCTGTGGTTGGCCAACCCCAGTTTCATTATTTATTTTACTATCAAACGTTATTTATACATTTTTAAATAAATATTATTAATATTAACTACCAAGCAAAATCAAATACATTTGATTCCAATTAAATCCCAATGCGCAGCCCCACGACATCGCAATCAAACAGAAGAATAGACGGTGCAGGCAAGACTATATAGCACAGGTCTGTACTATATAGTCCAAATCTAGTGCGTTTTCCTTCCCGTGAGATTAGATGCGGATCGAATCGGGATCGCATAGCAAGGCAATCGCACCATGTGTGCACCCTTTAGAAACATACATTCAATTGTTCATCTTAAAATTTTGACATTTACTTTGTGGGAAGAACTTTATGTGAGCTGATAGAGTAAATGAAAATGTTATTTAGTATTGTGAGGGTGAAATGATGATAGAATGGAAATGAATAGGTAAATGCAGTGGTTCCCAAACTGTGTGCCTAGGCACCCTGGGGTGCCTCAGGACACTTGCAGGGGTGCCTTGGGTTGGTGGACCAAGATCAATTCATATTTTTTATGGTCATTGTACCTGGCAAAATCAGTGCTTGTGGCTGCCAATCATAATATATATGTGGCATTTGGCTTACGGGTGCCTTGAAAATATTTTGATGCTCTAGGGCAGCGGTTCTCAAAGTGTGGGTCCTGACCCCAAAGTGGGTCCCGACCTTCTCAGTATGGGGTCGCGACTCCATGTTGCTGACCATCAAGCTGACATGTATGTGCTGTCTGCTGACTACACATGTGATGTGAAGACTTTCTGTAGTAACTTTTTGGGGTCCCGGAATTATTTTTATTGTCTGATGGGGTCCCAGAGTAAAATAGTTTGAAGACCCCTGCTCTAGGGTGCTGTGATTCAAAAAAGTTTGGGAACCACTGGGTTAATGGATTCTCAGGGAGGGATTGATGGGTTTTTGAGGGAATGATTTTATAAGGTGTTAATCCATTTCATGAGTGCTAGTGTGTGTATGCGGGTGTGGGGGGGTCATGACACGAGCCTGTTCTAGCCCCTATGGCTTTAGGTCTCTGCGAAGACAACCATAGTCTACCCTACAATCTGGCTCCAATGAAACTGCTGCTAACGGGCCGCAGTCATTGAAATTTGTCATGGAGGTCTACATGGTGTGCACCGACTAGATTATTGGGTCTCTGAATTTAAATAACTCATCATGCAACTTCGCTCAGGATATCACCCAGTGCTGAAACTGCACTGATCTGAAGGCTTAGGCTGATATGTACCAGTGGGGGGGGGAGAGCAGACATTGTTTATACCTCAGTGTAGAAATGGCTCGACAGGTCCTTTTGACTGCTGAAACCATGTTATCAAACAGTGAGGCCCTTTTCAGGATCAACAGTATGGGGTTGTAGGCAAGAACAATGTAAAAGCTGTAGGGTGAAAATTTACTTCAAGGTCAATTCTTCAGCCCGGCTATGCCGAATATCCCAACTATTTGGCAAGATATTTCTATTGCTGTATATTATTCTGGGTAAACATCACAGAGAGTGCTGACTGTTGATTGGATAATACTGACTCTACTGACTGTTGGTCCTAAGCCCTCGAGAGACACATTTATTCTACTAACATTGATTCTTTTGCAGCTTTAAATATAATTTTTATGCTACTCTAATAATTTTTTTATGCTACTCCTGATAAATCTATGCATATCTACACAAATTTATTTAAGCCTTTAGCATCAATAGACTGAAGATGAACCTTTAAATATTTGTTTATTATTAGCATTGTTCAACCTTTCTTTGTATTACATATACTCCTTTAACACACACACAAATAAACCGGGTCTGACCTGGGGTTTTGTGAAAGCACCATTTTCAGAATCCCGGGTCCAGCAACCCGGCATTCTGACCTGGGTTAAACGGCGGGTTTTACCCTTGTTGGAGCCGGGTTGCTGGGCAGTTTGAATGTGTAACCTGGGTGGAGAGACCTGGGTCCCGTTCACTGTTATGGAGAAGGCAGCAGTGTCACTTTAGTGCTGCCTCCACCCCCGCATGACGCACCACCGCTCCCCCCCGGATGACGTCAGCAACAAGCCGGGTTGCTGACTGCCGAACGTTAGCGCAAATGCCGGTTTGCCCCCAGGTCAGACCCGTGTCCAAATCCCAGGTGCGACCTGGCATTTGCGATCTGAAAGGGGTAATAGAGAGCAACCTATTAAAACAATCTAAAATGAATATAACATCATTGCAAAAAAAACCAACAATTCTAATACAAGCTATAGTTTTTTTTTAAGAAAATAAATGGGACAATATTTTCATTATAAACAACTTACAGTATTAAAATAATCATTGCTGGTTGTATTTTATTTTGTCCAACAACGCATCTGAGCAAGGAGCGATGGTTTCAGATGCTGCAATAATCTGTACAAGAAATATTGTAGTCTCATACGTCCCAACATGACCCTCTCCAGGAGGGACACAATGCTCTGCTTCTGGACTTCCACCTTAATGTATGATTGCCATCACCTGTTTTAAACAGGTTAATTGATAAAAAAGGTGCTTCACCACAGGTGATGGTAATCACACATTAAGAGGGAAGTGCAGGAGAAGAGCAATGTGTCCCTCCTGGAGAGGGTCATGTTGGGAGGTATGTAGTTATCCTTGATATGGTTATTCTAACTGCAGTTATTATGTACAATGAGTCTGTCTGCCTGACTGTGTGTGTGCGTCTCTCTCTCTCTCTCTCTCTATCTCTTTCCACGTGTGCAATGATACATTTTATTGCACCTCTTCTGTATTTTCTAAAATTTCAGATACAGTAGTTAGAATGCATTAACATACCTTCCAATATCTGATATTTCCCATTCAGAACTATTAGTCCCCTTAGGCGTTCACATCAGAAAAGGTTCATGACCTCTACAGAATGCGGCCTTGGGTGGGTGGGTGGGTGGGTGGGCGTGACCTCAGGTGGGTGGGTGTGGCCTTGCAGCATGTCCTCTGTTTTCTTCATTTTGGGGGTGTGCGCAGCGCAATTTATATTTACAGTACTGTTCCTCTAAAATGAAAAATACGGTATCGCATGGAAGATATCCTTTCAATACGTGTTCCAGTGTGAGCGTGAGCATGGCACATGCCCAATCCTGTTATTTTCAGCCCCGCAACATCCCTTTGCGCGAGAATGCCACCAAAACTATTGTCCACTCACTGTTTTTCTCATCGAATACTGCAGCCTTCTGCTTGTAAGCCCCACCTGCACATATCTCGCCAGTCACCAGGAAAATCTGAAAATACCAGTATTGACCAGGCATGGGTCTCCCTCCTACTATGCCAGCACAACTGCGGGCACAAGGAGAACCATAAGTCAAGGGGCTGGCATGGTGCGCCCATGATAATGGGACCATGTGCTACATACCCCCCCTTGTAAATATGCCACTGACATACAATGAAACATTGTCCACTATCAGTGATTTTTGTTTATAGAGCCACATTTCAGTCTTAACGTCCACACACATTCCTGTCACCACACATGATTATAATGTACAATAAATACTTTGGAAGCACATTGTAATAATATGCTATACAATGTGCTTTGAAAGTCCCCAGGAGCTCAATGGCAACTGTCAGCCCTGACAGCATTACAAAGAACATACAGTATGTGCTAGTTTTTTATAGTCAAATATAGTTTAAATAATAAGTAAAATGAAAAGCATAAAGTGGAGAGCCCTTTTTTGAGAGCATTTCTATACTGTATGGTTTTCTAAATCAGCCCTGTATTTCATTGTAATCTCTGACAAAACATGTTTAAGGTAGTATTAATTAAAATGTGTTTTGTTATTTAAGCAACATAATAGTATAGTTACACATTTATTATAGAATAGAACACAAAGCTCAGTTGTCAGCTATGGTTAAATAAACATACTTTGAAACTTGCCAATCTTTTCAACAAAGCTTTATCAAATACAACATTAACAAACTGTAGCTGAATGAGGCACATCTCATATGTGTTGTTCTAGCAATACAACACCTTGTATAAAAGGAAAGCTTAAAAAATAATTTGGAGACAAATGAGGCTGGACTCACATAGGCAAAACATCTTTTATTTTTCATAGGCATAATTATATGTTTGCCGCATGAATGAAAAGATAGATGCAATTTCTTTGTGAGAACAGATGCTGCAAAACACATTTAAGTTCATTGCATTCAGAATTACATCAATTTTACATTTTTCATGTCTCGTCAAACAAAAAAAAACGGATACAGTTATGTGGATTGAAATATGCGGAACTATATTAGATAAAGACGAGAAGAGATTCTAAAAATAGACTTTGCTTTTTAAAGGAGTAATCCTCCACAGTAATGCGAGGAATTCTGCGCTTTATTACGGGCAGCTTGGAGGAATGTATTGTCAATGGAATAAAGCTTTTGGAGTTTTCAATAGAAATGTAATGTGATCTTATTCGATGCAGACATATCAACCTATACCGGGTTTGTACTATAAATAATTGGCAGCCATTTAAGAGAATCAAGTACATCTATTGTGTTTTGAGTCGGAACTTAGGCTAACACACTGCCTAAGTGGTCAAATAACATTCCCCATAATTAGCCCTTAACCTTGGGAATAGCATAACCTAATGCTTTTGAATAATCCCAGTCTGTACTTCTGTAATACTCAAACAGAGGCGTAACTACTTTTTCTGCCCCCCCCCCCCCCCGGACATTTCGGGCGCCCCCCCCCCCCCAAATATTAACCCCCTCCTTACCCGTCCTCATTGCCGCCGGCGCTTCTGCCTCTAACCCGACACGCAGATCTGTGTCGGGTGACGGGCGGTCCCCGGCTCCGGCTGCAGTGCTAATATAATAACAGACACTCGGAAAATGGCTGCCCCCATACAGCATTATGGGGGCAGCCATTTTCCGAGTGTCTCTTATTATATTTGCACTGCAGCCGGAGCCGAAGACCGCCCGTCACCCGACACAGATCTGCATGTCGGGTTAGAGGCAGCGGCGCCGGCGGCAATGGGGTAAGGAGGGGGAGGGCAGGAGTCGGGAGCCGGGACCAGGTGGTAACTATAGTCCCGCAGACCCCCCAGGCGCCCACACCTGCCTAGCGCCTCCCCGCCACCGCGGGGGCTGCGGGACTATAGTTACGCCACTGTACTCAAAGTAAATGTTTGCAGAACAATGTTTTACCAACCTGCTGCATTAAACTACCACCTACATACTGTTCAACCTTCCTTATCTTGCTTTCACTGGTTTGTACAACGATTCTTCATTGGTCTTTTCCAAGCTCAATGTCCATACAATCTAAATTACTAAATTTTGCAGTTTAAAGCCATTTTCCTAAAGCAGAGCTCTGACAGTTTAACCTGTAGATTTCATAAGGACAGATGTACTAATTGATAATGATAAAATAGAAAGAGATAAACAGGTATTTACATACCACAAACCTGTTCTGACAAAGTCTCGTGACGCTGTCCTGTCTATGGGTTGCAGTGTTCCGCAGGCAGGGGGGTGCAGGTTGGGGGAGACAGCAATCGCCACTGCTGGTGATCACTAAATAGATGTCATGTGTATGCGCGCCTATTCAGTGTAGAGAGGGGAGCCCAAGGGCTGCCCAGATTCTCAGGGTGAACGGGGCATGCCCTCAAAATGATGAAAACAGGGCAGCAGTACTAGGCCACACTTCTTCCACCTGATGCCCATTCACCCCATGCAATTTACCTCATGTGAAAGGACTGATGGAGAACCTCCAGGGGATTTTCAAGGGAAGCCGGACGCGATACATTGCAGGTGCTATACTATTTATGATATGTGCAGATTGTCCAACCTCGGATCTGATAATTGGCCCGATCTCACCGGTTTCTCATCTTATTCTGTCGGAAACTGGTGAAATCGGGCCAAAGTGCACTTACTGTAACTATACAGGCTGTGTTTGAAAAATAACAGGAGCTGATTGGTTGGTACTTTGGGGTCTAGTTACTAAGATAAAGTGAAGAGAGATAAATTAACAGATATCGCTTCCTATCTGACATATTACAGTTGGGAACTGTTGGTTGGTACTTTATCTCTCCATTTTCTAACTCTCCAACGCATAGTACAGCTGCAGCCTATAGCTTCAGAAAAAGTTTTCAAATGAAATTATATACCTGGGGCATAATATAGATATAACTCATGAGTAAATGTGTACGCTAACGTTAAGGTTGGGTACGTGAGGATACTGCCTCTTCTGCTAGGCATACAGATGTGTCTATCTTCATCTATAATCCCGTGTGCACATGCATCGCGGGTGAGATTAGTCTGCATAACTAATATTTGATCATGTTGTGAAGCCGAGAAGCCAAATACAGTATTTCACCCATGATTAAAGCCAAGGAAGGAGGATGTAATGCAGTTTGATAGTGACTCCAACTCACATATAAACTACCCACTATGAAGCCACCACTAATGTTGGCCAAAATATTTTTGTAATATAATTATGCACTGATGCATTTAGTAATATGATTGTCTAGTGATGTAATTCTGGCATATATTCACTACATATTTATACTACATGAGTAAGCTGTGATAATGGAAGCTGGGAAGTATTTCTGCAGGAATATAGGTATCTCCTCTGCAGTTAGATACAATAGTGCTGCAGTTACATTTCCATTAACTCATTAGAACTTTGTTCTTTGTTTCCTTTTGCTTAGCACTCCAAAAATATCATATTGAAGATTCATAATGCGGGTCTCTCTCATCTATGTGTATCAGTCACTTCACATTAACATAAGTGCTAACACTGAGGCTTCCATGTAATCCTTCAGATGCGGAAGCAGTTGCTATTGCTGCCGCTTACATGGAAGCCGCAGTGATAGCACTTTTGTTAATGCAGCCTCCTAGGACACAGCATTGGATCAATTGCGACACCATCGGATCAACTGTGACACTATTAGCTGTGTGTCCCATTACTTTCCGCAAGCCGGTTGCCGCAGGCTCAAGCAAAAGGCTTTTGGGGGCCCATTTATCATGGATCGCATTTACAATGCGATCTGGGTGGAATGTTACCGCCCAGGATCGCATTGTAAAATGCAATCCTAGCGTGGGATGTATCAACCCTGACACTCAGGGACAGGGCTCTAGAAGGAACCCTTCCCTGCGATGTGCTGGGTCAGGCGCCGGGAGGTCTGCACATGCACGGTTAGTGCTGCCCCCCCGCCAACCCCGCTGACTGCACTGCCCCGACAGCAGTGTGGTATGTAACCCATAGGCTACAATGGGCTACCGCCTTCTCAGAATGGTGGTAGCCGAGGGATGTGATGCGCTGCCACCAAATGTTGATACATCAGGCAGCTTTGCATCTCCTATAGAAACCTATAGGGGAAGTGACGGGCGGCAGTATAGGAGGGATCACAGCAGTGATCGGAGATTCCGGCTGCGGTCCCTCCTAAATACATTGGGGTGATACTTCATTTTTGTGGCTAGCCCCTGAAAATGGGAGTTTAGCCGCAAATATTGAATGATAAATGGGACCCATAATTCTGTCTTCTGATAGAGATCCTGGCCTTGTCCATCACCCACAACAGCAGCAACACACTTCTAAACAGAATCAAAACTATTGTGCGTCCATCGTACTGCACAATAGGGGGAAATTTACTAAAGGAAATTTGTAAAAAAAATAGGTGTATTTTTATCCAGAAATACACCTTTTTTTGACATTTACTATCCCGAAAATACGGCAATTCGTAGTCGTATTGATGTGCTATCAATACGAATTGACGTATTTTCGGGATAGTAAATGTCAAAAATAAGTGTATTTCTGGATACAAATACACCTATTTTTTACACATTTCCTTTAGTAAATTTCCCCCATAGTCTGATTACCACAAAACACCGAACAATGGTATAGTCCTGCATGCGCTGCAGATCCACCAATCCTGAAGCTGGCCCAGCGTGCCTGGCACAGTGATGTTTTTTCTGTTATATTACATCTGTATCGATTGAGTAAACTGTGGATTCAAAATAACGTTTGGTCTGCCCCGTGTATCAGTTACAGATATTTTCTGGTAAACATGCACCAGATAAAATAGACTTGCTGATCGGTAGTTATCTCATTTTGCTGCCTAGATAATTTCTTCCTTTTCTTGCTGTGTAACTGCTGCTTAATACTTACTCTGAACATTAATGTTTGCTCTGTAAGTGCAAGCCATTTCTTTGTAGTCCCTGTAGGGCCTTTGTATCCTTGTGGAGCTTGTACTTTTTTTGCTTATTTAGTTTCCTGTCATTGGTTTGCCCCGCTTGCAAAAAAAAAAAAAAAACAGATCGCAAACACACCGCAAATCATTAACTAGGGATTATAAAATCTGCATTCAGAAGCCCAGCACAACATTTATACATAATGGGATATTCACGTAGTTACTAAAGAGTCCAATGTAGTTCTCACCTGAATCCAGTACATCGTTTTATAGAGGTAAGGTTGGAGCTTTCCAAACAGATTTCGTGTCCCAAGCAGTTTGCTGACTGTATGCTTTGTTCAATTAGGAAAGCCAGCTAATTCATTTTGCATAAACTATTTTAATCCCCTTCATGCAAGCGCACATTCAGAAGGTGTACGCAATCCTTGCATGAGTCATAGCTGCTGAGCAGGGGGGGGGGGGGGGAGCCAAATAATGCATAGCAATGTCTTTTATTTGACTTAATCTGGGATTAAAAACATTTCAAATGGCAGAAAACCTATAATATCACAATCTGGCAGCAGTGCCCATCTAAAAATATATCCAGGATCATAAAATGAATAGATTGATCATAGCTATTGAATACAGATGTTTATCATAATGTTTCAGGTAGCAAATACTGTAATAACGGCTCCTTTTTATCTCCTGTCCTCCTGTATAATACCCCCCTCTCCTATAATCAACTATACAGAGTGCCACAGACACATGGCTTAAGGTGCCCACACACGCACCGATCCCGGCGGTGCGATGCTATACGATGGGGTGCGCACTCCCGCGGCACCCCATCGTACAGTACAAAGAGTATGTGCTGCACATACTTTTTGTACTAGCTTTTTCTAGCATAGCATCGCATCGCATGCACATTGTATGCACAAGGCATACGATGCGATGCTGTGTGTGCTAGTTAAGCCCACAACGCACGCCGGGATCGGTGCGTGTGTGGGCACCTTTACACATGGCCTTGAATCACTAGAATACAAAGATAGGTTAACCAGGCTGAATATGTTTTCACTGGAGAAACGGAGGTTGAGAGGTGATATGATTAGTATGTTCAAATACAGGACTGGGAATCATAAGGAACTGGGAGATTAATCGTTCACTAGCAGGCCTATACTTTGGACACGCGGGCATGTACTGAGGCTCGAGGAAAAGAAATTCTGTACTGAATTAAGAAGAGGAGTCTTCACCATTAGAGCAGTAAAATTCTGGAACTCATTGGCTACAGCATCTACTGTTAATGAATTTAAATCAAAACTGGATGCATTTTTTGCCACTATCCTATAGATATGATTTACTCAAGTCAGTAGTTACAAGTGAAATAGGTTGAACTCGATGGACTAACGTATTTTTTCAACCGTAATTACTATGTCACTATGCATGTTACACTCTTTATTTCACCTGTTATGCCCAAAGGGATGTGACCTATTATAAAGGGGGTGTGACCTCACAGGGATCTATGTTCCATCACTCCGGGGGTGTGCGCAGCATCCTCAGAGATGCTGGCTGCATCAGGAGACTCGACTGTGTGTAGTACCTGCTCTTCCTCAGTGACAGGAGTCGGGTGCTGCAAGAGAATAACACATTGCAGGCTGCAGTGAGATATTCTCATGCAGCACCCGGCTCCTGTCACTACAGAGCCAGCACTTTTAACTAGAGATGAGCGGGTCCGGATTCCTGAGATCCGACAGATCCGAATATCGGGAATCCGGGCCAGATCCGAGCCGGCTCGGGAGTTCCCGCCTGAATTCCGGACCAATAACGAGGCCGAACGTCATCATCGCGCTGTCGGATTCTCGCGGGAGCGGGATCTTATAAAAGACGCACGCGCGCCCCGCCATCTTCACTCTAATCTTGGAGAGGGAAGAGGGTGGTTGGGAAGCTCCGTGTGCTCTGTGCCATGTGCTCCGTGACCTGACCTGTGCCCTCACTGCCCTGTTCTGTGCTCCGTGCTGTGCTCCGTGCCATGTGCTCCGTGCTGTGCTGTGCTCTGTGACCTGCCCTGTGCCCTCACTGCCCTGTGCTGTGCTCCGTGACCTGCCCTGTGCCCTCACTGCCCTGTGTTGTAGACTTGAGAGTCAGTGACTGTTTATAGGCCTGAGCCCTGTAGTGTGATTTAACTAACTAGGTGCTGCAGTGCTCACACGCAGGGGCTGCAGTGTCCACTGTCCAGGGGCTGTCCTGTGGCCCGTGCCCTGTTGTGATTTATTTAGCCCTAAGCCCTGTGTTGTGATTTATTTAGCCCTGAACCCTGTGTTTTTTGTGATTTAACTAACTAACTCAGTGCTGCAGTGCTCACACGCAGGGGCTGCAGTGCTGCTGAGTAGTACACTGTGTACAGGGGCTGCAGTAATACAAGGGGCTGTGTCCAGTGTGACGGCTGTGTCCAGTGTACAGGAGCTGTGTCCAGAGGCTGTGTCCATTGTCCAGGGGCTGTGTCCAGGGTGACAGGCTGTGTCCAGTGTCCAGGGGCAGTGTCCAGGGGCTGTGTCCAGGGGCAGTGTCCAGTGTCCAGGGGGCTGTGTCCAGTGTGACAAACTGTGTCCAGTGTAAAGTAAGAAAAATAAATAAAAGTAATAAATAAGTGCTGAAGCTGCTACCACCAGTCATGACCAGGCTGATACCTCTTTGTATTTGCTGTTTGTAGCAATTGTCTTTTTTTGGGATAGTTTATTAAACTGCCACCCTGTCTGCCCCTGCAGTGCCGCTCTGCCAGGTTGGAAGTGTAAGGTCCACATGTATGTGATGCCGACTGCTGTCGCTTAGCTTAGTCATCCAGCTACCTTGGTATACCCTTTTGGCCCAACTACAGTAAATGAAAAACAATTTTGTAAGCTGTGAAGTGATCAAAATTGACTAGAAATGAGTGGAAACTAATGTTATTGAGGTCAATAATACTTTAGGGGCAAAAACAGGCCCAAATTCTGTTATTTTAGCCATTTTTAGCATTTTTTCATAAAAATCCAGATCCAAAACCAAAACCCACAAGGGTGGTTTTGCCAAAACCAATCCAGATCCAAAACACGAAGGGAGATCCAGATCCAAAACCAAAACCCGAAAAAGTGGCCGCCGCACATCTCTACTTTTAAGTCACCCTCCCTGAGGAGCCAGCACTTTTAAGTCACCCTCCCTGAGAAGCCAGCACTTTTAAGTCACCCTCCCTGAGGGTGACATCTGGGTACGTACCGGACCTGCCTAATGTCACCACTGCAGCAATTGCCACCTTTGGCAATTTCAGGCCCCAGTATAAAGGAGTATGGCCACACCACATTGTAAATTTAGGGCTCCATCAGTATTTACTGAAGCAGATGCATGCTGTTGCAGGTGATGTGACACTCCACATTGGGAGCTGTAAGCTCTATCGCTTTGTAACTGCCCCACCCTGACATGTTTGTATGCAATGGCTAATTATCATGCAATGTAGTAATTATCAAAAAACTGGGCATGTGCTGCAATCACAATGTGAATGTGTGAGGGTGCCGTTGTGGTTCTACTTGTGCTGAGACCTTGGTGTCAGAATAATTGATAGAAAGTGGGTGCTTGTAGACAGTTTAATATGATTGGTTGAGAAAACACAGGCGTGTTCAGACGAGTATCTTCATATGCTGCATGATCATACATGGCCTTTGAGTCGCTATTGCTGTGGCCAGTCTGCGTAGCCATAGACCAGCACTTCGCTTCATTGTGGTCAGTAATTGCATATACTGTAGTCCACCAATGTTACTTTGCAATGGCTCAGGTGGGTGTCTTTTTTCCTTTCTGGCAGCAGCTTCACTTACTAACATTAGAAGCTTTGTAGCCTAGAGAATCGCAATTGCGTTAGCGTAAAAACATGATTTATTTATATTTTACCTTGTTGTTGTGGACTTCCACTCTTTGCTTTTGAACAAAAAAAAACATTTACTTTCAACCTTTTTACACAGGTTCCTTGAAGGCATATTCTAGTTTCTTTTCTAATGCACAGATTTAATAGAGCAGGAATCTGAATTTGATTTCTAAATACATGACAGTTCTCTGTGCACCGGTTGAGGCTGACGTTAAGGAACTGTGTAACATTGTAAACTCTCATTTAAAATACTTCAAGCTTTTATCCTGAAGGCTTCTTGCCATAAAACTCTCCTTTGTTACACAAATGCTCGTTGATAGATCATAACACAAAGAGGTGTAAGAGCTTCAGGATTCTCTGTAGAAAGAGTACAGCAATTAAGTAAAAAACGAGAAGTTCTATTATACAATACAAAGCACATTAATGCATGCTATTCAACAGCTGATTACATTTTTAATGTAAGGTTAAAAATATAATTGTATGGGTCTATCTCATTGTACTAAAGGTGATCGTTGCTCCAGCTTTAAATAAATTTGAGCTGTTTTTTTTTCTTCATGATTTGAAAGGGTATGTTATACCGAGAGGATCATGTGACTAATTTAATTTAAAATATAATTGATTTATATTTATTTATTAAGCTGAAGAGTGATGTCATCTCATTGTCAGATAATAACAACAACACTTAAAATAAAATAACCCGCTGTACCAGTGAGGTCACTTCTAGAGAGTACCAGCCAAGGCTGATTCTAGTTTAAGTGGAACCCAAGGCTAATATTTTCCCCAACCAAAATGAACATACAGTAAAGTATCTCTGGATAATGCTTTCAACATATCAGTCTCAGAGCCCCTTATTACCCATTTATATGTCTCAATGTTCCCTTGTGCCCCCTTATATGGCAGCCCAGAGCCCATCCATTCTCTCTTATGCTAGCCCAGAGGCCCCTTATTCCCTTTTTTTATGTTTTATAGTCCCTACAGGATTGCAATTCTCTCGCCCAATTTCTTCATGTGTCTTACCATTGTCAACCCCCACCTGCATCTCACCAGCATCATCCTTACCTCTCCAATGCATCTCTGCATCCTTCATTTCTCAAGTTTAACCTACCTTTGTCCCTCCAGCAGCTCATTCTACCTGTGTCTCTAGAGCAGCTCAACTTACTTGTGTCCCTCTAGCACCTCACGCTACCTGTGTCCCTCCAGCAGCTCACCCCACCTGTATCCCTCCAGCCTCTCATCCCACCTGTGTCCCTCCAGCAGCGCACCCACCTGTGTCCCTCCAGCACCCCACCCCACCTGTGTCCCTCCAGCAGCTCACCCCACCTATGTCCTTCCAGCAGCTCACATGCCTATGTAATTTTGGCAGCTCACCCCACCTGTGTCACTCCAGCAGCTCCATCCCACCTGTGTCCCTCCAGCAGCTCCACCTCATCTGTGTCTCTCCAGCAGCTCCACCTCATCTGTGTCCCTCCAGCAGCTCCACCCCACTTGTGTCCCTCCAGCAGCTCAGTCTACCCAATGTCCCTCCAGCACCTCAGCCTACCCAATGTCCCTCCAGCAGCTCAGCCCACCTGTGTCCCTCCAGCTGCTCAGCTCACCTGTGTCCCTCCAGCAGCTCACCCCACCTGTGTCCCTCTGGCAGCTCACCCCCCCCCCCCCCCCCCGTGTCCCTCCAGCAGCCGGGATGCCTGTGTCCCTCTGGCAGCTCATCCTGCCTGTGTCCCTCTGGCAGCTCATCCCACTTGTATCCCTCCAGCAGCTCACCACCTGTGTCCCTCCAGCAGCTTACCTTGCCTGTGACCCTCCTGTAGCTCACTCCACCTGTGTCCCTCCGGCAGCTCACCCCACCTGTGTCCCTCTGGCAGCTCACCTTGCCGGTGTCCCTCCGGCAGCTCACTCCACCTGTGTCCCTCTGGCAGCTCACTCCGACTGTGTCCCTTCCGCAGCTCACTCCACCTTAAACTAAAAAGTTTAGTAAAAGACTTTAAGCAAGCATTATTGTCGAGAAAACAGCAGCTTACCTTGCCTGTGACCCTCCTGTAGCTCACTCCACCTGTGTCCCTCCGGCAGCTCACCCCACCTGTGTCCCTCCGGCAGCTCACCTTGCCTGTGTCCCTCCGGCAGCTCACTCCACCTGTGTCCCTCCGGCAGCTCACCCCACCTGTGTTCCTCCGGCAGCTCACCTTGCCTGTGTCCCTCCGGCAGCTCACTCGGGATGCAAATAAAATCCCGGCGGTCGGGATCCCGGCGTTCAGAATCCCGATGCCGGAATCCCGACCGCCGAAATACCGACACATTCTCCCTCCTGGGGTGTCCACGACACCCCTGGAGGGAGAATAAATTAGCGTGCCGAGCGTAGCGAGGCACCGGGCCCGCTGCGTGGCGAGCGCAGCGAGCCCGCAAGGGGGGGCGATCCACGTCCCCCCCTTGTCGGCATTTTGGCTGTCGGGATTCCGGCGTCGGGATTCTGAACGCCGGGATCCCGACCGCCGGGATTCAATACTGAATCCGCTCACTCCACCTGTGTCCCTTCGGCAGCTCACCCCACCTGTGTCCCTCCGGCAGCTCACCTTGCCTGTGTCCCTCCGGCAGCTCACTCCACCTGTGTCCCTCTGGCAGCTCACTCCGCCTGTGTCCCTCCAGCGGCTCACTCCACCTTAAACTAAAAAGTGTAGTAAAAGACTTTAAGCAAGCATTAATTGTAGAGAAATGCAGAGTTTCAGAGACTGAAGCTCCCTCTCTGCACCCCATTCCTCCACTTGTGCACTCACGTTGACACTATCCCAAAATGCCAAATTTCACGGTAAAACAGATCTGACCAAGTTTTGTCCGAGTCAGAATTGGATATAAGCAGAAAGTGTAACATTGCATCTGCTTCCTTTGCAATGATTAGCAAGTCCATAGTCTGAAAATGTGAATCTGTTTAGGCATGTACTTACAAACATGAATTAGGCCATCGAAAACCTTAGAATTTGACACAGTGGGTGGACTGGCCATGCACAATTACTACTTATTTTTGCTGGTCCTGAATAAAAAAGCAATAAAACAACCTGGGCTGCTCACTTTAACGTTAATTTACATCTTCGGCACTCATATTGGGAAGCAATTGCTTGTTCTAACAAGTGCTTAAGTCAACTGCTTCAAAGTAACTCCAATTAAAAGTGAATTACAATTGCCTACAACATTTGATTGTTTCATTTGTCATGCTTATGCTGTGTGGAGACGCAGGGCTTCTTAAACTTAATGTAGGCCTTTCTGCTCACTGTAGACTTGGAATATTTTGCACAAAAAAAAAAATAACAGTGCATGTTAAAAATACTAGATTAGAATACAGCATGAGCAGGGACCCAGGAGCATGAGAACACTAGCTTGTAAGCACTTTAAACATCTCATGGTCATTTCATAGAATGTACATGATGCATGCTGTGATTATGTATGTACAGAAAAATAAAGCCTGCATCGCTACTACAGTGTCCAGTCTGAGTAGCCATAAAGCTACCCTAGCAGTCCATGTTCCTCATTATTGTCTATAGTCTGTGTCACGGTCCCACCGGTCGCCTGCTCCGATACGTCAATCTGAGCAGCGCCGGCCGTGACTGGGGTTCACTCAGGACACTCGGGTCCTTTCCTTGAGGTACACTGCCACCAGCCAAAACCTGATTTTAGCGCCTGAAACTGCGCAAGGGGCGGCTTGGCTCGCCCCTGACCACACAATACAAGATAACAATGGTAACGTTTTTCAGCCGTTCTCTTCCGAGGCTAATGAGTCTTAGGAACACAGAACCAGAACTGGGAATATGTATTATTTATTCCTAGAAATACTACAGAGCTTTAAACAATATGGCTACAAGACATTACAATGATTTTAAAAGTACACACAACAATTTTTAAATGCAAATTTCAGAAATAAAATAAAAGGAAAAAAAGACAGAATCGTATCCTACAATCCTGAAGTGGGGGGGTCCTCCACAAGAAATCTCTCGTCGCCTACAGCCTGTTTTGCTAGACCCCCAGGTAGTGACGCTGACTATAGGGAGAAGAGTCTTAGTTATACCTTGCAGACTCCCTCATCCCTCCCACCCTTGGGATTTTTAACCATTCCCTTGCTGAGCCTAGTGAAGGTCCCTAGATATAGGATCTTTCCCATAAAGAATTTGTCCCTGCTTTGAAGTAGATTTTCTACATTCCTCAAGTGATAAGAGGTGATTTAGTGCAGGGCCAGAGCACCTTTTGGCCTGTTGGCTGGACACTATTGCTCTCCCCCCCAATCTGGTTTATGAGGGGTCTCAGATCTTATCTTACATCCTAACTCCAGAGGAGTCCACAGATGGCTACACTCCCTGGGTCACCAATAGTCCACACACATAATACATGACATGTTCTGATCTCCCACATAATAATCACAGGCGGCATGATTTTACCAAACATACCAGACATACATTGATTGAACAGATAATCATAACAGGAGGCATACGTTAATTTGATCGATCACCTGATCTGATCGTTACACCTCCCCCTTTTAAAATGGCGCACAGAGGCGGTGACCCACGTCACCGTCTCATCAGTGCGCTATTAACTATATCACCTGGACAGGTAGCAGTGGTCTCTGTGCTGAGACAGACTGCCACTGATTCTGCGGGATCTGTACTAACACTTCACTATACTTGACGTCTGTCATGGCACCACCTGACGCCATAGCCGTGGCTAGGGTGGGCAATGGGCATAGTCCCTGTCCCTCTCGCAGGAGATGGCAAACTAAAAGCACACAGGTGTCCTCGAACCCATAGGCTGTGAGCACACTGATATAGTGGGAGCTGTGTCCATCCCGGCTGATATTGACACAGCCCACCACAGCTGTGCGTCGTACTCCTGGGCACGGATTCTCCCCTGCAGCTGGCAGTTTGGCCTTACTCACTGAGATCAGTACCAGACCATTCCTCCACACCCCAAACGGCCATCCCCCTGGGACTCGTAACTCGGCACGTTTAACTGTACCACAGGTGTGGGGCATTCTCCCAGCACTATATACAGACTTAAACATGTCTTCCCAGCACCTCTCCTGAGCTGACTGACCCCCCCTCCCCTTCACTGGGGGGAAGGTCCACTCACTCAACACCTCACACCTCATCCTTTTGTGAGGAGATTCTCCCTCTTTGTCTGTGTGTGTGAATTGCGAAGGGGGGCACGTTTCTGCAAGGGGGAATACCAGCAGGTCATTGTCCCCTGTCTTGGGAACATCCCAGCTCAGCTTTTCTGAGGTTAATGGAGCTGAGTTTACCTGTTCTTCACGGGCCCTCCCACCCTTCTGGTTACACACAGCAGCTTCCCTACTAGCCACTGGCTCTATTCCTGAAACAACCCTCTCACTGCACCCAGGTGTATCTTTCCCACTTCCCAGGTATGGGGCAGCCTGTGCAGGGTTGATTCTCAGTTCTGCGTGGAAAGCCAAGCTTTCCATGTCAGTCCAGGACACCTTCCTGAGCCTGACCTTCCCTCCCAGACCCGCAGGTTCTGTGCCTGGGGTGGTGCCACTGAGGTTCTCAGGAGAGGCATCCGTTATCCAGTGATGCTGGAAAAATGCACTCTCTGGAGAGTTCTCAGTGTCTGGAGGGAACCCCTGCTGTGTTCCTGTATCTGTGTTTGTGTGGCTACAGTAAGGAGGGGGGTTTGGGGGGAAAGCTGCAGTAAGGGACACTCTCTCCCTATCTGACAGGTCTACAGTGCACACAGGGCCCACCAGGTCACTTATTATACCTGGTACCACAGTTCCCACAGTAGCGCAAGACATCACATTATCAACAGCAACATCACTATCATAACCTGGGGAGACATCCTGCAATACCTGCAAATTAGCCTGTGCATCTTCCACAACACATGGGGCCCATCCTGCTGGCTTACAATTGCACCGTGGCAAACCCGCTATATCTGGATCCCATTGTCTCTGAGCAGGAATGACGTTATCTGAGCATGTTGTCACCAGTAACTTATTGGCAGGTACATGCTCTGCCTGCAACCAACTCAGATCTGTCCCATTTCTGCAGTTAGCGTCCCCGGGCACCATGTCACAACCAGACATCACTGGAGGAACAGGGTTAACGTCTAGCACAGCAACCTTAATGACATCACCATCAGCACTCCTACCACTGATGAGTGAGGGTGTCTCATTCCCAACTAGATTAGGGCATTCATTTAACCCCACAAACTGGCAAGGATTACCCACTATACCTGTCTCTAACTCACCCTTCACCTGTACCGAAGGTACGGCACTATCACAGATCATCCCAGGGGCTTCACACAAAATAACAACATTGCAATGTTCAGCATGGTTACATACTACCTGAGATGCATCATATGGTTCAGAAGGGTTAGCGACAGATATGTGTGGAGTTAATAAAAGTCCCACATCAGTAGTCCCACACATACTTGTGTGCATACAGTCAGAAAGTCCCATCCCTATTTCCGACATAGTCTCTCCCCTGCATACTTTCACTATGCAGCCAGCCGCTTCCGGCAACAAATCTGGAGCAACGGGAGGGAACATGCTGCTCACATCTTCCAGCAGTTTAAACTGGACCTTGTGATGTGAGGTCTCTGGAACAGGTTCCACACCGATTGTAGCAGGCCCGGGTACCATGTCCATGAGGGAAACCCCGGTAGGCTGTGTCGTGTGTTCCATAGCTGGTGATAGAAGCTGTTCCAGGCGATTCCTTTCAGCCTCTGCCCAGCGGCACTGCTCTTTCCACCATGGAGTATCGAGCTTTTTACAATCATAAGCATATTGCTGCGCTATTTCAAAACAGTCCGTCAGGTCTCTCAGCAGTAACCAAGGAGTCGCATCGGGACCCCAGGTTAGGAACTCACCGCGATACATGCCAAAACCATTGCGCTCATCATTTCGTGCACGGGTGAGCCGCTTGATCATCTCCCAGCGGGACTTGTTGGGGCAGGAGATACCTTGCAGCTGACATTCTGTAGTGAGTTCTTCTGGGCTCATAAGCCTAAACGGATAATCATCACCATATGGGTCAGAATACTCACTGGGCTCTTCTGGTGCTGTAGGGGATTGGTACTCTGCAGTCTCCCTGACTGCCACACATCCTACAGTCTCCCTGGTGCTAGCAGAGATGTCACCTCTCTGAGCATCGGCTGTAGTGTCCAGGGCCAGCTCATTACTCACAACCAAGCTGACACTCACTTGGCTTCCTCTGTCTGCTTTCAAGACAGGGAACTGTGCCTGACGCGGTCCGGTGAAATTCGCGTCAGCGGTCATTTGGGACCTCTGTCCCTTGTTAGGCTCCCCATGATTGATAACAGAGTCCACACCATGATCCAACACATTATTTACTTCCGCAGACAGTAAAAGTTCAGTACGAAGCCCATCTCCTGCTAACTCAGTAGCCACGGCAGATAAAGTCTCACGTAAAGGTTCGCCATCATGATGCCCTGTATCATCCTCCACTGGTTCACCAACAGCGATCAGCCCCCTGAGCCTCACCAGTTCCAACTGGTACTCACGCTCGGCCTGACGCTCCGCAGCCTCTCTGTCCACAGTGGCTTTGCGCTCCGCAGCCTCTCTGTCGACAATGGCTTGGCAGTGCTGCACCAGCTGCAAAGCGAATACGGGGTTCACATTCTTAATTTGCCCGATAACAGCTAGAAGGTCGCTCGGCAGTGTAGACTTGCTGGGTCCAGCAGAAGGGTTTAACCCTGGCGCGGCATCGTTTGTACTGTCCAGTGCTGACTGAGCCCCTGGGGTAGGATTGTCCATGGACTGGTTTCCTCCAGCAGCTAGAGTCCGATCGGCATCCACTAGTGCCTGAATCATACGTTTTCTACTCTGGCCAGACCAAGGGATATTCCTCCGCACACACACGACCGCCAGGTCATCTCTCCTCATCTGCTGGTAATCAGCCATCCGGAGTCTCACACTTGTCAAATAAAATGATAGGAAAGAAAAACAAGAGAAGGGAGGGAACAGAAATTGCATCCACTGTGTGACTTTTAAAACTATAGTAAAGCTCTGAGTTCTGATTCTGGTGATGTGGGTATTTCTCACAAAATTCTACCCACACTCACTTAAGTTCTTAAAGAGAAAAATGAATTCTCCACCCCACCGCTTGCCACCAAATGTCACGGTCCCACCGGTCGCCTGCTCCGATACGTCAATCTGAGCAGCGCCGGCCGTGACTGGGGTTCACTCAGGACACTCGGGTCCTTTCCTTGAGGTACACTGCCACCAGCCAAAACCTGATTTTAGCGCCTGAAACTGCGCAAGGGGCGGCTTGGCTCGCCCCTGACCACACAATACAAGATAACAATGGTAACGTTTTTCAGCCGTTCTCTTCCGAGGCTAATGAGTCTTAGGAACACAGAACCAGAACTGGGAATATGTATTATTTATTCCTAGAAATACTACAGAGCTTTAAACAATATGGCTACAAGACATTACAATGATTTTAAAAGTACACACAACAATTTTTAAATGCAAATTTCAGAAATAAAATAAAAGGAAAAAAAGACAGAATCGTATCCTACAATCCTGAAGTGGGGGGGTCCTCCACAAGAAATCTCTCGTCGCCTACAGCCTGTTTTGCTAGACCCCCAGGTAGTGACGCTGACTATAGGGAGAAGAGTCTTAGTTATACCTTGCAGACTCCCTCATCCCTCCCACCCTTGGGATTTTTAACCATTCCCTTGCTGAGCCTAGTGAAGGTCCCTAGATATAGGATCTTTCCCATAAAGAATTTGTCCCTGCTTTGAAGTAGATTTTCTACATTCCTCAAGTGATAAGAGGTGATTTAGTGCAGGGCCAGAGCACCTTTTGGCCTGTTGGCTGGACACTATTGCTCTCCCCCCCAATCTGGTTTATGAGGGGTCTCAGATCTTATCTTACATCCTAACTCCAGAGGAGTCCACAGATGGCTACACTCCCTGGGTCACCAATAGTCCACACACATAATACATGACATGTTCTGATCTCCCACATAATAATCACAGGCGGCATGATTTTACCAAACATACCAGACATACATTGATTGAACAGATAATCATAACAGGAGGCATACGTTAATTTGATCGATCACCTGATCTGATCGTTACAGTCTGGTCTTATATACAGTATCTAATGCAAAAACAATTACTACAGTAGATTAACTCTTGATGAACCAGCAATTCAAGACATGAAAGCTTAAATTACTGTGGTAGAATTAATTGGAGAGATGACATACAGTATATGCGTTAAGGATGGCAATCCTGGTGCATTTTTTCTATCCTGGGTTCTGGGATTGAAAAATGCTCAATCCTAGGATTCCCAAAATCCTGGATTGGCCTCCCTAATAATAAAAATAGAAAGCCCAACCCCCCAAAACAGTCCACCTGCACATTTATTCATGTGATAGGTGTTGCTGCTAGGTGCGGGAGTGCGGCCTGGAGCATCGCGGTGAGGCCGGTAGTGCGGGGGTGTGGCTGGCAGGCTGCCCAATGTGACCTCTGACCATTTAACACTGCTCCAATCCCGGGATTCAAATCCTGGCAATTTTAGGGCCAAATCCTTGGATCGGCCACCCTAATGTGCATGTTACTGCATTGTACAGTTGCTTAGCATAGCCATGTTGCTGGTTATTTTTTGTAGAGGTAATCTGTACTAAATGTACAATCTCAATCTGACAAGTTTAGCATATGTTCCTGCACGCAGCTATGGAGTAAGTGTGCATTGTGTGCTTTGCTTGACAGAAACATTAAGGGGATTATTCAGTAGCCGCAGAGATTGCCACGGCTACATTAGTTGACTGTGCTTCCCAATGCAGTAAGTTGTTGACACTGATAAGGTCAACATAGACAAAAGGTCTACACAAGAAAATAGTTGACATGAAAATGGGCGACACGTGATAAGGTTATTTTGTTGAACTCTTTCATACTTTACCGTCTACATAGACCCTTATTGGGAATGGTAAAGTGTGTCGAGCGCAGCAAATCATGCCGGGAGGTGGGGGGATGAAAGTGGTACACTAATTTGGGGTCCATTTGCTGAAACCTACATATTGGCACACAAACCAACATGAAACAGACATGTTGACCTTTTACATGTTTTGACCATTTCCATGTCCACCTTTTTGCTTATGTCGACCTATAGACTGTCTACACTTTCTACCTATCAACCGCACACCTTTGGGGAGAAATGTTGCCCATTTTATATGTTCATTAAATTTAATGCTGAAATAATGGGAAATTTCCCCATCAAGTCAATTGCCAGGCATCTGGCTAGTCATTCACATACATGTGCCATGATCATACCTACAACATGGGCTTGTCCAAAGCTCATACTAGAAGAGAGGTGGTCTAAAATTGCACACCAATTTATAATACACATCCCAGTATAGTGTGCGATCAAAAAATATACTTCATATGAAATATAAAGCATAACTCAAAGACCTTGGAAATTTACTAAAAGTACAAATATCACTGCACCAATAGTGGTTCATTATAAATAGTGGTTCATTATAAATAGTGGTTCATTATAAATAGTGGTTCATTATAAATAGTGGTTCATTATAAATAGTGGTTCATTATAAATAGTGGTTCATTTGAAATGCTTTACCTGTATTCTGAAAGTTAGGTTTCCTGAGATGACCGGACTGCCACCTTGCTACTCACTTCCCTAATTCTATTTGGTTGGTGCAGACTAGATTGATAGAGAGAGCAGGGGTCATGGTGAAGGGTCTGATGATATTATGACAGCAAGTATTCATAGTAGATGGCCATGCATTCTTTGCCAGGACTATGGGGCCTATGTACTTATAATCGCTGCAATTGTTTGTTTGGATTTTGGTGAATAGGGTTCAGACCGCAGTCCGACAACTGGATACATAGTCCCCTACAGTGGCTGTCTTTCACATGGAAACCGAGCCTCTTACCGTTTTAGGGATGTATTTAGGAAAACCCTGTGTAAGGAATCATTGGGTTAAATTTACTCAGATGGGAGTTATGTTGCCCATAGCAACTAATCAGATTCTATTATCTTCTAGACGGTGCTAAATAAATAAGAGGTAGAATCTGATTGGTTGCTATGGGCAACGTGCCATCCTCATCTTAGAAATCGTCCCATCTTAGTATATTTACCCCATTATGTACTTTTGCTGAAGTTTATGATGTTGGGGGGGGGGGGGGGGTTTACTGCCGCTAGCCAAGCAGTGCCAAATAAGTATGCTTTTCTACACTTGTTCAACTGAATCAGGCTGCCAAAGGTATGGGGGGGGGGGGTAGGTAAGTGCTGGTCAGATAAGTACTATACCTGTGTTGATAAATCTGCTCCTCAGTTCCAAGACTCAGGGCTGTAACTAGGTGTGTGCCAGCTGTGCCTTGCCCACAGCTCATCTGCACTGTAGGCATACCATTGGCACACACCTAGTCCCCCGACTCTCCTGGCCACAGCCAGTGACAGAGTGCCCCCTCCATGATGCACTGTGCTCCCCAGCCAATAAGTCCCCAGGCAATCACAGCACCACCTGCCGAGCAGAGCGCTGAGTCTAGGACACAGAGGGGGAGCGCTGTGCTGATGCTGATTGGTGCTCCACCTCTGTTTCCTAGACTCAGCGCTCTTATTAGCAGCAGGTGGTGCTGTGACTAACTGAGGAGGATGTCGGCTGGGGAGCACAGTGCAGCTTGGAGGGGAGCTGTCATTGCCTATGGAGAATGGAGGACAGAGCAGCAGAAGCAGCAGTGGGCACTGGCAGCCCAAAAAAAATAGTATGTAAAAATGAGAGAAGGGGGACATGGCTGACACTGGAGAAGGGGGAAAGGCTGACACTG
The DNA here is from genome assembly GCF_055691185.1 of Crinia signifera. NCBI lineage: Eukaryota > Metazoa > Chordata > Amphibia > Anura > Myobatrachidae > Crinia > Crinia signifera. Next base: position 127,332,085 of record NC_139217.1, read on the forward strand.
GGGGGAGGGGTGAGGTGGAGATAGCTAAAACTGTGAAGAAGGATTGTCAGACTGACACGGGGGGGGGGGGGGGGGGACACACTACTCCTGTGCACAATGTGTCCATAAGCGGCACTTGTCCTGTGGGCATTATGTGTGTAAGGGGCGCTACTCCCATGGGCATTATTGGTTCTATAATGTGACCACGCCCTTCCCTTGTGAAGCCATACCTCTATATTTTTGGTACTCACTGTTGTTATTTTGTTGCCGGGGAGAGCAAATTCCATTTCTGGCACAGGGCATCAAAATATCTAGTTACAGTACTGCCTAGAATGTTAGCTTAGAGAGAGAGAGGGTGAGATGTACTAAGCCCTGGAAAGTGATAAAATTGAGAGTGATAAACCACCAGCCAATCAGCTCCTTACTGTCTTTATTCAAACCCAGCCTGTAACATGTCAGTCAGCTGCTGATTGGCTGGCAGTTTTTCACTCTCCATTTTATCACTTCCAAAGCTTAGTACATCTGGCCCTCTAGAGAGAGAAAAAGATAAAGTATTCAGCCAATCAGCCTTGTCTTTTTTCAAACACAGACTCTAAAATACAGGTAACAGCAAGCATCTGATTGGTTGCTACTTTATCTGTTCTTTGGCATCATTGGGGGGGGGTTTAGTTTTTTTCTAATTTGTTTATGGCTGACTCCTTAACACGGGATTATTACAATCCCTAAATTAAAAAATGAATTGGTGCATTTTCTGAAACTGCTAGAGAGGCAGTTCCTGCAGCTTGTGTAGTAGAGGAAAGCTGTGTTTTATAGAGTACTGAGCAAACACAGGAGGCTGAATACTCTGAGCTGTGCCACGCAGACAATACAACAGTTCGGTTCATCTAGTGTGACAGATCTGTCACACTTGTTTCTGTACTCCTACTCTCACAAAGCCATTTATCCCTCTATCGCTGTACGTGGATGTACATCACTATAACCTTTCTGATTATTTTTTATCAAATGTCTTTTTTGGAGTTTAGGTGTTGCTGAAGCTGTACAAAGTTCCTATATCCTTTCTTATTTTGCCACAGACATATATTGTAGGAATATCAGGTGTGTCAGCTGTTTGGCAGAAGAAGGTTAAGTGGCGTCTGTGTACATATAAATTACCCTTTTTGTTCTATCTGTTTAATGTTGATTCACAAGACAGAGAGTTGAATGGACACGGTGTGGATTCTAGAATGCAGCGGCAGGTGTTGACATGACTGGCAAGATCTCACTCTGGTCTCCTCGCTACACAGCTGCTGCGATACAGCACATTGCTTCTGCCTGCACGAGAGATATTATTGTGGCAATGCGTTTCCTGTTTAATCCAAATGTGCAGCACTTGAAAGAGATGTGCTAGTTGCTTTTGTCATCAGGAGAGGATGCAGAAAGGTAAGGACGCATACGGGGAAGAAATGCTAGGAACAGGGGAAAAAAAAAAAAATCTTGATTTCCTGGGGGATTTGTGCTGAGTGTGAAGGAGCTACTGTTAGTTCATGGAGAGATACAACAGTTGGAAGCAGTTAGAAGAGATCAATAACAGATGCACGCTAAGATGGAATCCATTATGTACTATTGCTGATGTGTAACAGGATAGGTTTTCAAGGTGAAATCACAACCATGTTAAGGACACTTGAATCGGATTGCAATGATGACTTCATTGCTGCCTTGAAGGAAATCATGATAAACTATAGAGCAGGTTACATTAACTTTGCATTTATAGCACTCTCGGATACATCATGGCTATTGTTGTTGTAGGTGACCTATCTCTGGCAGATGAATGGCACCATTGACTTATACAGGGCTTGAACCAACCATGACCCTTATCCCATTGAAATGTCACGGGCAGACGCTCCATCTGGCTGTAGTTTTCTTTCCAGCCAAGTTTTATAATAAGGCTTAATTGCTGTTCTTGAGTTTTCTTTTTTTTTTTTTTTTAGTCACTACGATAAATAAATGCAGGGCTGTTTCCAATACACTTCATTAAATATATTTGGCACGCAATGGGATGGCACATTTTAAAGTTCTGATTACTGAAATGTGTTTTACTGTCAAGATTCCATTCGTCTTACTCTTTGCTGAAAATGAGATTAATCAATAACTTCTAATAAAATAATCAGTGGAAAAAGAAAAGTTAGATATTTGTAAATATTCTATTATACTTTTATTACTTTCAGTACATGCTATATTATAATATCATTTACTTGCCTTTTATCTTGGCTGGGGGTACACCTGTTTTAGTATGTGTAAATCTGTTAATTAAGAATAGGATTACAGGTGTTCTATTCCTCACTTAACTTTATTGTACTATGGAAATCTATTAGGACTACTCACCTTACATAAACACCTCTTTGGTTTTTTTTAATATTTTCTGGTCCGCTCCCTGAAAGAAGTGTTAAAATTCTGATTTGTGTTATCACAGGAGTACTAAAACATAATTGCAACATTTCAGTTGTATACTTTTACTGCTGTCAAGGCAGATCTTCAACTCCCTAAAGGTAATGGTTTCCCATGGGATAGATTTGCAATATTTATGTGTGCTAGCATGTTATTTTTATGACCAGCCTTCCAAGTTTTTGTTACGATGTCTCATTTTCCAGACATTTTCAAACAACTCCTGCATCCTACTTTTACGCATAAGAACAATTTTCTAAATGTACCTGGTACATGGTGTGTTAAGTAGGCAGGTTTTTCCATAAAAATGATTGGGAATGTGTCCCTATGGTTACACCACCTACACAATAGACTAGTTATATATTCTTGCTTGTGAATGTTTATACAAATAAATTGTACAGTGGTCACTAAAATATTCTGATTTATAAATCCAATGTGGTTTAGATATCTTGGGGCTTGCTAGTAGCACCATTTTCTTGAACTGGTTTCATCCGTCAGTTAAGTTTAGTCTAAAGTTACATGACTATCTTTTACAATACTTTTCTATGGTGCACCCTATGAGGTGGAACATGAAGCTAAGGGGAGGGGCAGGAAAATCAACAGGAAAATATTTTCCTGGTAATAATTAGACTTGTGTAGTTCCACCCATGGTTGGAATTCGGGGTTTAAACCAATCCTTTGAGTTTAAGATTGCAAAATAGCTTGTACGTGCCCCCCCCCCCCCCCCACTCCACCCCAAAAAACTATGGGGGGTGTATGTGCATATGTGTGTATATTTATCATGACCTGGCTTAGAAATAATCTAGATAATATTATATATTTATTGACACCACAAGGGTTTTGCAGCACCTACAGAATAAATGAATGAATAAAACCAAGAAAACAGTGACTTAAAGTACAAGGCAATTTAGGACAAGTACATGGTAATAAAGATAGTTACACCAGGGGACAAGACAAAGAAATAAATATATGGGTGGCAGAGATCTAAGGTTAGGTGTAAATAATAAATATATAGTATAAGAGAGGAAAAAGCCCTTGAGGATGGAGGGCCGTGCTCGTGAGAGCTTAAATTATTAAGGAGAGGAGCAGACAGGGATGACACAGAAGGGGTGTGAGCATTATCAGAAGGTTAGGATGAGAGATGGCTGGGTTTATGAAGAAATGGGACTTGAGCCTGTTTAAAGTTTTACAGAGAGGTGGAGAGTCTGATAGGGAGGGGTAGGGATTTCCAGAGATAAGGAACACAATGACCAAAATCTTGGAGCTAGGAATGGGAGAGGTTAGGAGGCGGTTATTCACTGTTAGGGCTGGTGCTTCGGTGGGTGGTGTCCGCGCTCAGGTCGCAGATGTTCGCCCAGCATCTCTAGGCAGGGGCATCAGCGCCACTGCTAGTCTGGCTTCTTGAGGCATCCTGACATTACCAGCACCAGCTGAGTGGTGAGATTACGAAAAAATTCTGTCTCAGCGGTTAGGCAGGATGCTGGTTAAAGGTTTTTGCCTTTCCCTGGTTGGTGCTGTCGTGAGTGGCTTCCTGTATTCCCGTGGGCATCCTTACTCTTCCAGCCTGTGCACTAGCAGTGCGTCCCTGGCTCCGAGCTAAGCTTAGTTCCTTGGAACATTTATTTTGTTGTTGGTTAGCATTCCATCCTGTGCATTGCTGCATTTCTCACATATTATTCTACCATCTTTATTTACCATCCTGTGCATTGTTGCACTTGTCTAAATATAATTTTATTATATTGCATATCATCCTGTACATTGTTGCATTTGCTTCCTATTATGTAAGAATTCCTTCTACAGGAGTGGTGGTTGGTGTATGCCTTTGGTATCTGGCGTGAGCCAATCTTTCTAGTCTGCTTCTTATTGTCATGCTTAACCTCCATGAGCTGACCTGTCCATTTGTAAGTCCAGGTGGCATCCTGGTAATTGGTGAACCTAATCCATCAAGGAAAGGAGGCTATTAATGGTGAAGATTTAGTATAACAGGAGGAAGTAGCCAGTTGGCAGGAGAGACAGCGTGCATTCAACCTTAACCAGTCTACAAGCACCAGAGCCCACAGTGACTTGGCAATGCTCCAGCTGTGACACCTGCCAGTGGATCAGGGTCATGTGATCCAGTGCTGCAGCTCAGGTTGAGCGGTGCCATCCTGTGCCCTATTCCAGGTGTTAGCAGGTCCCCTGGGACTGAGCCAATGGTTAGGGGCAGAGCTCCTTTGTTAGAGCTGCAGCCGCACTTAAATCCCACTCTGAACCATTTCTGAATCAGTTCTGATGTTTAAGCTGGTGACCTTTCAGGGCACTGGAATTTTAAAGCAATGTGTTTAGTAAAAGTCACACGAGGAACTGAATTAGCCAATACATTAGTTAATTTAGAGGTACCTTTTGTTATTAATGATTTATACATAAGCATCATATGGACAAAGATGTGAAATCTAGGTTTCACATAGTCTGTGTGTTTATTACTTTTTTCTTCAGATCTCTGTGTAGCATCTTTACAAATACTTTAATGTACAGTATGTGTTTCATCCATTTACAACTCCCCCATAAATTATTTTCTCAGCACTTGGATGACATGAAATGTAAGCAAATGGAATTGGTTACATTCAATCATTTTATGTAAATAATTAAATAGTTTCCATATGGATGAGAACAAACTGGAGTTGTTTACAGTGTTAACTCTATTATGTTTTCAAGGTTGAATGCATTGATAAGCATGAGCATATTATAAAAGCACAATTTATAACAAGTGAGTTTCTAAACCATAAAGAATTGTAGGTATTGTGTATGTCCAGCCAAGGGCGTAACTACCATAGGTGCAGGGGGTGCAGCTGCTATGGGGCCCAGAGCTGAGAGGGGCCCACTTTGCCTGTCAAATTATCATGTGCTATATACATTTTTCACCATTAGTGGATGAATAGGGGCCCTTACAAACTTTTGCTATGGGGCCCACATGTATCTAGTTACGCCACTGTGTCCAGCTATACCTCTGCATTCTCTTTTGGGGTAAACCATTGAGTATGAGCCCAGCTATACATCTGTATTCTCTTTGTAGGGGAATAATTGAGGGCATGGTGTATCAATCCACAATTATACTAATCACTTGTGTACTAACATAAGTATCACAAATGACAGCTCGCCTTAAAAAGAGCATCCCTTTGTGATGCCCTCAGGCTGCGGTATCGCTCTGAGCATGCACAGGCAGATGCATGGGTGCTGGGAGGGATCCAATCTCCATTACCATCTCCACCAAAGGCCAGCATTGCCATTGCTTAGCGCATATGGGAAATGTGTGAAAAGCCTGAAAACAGGCTTTAGATAATGAAGATGCATGTATAGGTATTTATGATAATGTAATAGCCTACTACTCTTGGACACTTTGCAGTACTGAATGGGGATTGAAACGTGTTTAGTTGAAATGATTCTCTTTTTACATGGTGGGTTTTTGAATTGTTGGTTTAGGAACAAAAGTAAGAAAAACTGCAACAATTCTGCTAATAGTGTACCTAAAGTGTAAAATGTTTTTGTTCACTGCTTGTACAAACAGCCAGATGTGCCAAGATATTTGTGTATCGCCAATGGCTGTGCTGCGCAGCCGACGCAATATGTCTGTAAACAATGTCACTCACAGACATTTTTTAGGTACACACACACGCTGACGGGTTAACGATATATCTCCTAGTGCAGTGGTTCCCAAACTGTATGTCATGGCTCCCTGGGGTGCCTTGGGACACTTGCAGGGGTGCCATAGGTTGATAGTTCAGGACCAATGCAAATTATTTATGGTCAATTATTTATGGAAAAAAACAGGGCTGGTGGCTGCCAATCCTGGAATATGTGTACAAACAGATGCAAATCCTGCCCTTTACCACATAACACATCTTAAGTATTACATATAAACACAATCTACTTACTTTTATCTTTTTTTTGGCCTAGGGGTGCCGTGAAAAAAATTCTGATACTCTAGGGTGCCGTGATTCAAAAGAGATTGGGAATCCCTATCCTAGTGTGTACCGAGCTTAACACTTTCTTGTATGTAGTGCCAACATATTTACATCATTGCTAGTCTTGGTGAACACAAACACACAATAAAATGGGAGAAAACCAGTGGAGTAGCAAAAAGCTAAAAACATGTGAATGTGGAGAAAACATACAAACTGCACACAGATTAAGATATCTTTAGAATGTAACCCCATACTGCTAACCTCTATCCCATTGTGATAAGGTAATTCCACATGATTAGTTAATTTTAGTCTCATTTTATGTAATTATCGTTAAATAAATATTCTGTTTTTTTACAAGCTCAATTTGTCTTTCTTAGTAGTTGACTATTTTTGTAAAGAACATTTTATGTCCACCAGTGGCAGCTGCATTCCCAGGAGAAAGTATTTAATTGAGTCAAGAATCTCAGTACAGTACTGATAAATTACAAGGGTACAGAAAACATTTGCTTGTGCGGCAGTCTGACAGGGCCACTCATTATATTGCGAATGTAGCAAAAACTTCATGCTTTTCAATGTCATAATTGGTTCATACAGATATGTTTTTATTTTTTAAAAATAACTTTCTTTTTTTATTATTATTCCTAAACAAACACAGAAGATGCTGTACCAGGGACCTGAATTCTTTTCTCTTCTCATTTGTAGAATACAGTACCAATCTGAGAATGGTATTAATCTGGACCAGGATAATTAAAGTGCATACTGGGTAGTTAGATCAAATCTATAGTAACATAACTATATCGACTTGCCGCAAACCTTAACAAAATCTGTAGTACAGGTTGAGTATCCCTTATTCAAAATGCTCGGGACCATGAGCATTTTGTATAAGGAATTATTCCGGATTTTGGACTATTTTTTTTACATACTCATCTGGTCCCCTTGCGGCCCCCTGGCAGTCCCCCAACGTCCATGATGTCCCCTGGCATCCACGGCGATCATCCGAGTCCCAATGATGCATTGTGCATATGCGCGGGTCACCAAAGCACCCACGCAATGCATCCTTGGGACCGGGGATGCAGCTGAAGACGAATCCGATGGCTGCCGTGGACTCCGGGGGATGAGGTGAGTATGAAAAAAGTGCGGGGTAAGGGGGGCCCAAAAAATGAATATTCTGAAAACCTACGGTCTTCTGATTATTTAGGTTTTGGGATATCCGGATAAGGGATACCCAACCTGTACTACAAAGGTGAGCCAGAAGAATGCATTACTACAGAGGCCATTTTAGAACTTTGTTAATACAGCAGTTATGCATGCAAAGGGCCAGATGCACTAAGCTTTAAAAGTGATAAAATGTAGATTGATAAACAGCCAGCCAATCAGCTCCTGTCTGACATTTTTCAAACACAGTCTGTGACATGGCAGGTAGGAGCTGATTGGCTGGCTGTTTATCACTCTCCATTTTATCACTTTTGAAGCTTAGGTCATCTGGCCCAAAGTGTGCTAATACAGAGTGATGAAGCTGAATTTGCTACTACAGTTTAAGTGTGGCCGATAAATGCATAACAATGATGGAGGATATATATATATATATATATATATATATATATATATATATATATATATATATATATAGATAATGATATATATTGTAACTGCAGAGATGATGGGACATATAATATCACAGGATGGACAATTTCCCGATGGTGACACATCGCTGTACACTTTTGCCTTCATGATGACTTTTTTCAGAATGTAGAGAGGCATAACATAGCTGTCATAATTAGAGGGTGGTTAGAGTGGAAAATATCTAGGGTCCCACAAGGACAAGGGGGCCCACAAAGCTACAGCTTCCAAGTTCCGGTGTCCGAATAGACCAAATCTGTGAGTTGGATTTTCGGACTCTTGGATCATTGTCTGTTGCAAAATGCTGGGACAATCTGACTGACCACTGTCTCCTGCTTATCTGAGGACAGGGTTCACCTGTGGAGGGTTGTGTCCATGGGGGTACCCTCGCAGCTACTTTTGTGTGTCTGTGCCCTGGAAGTGTCTCTGAGAAGTATTTTGTACAGCTCCATCCTAGTCTGCTGTTTCCCTGCTTGGCTCCACCGGGAAACTACGAAGGTCCACCTTGAGCATTTACCAAGGGCCTCCTAGCTACTAGTTACAAAACTGAATGGGTAATAACTGTATAATAGTTCCTATTTTTGTCTAGTAAGTTTTGGTTTATTGTGGCTGCTACCTACAAGTGAGTACTATATGATGTTTCTGTAAAATATGGTTCTGTAGCCATCATAACATGATGATCTTGTGGGTGCAAATCATTGCATCAGTGGGTGCACTTTATGGCTGCCCAGAATCACTTAAAAGCAGTGGCGTAACTATAGAGGGTGCAAGTCAACCCTTTTCTAACCCATGCTCTCTCTCCCCCTGCCTTGCCTTGCCTTACTTACATTCGCACTCTTCCCCTCACCCCCTCTTCCCCCCCCCCCCACTCCTCTCTCTCTATCTACCTGCCTCTCACTCACTCTGTGTCATCTCTCTTGCCCCACCCCTCTTTCGCTCCCACATGGTCCATCCCCACTGCTGCGGAACGTGGAAGCTGGCACCAGGGCACAGGAGACCTGACTGCTAGTACTGGGTGGGTGGTGGAGAATAGCAAAGTGAACCCCAGTAGGTTTTAGCACATAATGATACTTTGCGTATCATCTTATTATGAATTGGGGAACATAAATATAACGATTTAATGCAACATTTCTTAGGATAAGCAATAATACTTTAGAATTTGTTTGATGTGTTTTGCATGTTCATTATAAAATGACTTGTTAAATGGCCTCCAGTTGATCAGAAATGTATTTTATTACAATGATCTCGAGTCTGTGTTTGGCATGGGATCACTTTGTTTCATATATTATTATTTTACTTTAGCTTTTGGCGACATGATGTGTAAAAATGTAGTTAATCAAATCTTGACAACATGCATTAGTCACATGACTAATGTCAAGTTTTCATGCTCAGAGGGAAAAATGATGGACAAGCAGGCAAGTGTATGACTTATAGGTTGCTTTGAGGAATACTCTTATTGTTTTGTTCATATTTTTGTTTAAAAAAAATTAGGTGGCAATGTGAAGCCACTACTAAATGCTTTGTCCTCCAGATTTATCACTTAGGGGGTCAATCCTACGGGTGCATCTGTACCTAGCACTACTGTGGACATGATATGTAACTGGCACTAATGGGGACATGATATCTAACTAGCACTAAATATGTGCAATGACATGATTGCTTGGCATTCAAATTCAGTACCAGAGATAGTACACAAATATTGTTTCATGTTTTAAAACCTTATTTCATGTACAAATAAAATATATGTGTGTTTTTCATGTGTTTAATGTGTTTGTACAACATAAATGCAAGATACCTCATTCAAATATAAAAAATATTACAAAATACAGAATAATCTGTTATCCAAAATTCTTCTGGTCCTGAGCATTTTGGATAAGGGATACTCAACCTGTACAAGGTATAACAAACAAATATAAGAACAGAGGAGGAAGGAGCAGGGACCTGCAGGTGAAGACTTGAGGGCCATCACTGACTTTTTTTTTTACTATTAATATATTTTATTCAATTAAACTTTTGATATACAATTTACAATATACAAGAGTTTCAAGTAATACATACAAAAGGCACAATGTCCTTCCGAATATTGCAAAGTACACTTTGACTATTCAAAATCTAGGACAAGTACATGGCGCTTTAAATTCTTAACTCAATCTTATTTTTTTAACCTAAAATTGCATAATGACACAAGTGTTGCACTATACTATATGTTTTAAGACATGTTCCTAAAATTGCCCAAAACTACTACTACTGTTAAACTATTGTTTTAACTACTATTAAACTACATTTTTAATTATATTTCTTCATTCTTTTTGAATATGCTCTTCACATTCTATTTTTAATAAGAGTCAGAAATGGAAGTGATATGGGTAAAGAAGAAAGCTGAAACCTATATCAGTGCAGAGTGATGTTTAGGCATGTTTGCTCAAACATTGTTAATTTATTGTGACAGATCCACTTTAAAACCAATTTAAGTTGTATTGGCCTGGCAAACATGTCCTGAAAAGCAATCTTCGTTAAGTATATCTTTGTGATCCAAGCACTGCAAAAATAATTAATAACAAATGTCTCCAGAGACATTTGAAACAAAATGAGTGAGCAAAAATGATTTTGCATACATCATTTTTCACCTTTCATGCAAGCCTAAAGATAAGACTGGAACTTACATATCACCATTGGTCTTCATTGGTCTTCAGATGAACCGCACAAGACTTGTCTAGTTCCCTGACATTCACACTGCAGGTGAGATCATACTTGCTAAGATTATCAGAGAGACTACCTGAAATAATAGCAATCTCAACTGACTTCCTTAATGTAGGATTGAAGATGGGATATTGCTATGGGCGTCCAATCAGAATTTATCTATTATCTTCTAGAAATTGCTTAAGAAATTAAGTAGAATCTGATTGGTTGGTATGGGCAACATCCTATTAATAGAACTCCCATTTTAGTAAATTTAATCCTGTATATCAGTAATCCTCCAATGGTCATTGGAGGATTAATTAGTTCCCCCCTGCCCATGGGGAACTGTGACCTGCGGGTGGGACAGCGGGATACTATCCAATTAGTGGGATTGTCCCACTGGAATTGGGACAGTTGGGAGGTATCATCACAGCATTTGGTACATCAGATTATTGTGCTAACTCCAACATCTTTAGTTCTTGAAAACAGATTTAAACGTCAGCAGTACCCTCACTGAGGTAATAGCAAGAACTACTGTGGGGCTATTTTTAAGATAATCCTTCATGAAAATAAAAGTAGCCACACAGCACACAGGGCGAGATGTACTAAGCCATGAAAAGTGAGATACAATTGAGAGTGATAAATCACCAATCAGCTTCTACCTGTCATTTTTCAAACACAGCCTGTGGCATGGCAGGTAGGAGCTGATTGGCTGGTTGTTTATCACTCTCCATTTTATCACTTTTCAAGCTTAGTAATACTGACCCAAAGAGAGAAATAACATTTTAATCTAATGCGTTTCTAAATTTGGGAGACATTAAAACTCAAGTCAAGTTAAAATGGACAATTTAGGAAATGCTGTCATGTGAAGATGCTTAGGGGTATATTTACAATCATATTCTAGCTATTATTCTAGCTATTATCTTCTAGAACAGGGATGTGGGACGTCCATCGTAATCATTTGGACTGGTCCTGTCAATGCAACGGCAGGTGGGACTCGAGAATTCAGCAGATCAATTTAATTTTATTCATGTTATTATTATTATTATTATTATTATTATTATTATTAAATGGAGCACAGCATAGATATAATTCACTAGATCTCAGTTACCTCCTTATAGTTATAGTATACTGAAAGGCTATTGGCTGAAAATAGAGGGCACTGCGGTATGCTGGGTGAAATTGATCATTTTGTATGGTCAGCAAATGCTATAAATATGCAAATAGCTCTTTATAGAAAAAAATAACCCCACTCCTGTTGTAATAGGTGCTAGATAAATGATAAGTAGAATCTCATTGGTTGCTAAGGGCAATATTCCCACTTCTGAGACACTTCACTTTAGTAAATATACCCCTTAGTCATACATCTGTGTGCATGAATTTTCTTCACTGATACCATAGTTTTGCTTTTTAATTTCCATTTTATGTGATAAAAAACAATAAAAAGTTTTAGCCTTTGGCCATTCAGGGATTCAACTTTTCCCATTCTTGCTAGAGTACAAATGGATAATAATACTTCACTTTAAAAAGTATAAGGCTGGTGTGGAAAGTTTATTTTAATTTTATTTATTGCAGGGGCTAATATCAGTTCTAAGTCAACTTGCTGGTTGTAGTATACCTCTTACAATGTCTAGGTTGACAGTCAATAGATCAACCCCAAAAAGACAGCGGAAATGGTTGACTTGGGAAAGGTTGACATATGAAAAGATTGAAGTGATTGTTTCACTCTGAACACTTTGTTGTCAGTGTTCACACCTGAGCACATGGCATACCCTTGTGTGGCTTGCTTCACTCGCTATGCTATGGTTTACCGTTCCCATTCGGAGTCCGCATGGATGGCATGAAATAGTAAAAAAAAAAATGTCAAAAACTTATGTCGACCTTTTCATGTGTTGACCATGTTGGCCTAATGTTTGTGTCAACCTTTTGATCATGTCAAACATATGTATGTCAACCATACGGTGTTGTCAGCTTCCTACACTTTTGAGGCTGGAAAGATCCCTAAATAACAGTATTTAAGCACAAATTAATCCAACTATAATCCATAATAAATGCATTATATAAATTAAAAGCAACTTGCTTAAATGCAAATCCCCAGTCATTCCCGACAGTTGGTAGCTTGGGCCAGTTCCACTACAATAGCAAGACCACAAGTTTTAGGTTGCCCATGTACAGTATATTGGAAGCCACCACTAATACCCCTTTCTGCACAAATAACCCGGTTTGTAGCTGGGTCAACCAGGGTCTCTGTGCTCTGTCTGTGGCCATTTGAAAACCCCAGGACCAGGAACCTGGCTTTCCAGGGTTAAAAGAAGGGTTAATCCCGCGTCGGACCCAGGTTGCTGCCTCCTCCCCGGCCCCCGATGATGTGCCACCACTCCACACCGCCCCCTTTCTGATGCTAATCATTCATGGACCCGTGTCCAAATCCTGGGTGTGACCAGATATTTGCAATGTGAAAGGAATATGAGTAACTACGGTATGTGCAGGGTTGTTGCCTTGATGGAAGGGATGCCACAAATAAAAACAAATGTCATGATGGGAGTCCTGTTTGGCGTCATTGTTACTTGAGCTTAAAACATTTTTCGTGATAAATATAAAAGACCGCTTATTTCTAATAATACTATCCAGTGCTCATATTAAAATTAAATAGACAAAAAAAATCCTTTCAATTAAAGCAAAAATAAAAAAAAAGATATTCTGTCAGATGTTCACATTATAACTTGTTCCTGTAGCTTTTTGATCACATTCTAAATGACCAATTAATACCTCCAAATATTAGGAACAGAAGGCATCCCCACATCACAATGGCTAAATGGCTTTGTTCCCTAGTGACATGTTAATAATACAATAGGACCTCTCCTATCTTTTAGAACATACAGTTTTACTCCCATGAGCATTCTCCTTGCTATTTTTATATGTCTGCATTTCTTATATTTCTTTTCCATTAGTGCCCGGGGTGTATGTGTGTGTTTACACTGCCTAAAAAAGTATGGACGGTGTAATGGTTAGCATTACTGCCTCACAGCACTTGGGTCATGGGTTCGGTTCCTGCCATGGCCCTAACTGCACGGAAGTTGCATATTCTCCCCGTACTTGTGTGGGTTTCCCCCAGGTACTCTGGTTTCCTCCCACATTCCAAAAATGTACTGGTCGGTTATTTGGCTCCTAACAAAAAAAATTAACCCTAGAATGAATGAGTGTGCATGTACATGTGGTAGGGAATACAGATTGTAAGCTCCACTGGAGTAGGGACTGATGTAAATGTTCAAATATTCTAAGTAAAGTAATAAATAAAATAAAATTTAAAAAGTACATTTTAGTTGTGACTAGAACTGTTGTACTTTGAAGTTGATGTTGAATGTTTTCATTCTTTCCAATTTGCCTGTTTCTTTTTATCTTGCCTATCACTCATAGTTACATGTTAAAGGAAAGGTCAGGAGGAGGTCACGGAATTCTGGTTGGATTAGGAGGAAAACCCATATATACAGTTACATTTGGTCTTATAGAAGTAATTAATCAGATAATGTAATTATGCAGTACAGTATGTGGCTAAAGTCCAGAATGGCCTGGAGCGTTTTGCCAACATCATCTGCATTACACATTTTAGTCAACAAGTAGTGATTCTTCATTGCAGTCCTGTCAGCACAGCATAGAGGACATACAGAGCTGGTTATTAAGGCATACTTTTACCATAAATGAATAATAGATAAGCCACTACAAGTAAAAGTCTACCATAAAAACCCTGTCATTAAGGTAAATTTTCCTTTTGAGATACTTAAAATGTAACAGCTGAATTGCCACCATTATATTAATCATTATTTTAAATCAGCATATTCTACAAACTACAGAAAGTAAATGACTGCAATTATTTTGATTTATACGCTAAGAAATGAATGGTAGCAAGTTGATGATGTCCCAACTTCCCAGCTCTAACATAGTTTATAATGCTGCATTGACTAATAGTGTATAGATAGGATTTTATTTTTTTATTTTAGTAATTGTTTAACACAATACAACCATGAGGTAACAATTAGTTGGATGGCAATGAGGCTGCTGTCATGTCCATTTCAACCCTTTCCTGTCATAAATGCCAACAGAGATGAACTGTATAGGCAGCGGTTCATACCTGGGTGGTGGACTGGGGCTACCAAGCTGCCGTGTCCCTGGCATCTGGCCTCCCTGGTGTCCGGGGCATGACTTGTGCAGCATCAGTAAGTGTACTACTCATGTACAAATCCCCAGCTTCTATGGACTTCCTGTACTCGCTAATCATCGCAGCCCAGATTAACACCTTCCAATGGAATAACCCGAAGTGTCTGTGGCAGACAGATAGAGCTTCCAATAGGAAGTCACGGCCATTCACAGTGAAGCCAGTGCAGTCTCATAGTCTGCATCTGGCTCGCTGACACTAACCTGGGTGGCAGATTTCACTGAACTGTATAGAAAATTTGCCATTAAAGCTTTGAAAGTGGCAGTTTAGCAAAGGCAGTCTCAATTTCTAACCGTTCTCCGCCATTTGCAACCATGCAGCCATATCTGCTCATTTTGGTGCCTCCTCTTTGGCAAATGCAAACTACAGTTCCTCCACCCACACAAAGAAAAACATATTTTATTAATGATTATGTGCCTTTGTCTCTAACTTGTCGGCTCTTGTCTTACCTTCACTTTTTCTGGTGGAGAAAGATGGTATCTAAGCTAGACTTTTAAGTTTTGTTTTTAATATTTAGGTCCTTAACATATGTATTCAAAAATACTTTGTCAGTTCACAATAAATCTGATTAGAAATAATCAATTATCTGAAAAGTGCTGCTCCAATCAGAGGGATTGCTGGTTCCCTCACAACAAGCTAACAAAAGAACAAAGACGCACTGGACTGAGATAACTGTTGCTCCACTCACAGCTAATATCTCACTTCAGTAGAATGATCCCTGGCTGTACCAGTTGTTTGTCCGGTGAATCCAAAATATTGTGATTAGCATCTGCACGCTTCACTTGACGCGTTTCTCTGCCTTGTCCATTCACTGGCTTCCCCAGAAGGAACACAGACTGGGACCTACCATTCATCAGTTAATTTGTATTGAGACTGTTCTCCCTATGCTGTGGGTTCCATTATCAAACTTTGCTACAGCTCTGTAGTACTGTGCTGCCCTACTGTGGTGTGGAATAATAGGATCTCCGGCAGGTGGGAGGTGGAGATTACAGTGATGTTTAAAAGTAAAAGTCTACCTAAGATTGCTTATATGTTTTTTGGCTGTGTATTGACTGGGACATCAACCAAGTTAACAAGTACCGTAGGTAATACTAAAATGCTAATAGCTATCTAGTAACAGCTTCCTGTAATACATTGAGTGAACTGGACCTACTAATCTATGATTTACATAAAGAAACAATCTTGGCATGCCAAGTCGTTAATAACCATTCACATCGCATTTGCGTCCATGTCCGCTCACTGCTTCTGTGAGTCCCCTGCCTGCCACTCTTCATCCCCCCTGAGGGCTTACAGCATCCCCCCGCCTGGCTCCGGGCTGCACATAAGATGTCACACGGACGGGATGTCAAAACATGAGATTTGGTCCGATTTATTTTCCCGATCCATCGGAAATCTTTCTAGTTTATGGGGGCCTTAAGGGGTCTATTTTATTAAGCCATGGAAAGAGATAAGGTAGATGTCAATCAGCTCCTACCTCCATAGTATAACAGTTTGTTACATAGCACAGCATATTCCATTGCACTTTACAATTCAAAACAGTGATAACACAAAACTGGGTAATAATAGACAGACATAGAGGTAGGAAGATCCTGCATGCACGCTTACAATCTATAGGGACATAGGCATTTATACACAAGGATAGATACAGGTTTTGTTGGAAAATTGGCAGGAGCTAGTTGGTTGGTACAGTACTTTATCTCACCCCATTCACTCAAAGACTTAGTAGATACCTCTAATTATGGCACAAGCTGAGCTCAGTTGATGCCATGTTGCTGCCTTGGCATTGTACCTACAGTGGCAGCACTGAATGCTCTACCTTCTGTTTTGGCCTGCATGTAATAATGACCAATATGAAAGCAGCACAGAATAATTACTGTTGGTAACTGGCACTCAAAATCTATCCTAAGGACCCCAAACAGTTCATGTTTTCATGTTTTCAAGGTGACCTATAAGGTGCACATGTGTTTTACCAACTGTCACATTTTAAGATGCATCATTTAAATGTGATCATTGGTAAAACACCTGTGCAATGCTGGGTGACCTAGAAAACATGAACTGCTTCGGGTCCTAAGGACCACTGCTGTAGCTTTCGAAGTGTGCTGTGAGTCAGTATGAGGTCCCATACCACAGAAAGTGACAGCAACCAACTATTTTTATTCTAGTTTATACCTTTTTGGAATAATTATTTTTACAATGCTTTCCTCTGATACCTTCCAGTGACTACATACAGTAAATAATACATAGTTGCCTACCCTCCCGTGTTTTGAAACTTTCTCACGGTCCCCCGGAAGGTCCTGGTTTCCTCACGGTTTTTCAGCCTTCTTGCTGACAAATTACACTGCGCAAGCGCAGATGACAGCCGCCGCGGAGACTGGCAGCAGGGAGAGGAGAGTGGGAGCGGCTGGAGCGGCAACGATAAGTACCGCTTGCAATCTTATTAGGTTAGTCACGCTCACGGATCCGCCCCCTTTTGTGTCATGCCTGCCGGGCCCGCCCCCTACTTGATTGGGCTGGCTGCCCTCTCCTGGAGAGGGCAGCTGAAAAGTCGGCAACCCTGAAATACTACAGATACTGTAATCCACAACAGATTATAGCATTATTAATTGTATGTACCGTATATACTCGAGTATAAGTCGACCCGAATATAAGCTGAGGCACCTAATTTTACAACAAAAAAAATGGGAAAACGTATTGACTCAAGTGGGACCCTCACTCGAGTATAAGCCGAGGGGGGCTTTTTCAGCATAAAAAATGTTCTGAAAAAGTAGGCTTATACTCGAGTATATATAGTATTCTTTGGATTTAGGCTAATAAAAAAAGAATCATGATTACAAATGTATTCTATCATTCTGCTGTACACTGTAGGAACGTACAGAAAAATAGTATAATAATATCAAGATATTTAAATGCACATTTGGAATGAAGGACAATTTTGTCGTCTCGTGTGATGTACATTTCACTTTAGATATGTTCTAGTTTGAGCTCATTGTACAATGTTTAGGCTTCACTTGTTCTCCATGAACACTTGAATGAGCTGTCTTCCAGCACTTGATAAGGCAGGTCAAAAGTTTACTCATTTTGATAGAAGCTAAAGAGGACAAAACTAATCTAGAGATGATGAACATTAACACATGAATTTATGACCATCATCAATAAAATAATTAGCAAAAAAAAAAAGACTTATTAATTATTAAATCCCTTAAGAAGATTGCTGGAACCACAGGGAATATTTATTTTAAAAAATGGCATTTATAAAAACTGTGGTGACAGTCACCCAAATACAAGCTCCTTGCATCTGTCCTATGTCCGGTTTGACTGATTTAAGTGTTGTAGTCCATGTTACAGTATATTGGAGCATTACGGGCCTACTGGGGAATGCAGTGATAGAGGCCCATCTTTAGGGGTGTAGCCAGCAGCCAGAGGTTTGGCTGACCATTATAGAGTGCATGGGCTGGGCCCCATGATAAATGTGTATAGTAATATTGATGCATTATAATGTACCAGATTAATAACAGCAATGCACTGTAGTAAATACACCATAGTCCTGTGCATTTCAATGTAACATACATATAATGTATCATTCAAGTGCACAGTCTGGTACCTGTTCGCTAGACTTGGAAGCGGGGGACCCAGGTAGTGGAACCCACTGGTGGAGATACCCCTGTGGGTCAGTCCACCCCAGATTGTAGTTATGGTATTTTATTGGTGATCCGAATGGTTGACAGGCAATGTCTAGGTTGTCAATCAATAGGTGAACACCAAATGTCGACATACACAATGTCAACAATTACATGAACCAATGAAAGTAAAATGGGTGAAACAGTCGAGTTTTTCCCTTTTTTTTAACCTTTTCATAGTTTATGATCCATATGGACTTGATTGTCCACATGCGCAGTCTAATGCCGGACAGCATCTGAGCGGGGCTCTGTGCAGTATGCCATGATGTCAGTGGTCACACTGCGCAGCCCTCCAGCCACAGCTGCAGCAATGCCTCCCTACCACTCATGACCTCACCGCCACATCCCTGCACACCTCCTGGCAACAACGCTCTGCGTACCGCCATGCAAATAAATTTGTGGTGGTGGTGGGGGGGTTAATTAGGGAGGACAATCCCAGGATTCTGGGAATCCCGGGATTGAGCATTTTTTAATCTCTAAACCTGGGATTGAAAAAATTACCCCTAGATACAGCATACTTGATTTATCTATTTGTTTATACTTCTATGGAGTAAAAGCACATATAAGCGGGGCTGCCATCAGAAATGATGGGGCCCAGGAATAGGTGGAAATGGAAGAGGGAGGGTGAGAGAGAATGAATAGGGGAAATTGGAGAGTGTGTCACAAAGATTGAGAAGCAGAAGAGAGAGAAGGAAAGGAGACATTGAGAGAGATAGAGGGGAGCAACAGAGAGACCAGCCTGAACAAGAATACATACTGTCAGGGGCGTAACTAGAAGCTTGAGGGCCCCATAGCAAAAATCTTGACAGGGCCCCCCCCCTGCTCTCCAATATAACCTTTTTACCTTTATTATGGGACCTGCTCCCCCACTGACTGCCACATTGCTTTCTGCTGCCGAGTCTCCTTCTGTGTTAGCTGCAGCCGCTGGGCCTTCTCCTGCTGTCTCGCTAACCACTGGCCCCCACTGCCAGGTCTCCTGCTGTCCCGCTAACCACTGGCCCCCGCTGCCAGGTCTCCTGCTGTCCCGCTAACCACTGGCTCCCGCTGCCAGGTCTGCTGCTAGCCACCACCGACGCTCATCCTCCTGCCCTAAGCTGGTCACTGCTGCCGAGCCTCCTGATCAAGCCTGGCTCCTGCCGCCAGACCTTTTAATCAACCATAGGGTTGCCACTGCTGCTGTGCCTCCTGTTCTCCCAGGGGGCTGCTGCCGCAGGGCCCCCGGCTCTTCTTCACTGCTGACCGCTGCACCTCCTGCCTGCTCCGCTGCCGGTGGCGCCTCCTATTCCCCCCTGTACTAGCGCCAGCAGCACTAGTAAATTTCAGGTGGGTACAAGGCAGCTCACGGCCGTTGAAGTGATCGGAAAGTATAGTTACAAAAAACCCGATAAGCTTCAAGAGGGTGCAGGGGAATGCTGCGGGGCCCCCCAATCCGCCGGGCCCCATAGCAGTTGCATCCCCTGCACCCTCTATAGTTACGCCACTGCATACTGTAATACAAGTACTCACTGTGGTGGGGGCTGACAGGGAGATCCTTGCTGCAGTGTTTTCTTTGTATCCGCGTAACTTGCTGGGTCCTCCTCCTCCCCTCGTCCTCACAGACAGTGCACCATCTCCATGCAGCACTCTGGCGTTAAGTTGTGTGCCTCCTGAGCAGCAGCTCTTATTAAGAACTAGTGACTACCAGTCACACAGTAGCACTGGTCCTATCATTGGTGGCAATAATATCATTTATTTATTTGTTTAGAGTTTAGCTACAGCCCTCCATTCAGAGGAATTGTGTTCCTCTGTTGTATGGAAAGATTTGTAGTTTAGGTGACAATATAAATTGGCAAGGCGCAGCTCTACTCTAATAATAATTACAAAACTTTATTGTATAACAATTTTTTCTCTTTTAATAAAAGGACACAAATTACATAAATGCATTAACATACAAGACATACAACATAAAACACAAACAAATAAAACTAACATAAAATGTAATTAAATGAAGAGGCAATAGTATTAGGCAATGATATAGTGTCTCTTTGTGAGGCTATTATGGCTGATATTCAATGTCTCTTTGTAAAGAGGCAGTATAGTTACCAGTCCCAGTTATAGATTGTTGTTCTTTTCTGTCTAATATGTGGACACAACCAATCCCTCTTTCTGAGCATGAAAATACCCTCCTTTATCAGTGTGCAGGTTTCCTTGGTATCCGAGTGTGCTCCGGGTGCTGAGTGTCCGTAGTACGCGTTTCTCCACCTTTGTAATTGGTCAAAGGTGGAGAAACACATACTGTAGAGCCCCATACAGCCTGGTCACCACCAACTGCATATTTATTGTCTCTGAATCTGGGCTTAATAGCTATTGATACAGTGGACACTCAGCACCCGGAGCGCACTCCCATACCAAGGGAACCTGCACCCTTATATGGGAGTGTGCTCCCTGCTATCTCACTGCTACTCTGGTTTTGGACAGCAGGGGCTGCTGGGACATGTAGTTTTTTTTAAAGTCTGGCTGCCAGACACTTAAACAAAAAAAAAAAATATATCTCAGCAGCCCCTGCAGTCTGGGACCAGAGCAGAGTCTGGCTGCAGCTGAGCCGATGCACACACCACGGGTACAGATAGCAGGGGCAGAGATAGGTAGCTGGTAAGGAGCTATTTAAAGTTAATAGTTGTAGGACCAGGTCCGGGCACCCTTCTCTGTCAGGGCCCAGAACTCCAGACCCCACAGCCCCCCCCCGGGCCTGCATATAAGTGGTGGGATTCCATGTCAAATATACTGCTAGCATGCACTGCATGTTATGTATGCCATAAAAATTGTTTTTTGGCTCGCAAGGAAGCAAAGTTTCTTTATACAGGAGTCTGAAGCTCTATATTAAGCTATGACAAATAATAAATATCTGCTTCGGTTGGTAGCTTTATCAAATACACTCTTTCAGACCCTTTATCACTTTATCTGGCAAGGCAATTGAAATAGCTTTGTTATACGGTATGTCTCCATTGCAGCATTAGTATGTATTGTAGTACAATTAATTACTGATCTGCCATATAACATTGCATGGTGGTAAAATTGGATAACTGAGCCTGAAGCATCTTAATCTATTAGAGAGAGATAGAGACATTCACGTTGCAAGTTTTTATGGGACTTCAATACCAGACTTGTCAAACTGTAGGAAAAATGTGCTTACATATTGTGGTAAAATGGAAATGAAGACCTTTACAACAATGAACAGTTCAAAGGCTTTTATAGTGAACCCCGCGAAAGGTATTCAATTATTTTTTCTTCTTCTTTAATCGTGCCTATTGGACCCTTGTGTATATTTCTTAATCTCACGGACATTCTACATAACATCAGCAGATTATAGTGACAGTTTTCAATGCCTGGTGGCTAATGCCATCAGAAGTACTCGGCCAGTGACATTCTTGCCATGTCTGTACTGATTCTAGGCTAGAGTCATTCATGTTTTACAATTACTCTCCATGATAAAACCTAATGGAGATCATGTATACCCCTTTCACTTTGCAAATGCTGGGTCGCATCCGGGGATTTGGACACGGGTCCGTCCCGGGAGCAACCCGTCATTTACGAGGCAAAGTCTCCCATTTACAAGGCATTTATAGCTGGGCTTTTACATCATCGGGCTCCCATGTTAAATGCACCCCATTTTTTCATACCCCTACTATCCAACTAGGCATGGAGTTGATTTTATATAGTGTGGCGAGCGCAGCGAGCCATCGTGCCCGAAGCGTGGCGAGGGGACGCGATCTCGTAAGAAAAACGGGAGCCCAGATATTACATAAGTACCATTTTTTTTAATATAAACATAATTTAATGAATTTAAGATTTTTTTCAGAATTTCTCCGTAAGAAACTTTTGAACAAGGGCAGTGGCTTATTTATAATGGGTGCAAGTCCCAGTGGGAACCACAGTGCACACACTGCACCTATTTTTTTATACTTACCCCTCTGAAGTTCCACAATGAAGGCAGCAGAGCTGCCAGAAACTCCAAAAAAATGGAGGTCTGCGCATGCAGGGCATGATGAGGTGCGGAGGCCAGCAGAGAGGATGGGGCCAAAACGCAGGAGGCTGCACACAAGCATCCTCCTCTCTTAAAGCTCCCCTGTGTGCTGTGAAAATAAATGCGATGCCCTTAGGGCGTCATGATTCAAGAGACTTTGGTAACCACTGAGTTAGTAGATCTGACTGAACAACAACTGCAACCTATGAATGATAGATAGATAAATAGATAGATAGATAGATAGATAGATAGATAGATAGATAGATAGAGCTGCTTTCATAAGTTCCTAAATGGTTCCTTATGCCATTCGCCCCAAGAGAACACATACTATATTATACTTATGGGTTAATCTCAGATCATAATGGTCTCAATAAGACCTCTCTAGATAAGTTTATATGTTATGTAGGTGAGGTAGAATTGATATCAACTAGACAATAAGATATTAAACCAATGTTTTGGTTTTAATAACCTTTAGGATAGATAGATTTTTGGTCTTGTTGTTATATGCTGCTGAGTGCACCCACTGCTATTTCTATATTAAATTTACTTCAAGGAGGGCACCTGCAGGCGGTGCCTGCCCACAGCCCATATGCAGTGTAGGTGCAGAACCACTAGCCTCAGGACTCTGTTGCCTAAATTTCCACTGCAGTTGTCACAGAAAAAGCTGATGCAGATGAAACGGTCCTCGAAAAAGTGGCTGCATCAGGGCTACTAGGATAGCCTCAGTGATTTGGCACTTGGTGATTTGGCTCGCTCTCTTTGGAATTATCCACCCTTTCCCTTTTATCCAACTCCTCTACAAAATGTTAAACTGGCTCTCAAGACCCACTTCTTCACCAAACCCAATCAACTCGCATCTTAACCCGTTGTTACATGCTCACTTCTACCCCTTCTGTGTCACCCCTGTCTTTCTACCACTCCCCTTTAGAATGTCAGCTCTGATCAGCAGGGCCCTTTTCGCTTCTGTGCCCTTCCTTCTTTCACCCAAACCATCTCCATATTTCCTTTGATGGCATCTAATCCCTTGGTTTTACTCCACCCTAATAGTTATTTCAGTATCGTCTGCTAATGCATAAATGTTTATATACCCTGTACTTGTCCTTTATTGTCTTGAACTGTAAGTCACCATTTTGTTAACTTGTTTATGAGCTCTACAACTGGGTTCAGCTGATCCCTTGTGGCACCATATAAATCTATAATAATATGTGTGTGTATATTGTAAGAGGGTCAGGAGAACAAGTACCACCTTGAGGTCATAAATCACTCCATTATTTTGTTGCAACTGGCCTCAAGTTTTATTAGTGATTCAAACAGAAACAGAACATCAAAATAAAATGTTGCCATCTGGCTTTAACTTAACTAACTCACTAGAAAACAATAGTAGAAACATACCAGTTAGAGTAAGTAGTTTCTAGAGGTAGCAGGTTGTCTCAATGCATAGATAACTGCATTGTGTCTCCTTTCCCTAGGCAGAGATCTTAAACTCCCAGGACCAGATTCTCTAAACTTCAAAAGTGATCAAATGGAGAGTGATAAACAGCCAGCCAATCAGCTCCTGCCTGACATTTTTCAAACACAGTCTGTGACATGGCAGGTAGGAGCTGATTGGCTGGCTGTTCATCACTCTCCATTTTATCACTTTTGAAGCTTAGAGAATCTAGCCCCCAGTCTGGCAGCCTTTTCACAAACCCCCACAGCTGGAGGTACTAATTAGCCTTCTGTGAGGCTAACAGCCTAAAGACCCGAACTGGACCTAATGGATGGTGAACCCTTCCTCTCTTCAACCATCCAACCCCTGGACCCTATACAGGCTCTTATAAATAGACCAATGGCTCACAACAGACCCAGCAAATCTCCTGGGGGTTTTAAAACACATATGTCAGAAACCTGGGGGACATATACCTGCTTTCCATCATTATACCAATGACCCTGTCACTATAGGTATATATATAGTACACACACACATACACACACATACATACATACATACATACATACATACATACATACATACATACATACATATACATACATACATAAAGAATGGTTGTGTACTTGTTAGTTCTTTTTGCAGAAAATAATGATTGAGTTAAGTTCCCTGTAAATATGTAGAGGCTGAATGAATTATTGTAAAGAAATAAGATTATGAAATAGGAATATAGTAATATACAGGTTAAGTTTGTGCTGTGCTACATTTTCTGTGAGATTGAAATACGCTTGACTACCTGCAGTTTTTCATGTGGTTCAATAGGATGTCATGATAATTCATTGGGCCCTAACTACATGTGTCAGATTAGATAAGAGTGAGCGACGATGCAAGTCATTTAGCATTAAGAATTTTCTTTTAAGTCCTAGCACTATGATATGTTTGAGATCTGTAATGAACCTACAGCCTGTTATTTTATACCTTTGGATATTTTAAAGCAATAACATAAGTAACTTGGAAGGAAACAAGACAAAGTTTCTCTTGTTTTTTTTAATGCTTTTTTTATGGAATTTTTTGCACAAATATAGTTTAACAAGACAATGCGTATCAATTATAAACATTATGTGGCATCAGCTGAGGAGCTCATTGATCACATTGTACATTAAGATAAAGAAACATATCTTAAAGAATAATAATATAAAGTTAGCACAGCATAAACTCCATATCTTGGTTAATACCCAATATGTTACTAGTGAGCACTCAAAGTGATTTAAGATGTATCATGGTATATTGCATATAAAATAAGAACCGATACACAAGTAATGCACAATAAGTCATCAATCAGTGCTGGAAGAGAAGGAAAAGAAAATACGGTACTTGTGTATTATCACGGCGCCCATCGCATCGCATCGCATACCACTAATTAAGGTATGCAATGGACCCGATTTCAGACCTTTTTCCGGGCTGAGTATACAATTTTAAAATCGGGTCACATCGCATGCCATTACAATGGCATGCGATGCGATGCAACGCGATTTGCCATTGAGTCCCATGTTAAATGGCACCCCAGACCCGATTTTTAATTGTATACCCACCCTGATGGGTAATAAATATGTAAAATGCCCCCACATTGTTAATGCGCATTACTTCACAGGTATACACATCCCCTCGCGGGGCTCGCTGCGCTCGCCACGCTTTGGGCTCGCCACACTTTATAAAATCAACTCCACGCCGACGTGGATAGTGGGGGGATGAAAAGGTCGGAGGACACGTACCGCCACCCCTCGCGGGCTCGCTGCGCTCGCCACGCTTCGGGTTGGCGTTCATAGTGGGGTGGCGTTAACAATGGGGGGCATTTCACATACTCATGACACATGAGGGTGGGTATACAATTAAAAATCGGGTCTGGGGGGGCATTTAACATGGTAATAAGGCATCTGGGTGCCTGTACAATGCCCTACGATGGAAATCAGGGGAAGCCGTGATAATACACAAGTACCGAAAATACGAAGACATAAACAAACACAAGACGTCAGATGCACAACATGAGGGAAATATGAAGGAGAGAATGGATAGGGGAGGGAACCAAAAGGAAGAGGGAGAGGAAATAGGAATGCTTAATACAATCTTAATATCTTATACATAGGAACATTTACCAAAATACTATCATTCCTGAACAAAAATAATAAATGTCTAGGCTTAGATATACTCTATATAATAGTATTTCCAATTCAGCTAAGGCAGGGGTGTCCAAACTTTTTGAGACAAGGGCCAGATTTGGTGAAGTGTAAATGTGTGGGGGCCGACCATTCAGCCTGACATTCTTTGAATCATTAATCACATCAGAATGGTCCCCCACTCTGCCCCCATTTATTCTATGTCCCCCAGCCTGCCCCTTCACTGTATATTCCCCACTCTGCACCCATTCACTCTGTCCCCGAGCCTGCCCCCTTCTCTTAATGTCCATCAGTGCCTCCATTCATTGTATGTCCCCAAGCCTGACCCTTCTTCACTGTATGACTCCCATTCACTGTATGACCCCCATTCACTATGTACCCCACTCTGCCCCCATTCACTGTATGTCCCCCAGCCTGCCCCTGCTCCCCCTTCTCTAAATGGCCATCACTGCCTCCATTCAATGTATGTCCTCCAACCTGACGCTCCTTCACGGTATGTCCCCCACTCTGCCCCCTCACTTCTCTGTATGTTTCCCAGCCCCTTGCTTGAGCCAGAGGATGGAGAGGCAAAGCAGGCACTGCAAGGACAGGAGATGCTTGCGCTCCTGCTGCTGCCCTCCTCCACTCTGCATGTTACGGGAGCAAGCTTCCCGTTTGCTGCACCCCCTCCCCAAACACTGCTGTCACTGTGATTGATTGTGGAGTAGGGTGATATACGATTGCAGCAGCAGGGGTAGGACGCCAAACACATCTGACTGTGGCGGCCGGCACCTCCTCATTGCAGCAGACAGCAAGGTAAAGGCGCGCATGCCGGGGCCCTACCTTTAGTGCCCTGTGCTCTGCTTCCCACATCTGATGCTCTGCCTACTTCCAGCTGGAGGCTGCGGGCCGCTTGAAATGACAGCATGGGCCGCATTTGGCCCCCGGGCCTGACTTTGGACATGCCTGAGCTAAGGAGAAAAAGGATTTTGTTAGTGTCTAAGGCATTTATACACATATATAAACATAACTAAACAACCGTATTACATCACTCAGAATATGACTTCAGTCCTTAGAGGACCGGTGGTGCTGCAGGGGGTATAGTGCAGATAAACATGTCAGAAAGTTTCTCTTGTTATTGTTATTTTTTATTATTATTAAAAAAAACTAGTAACATGTAAAGTTGACTGTTAAGATGCCTGGACCCAATTGTCCACAATTGTTTATGATTGTTTGGCATCCTCAATCAATTCCGTGAACTACTGTACCTGCAGCTACCTTGTAAAGGATTGCTGCTTTATGCAGGCCTTCCCGCACTTCCAGAGTCTCCAAGGTATTACATTTACCCCCAACTCTCTTCTCTCAAGTAACCAGGGTCATTTATATTACAGACTAGGGGACAATTATAGTAGCCATCGAGAAGGAGACATCAGTGCAATTTTGTTGAGTTTTGGGATGTATCTAAGTGGCCATTTAGTATACATACTATGAACCTTATTCAGGCTCATGAATAATGCAAATTTGCACAGGTGCGCAATGTTTTACAACTGTGCATGCGCATTTCTGCACATGTGCATGCGCTGTATGTGAGTGCCATGGAAAACAGAGTGTTCACCGGGTGCTTGCACACAACACTGTGGGTGGAGGGCATGGGGAGGTGGTCTGGGGGATGCGGCCATGGGAACGCTGGGCATTCCCATGGTAATGACCCAGTGGCGGGGCGGGCAGCTGATATCAACGGCAAAACATCCATTTGCAGCCATGCGGGCGAATTCGCCCTGCAAAGGGGGGCTGCATAAAATGACACGCAGCGCTGCGAACTTCGCAGCGCTGCGCATCAACCAGAATAACCTCCTATATGTATCAATACCTATTTGTCTAGTCTCCTCTTTGGGAGAGACCTGGAGAGGAGACACTGCAGGACACTTCAGGTGACCAGGATTAAAAAGGGTCTTCTTTAGTAAGCAGGCAGGATGCGGGAGAGCCACCTACTATTCAAGGGCTGCGGGGGACTACACCACAAATCAGTAGCCTCCAGCATCCAGTGGCTGACATCAGGTGAGTTATGACTGTGCAGATCATTATTATTTCTTAAGGAATAGAACTGACTTTGTCTGCACACCCCCTACTGACTGGCATATCTAGCCACTTACTGCAGCAAGAAATTGTTACTGATGTGATTGTATCCGTAGAAATCTCCTGCCTAGACTGGCAATTATATCTAACCCTTTTATATAGAGAACCATGGCCACACATAGACCTCTTTGCTCATGTTTTTGTTCTGCATGTTACTTTATAGCATTATGTTTTTCTTTTGTATTCTTTTCAGGATGTTTTAGATTCTGTGATAAAATAAGACGGTGAATGTACTTGTCAAGATTGCTGCTGCTGGCTGTCTGCGCTCCATAGGAGGTCAAAAGTATAGGTATCCCACTGATCGTGTCAGATAGAAGAGATCATTTTGGCACCTCACTGTAATAGCTTCCCATTTGAACTGTTATAATGAGGACTGAGGATTGGTGAAACTTGTTAAAGCAGGGTCTTCTCTGTTCATGTAATGTACAGGTAGCTGAAACCACGGATCTCTTATTCTAATACAGTGCTTTACTCCTTCCCCTGGTTCATGGCACATTTAAAGTTGTTCATTTCAAACAGAACAGAATGACATATCCCTGTTTTTTAGAGACATAATCCCATAATTGCCTACCCTCCTGCATTCTGCAGCAATCTCCCTCCCTCCCTCATCAGTCTAGCAATCTCCCTCATTTCACCTAGTCCACATTACACTGGTACATTTTTTAGGGTAAAAGGAATGAGCGATAAATACATTTTCATTGAATCATCAGCGCCATTTCCCAGCACTTTAGCAAGTATTGTATCTCTTACTAACTGCTTTGGGGCTCATCTATATTTGGCTATAAGTCGTTTTAAAAGATTCCTCTCAGATGTAGCAGTACACACCTACGCTTCTAGGTGCCACGTTCACAATCTCTTTTCACAATCTCTCCATATAAGGAACTAGACACGCCCTTTGGGTGGAGCATGACACGCCCCCTTAATGGGGTGCTTTGCAAAATTCTACTACCAACTATAATCTCCCTGAAACTAATTTTCAAAAGTAGGCAAGTATGCATAATCCATTTCCAATACAAATTATCTTAATGTTCCCATTGCTGTTTGGGAAGCTGTGTGCTCAGGATGTTGTGCATGTCATATGGCAGGAATACAGCACACAGAGGGGAAAAAGTA
Source organism: Crinia signifera (assembly GCF_055691185.1). NCBI lineage: Eukaryota > Metazoa > Chordata > Amphibia > Anura > Myobatrachidae > Crinia > Crinia signifera. The sequence goes on from NC_139217.1 coordinate 127,361,449, forward strand.
CAGTAATTGCCTTCATCTATATTTCTGTTTTACAACCCACAACTGTAATGGATGAAATCTTTCTGATCTTATTCAGTATGCTCATAGTAAAACAATGTATTTATTGCAAAAAGGAATGTTCGAATTTTGCTTTGCAGTAACTTGTAAATAATGTACATTTTCCTATTCCTGTGCAGTAAGGAGGATATCCTGAAAGCTGACAGGAGCAGTTACCCAGGGGGCAGTTGTGCTAGATGTCCTAATTGGAACTGGCTGCTAGAGGGAAAAAGACGTCACTTAGAAGTAAGCAGAATCAGCTTGGGGGGGGGGGGGGGGAGGTATTTAACAACTATATTTGTAACGTCCCTCTAAAACGTTCCTGTTGGGTGGCTTCCTGAATAATACAGATATGTATATAGTGCTGTGCAAATGTTATAGGCAGGTGTGGAAAAAAAATGCTGCAAGGTGTTACTAGTTTTTTTATCAATCAAAAAAAATCCAAAGGGAAGGAACAGAAGAGAAATGTAAAGCAAACAAATGTTTAGTGCATACTTGCCTACCCTCCTGGATCATAGCGCTCCGCTATGCAATGCCGTCCTCCCCCTCCGTCGGCGCCGGGCAGGGGGACAGCCGCTCAGTGCGCATGCATTGAGCGGCTTTCCCCGCAGCGATGAATGCGATCATTGCTGTACATACACACTGGGCATAGTCGCCCAGTGTGTATGGACCCTAACTCTCTCTGCACATGTTACATCTGTCTCACCTGCAGTGCACATGGTTTTGCCCATTTTCCAAACAAATTTGTACTGCGATCAGATCTGAATAATGGCCATAGTGGAGAAATTAGCCTTCACAGCCCGTGCTGGCTCTGCAGTGCAGGCTGTGACTTCTGACTTCTGTGACGGGCTGAACATTGCCAATTTATTTGTGCTTCTTCAAATTAGCTTGAACAGCACATCTTCAAATTCCAGTCTGCTTTTAAATCTTTGTCTGGGAGAGACCTTGCTGATGCAGTATAACTACAAAAGATTGTGTGTTGTGCAATTAGCAGCAGCTGGCAAGAGGTAGTCACTCCCCTAACAATATTGTATTCAAATAAAAAGGAAATGTGCCAGCACCGGCTGAATAATTACAAGATGGTTTTCTTAAAAGTTAAATATTTACATTTCTAATGAAAAAAACAGCGTTCTTGATAAAGTATACCACAATAAACTTATCAAAATATGATATGAAAAATAAAAATATATATATAATAAGATAAAAATGCTTTTTTTTTCTGGAGCTATATTTGCTAAAGATGTATATGAGGTCCCACAATTCCAACTGGATATATTGTTGAATGTTTATATTAACAATCCACATGGTATGTTGGTAATTAGGAACTAAAGGAGATGGGAAATGGATTGTCCCATGTATGAAAACGTGTCCACTGTATCCTTTTTTTTATAGTGCACTTAGATTACCAGGAATTCTGGAGTCCTTGAGAAACTTCAGCTTAATGTACTGGTTAATTAGGGCAAAGCAGGTGTCCCAAATGCAATATCCAGTATTAAATGGTGAGGTCTCAGGAAAACAGCCAGTGGATGATAAATGTCAGTTGGAGGTGATTGGAAAGTGCTCAACGTGTTTCCGCGGATGTAGCACTCCGGCTTCCTCAGGAGCAAATGTATTCTCTTAGTTAAAAGCAGCTCAATATATACCTATCCAGTAAATGGGAATAATACACATTGTAAAACTTTCCTATTTCATATTGATAAAGTAAGGAGGCAGTCATATAAAGGTAATATTATCTTAAAAATAAAATATTCATAATACATATAGAATAAATATCGTAGACACCTGTTCAAAGGGGTGTTGTCAGATGAAGAATAATGAATCCCGATCACGTGACCCGGAAGTGTGGTAAAATACAAATAAAAACCTTCTGGCAACAGAATAAAATGATCTGTCAAATTTGAGTGGACCTCAGGGAGTGGTTTGGTCCCCTAGGTGGTCACCGATCGCCTCGGAATGATCCGATGGCGATCTATGCTATGGAGCTACGTGCAAAGCATCACCGGTAATCCGGCAACCCAGTTTGAGTTCCGGGTATGTCATCTCGCTGCGCCAGGTTGGATCGCCACCGTCAGCATATCAATGGCTATTTGACCCTGGCACGTCATAAGGACGCGACCAGGGTAGTTTGTGGAGCGCATCAGGTTTCCAGGATACAAGAAATAGCCAGTCACATGATCCCGTCTATCTCCACACTATAATCATTATAGAGTGAGAAGATTAGCTCCGGAGTTAATCTTTGCATGGTGCTTCACAGCATCGATTGCCATCGGATCATTCTGGGAAGATCGGTGACCATCTAGTGGACCGCACCACTCCCTGAGGTTTTCCTGAAAGCTCACCATTTAATTCTGGACATTGCATTTGGGACACCTGCTTTGCCCCTAATTAACCAGTACATCAAGCTGAAGTTTATCAAGGACTCCACAATTCCTGGTAATCTAAGAGCACTTTAAAGGAGGATACAGGCAACACATTTGCATAGGTGGGACAATCCATTTCCCATCTCCTTCAGTTCCTAATAACCGACATACTGTACCATCATGGAATGGTTCTATCAGCCTAACCTACCATCGTGGATTGGTAATATAAACATTCAACGATATATCCAAGTGGATTTGTGTGACATCTACTGTATAGCAAATATAGCTCCAGAAAAACAAAACAAACAAAAAAAACATTTTTATCTTATTATATATATTTTTTATTTTTCATATCATTTTTTGATAAGTTTATTGTGGTATACTTTATCAAGAACACTGTTCTTTTATTAGAAATGAAAATATTTAACTTTTAAGAAAACCGTCTTGTAATTATTTAGCCAGCGCTGGCACACTACCTTTTTCCTTGATGCAGTATAACTGCCTTGTGGCTATGCTCGGTCTTACCATGGTGTATACACCTGTGACATAAAACGGTCTTCCAGAACACCACCTTCGTAGCAAAGTTTGACTGATCCTCACCCAGTTTTAAGCTTCCCATGCAGCTTTTTATATCATAGTTAATGAATGTGTTTTAACCTACAAATGACAATAATGATTATTATTACCTGTTTGGTTTAATTGGTTAATGATACACCTGACTTATCCTACAAAATCCCCTTATTTCCTTTGCATCTTGCTAATTGCTAGAAAATAACACTTCTATTACTTACAGCAATTTTACTTTTCTTTACTTTCCACATCTGGCAAAACCTTTTCACAATATTATAGTTTGATAAATATTCACTGTGTTTTGAAGGGCATCTTGAACATTAAAGCAAAAATACAAAATTGCTATTTCTAACCGCTCTCCCTCTATCCTCACTCATATCTCCAATTGTATCTCTGCTGTCTACTCTTGGATGACCCAGCTCTTTTTTATACTTAAAATATCAAGGACTAAGCTGACCTCTTCCCACCCTCCTGCATAAAACCCGACCATCTCTCATCCTAACCTACTGTTTATGCTCACCTCTTTCCCTTCTGTGTCACCCCTGTCTGTCTAACCCTCCCTTTTTAGAATGTAAGCTCTCACGAGCAGGGCCCTCTCTCCTCATGTGCCTTTCTTAGAATATATAAACCTCTGCCAACCTGATGCTTGCTTCAGTGTCCTGTCCACTGATGCAACTATCCGTATTAACCATGTACTTGTCCTAAACTGTCTTGTGCTGTAATTCGTTATGTGTTTTTGCTCATAACTATGCTCTGTAAAGCGCTGCAGAATATGTATGCGCGATATAAGAAACTGTTAATAAATAAATAAACGATAATATTTCTAATTGGACCTTTATAAATGGAATACTGTACACATTGTGACATATACCTTAGGGTTTCTATGGCTAGAAATTCCCCTCCATTAACATTTCCTTTTGGCCTCCCAGGGTGTTAATAATGTGTTACATAGTGGGGGAAATTTGTAAAAAAATAGGTGTATTTGTATCCAGAAATACACTTATTTTTGACATTTACTATCCCGAAAATACGGCAATTCGTATTCGTATTGATAGCACATCAATACGAATACGAATTGCCGTATTTTCGGGATAGTAAATGTCAAAAATAAGTGTATTTCTGGATACAAATACACCTATTTTTTTTACAAATTTCCTTTAGTAAATTTCCCCCTTACTATCCCGAAAATACGGCAATTCGTATTCGTATTGATGTGCTATCAATACAAATACGAATTGCCGTATTTTCGGGATAGTAAATGTCAAAAATAAGTGTATTTCTGGATACAAATACTCCTATTTTTTACAAATTTCCTTTAGTAAATTTCCCCCAATGTGTAAGGGGCATTACTGTTTAGCATTATGTGTATAAGGGCATTACTAATATGGGGCATAATGTGTAAGGGACATTATGGTGTATAAGAGCATTCCTAATATATGCTATGATTTTTGCGTCATAGTCCGTGGGCACACTAGCGATGCCAACTTTGCAGCAACTAGGATGCACAGCTGTTAAGCTGAGCATGGCTACATCTGTACATTCCAAGGATGCTTAATATTTGCTAACCCCTGAAAACACCAGAAATAGGTGCAAATATTATTTGATAAATGTGCCTGCATGTTTTAATAAGTTGTTTAACATTTTAGTTACATTACACTTTATCGACATATAATCGTGTTTGTTTTTTTAAAGTGTATGTGGTTCTAATCATATTATTTACAAAGACCTTTATATAGTTTTTTTTATGTTTTTGTTTTGTTTTATGTATGTAAATGCAGATAACTCTATTAAGAAAAGCCATAATTGATTTTTGTGAGATGTTGCTACATAAATGCACAATGTGGTGTACATTTGAAAATGCTGGCAAGAAAACATGCAACTATCTTTAAGAGTTGGAAATGTTTTACATCAGTGCTGCAATTTACTGTATGCAACACTGTCAATCCCCAATTACTAGTACATTTTATTGGTGGGTTTAACAAGTGGTTATTGAGCAGAGGGAATTTTAGATATGAGACCAACTTCTAAAGCCATAAGGTCAACTGTTATGGTATGAGAGTTTTATTATCAATGACCGACTTTAATATGCATGAAGTTTTCTTGTTCAGTGTTGTGCGGCACCTTACTAACTTTAAGTCTCATAATAATTGTGTAATATTTTAAAATTTAATTTGATGCCAATGCTTGTTGTTTTATTTATTAGTTCAGTGGCTCAACCACAAGTAACGCAGCTTTCCTGATTTCTTACATTAGAGAACCTCAAAAAGTGTGTAAGGGGAAGTATATCAAATTAATCAGCACAGTCTTTTCGTGCATCCTAGTCACAGGGGGACAAAATCATGCCCGCCGTTAGCAGAGTTGCGCGGGACATGTCAACTTACTCATCTCGTGATGCCAGATGTATTGAGAAAAACTATTAAAATTAGCAAAATGCAGAATTCAACATCAAGATATCTCTAGAAAAGAAACTATTCCTCAATCTAACAGTTCTAGTCCTAAGACATCTAAAGCGTCTTTCAAAAGGCAACAATGTAAAAAATTCTTGTGCTGGATGATTGAAATCGTTTATATAATATAATCGTTGAGCACAACGCAAACAGCGCTTTCGCTAAATATCCTCAATGGACAGAAGGGAAGTCTCTATAATATGCTGAGCAGTCTTCACCACTCTCTGTATCATATTACACTCTACAACAGTACTGCTTCCGTACCAGACTGTTACACAGTCAGTAGGCTCTCTATATCACAACGTAAAACTTCCTAAGTTATTCAACGTGCAATATTCGCCGACAGCGAACAGTGAATGACGGACAATTCGCTGTCTGATAGTCACCGCAATTCGCTGTGGCTTTTCAATGGGTTTTTCAATGTGATTCGCCGTGAGTGTATTCTTTGATCAGATGGCGAATTACTTTCTAAGTGATTTTCGCTGTGTGTCACCGTGTAGCAATCGCCATCTTTTTATGGTGAACTGGAATGTGATCTTTTAAAATAAAGGTGTTTTTTTTAAATTTGGTGTAAAAAAATCAGGAATTTTATTATGTGAAGGGGCATGCTATTTTTATTCATGTGCTTAAAGCACATGAATATATATTTAATTTAAAATGTATTTTTTTTTTTTTTTACACATACTGTAACAGCCAGCAGAGGGCTGAGAGCCGGTCATTAGATATTCATATATTCACTGCTACCGCTCATTACATATGCACAATCGGGAGCAGTGCAAGCGGCTCCCTACCCGCGTCCCCTGCCAGCTCTCCTGGGGGGCAGTTTCTGCTGCCTGTGTCCCCGGGAGCCCTGCTTCTGCCCCAAAGTGCCCGGCACAGGCAGGGAGGCTTCCATCTCCCTGCCTGCCGCCGCCCCCTGGCTCCCTGCGGCGTTCGCAGCAGGGGTTAAGAATCGCCATCAGGGGCAGCAAGCCCCTGGGGCATTGAATACGGTGACAGAGAGGGCTGGCAGCGAATGGTCCAGCCCTCCAGAACATGGCAACTGTGCAGCGAATCCTAAACAGGATTCGCTGCACATGCCAAGTATTCTCATTGAATACTGCCCATGGTGTTGGTGGTGCTCAGTGCTAGAGTGTGCATATTTTGTATTCTGATTACTTTGCCTGGTAAAAGGCTTCTTCTTTAGTATTATTGTAATGTAACACTTCCCCTTCAATGTCCTGACAGGTATTGCATGAATGTTTTACTTAAGGTAAAATTTGTAATTTCTAAGAGAAAAATGTACAAAGGTGTTAGACCAGTGCATACATAATCCTATTATTACATATTCTGATATACCTTAAGAACATTGTCTGGGATGTTCAATTCTCTATATCGCAAGACTAATTAGATCTCTTGAGGAAAGTAACATCTAAGTTTAAGACTAAGTTGCACAAGGCTTTCTCAGACTGGCTTTAGGGCAGCAGATAACGTGCACCAAATATAAGTCCCAACAGAGTAATGTATATTGAATTGTCTGCACTTTGACACTCATATGCTTAAACTGGATTTATTTCCAAAAATCTACAAATATTTTAATGCTAGAATATATAATTTGTTAATGTATTAATTCTGTTTTTACAGGAACTCTGTTTTAATGTAGCTAAGACTTTGGCCGTTCGGTTTAGAGGTGCCAGTATTAAACTTATTTGGAATTGGAATAACAGACTTGGTAGTGTTTTGAGTCAACATTTGACAACTATGTTTTCAGAATGACACGTGTAACAGTTGAGACGTACAGTAATTTCACTTTCTGCTATTTTAAAGGCGCAACTGTCTCAGTAATGTTGGACGTAAAGTGTTGTAGAATGCAAGTGTCATTTTCATGGCAGCTCTTTTTGAGTCAGCGCACTTCCTGCTGGGTTTATAGCATTTAACAAGCAGGAGAAAATAGAGGGTTTCTACAGGGAATGTTTCCAATGCTTATCCTAGAAACAATGTAAAGAGAAACTGGAAACATAAGCCTAGAACTTTTTCTGTAGTTAAATTACTTAATTTCACATACATGGTTTGGTTTTACAGTATTGTTTATTCAGATAATCTTATTTTGTGAGATTAATTGAAGTGTTTAAAATGATAACATTTTTCTTTCTATTTTTTTTTTTTTTTTGCTTTATTGAAATATAACTTGCAGTGAAGTTAAATGCTGCATCCACAGTGATAGCAGTAACTATATTTCAAGATACTTTTTCTGGACTGTTTTTTTCTGAATCCACCATGTTGCTGACTTGACTGCAACAACAATGCTACTGTTTTATGTTTTCCCATGATAAATGCAGGATTAGGGAAAGGGGAGGAGTTCTGTCTGTCTATCTACAGTATCTAATCTAACTATCCATCTATACATCTATAGGGGTGGTTCAGTAGGTGAGGTAACAAAACCTGTCAAGTGTGTAATGTTCAAAATGTTGACACAATCATTAGGTTGACATTGGGAAGGTCGGCATTCAAAAGGTCGACATGGGTTTTTGATGTTTTTGTCCTGAATGTCGACATAGTTGACATGGACTACGTATCGGTGCACAGTATCCCCTCGCATAGCTTGGGCAGGGTGCCTCGCTACACTCGGCACACTATTATATTCTCCCTCCACACCAATGGATGTCGTCACATGTTGACTAAAAAAGAAAAAGCCATGTCTACCTTTTGACTGTCGAACTTCCTAATATAAACCTAATACTTGTGTTGACCTTTTGACCCTGTCAACCTTAAGCGTGTCAAACTTTTGTCTGTATCAACTTAAGGCCTGTTGACGTTCAGTAGTTGAACCAATGTATGTCGACCTTAATGGTGTCAACCTAATGACCTTTTCCCGACCACTTCTTTCCCTCATGTCCATTAGACTGTGCCTTATATCAGTCATTTAAACCCTTAGCTCAAATACTGTTGTGACCGGACGCCTGCCCTCACGCACTGGCTACTCCCTTCGGGTCCACAGATGGCAGTTCCTTGTCTCACGGGACCTGGCCAATAGGGGGTTCCCTGTAACCAATGTTTCCTCTAATTTTACGAAGACTGTGTGCGGCTAAAGATTTTGGCTGTGCAACTTTGGAAGGAAATTAAAATTTTTGTGCATCACATATATATATAACTGGAAAATGACGTTCAGCATTTGAGTTAACTTTACTTCAAAATTATACTTAACATTTAAACATGCAAAACACAGCACACAATGTAGTTAATGGGTGAAACACACATTAATTGAGTCCACAACTGCAAAAAGGGACCACTGCTGCTTTGTGCGTCCTGTTGTAATGTCTGTGCGCATGCTCATCGAGTTGTGAGGGAACACGGCCTGTAACCACCTTTTACTGACTCCGCCCACTACGCAGTGGGCGGGTATATCACTGCCACCACCAGGCTCCTACTTAGGTGACGTCTGGAGCCACCGTTCCCTCCTCAGGCCCAAACGCTGGCACCTGAGTACTACCTGCTGGAGTGTGTGCGTCGACATGCTGCTGACACATCCCCAACTTGCGTTGGTTGGTTCCCTACTGGTCACGGACCAGACCTCTGCTTCGGTAGCTGGCAGAGAGGAACTGGGAGGATGCTGGACCCTTGTACCCAGAACAGCTGGAGAATGGAATTATTGCAGTAATTCTGTTGGTCGCAAGATGAAAGTGGTCAGCTTGAGGCAATAGATGGTTTATTTGCTCAAATATAAGCTCTTAAAAGAGCCCTCTCCTAGATCTCTCTCAGAGGCACAGCATACAGATGATGTTACAGCATTAAAGTCAGACAGAAGTACAATTTTACCCAGGGCAGTAGCCCTCCTTTTATGCTACTCCAATACACATTACCACAGGGGGTAAGCCCGCCCTGTGATCTCCAACCAATCAGCTTAAGTGCCAGAGACGTGCATGCGCTGGGCACATGCACACTCTGCATTGTTCTTGATGGACAGAGGGGAGTGGGTACTCCTCTGAGTCACAGCCCACCTGGGGGACCAGGTACCACCACAGTGCTGGTCTGTCTGGCTAGGGGGAAGGTTTCCCTCCAAAACATACTTCCAGGAGCCTGCCAGGGGACCAGCTGAACACCTCTAGCCCAGACGTGAGCTCCAGAGATGGGCAGCCCTGATCCCCTGCCTGGGTGTCCTGCCCGCTGACAGAGAGCCTCATGAAGCTCCAGGGAACCACTCAGCTTGTTAGAAAGTTGATGTTCCCTGCTACCTTCCCTGCAGCTCCCAGCTTGTAGGTTGTCTGGGAAAGCATTCCATTTTGGGGGTAAATACTGGGGGGAACCAAGCAGCCCACACAGGACTTTGGGTCCCCCTGGGACACAGCAGTTACAGTAAGTGAACTTTTCCTTTAAAATACATTTAAAGCACACATGTGTTACACTGTACACACTGAGCCTGTGCAATGCACAGGCTCCAAAAGCCACACAACACATTGTAAATACATTGTACACTTTATACATTGACTTAAGCCTGTGCACAGCACAGGCTTCATTCACCTGCAGCACTGCAGCATTGGACATGTAGTCCCAGCTCAGTGCCTGCACATATAAGTTACAATATGTGCTTTTTAGTTTGTTCTTGTGCCCCAGCAATAGGCTCCTTGAGCCTGCAGCCCAGGAAAGCCATCCTGGCTACAGGGGCTCCTTGGCACTGGGCTAGCTGGGGGCTTTCTTCCTGGGGCCCGGAGGCAGCGTGGCACTACCGCTGTCTCCTGACCCCCAGCACGTTAACTCTGCTGCCTTGCTGTAGTGCATCCTGCCCATGGCTGGCTCCTCATCTCCACCCATGGTGTCCGGAGATAACACTGCACTGCCTCCCACCTCCGGTGCGCCGGGGGTTAAGTACACTCCGCTGCAGCCACCGGAGCTGACCCGGGGCTGCAGCGCAACAGTGTCCCTGCTCCCCCCCGCTGGTGCCACACGCCAGGAGCTGGAGGATCCGGACTCCCACCCTCCTGCACCCAGGGGTGAGAACACAGGGCGGCCATGGCTGCTGCATGGAGACCGGAGCCGTGGCGCCCACAACAAATACAACAAGCAGGATTATGTTTTACACCATCGGCGCCTAGCACTGCCGAATACATTTCTGAATTTTGAGCTAAGCGCCCGTTGTACAAGATGAAGCTGCGCCACGGAGGGTTAACCCCTTCAGTGCCGTGGCGGCCATTAACCACATGTGCCGGGCTCTCAGGTCACAACTGTTAACTTACAAATATACTGTACAACCGCAACCAACATTACACCTATCCATGTTTGCAGGTGGACTGATGTTCTGTATTATAAAAGCTACCTATTTTAGCTTGTGCAGATACACTATCAGTGCTAGAAGATCGGCTATCATGACAAACAGAAAGGTATACTGATAGTGCTGGAAGTCAGACTGACAGATCATTCTGACATTGCTCCTCCTCTTTGCCCTTTGGATCAAGCATATATTTACTACTCTTTCCTGAGATGTTCTTGGAGGGTTCGGTATGATTTACCGACAATTGAAATACTGTCAATCACTTGGACGACACAGTGTTTAAATACTGATGGTCAATATCCCGACGGGTACATAAATCTGACAGTTAAAATGCTGACACGCAATATACCGACATGATCATAATGCTGAACATGTTAAATGCAGACACAGTTGTAATATCGACATGTACCGCTTTCCCTTGCATGGCTCCCGATGCTTCGACACGGTGCTGCACACAATTATATTCTCCCTCTATGCCCACTGGGATGGTATTATTTCTGTCAATATTTTGGCTATCGGTATTGTTGGTCGTCGTATTTTGTACATGTCAGTGTTCAGATTGTTGGTATTTTTAATTAATGATTGATAAGGGATACTAGAGTAAAGGCTAGGAGTTCTCATAAGGAACTGGAGATTTCTGGTACTGTAAACAGCTTTTTGCTTTGAAGCTGTGCTTGTTTGGGTGCTGACTAAAAGACTATGTTTAGTTCATACTTATTTTGAACCTTCCCAAGAGGTAAGGATGCTTTAGTTCAAGCATGTCCAAACTATGGCCCTCCAGTTGTTGTGAAACTATACATCCCAACATGCCTTGCCATAGTTTTAGCATTCCCTAATAGCAAAACTGTGGCAAGGCATGATGGGACTTGTAGTTTCACAACAGCTGGAGGGCCATAGTTTGGACATGCCTGCTTTAGTTATAATCAAATATGCCTGAGGCAGTTTTTATGTACTGTAACATTGGAATCTACCAATATACTGACTGCAGTCAGTTACATTAAATCTGCTGGTCTGCAGGCAGTTCCTGAGTGACTGCTATAATTAGATTACTGTCGTAGGGAACAAATATTTAGGAATGAGTTTTGTCTATATTGTTACTTTGCACTTTTTACTGTATATTCAGAGGTGTGCGTAAGGTCTGACAGGCAAGACAAGGGCAATTGTTCTCACCTATACAAATATGAAAAAAAAACGGTACTTATGTAGTATCTGGGCGTCCGATTTTGTGATTGTATGCCTTACCTTAAGGCATACAATCAGATGCGATGCGATGCGATTCGATGCGATTTTGCATAGGATTCAATGTTAAGAAGGTCCTGTTCATTTCCCCACTATCCAAGTGGGCATAGAGTTGATTTTATATAGCGTGGCGAGCACAGCGAGCCACCGAGCCCGAAGCGTGGCGAGCGAACGCATATTTCTTAAAAAGTATTCTGTGTCGCCACGCTTCGGGCTCGGTGGCTCGCAGGTTTATATCCAACTCCATGCCCACTTGGATAGTGGGGAAAGGAAAAGGACCTCTTTTTCCCATTGAATTCTATGTTAAAATGGACTCAGACCATTTTAACATTGAATCCTATGGAAAAATCTTGACCATCGCATACGATTTGGTCGCATGCGATGCGATCCGATCCGATTTCTAAATTGGACGCCTAGATACTACATAAGTACCAAAAAAACATACAGAAAAAGAAAAAAATTGTTTCCACTGTAGTCCTGTCCAGTTATAGTTTTCTCTTACAAAATATATATATATATATATATATATATATATATATATATATATATAAGAATTGGTTACCCCAACCGCGCTTCTAATATATGTGTGGCAGCAATTCTGGGGGGCCCTCTGTTAGGCAGGACCCAGGATAGAGATAGAAAAAAGGGGGGGTTCCCAGAATGCGCCTTTCCTAAAATACGGGATAATAATTATTTTATCCAACACCAAACGGAATTTACAATGCCGGTACAAAAGAGTAATTCTTTAACAATAAAAAGATTTAACGATAAAACGTTTTTTTTTTCAGTGTTTGGAATCCAGGAGAGCACATCCGGTTTGACTATCTATTTAAAATTTCTGTTGGTGTCAATTCCTCAAATTGTGGTGCTGAGGTTATTCAATCTCCCTCAGAAGCTACATACGGGAATATCAGTGGATTGTATTTCCATATTCCATATTAAATACTCACTCTCGGCATTATCTTTTGATTTTACCGTCGAAAGTATCTTCTACTTGTAAGAAACAGATCGCTATATGTGTATCCCATTCAAGGACCCTATATCGGTGTGAAATTGCCATGTTTTGTGCTGCTGTCAAAATGCCCCTGATGAAGTCAATTTGTTGACGAAACGCGTTGGGCTAACATCCTCACTGAGAAGACAACCTTTTAATAAAAAAACGTTTTATCGTTAAATCTTTTTATTGTTAAAGAATTACTCTTTTGTACCGGCATTGTAAATTCCGTTTGGTGTTGGATAAAATAATTATTATCCCGTATTTTAGGAAAGGCGCATTCTGGGAACCCCCCCTTTTTTCTATATATATATATATATATATATATATATATCGAAAGATCCCTCCCTTGTTGGAGGAGGGGAAATGAACACTCTCCTTATAATAATCAAAATAAAGTCACTGGGGTTGTAAAGTCAACAATAGAAAATTTAATCCAATGTGTACAATTCCATCAATGCCCCGACGTTTCGGTCCACAAACGGACCTTCCTCAAGGAGCTTTTAGATGGTACATCAGCGCATAAAGTATCCTATGCCTCAGCCCTGGAGGACCTGGAAAAAGCCACTGCTGCTGGGTGCAGGACAGGAGCCGGCTATCTGCACTCTGCAGCACTCCATCTCCGGCGATACAGACTCCGGAGGTATGGACACGGGGGGGGGGGGGCGGAAGAGCAGCAGCCAGCCCTACAACCCCACAGCAAGGATCCTACCTGGGCAGCCGCAGCGCAGGGAAGGGAATAATCAAGCTGGGGGCAGGGGGTCGCTACAGTGTATGTTATATCACTGGCGGGGTCCCTGCAGCGTATGGGAACTAGTAGCTGCAGGGACCCCGCCACTGATATAACATACACTGTAGGGACCCCCTGCCCCAGCGCGATTATTCCCCTCCCTGCGCTGCCCAGGGGGGAGGGGGGGGGGGAGGAATCAGATCCGTTGTGACACCAAAAAAAACGGGTCTGAAACGGGTAGGACCCTGCTTTTTTACCGTTTCCAAAAACCGTTTTTTTTGGAAACGGTAAAATCACTTAGCACCTTTCAGACCGCACAGAAAAACGGTTAAATATACCGTTTTTTTAGTGCGGTCTGAAAGGGGCATTGGTAACTTAATCTAATAATTTAAGTTAAAAGTAATTGGAGATAGCAGATTGAATATCTTGTAGAGCAGCCAGATGTCCCAGCATGCCATATCTTTATACCTGGCAAGCGCTGGTGGATGGAGACGTGCGATCGCGTGAGAATGGGGTGCGTGGGAATCTTGTGCGCCCCTTTATGACAAATGGCGCAGGACGGCGCATGGCTCTGTTGAGAGCGGCTCCATCTGTAGTTATGCAACTTTGAGATATAGGAGGTAATTCAGGTTTATACTCCTCGTTACTTATTTGCAACAGGGAGCGATGGTGATGGCCTGCGCATGTGGAGGCCATCTGTGCAAATGGACACGGCGACTTGCATAGTCGCCGGCCGTTTGCATGGAGCAGTGCGGGCATAGGGTGGAGGGCACAGGTCATGCCCATGGGAAGATGTCGTCACCGGATGTCAGCTGCCTGTCCTGTTCACGTACCAGGGCGCCACAAATCTGAGTCACCAGAGAGTGATTTGATTGCGCGTGCTTAAAAAAAATCATTCAATGGTCAACGACCATAGAAAATCGTCTATGGTCAGGCGTTCCTGCGGGTGCTAGCAGATGTAGCAGATGCCACCTGGTGTTTATAAATTGAATACCTTTACAAAGAGCACATACTGTACCTGTTAGGTGAGGTGTAATGTAGTGGCAGTGGCTCATATACTTTTAGGCTGGCCTCATTTGTGAGACTGACTTATGTCACCACTTTCCCTGAGCACCACCTGCATAATTATTTACAGCAGATAGCATTTCTAATAATATACAAACTATGTCTATGACTCATGTTTACACACATTGATCTTCATTAATAATGCATTTATATTACTACATTATTATCTACAAATCAGGTATCATTAAGTATATTGTTAATATAAAAAAAAAAAATTATGGATAATATTGTTATGATTCAGGGCGGGATGCATGACACATTGCATTGTGAATATGATGCATACCGGCACTCACCACAAGCATAACAAAATGACAAAGGACGGTTCTCCCAGTAGAGCTGTCATCAGCGAATGAAAAAACTTCCACATCTAGGATCCAGAATCCTTCTGCCCAATTGGATCTCTCTCAAGGGTGAAAAGCTAAAAAGGCTTCTATTGGCTTTGCCCACTGCATACATCACATTCCGGAGCTTGGTGCATAAACAGTAAGTAGCCAAACCTCCTACAAACCATTGTCAGAGGTTTAGCTGCATTTTTAGCATTGCTGCATCCTCCCCTAATACATGGTTGCAGTCTTTTTGTTTGTTTGTATTATATGACTTGATCTGGATCTTGTCGGTTTTGGTGTAATCTGGTATGCTTTGGAATGCAGCAGACTGTCTTACAGCATGAACTAGGTGATTAACACTGCTTCCATCTGTAACACTTTGGTGATTTCCCTGGTTTTATTGATATCAAATTACAACATGGGATACGTGACTGTATTATAGTGGAGTTGTCAGCATGTCATAATGAGAATGACCAACCATACCACAATGGGTGTGGCCTATGCAGACTTAGGTGGGATTTGGGCTGTTCGTAGGCAGGGAGTGTTTATGCCTCAACTTTGCTTTTTCGAATGTTGGTTGATATTTAATGAGTATGTTTGGCAGGTAAATACCACCAATCTGCAATAAGCATTAATTAAAGACAATTCATTTACTGGTGCCGTAATGTTCAAAGGGACAAGCTTTCATAGATTCAGTATATGATACAATTGCTTATGAAGAAGCACATTTGCTGTATCTATGTTTAAAAGGATTTCTCCGCTGATTTCTTTGTAGTCCTTACACCGTGTGTCTGTATTTTAAGGTCATAAGGGAGAAGCTTTTATAGGGTTTTGATGCAATTTAACTACTATATCATCAACATTTATGTAGAACTATGGGCCTTATTCTAGTTCAATCTTTCTGACAAATTCCTTCTTAGATGGACAAAACCATGTGCACTGAAGGGGGGCAGATGTAACTTGTGCAGAGAGAGTTAGATTTGTGTGAGTTATTTTGTTTCTGTGCAGGGTAAATACTGGCTGCTTTATTTTTACACTGCAATATAGATCTCACTTTGATGTAAAACCCCACCCAAATCTAACTCTAACATCTACTCCACCTGCAGTGCACATGGTTTTGTCCATCTAAGAAGGATTTTGTCAGAAAGAGTGAACTAGAATAAGGCCCTATGTTTGTGTCCTTTTCTTTTATGCATCCCATCTCATTATTATGAGGCACTTTAGATATAGATATAGCAATCAACCCACTGACTTTTCTGAGGTCAATAAATGGTGGAAGCTTTAACAGTTCCGTACAATGTAGCTGTCCTTGTAATTCCCTTACACCATTTGATGCAAAATGCATTCAATTCTACAAGTGTTCAGAGTTGTTGATCATTTTAGGAATGGTTACAAATGGTGCTCGAGTAAGGATTGCAGAAGGTAATAAATAAATGATGATTGCATTAGACATGGGTTATAACCGAAGTTGATTTTAAAGCCCTCCAGCCTGTCAAGGTTACCTTTGCCTGCACAGATTGCAGGAAGGCAGCATCTAGATCCCCAGGATAAGAAGGATGCTTATTGCTTGCAAGACAGATTTACAAAAGTGACGAGAAACTCATAATCCCTCGGAAACAGACTACAGAAAATACATTAAGGAAAAAAACAGAGCGTTTGCTGACAATTATCCGCTCCGCTTTCCACATCTGCAAAAAAATATTTATATGTTTTAGGTTTGAGTTCACTAGTCTAATGTAAAATTAAATCCCAATACTTTTAAGTGAATCGATGGAGAGACATTAAGCATCACAAAAGAGGCATATATTAGTGATGACATGGCCATTGTGCCAAATTGATTTCAGATTGATCACTGTTATTTAGCAAGAATCATTTAATCTAGCTGTGTTTTAGAAGAGGTGGCAGCAGTGCAGGACAGCGTGTTTGCTTGAGTGCTGTGACATAATATATCAGGGGCAGATGGTGGTGCTGTCCTCACATCAGAGCTCTTGAGGGGTAGGGGTAATCTGTATTTCCTGGGATCTCTACTTCCTACTTATTGGGGACGTGTTTACATACAGTCACCATAAGCAGGAAGTACAGAGCACGTACGGTATGCAGCTACAGAGTAGACACCTGGAGATGTGTACAGAGCCTATACCCATAACAGCAACAGCACTCTGACAGCAGGGCAAACACACAAAAGCTGTCCCTGGCTCCCAAGCTAAAAGAGGAAGACTGGGCAGATAGCTGCAAGCAGACATAGCTGAATCAGATTAGGGCAGTTTACAACACAACGACTGGCCCCAACCCTGTCTGTACTATTTTAAAGCATTGCGGGATCCACAGCATAATGGAATACAGAGAACTACACACAGAAGAAACATTATTAACCTGCCTGGCTCACAAGCAACCCAAGAGATTGCTTGTGCAGCAGGTGCAACTCCGAGGCTCCAGTGCAATGCGCACGGGACTGTGCATCGCATCGGACCTTTTGTCATTCACCTGCAATTTAGGCTTTTTTCTGTCATTGATCACCACAATCGCAGGAAAAGAGCCCATACTACATGTGAATTGCATAGTGTATGAAGGCCTTAAAGGCCCCCATCCACTAGTGGGAGATATTGTATGCGTACCTCGCATGCGATACCCCGCCAACTCACTCAGTGGCTCCCGGGCCAATGGACCTCATCCAATGCATCGCATGCAGTCCTTTTGCACATGATGTATCGTATGCGGTCCCAGTAAGGGCTGCGGGCTGCGATAAATATTCATGGCAGCCCATCTGATCTGCGATTGCAATGCGAGTCGCACGGGAATTGCAGGAAAAGGACCGGCGATATGACACTTTTCATGCGATCCGTTGCAACAGTGCCTCGGAATCGCATAAAGAATGCCCATATCGCACTAGTGGGTCTTAATATTTATTTCTCACTTCTGCTGGTTACATACTATCTTCTATTGTGTTTGTGCACATCACAAAATGACATGTCAAGTACCCTGTGTTTCTGAAAGATCTTTGACGCCTATCTACATGAATTTCATTACTCTGTTTACGTTAATTAAAGAATGGAATGCCATTTAGTGGATCACTTTTAGAAAGCTGAACACTTACTAGATCATTTATCATGGGCTTTATTTGCATACAAATATAATTTCCATAAGGCATCCTCCTCCCCATTTTCTTATTTGAGGCCCCTGCTGTTGATTCCTTGGTTCATCATTTTGCTAAGATTTTGACTAGTGTAAATTATGCTGGACACACATATGTTATTGTGTGTCCAGCATAAAGTGGGCTAATTTCATTGAGCCTTTCAAGACCCTATGGCATTCTGATTAAAATTATCTGTTGGTTTTTTTTTCACTTTTAGATGTCTTTGTTAGTTGTATTTGTGCCATACTGTGCTTATTTTGTTCTCTTTTTAAAGCCCAACAAGTCAATAAAATCCTAGATTACTAACTCTTGACATAAATTAATAAACCATATAGTCAAAATCAGGAGCTCAAATTGCACTATGTGTATGCACATTTACTTTTGGGCTGTGTGAGCACATCATTGGTGCTGTATCGGCAAAATATGTTGCTTATTACTGTGCTACAACTTTTGGAAGTGGCAATACCTTTACATGTGTGCAGACAAATAAATATAATGCTAGAGTTATGTCTATGGGTAGAACAGTCTGAGTTGGCGATCTTCTGTCTTCATTCCAGCCATCTTACTGAAGACTAAATTCTTGCTAGTTTTGCTTGTGTATGTTGCTTCTCTGGCTCCTTGCACAGATAATAGTGGAAATAAAGGCTGATCGTTGTCTTAGCCGAGGGCTAAATCAATAATAAGACAACAAGGAGCACACATTTGCTTTTTTCATTGTCTGTAAGAACCAACACAACATCTTTTTCCAGGGTTGAATGAATTGGTATCATGTTTTCATTATTCAACATATGCAATCAAACCAGAAATACTCCAGTACAATTTGCCTGCTAGGTGACTCCGTAACAAATAAAAAAAATATACTTTAAAATCAAGACCTTTGTGTCGGTGGTGTGTGTCCTCACACATGGAGATATGGCCTATGCAAGCTGTCTACAGCTGCCTGTATGATCACTACACAAAGTCGTTTCATTAGGTGCATGACTAATTATGGAAATGACCCGGAGGCTCTCCTGTACCTCCACCAGCCTCTGTTTCTAATCTTGTTATGACATGGCTCCTAGATCAAAGTCTTCGTAATTAAGTTGGGTTTCTTGTTACAAGTAGACTAGAAAGCATAATGACTTATTTACATTGAGTGAATGAACGAATGCATTATACATGAACCAATGGCATAGGCTAACCATAGTTTCGTGCTGACTACTTATCTACAACACCATTAACAATATAGTTCTCTTTTGTGCTATATAAATGTCTTTATTTTTTTTCTTCTATAGTTTTGAAAATCAAAGGCTTTCCCATCTGCTGATATTACAAGAGGTTTATAGTCACGTTGAGGGTGCTTCCAGAGCTGTCGTGGCTTCAGTAACGCTGTAGGACTTAATATATTCAAAGTGATTTAGCTGAGGAAAGATACATGAATTCACTTCCTAAGTAATGGCTCTGTTTACCACAGATACTGTGAGGGCATGGCTTTCCCCACCACAGACACTTGGAGGGCATGTCTCTCGTTAATACATACTTTATGTTATAGATGCTATCAGCATGTGAATGTCTTCAATTTTAGGAAGGTTTATACTATTAAACAGGCAATAGCCTGCAAAGATGAATTGGTAAATACACCCTATAATAATGTTAGATTAAAGACTATTGTACAAGTATCACAGCAGAGGATGTCTGGATATTTTATGTGAAATGCTAAGGGGGTTATTCAGACTTGATCTCTTCTATGCTCATTTTCAGGTCCCTGTGATCAGATAGCCACTGTCACGCCAGAGTGCAATCCCGCCCTATGCAAGGCTACTAATGGCTTGCAAAAATATTGCAGATCGGTGATTACCTGAAAATACATGTGCAAATCACTCACCATAGAATAATGTTTTCAGTGTGTGCGTGACATAGGACCTACTAGGCCAGTGCAATGGAAGATACAGGCTGATCGGGGCCAGAGCTGCCATCCCGTTCTCTCCCTGAAAATGCTTGGTGCATGCCTGCGTTTTCAATGATACACTCAGGAAATCGCCTGTTACCACCCACAACCGGCGGCTTCCTGTCAGTCAACTTTCA
Organism: Crinia signifera; assembly: GCF_055691185.1. NCBI lineage: Eukaryota > Metazoa > Chordata > Amphibia > Anura > Myobatrachidae > Crinia > Crinia signifera. Next base: position 127,381,658 of record NC_139217.1, read on the forward strand.
ATTGACTTGCTGGATTTTATCATAGGATGCGCTACAATCTGTATGCATGTACAGTCGATCGATAATCAGCCAGCCTGCAAATTAGCAGCCCCGTGATCAGGTCTGAATAACCCTCTTAGTACCTATACAGGTGATTGACCAAATTCTGGTTTTGGTATGTATGCAGGAGCATTAGTCAATAAGTAGCTTAAAATGCTGCTGCAAATGGGTGAATTGGAAGGGTCTCATCTTATGTGCTGATTCAAATTTTAGAAGGCTGTCCTTTCGATCCATTGAATCCATTGAAGAACATACACATGGGGAGAGATCTACCAAAACTTGGAGAGAGATTGAGAGGGGATATTCAATTAGGTCCGATTTTTCACCTAGGCAAAAAAATCTACACATTTCTCTGTTTTGTTGTAGGGTGATTGGGGATTTGCCCTATTCAATTTGAGGGCAGATGTTTCCATGATGTGAAATTTTTTGAAGTGGTGATGGCACTGCTAGAATTCTCCTAAATTCTAAGGAAAGTAAGCATAATGTGTCTTTCATCTGATGGACTAAGTTTACTTGGCCGACCACTGCATCAGTGGTCCTTAACGTTGACTGTTTCTTTGTGCTTCTTCAAAAGACCATGAACAGCACATCTTGAAACTTCAGTCAGCTTTGAAATCTTTGTCTAGATGAGACCTTGCTGATGCAGTATAACTTCCTTTGTGTCTTGTTGCTGTGCTCTGTCTTGCTATATTGTATCACATGTCCAGGGCAGCCGAGAGGAATGCCGGGCCCCGGTAAAATTTTGGGGGTGTGGCCTAAGTGTGTGTGTGGTGTGGGCACCTCCCACACTTAGGCCACACCCCCAAAATGTTTAGAGGTGGATAAAAGAAAACTCATGCTGAGCCTGCTGTCAGAACAGCACATGCTGTAGAAGTGTGTGCTACTGTTGATACCTGGGAGGGACGGAGGGGGAAGGTAGGGGTCGAACCAGGGCCCCTGCGGGGCCACTTCAGCAAGCCTGGGCCCGGGTAATTAGTACCTGCTCCCCCCCTCTCTCGGCTCCCCTGCACATGTCACATGAAATGGTCTTCCACAACCTCACCTTTGTAGCAGAGATTGACTGTTCCTCACCCCATTTTAAAACTCCTTCGCAGCTGTTTCTTTTTCAGTTAAAAAGGTACAGTACAAATGAAAATGATGATCATTATCACCTGTTCCTATGATTGGTTAATAACACACCTGATTATAAGCTTACAAAATCCCTGACCAAATATTGATTTAAGAAGAGCTCTCTTTTGTTCACTCCGTTTGCATTTTATTAATCGATACAAACAAACTATTAACTCCTATTTCAGAAAACACTAATACCCCTTTTCCACTAGAAGAAATAACCCGGTAATCTCCACGGGGACGCGCTTCTACCCGGGTTTTTCTGCTAGTGGAAATGCTCCCTGTCAAATAACCCGGTTTGGATTCCCTGGCAATCCTACCCAGGTCATGATCAGGGTAGCACCCGGTTAGCACCCGGATTCAAGGGTAGTGGAAACGCTCCCTAACCGGGTTATTTGACTGAGCATGTTAAAATCTTCACTGATTGGTGCTGCTGGGGCGCTGGTGAGTGATGTCATCACTCAGAGCCCCGCAGACTGCGCACATAGTATGGAGGACAGCGTTCTGTGCGCACGTGCTGCATGTCTGTCCTGCTGACTTTCCCCTGCTGCATAAGAGGCTGCTCCAGCAGCCACCTTCCACTCTGCCGTCAGCACCAGATTTAATTTTTGGCAGTAAAAAATAAAATAAAAAGTTATTTTAAAAGAAATGAGTGTGGTGTCTTCTTCTAATATCGTAATATTTTTAATGGTGGCCCTTTTGGTGTAATGGTGGCCCTATTTTGTGACCTCCCATGGTAAAGCCCTTTAAAAAGGCTTTTTCTTATGTAATCTATAGGGGAAAAAAGGCCTTACCCGGGTTAAGTGTAAAAGGGGATGATCAGGCAATTTACCGGGTAGCACTGTAGTGGAAATGTGCTTCTTACCCATGTCCAACCCGGGTTCGAACCGGGTACAATTTACCGGGTCCGACCCAGGTTGCTAGTGGAAAAGGGGTATTACTTTGCTGCATTTTTACAATACCAACCTAAATATCTTTTGCACAATAGTGTGCGTACAGTATATGTTTTGCAATGATAGATATCTCACTAAATATTCATAATCACACACCTGAACTACTTCCTACTGTCACCTAAACAGCCACGGCACTATCACTCCTCAAAATTACTACATAACTCAAAAGACCTGACATCAATCATCACCCAAGATGACTGATATAATGATGATCTCTTCAAAGAACTTGAACAGAGCAATGTTTGCTCCTATTCTGTTTACTCAAAACAATCTGAGGACACACATCTGCATCTTATAAACTGGGTGTCCTCAGATTGTGTTGCTGCAGTATGTCACGCTAAAAGATATTGACTACTGTAGCTGGTTTGTGTGTAAGCATCGCGGCAACAATATACTGTATGTGGACATATCTGTAGCTACACCACTGTTGTGTGTGTAGTCACCTTGTGATATACTCATGCCTTCGGTGGTTGAGCACAATCTGCTGCATGCATCACAACACACAAAGAAAAGAAAGATTTAAACATACACGTCTTCACATCTTTTCAATTAATTGATAGATAATTATTTGTGTCTAAGAATCAAAAAATACAATGGGGGAAATTGAATAAACAGAATGTGCCTATTTTAGGCGTATTCATATGCAGTTGTATGCAAATACGACTGCCTACACGTATTTCTATAGCAAAAATAAGCCAATTCGTATATGTCACATTCGTATTTATGAATATGAATGTATACGCCATCGGATGAATACAAATAGGAATCATCATTCAGTTGAATGGTGACGCCTAAGTTACTAAGTGGCTGTATGCAATATACGGCCGCTAATTGCCGTGAAAATATAACTCATTTTTCAGGTCTATTTGGCAGAAGCCTGCCAATGTAGGGGGACCCCCTAAGTTTTTTGCCCCGTGAATTTCTAGAACTAGGAACGGCTCTTTGAGCCCAGGGCTGGTTACGGCCGTGGGGTAACATTTTTGTAATTATTATTGGTTATTTCTATTTTGTACACATTGCAGCCTGTGCAGATCTGACTGATCCATGCAGGTTGCCGACTTGTATTTGTATTTAGCGGCCGTATATAAAGCCACTAAATACAAATACGAATATGGCAGAATATGCCGACCTACACCATCGGCAAAATATGATTCAGTAAATAGGGCAGATTAGTAAATCTGCCCTATTTACGAATTATATTTTGCATGAAATACGACCAATGCCAGTCATATTAAGAATATGATTACGACTGAGTCGTATTCTTAGTAAATTTCCCCCAATATTAATTATGGTCATGATTATACACATTGGAAAAGTGTAATAAATTGTCTATTTTCATCTCATTTAGATTTAGGATCTGCATAGTAAAATAAATCCTATTCATTCAAAAACACACAAAAAAACTAGACCATTTGCATAGTTAGATGAATCTTAAGGTGGCCATACGTATCCAGGTCTGACTTCTATAATCCACAAGTCAACGGATCTGTTTTCCTTTGACCTCCCCGGGCATTTGATTTCTCGCATGTGATTTATCGCATGTAAAAAAAACTCACTTATTTGAATGTGGCATTGGGGCAAAATACGGCAGATACATTTTAAAAATTTAAATCTGTTATAGTTGTTGTTTTGTTTTGCTTTCTCTAATTATTTTTAGTTTGGCTTCATGTTTGCCTTAGGGCACTAGATACTACATTTATCTTGCTAGAAACTGTTTTTTTAACAGCGCTGTTAGATCTATACCTCATCATTTATACACTTGCGAAGGGAATGCTATTTCATGAAAGATAGAAATAATAAAGTTGTTCAATGATACACATTTTTAGAATACTTGTGTTCTATGGGGCGAGATGTAACATGGTGCGTTTTTTTTTTTTTTATAGAAAGTGTGGTTCTTTTTGGTCAAAAGTCGGGCAAAATTTCCCATTGATACAACAAATCAGCATACCTGTGCTACATCATTTGACCCATTTTTTTAAAGCTTTTGGAGAGATACATTCAAAAAATCTATTTTATAAATCCACCCAACTACTGTACATTATTATTCATTGGGAGGGGTGTACAAGGGGATTTGACACTGCGTCCCAACATTTTACATACCTTCTTACCTGCTCAGGAGCTAGCTAACATAATAATTACATTTTTCGGGGAAAATAAATGAGAATTTGGAAATTAGTTGTAATTGTTATTGATGTGCAATCTCACCCTGGAAACATTTTGCAGGCCAAACTTGCTCCTAATTACATCGCTCCTTTAGACTATAGCCTACATTTAGGTAGATGTACCCACAGTTTATGTACTTTAATTACATTGAATGTATTTGAGATGACAATAAAGGATTAGGGGAGTTTTGTTTTGTATATTCATAAGGACTATTTATGACACTTTTTTTCTAGAAATGGTAGATATTTCTACTATTTAACAAGAGTGATACCACAGGGCAATCATTGATTTCTCATGATGTTGCTCTATATTTGATGGTTTGTACATTCTATGGGGACTGCATTATATCCTCTGTTTATCATGTGGAGGAAAGCTAGGTAACTCATTCATTAGATAATATTACCATATACCCTACTGCAAAGCCAGTGAGACGTCTCTGGATTGAAGTGTCAATGCATATATAGATATTTCATATGCCCACCCCCATCTGTCCAGATTTGGTAAGACAGTCCTACTTTAGGGGCACTGGGCCAGATGTAGTAAGTTTGGAAGTGATAAAATAGAGAGTGATAAACAACTAGCCAATCAGCTCCTAACTATCATGCTACAGGCTGTGTTTGAAAAATGACAGATAAGAGCTAATTGACTAGTGGTTTTTCATCCTCACTTTTCAAGTACATCTGGCCCACTCTGTCCCACATCCCAATCATGGGCCACAGTGGGGGGAAGTTGGAAGAACCCATCTAACAAGCTCCTATTTGACCAAGCAATGATTAGATGCCATGCAGATGCACATAGTGTCTGTTCACAAAAGAGATAGGGTTGCGGTATGTCCAGCAGCTCTCGGAGCACTGAGTATGACCCCCAACGTGCCTAAAATGGGAAGGGTATATGAGCACAGAATTTTCTGTGAGGTCATTCCCCTTGCTTCAAGGCCAAACCCCTAATTTCAGACATGGATCCAAGTTGTGCACCATAGAGGTATCATATTGTCTGATTACCTCACTGGCAACATTTGGCTGTTGATGAGGGTGAGAAAACTTCTGCTTAGGAGACGGGGTATTTGAGCCCTGGGTTGATATATTGTTGGCACACGGTTTTCTCTATTTCTGTGATAGGCAGCAATACAGAGAACAACCGCTGAATACACTAATGATTAACCGATCCCTTAATGTTTTTCTAATGTTTAATATGTGGACATACAGTATGGTACTAATTCACAGTATGTGCTTTTAAGCAGAGAAACTTCATTACCATAAGACATCCATTCATTTTTTTCCATGTTGAATAACTAATAATAATGTAAGAGAAGTGACATTTTACCACATTTACTGTTCCTTTGTAATCCTGAACTGCAACGTGACATACTGTACAGTGGTGGATCTATAATGGGTGCAACCTCTTAGTATACTTACCTGCCTGTAGTCCCACGGCGCTGTGCAAATCAGACCTCACCGGGAACATGGCATCTGTGCATGTGTAGTAGTCTGGTAGTCTACTCCCATCTGTACTACGGAAAGAGAAGAGGCCTATGTTAAAGCTGCATACAGGTCCCATCCTGTCTCAATCTGTCCTTAGTGACATACGTTCCTATTCATGCAAATGAACCTGCAGGTTAATTTGTCTGACAAGCCATAATTCCTACCCACCCCCCATGCACATATAGTACATCCCACATCAGTTGGTTTACATTAATTGTATTCAAAATTATTCCAGGCGCATCACACCATTGGCCAAGTGACGACAATATCAATGAGAATTTTGACCACACACATGGTTGACCATTTGTTACTTTTATTTGTGGAATTTTGCCAACATAGGGTTTCTGGTCACACTAGGACTACGTATCAGAGGGCGAAGAGCCCTAAATGTATAAAGACAAATTGTATTTTTGCCAGAGATTGGTCTTCTCCCTAATAAAGCAGCCTCAAAATCTGAAAGCGATATTGGTGGTGGGTATAATGTGCAATAGGCTTTGCTGGTCTCCTACACCTACACTAATAAATAAGTATTGTGGTACTATTATTGCTACTTGCTGTTATTCGTTACAATATGGGAGCAGGACTTTCTTATCTATTGCAGAGCATAATGATCGTATTGCGTTTACCATGTTTGTTGGGAAGACCATGTGGGTAGAACTTGAGATTGAATGTGTTTGGGTATTAAAGAGTAATCAGAGATCATTTCACAGTCATAAATGTAAGTGTGTAAGTATCTTAGTGCGTCTTATACTGGCATCGGTAAGCTGAAGTATGCAAATTGAACATAATGTTCCACATTAGTAAAAGCGTAGAGAAAACAAAACAAAAATCTTCACAATAAAGTGGTCCCACTGAGGATTAGAGTTGTGGAAAAGCAACGCTAAATAGGGAAAATGTGCAAACTGAACATCTGCATAAAATAAAGCATATCCATTATAAAGTCATATACAAGTGAAAGAGAAATGAATCTTTAATAAGCAGCGGCAAATAGATCACAGAGGAGAATATACCCTCATCTCAAGTCTTTATGCAAGCGTTTATTTTGATAATATGGACAGTAGCTGTGCTGGGATGCACCTTTGTGTCTCATTCTAGCTGCTGGGGGAAGCTGGGTAATTCAGTCCTAATGAACTATTCATTTTCATCCATTTTACAGCACTATTGATTTTTGCTTCTCCCGCTGCAGAATGAAAAAGGCAGAGGAGCATGTTGTGGGAGCACTGCTGATTTTAGCACAGAAAGCACCAGAATAACACATTGGGTACCAATTAGAACAGTTTCTGATCATTTATTTCATGTGGCTCTAATTCTTCTGGGGAATGAACTGAGGCAGCTAGTTGAGGGACAAAATTAATAATCTAATAGTAAGCTAAACAACAGTAATAAAAGTTGCAGAAGTTTATGAAACTCTCTTTGTTGTGTATGGTCTTCACAATCATTTATCTTTTTGTTTTCTTTTTCCCAAAGGTTCTTCCAGAAAGCAGTGAGCCAAGAACAAACTCCGGGGTAAGCAGCTTTTCTATCAATTACCCCCTTATTTCCATTCTCTCTTCTTATTTTCTTCTGAAAGTCCATCTAATCTTTACTTGTTACTGAACGATAGTATATTCAGTATACATTTTATTGTGTTGATTTATCATTTTCTTTTCAATTGAATTCATAAAATATATATATATATATATATATATATATATTTTTTTTAATTTATTTATACTGTATATATAATTAATAATAATTAAATTATAACATTTATTTGATAAATAAAAAAATCCATAATTTTGTTAACTTTAGTCTCCTGGCCATTCCATTGCCGGGAGCGATGTATTGCTTTGTTATAGCCGACAGGGATCACTTATTTTGCAGACTTATTTGCCCAGTACTTTTTATAGGGATGCAAACCATCTTTATCTATGGCACCATCTTTATCTATGGCACTGAAGTATACAGGTTCGGAATGGCCTGGCAGGGAACTGGGGGATTCACCAGTAGGCCCTGGTGATTTATAACCCTGTCTACTTTTTAGTGGGAGCGGGGCCTGTCGCAAACCTTCAATAAGTGATAATGCTGCCAGGCAGTCAGTAGCCGATGACTAACCCGGCTATTGGCTAACCTGGCGGCGGCTGCAGGATTTACGTTCCAAGAGGAGCCCCATGGGTGGAGGAGTGAGCAAACATCACGTTGCTTCATGACGTCACGCAGCGTCGTGAGTCACACATTGGACCCGTCTGCACTATCCCCCAGTGGGCCCATAATGTTCCTTGCCGACACTGAATGTATTCAGAATTTTTGAAGATCCTTTATGCATGTGTGTATCTGATATCCTCCTCCATCCAGCTGCAATTCCGGCAAACAATAGATGCTTGGTAACGATTAGTAAAAATGTAAATTGACAATAAAAAAATAAAAAAGTTATGTTATTGTTCTAGTTTGCCCATATTGTACACATAGTCCTCTCCCATAGCCTAACACTGACAGAGAAGTATGGCCACACATGCGCCTAAAGATTTGGCCCCTAGAGAAGCCAGTGTAGTCTCTCTGGCTCCACTGGTCTCGCATTGGTGGATATAGCTAATACCATCCTGACATTGTTAATTAGACTCAGGAAGCTTTTACCATAGAGGTGTATGTGGGCGGCGGCAAGCAGTACAAAATAGGTTATCTTATTTCTCCAATCTAAACCTCTTTTTAAAGAAGAGAGAAGCACAGAAAAGTCATCTCCCAGGTGAAAATTTCAGAGAAAGGGCATTTCTCAGCTACTTAGATGGATCGTTTGCTTTTTGCATACACTTAAACAGTAAAACTGAATTGGTTAATGGTCCAATGGAAAAGTGATCCTTGAAGATTGTTAATTTGCTTTGCTAATATCTAGATGCATATTATTTTATGGTAATTCGAGCAAGAAATGTGTTTTACTTCTGGCAGACATGACATCATTTCAAAGTAGATTATGTGCACATCAGTGTGGATGTAATTTGTCATGTAATAGAACTGTCCCATTACTGTCCGTCAGTCTTCATTTATTCAGTTTTCCTACATAATGAACAACCAATATGCCGAGTTTAAAAAACTCTTATGTACAATGCTGTGGTAATGCTGTCCAATCCAGGGCTATCCTGCATCTCTCCAGCACCATGTACCATAATCTCCACTGCTCACCCCAACTCTAATTCCAGCAGCTCACCCCACCTGTGTCCTTCCAGCAGCTCGCCCCACCTGTGTCCTTCCAGCAGCCCACCCCGCCTGTGTCCTTCCAGCAGCTCACCCCACCTGTGTCCTTCCAGCAGCTCAACCCACCTGTGTCCTTCCAGCAGCCCACCCCGCCTGTGTCCTTCCAGCAGCCCACCCCGCCTGTATCCTTCCAACAGCTCACCCCACTTGTGTCCTTCTAGCAGCTCACCATGTCTGTGTCCTTCCAGTAGTCTACTGTGCATGTGTCCTGCCAGCAGCTCAGCCGCCTGTGTCCTACCAGCATGCGTCTCTTCTTCCTTCATCTTTCAAGCTGAACCTACCTTTATTCCTCCAGCAGCTCAACCTACTGAACTGTACCTGTTTAGTTCCAGCAACTCATCCTATCTGTGTCTCTATAGCAGCTCTACTTATTTGCACCTCATGCTACCTGTGTCCCTCCAGCAGCTCACCCCACCTGTATCCCTCCAGCAGCTCACCCTGACTGTATCACTCCTGCAGCTCAGCCCGCCTGTGTCCTTCCAGCAGCTCACCCCACCTGTGTCCTTCCAGCAGCCCACCCCGCCTGTGTCCTTCCAACAGCTCACCCCACTTGTGTCCTTCTAGCAGCTCACCATGTCTGTGTCCTTCCAGTAGTCTACTGCGCATGTGTACTGCCAGCAGCTCAGCTGCCTGTGTCCTACCAGCATGCGTCTCTTCTTCCTTCATCTTTCAAGCTGAACCTACCTTTGTTCCTCCAGCAGCTCAACCTACTGAACTGTACCTGTTTAGTTCCAGCAACTCATCCCACCTGTGTCTCTATAGCAGGTTAACTTATTTGTGTCCCTCTAGCACCTCATGCTACCTGTGTCCCTCCAGCAGCTCACCCCACCTGTATCCCTCCAGCAGCTCACCCTGACTGTATCACTCCTGCAGCTCAGCCCGCCTGTGTCCTTCCAGCAGCTCACCCCACCTGTGTCCTTCCAGCAGCCCACCCCGCCTGTGTCCTTCCAACAGCTCACCCCACTTGTGTCCTTCTAGCAGCTCACCATGTCTGTGTCCTTCCAGTAGTCTACTGCGCATGTGTACTGCCAGCAGCTCAGCTGCCTGTGTCCTACCAGCATGCGTCTCTTCTTCCTTCATCTTTCAAGCTGAACCTACCTTTGTTCCTCCAGCAGCTCAACCTACTGAACTGTACCTGTTTAGTTCCAGCAACTCATCCCACCTGTGTCTCTATAGCAGGTTAACTTATTTGTGTCCCTCTAGCACCTCATGCTACCTGTGTCCCTCCAGCAGCTCACCCCACCTGTATCCCTCCAGCAGCTCACCCTGCCTGTATCACTCCTGCAGCTCAGCCCGCCTGTGTCCTTCCAGCAGCTCACCCCACCTGTGTCCTTTCAGCAGCTCATCCCACCTGTGTCCTTCCAGTAGCTTACCCCACCTGTGCCCATCCACCAGCTTACCTGTGTCCTTCCAGCAGCCCACCCCACCTGTGTCCTTTCAGCAGCTCACCCCACCTGTGTCCTTCCAGTAGCTCACCCCACCTGTGCCCATCCAGCAGCTTACCTGTGTCCTTCCAGCAGCTCAACCCAACTGTGTCCTTCCAGCAGCACAGTGCGAACCGTGCAGAGCAGCTCCAGAGTACAGTAGGGTGCTTATACAATGTTTAATCGCATCGCATCGTATGGCATTGTATGCCATGTACAATGGCATACAATTTGAAAATTGTATGCCATCGTACACTAACCAACGAAATCGCGTCGCATCGCATACCGTCGCATGCGTTATGGTATGCGATGCGATAGGCGCCGCCAAAATACACCAAAGTACCAAATCAAGGTTAAAAATTGAGTTATTTCCCTGGATGCGTCGATACGGATCAGTTTTGCTTGGCTACTCGAAATGTCTACAAATGAGCCGGTTCTTCTTTCATCCTACAACAAACCACCAAACCACCATTTGCATTGGCCATCTAGTGGTCAGTAATTCTTGGGTCATTCACACAGTCACCTTGGATAGATGTCTGACTTGACAAGTGCAGTTTAATCTAGGCTTTTGCCAGGTGCGGAATTAAGTACATTATATGGGCATTTTATTCAATTTGGCATTGCTTAACTTTGTTGAATACACGTTTAATTAATTATATAAAACCTGTCTTATATCCATATAAAACAACTTAAGATATACTATTTATTGTGTTTGGGGGTTATTTGTTTATTTGGTATTAAATGCATATCAGAAACAGGATAATTTTAAGGAATCTACAACATTAAGAAATATAGAGCGTTAAGTAAACATTAAAGTCAGGATTACATTCAAGAAAGGTCAACATAATAGTGAAGTCAATAATAGGTTTGTCCTGCTGAAGAGCGATGGATCCCCAGGGAACACCCAGCGTTTTCATGGGGTCACCCAGAAAACGCTGGGCGTTCCCCTGCTCCAGCACCCTGAACTCCTCCCCCCCTTCCTCCTCCCTCTGGAGCGTATGGCCTGGCTAGTGTGAAACTTGCTGAAGCTGTTCGCTCCCGGTGTACCCGGACGAACGCGTCTGAATCAGACACTTTTTTATATTAATCTGATCGGCCGCATTGTCTTTAGCAGTGATTTCAGACAAAAAAGGAGGTTGGTACTTCTTTGCGCTGATGTCTGGGAGCTGCTAGTATTGATAAAAGAAGGTTCACCCACTTTCCAAAACATAGGACACAAATACAAAAGATATCAATACTCTTAGCGCTTCCAGATAGAATTTACACTATATGCAAGGTAAGTGTCCTCAATAATTTGTAGAGGTAGTTCTTAATTATGCCACCAAGGGTTAATCAACAGATAGGATCCCAAATCTCCAGTAGAATGTGGAGGGCGGAGGTTTCAATTTCTGTATATTCTAAAACAGAGAAAATAATAGTGTAACACCTTTTTCTGAAAGGGGATAACAATTTATTATGCAATCACAATTTCCAGGTTAAAAAAAGCATATAATCAACAGCCGGTGATATACTTACACCCAGACCTTCTTCACCGATCCTCAGGCTCCGGAAACCTTTCTTATCGGGATGAAGTAGAATGGTGTAGAATACAAGATCCTCCAGCGAACATAAACAGGTGATTCTACCAGCCACGGGAACACCTGCTTAATGCATTTCGGACCTTCGGGTCCTTCATCAGAAGCATAGTGTTTCCTGTGGCTGGTGGGGTTTAAATAGTAGAATATGGCGCCAAAGAGCATTACGCTCCAGGACACCAATACAGGAAGCGGAAGTGAGCGGGGCTATAATCGGAAGTAGGACACGCGTCTTATGTGTTCCACCCCGATGTCCTCCTTGCGTTCCATAGGCCGGAACGTCAATTCCGGGACAATGTATATATCGTATTGCACACAGCCCGATGTTACAGGTTATTTACATTTGTAACACAAGTTTATATCAAAGACTCCTCCGGAAATCATTCTATGCATTCATCCTTGTTCCCTTTCTCCTTCAGGAGCCAATTCTTTGCAGAATGTTATAAGTCCGTTTATTTTAATAGGTCCATATACAAGAGAATCAAGAAAAAAGGCGGAGGAGAAAAGGGGAACGGGCTGTCAATAATAATAATAAATAACAATACATTTATTATACACGATTCTAAACATTTAAAAAATATAAAAAATATATCAAGCTGCTAAAACATTTAAAAGATGCGACTAAAATCAGATACTTATAAAAAACCATTTGATCTCAAATTCACTATTAAGACCATTTGGCACCAGGGTATTAAGTTTAAAAATCCATTTAATTTCGGACTGTGCTAGACGGGTTTCAATATTTTTATTCCGCCATGTGGGTAAAATTACTTCTAGGCCACAAAAGGTTTTATACAACATTCTTTTGATATGTGGACCTTCTTGAAGTGTGCTGGAACGTGTGTGTTTCTAGACCCTTCCTTATATTATATACGTGTTCGGCTAAACGTGTTTTTAAATTTCTGGTGGTCTTACCCACGTAAAACAGTGATTTCAGATACAAAATGGTTGCATAAATTATGTGTGGCCAGCGGGTATACATTAGATAATAGATGCTTCATTTTGTACAATACTCATTGAAGAGAAGTAGACAATTCTTTGTGTACTGATTATTAAACCACTTTCATTCTATTTTTATGGAGTCTAGGATTTTACATATTTTTAGATGTGCATGTCACGTGCAATATACTATATCAGCTAGAAATGCCTTAGGCATTAAGACAGCAGTGTCAGCTGGTAACATTTAGAGACATGCCTTGTGGGTACTCTGCATCATGTATTGGAAATCTTAATTCTAATAATGAATTTAATAACCATCATCTCCGTGCGTTTGCCTGTAATCTCGCCTGCAGTGTTAAATGATACTTAGCATGTGTGGATGTGATGGTGTAAAGGTATCTGCATCCCCTTTCTCATGTGCAGTAATTGCACTGGTTATGGAAGGTGGCTGCGGTGGAAGTGCTGTCATACTGTAGCACGCAGGACTTTATGCAGGAGCAGAGAAACTGATCGGGAGCCACAAGATTCCTCATCTCTAAAAATAGAACTGAGAAACCTGGTTGACTGTACGTTGCACGCTCTTGGGAAGGATTGGTAAATGCCAGCACATTTCTGTTCTTATTTCATGTGTCCATTTTCCCAAATATGTTACTGTGACAGCTTGCTTACCAGATGGTTATTATTATATATTCACCATTACGTGTGCAAACTTTGATATAAATATCCCAAATGGCATTTTGGCTACTGAGTGAAAAGGGCTTCTATGGTGCCAATTTAAGAGACAGACAAATGCTGTGATAGTGGTCCTTTGCACTTTGTTGTATATAATGAGCCCATTCACTATTAGATTCCAAGTGTGGCTGCCGGCCAATCCTCAGGCTCCACCATGGGGTGAGTTTTTAACTTGAATTCCACACAGCCACCACAGATTATATTAAGTAGGACCCTAAAAGGGAAGGATAATTTATCACAGTCCTCCTGATGAGACCATAGGAACTACAGGTCCTGCCGCATAGGACAAACAGTCACTACTAGGATAACAAGTACTGACATACTTCCATTGTTTGGCCATAGAACCCAGTGTTCTTAACAGTTAAGGAGAATCGGATTAGAATTCTTATTCACTTATATCATACTTGCCTGCCTTGCAAGAGACTCACAATTTTAGCACAGACCTCCGCACATACAGAAGAGTGGCCATATCTCACATATTACGAAATTATTCCTAGTAAAGCGGGCAGGATGAGTAGATAATATAGGGAATTGTGGTGCCTTATGCAGGGGGGTTGGGGCTATTTTATGTAAACTAATGTAATTTAGCCCCATACCTTACCCATGGACCATGGGATTTTGGACAGGACCTAGTTGATGTGCAGTCCCCCCCCCCCTCCCCCTCCTGCCATGTCTGTTCTCCAGGCATCTGCTGGAAAAGAGAGTTTAAGCATAAGCAAGAATGACGGTACTTGTGTATTTGCAGGGCGCCCAATTTACATACGTACGTCACCGTAGGAAAATTGCATCGCATTGCATGCAATTTTGTGGTGCTATGCGTTGCGATTTTCCTTAGTTAATTTTCGCATCACATGCCATTTGCGATTTTTCATTGTATAAGCACCCATGCGATGAGATGTGATGGTACTTCATTTTAAAAGCACCCATGCACACCCCCACTATCCACACCCCGAAGCTTGGTGAGCACAGCGATTACGCATCTCCCGACCTTTTCATACCCCCACTATCCACGCCGGTGTGGAGTTAATTCTATAAAGTGTGGAGAGTGCAGCGAGCCACCGAGCCTGAAGCGTGGCGAGCGCAGCGTGCCCCGTGAGGGGACGCGGAATACATGTAAAGTAATCCGCGTCCCCTCATGGGGCTCGCTGCGCTCGCCACGCTTCGGGCTTGGTGGCTCGCTGCGCTCTCCACACTTTATAGAATTAACTCCACACCGGCGTGGATAGTGGGGGTATGAAAAGGACGGGAGGATGCGTAACCGGGGGGTGACGTGGATAGTGGGGGTGTGCATGGGTGCTTTTAAAATTAAGTACCATCACAACTCATCGCATGGGTGCTTATACAATGAAAAACCGCATTGCACTGCAAATGGCATGCGATCTGCGGGCAGGGGTGCAGTAAAAATTAACTAAGGAAAATTGCATCGCATAGCACCACAAAATTGCATGCAATGCGATTTCACTACGCAGAATAGCCCACTAAGCAATTAGCTTAGTGGGCGCCCTGCAAATACACAAGTTGTAGTATACTTTGCGGTTATTCAATTAGTCTATATTTGTTTTTGGCTAGCCGAAAGAAAACATACTTTGCTATTCTATTGCAGCTGCTTTCAGTCAGTTATTACGGTGCCCATATACGGTGCCAGGCATCAGATCTAGTTCAAAACGCAGACGATTTGCTAAAGCACCATGCGTTTTGAACTTGATGCAATGTAACCTAGTTCAACTCGTACGTGCAGCAGTTACTTATGTGCTGTGCGATGGGATGTGCATGGGAGTGCGCATCTCATCGCACCCAGTAATTGTACCATGTATGGGCACCATTACTCATTTTCTCCAATGCTGATTCACTGGTTTTAAAAGTTGAAACTGCATTGGCAAAAAATGACTCAAAAATAGTCAAACTCCCGCAGTGGAACGGCGAGTAATTCACCGATCCAGATGTTTTCCGTCTGTGGCGGATTTTTCAACAGTGGAAAAATAGTCACTTTAATTGAATATCCACCTTAGTAACCTTGTCTGTCTTTTTTAGTAATTTTTTTTAGTTTAACCCTTTGAGTGTCAACGTTGCTGTGAGACATCCTCAAAATATCCATAAAAAATGCCGGCGCTGCTCACAGCGACTGTCCTTGTTTTGGGTGCAGTATTTAACTAAACTTCAAATTAATCGACTTGGCTGTATTTGTATTTATTTACACTCAAAGAACAGTCGCTGTGAGCGTTGCTGGCATTTTTAGCGCATACAGTATTTGGAGGATCGCTCACAGCACTCAAAGGGTTAATGCAGCTTATGATATTTTTATGTCTAGTAACTACAGTATTTGACAGATATTAGAAGAATAGAGATAATCCCTTTAAGGATTACAGAAATATAGACAGTTCATGATTTAAGACATGAAACTATTGAGTCTATTGACAAATATGTGACAGACCACTGACAGTGATGGTTCTCAGTAGTGATGGATGATACACTGATTCCACACTAGAAATTCCCTAACCAGCTGGGAGAGCTGCGATCCTGACCTGATAGCCCGGTGGTCCTGTGGAGGAATAAGTATTTGGTTCTAGAGATATTTGTAACTATGGATGGCAATCATACAACTAGGGGGTTTATTCTAGTTCATTCTTTCTGACAAAATCCTTCTTAGATTGACAAAACCATGTGCACTGCAGGGGGGCAGATGTAACATGTGCAGAGAGAATTAGATTTGGGTGAGTTATTTTGTCTCTGTGCAGGGAAAATACTGACTGCATGATTTTACACTGCAATATAGATCTCACTTTGAAGAAAAACCCCACCCAAATCTAATTCTCTCTGCACAAGTTACATCTGCCCCACCCGCAGTGCACATGGTTTTGTCCATCTAAGAAGGATTTTGTCAGAAAGAATGAACTAGAATAACCCCCTAGGTTTTCTTTGTTGTGGACTAGGAAAATGTGTAATGTTTGCATAGTGAACTCAACGGCTACATTGCAAAGAAACCTTCCTAATTTAATTTAATAATTTAAAAATACACAATCGACAGTTATATGAGTTAGGCAATTGGTCAAGATACATTATATATTAAGTAATGCTGTCCTCTGAATTAATCATCACATCACTATATTTGCTGGCCACTGGTGTTTTGTCCTGAAGGCAGTTGTGAAAATGGCTGACATTTGTTGTGATAAACTTGCAATATTATTCCACTTCTGGGAACTCTTAACGGAAGTGCCTGTTTTACAGCGCAGCACCTGTTCCATTCAGCTTATTGTCTCTCTCACACACCTATGAACAATGACAGCTGTATAAGTAGTTCCATTCTGCTGTACAAATTTGCCCTTCTGGATATTTTTTTTTTTTTACATTTTTTTTAAGTCATCATTTGAAAAGCTATTAATGGCATGTTAAATGAAATGCTAAAAAGTCTGTTACATGGTTGGACAATTTAATTGGTTTGCAGCTGCATAATGTCTTACTAGATTCCAAGAGGCCTCTAAATTGGAACCGACATTTAAAAATATGTGTACGTGGAGAGCAGCATTGTATGATAACCGTTTATTCAGCCCAGTTCTCTTCCGCTAATAGGATGATTGGCAGGTGTGATTAACCTTGCTAGCAACAATCGCGCTGGTGTCCTGATAATGCATCCATTTGAAAGAAACAGCTCCATATTTATCTGCTGAATGGATGTATATATTTTATCTGCTGCAGATAAGATGAGCCAAGAAGAACTTAGGTTGTTAACACCTGTAACTGAAAGAACATCAACTGCATTTATTTTGCCATATTCCATTGAAACTTCTCTCTTGCTGTGGTACTTAAAAGGCATCTACTGGAGAATTGTTTGTCATGTGTTTGAATATTGTTTGAAGTTAAAAATGGATTTAACTGTTTACTAGAATCAATGTGTAATTCAAGGCTACAGCTTTTTTTTATTAATTCAACAGCTGGTACTGCCTGCACCATTTAAACCAATTTTAAAACCAACGTTACAGGTTCAAAATACCATACCACCCAACATGACCCTCTCCAGGAGGGACACAATGCTCTATTTCTGGACTTTCCTCTTAATTAATGATTGCCATCACCTGTTTTAAACAGGTTCTTTGAGAAGAAAGGTGTTTTAACAGAGGTGATGGTAATCATAACTTAAGAGAGAAGTCCAGAAACAGAGCATTGTGTCCCTCCTGGAGAGGGTCATGTTGGGAGGCATGCAATACTAATAATATAAAAACAAAAGAATAAAGGGTACTTGTGAGTTATCCGGGCTGCCGATTTTTTCATCGCGCCCGAAATCGGGGGCATCGCGTCGGTCGTGGCCGTTATAAGGAGCCGCGACGCGATGCCCACGATTTCCCATAGACAGTAATGTTAAAAGACGCGATGGACCCGATTTCTGACACGATTTCCCATAGACAGTAATGTTAAAAGACGCGATGGACCCGATTTCCCATAGACAGCAATGTTAAAATAAAATTACAATGTGAAATTGGCCAATATGTTTTTAAAAAAAATGTTTCATGGCCCCCCACCACCGTTAACGCCACCCCGCTATTGACGCCAACCCGAAGCGTGGCGAGCGCAGCGAGCCCGCGAGGGGCGGCGGTCCGCGTCCTCCGACCTTTTCATGCCCTACTATCCACTAGGGCGTGGAGTGAGAATAGAATAGTGTGGCGAGCGCAGCGAGCCACCGAGCCCGAAGCGTGGCGAGCGCACGCGGACACCTTCACAGGTATCCGCGTGCCCTTGCGGGCTTCACAGGCGTCCGCTCGCCACGCTTCGGGCTCGGTGGCTCGCTGCGCTCGCCACACTATTCTATTCTCACTCCACGCCCTAGTGGATAGTAGGGCATGAAAAGGTCGGAGGACGCGTACCGCCGCCCCTCGCGGGCTCGCTGCGCTCGCCACGCTTCGGGTTGGCGTCAATAGTGGGGTGGCGTTAACGGTGGTGGGGGGCCATGAAACATTTTTTTTAAAAACATATTGCCCAATTTCACATTGTAATTTTATTTTAACATTGCTGTCTATGGGAAATCGGGTCCATCGCGTCTTTTAACATTACTGTCTATGGGAAATCGTGGGCATCGCGTCGCAGCCCCTTATAACGGCCACGACCGACGCGATGCCCCCGATATCGTGTCTTTTAACATTACTGTCTATGGGAAATCGGGGGCATCGCGTCGCGGCCCCTTATAACGGCCACGACCGACGCGATGCCCCCGATTTGGAGCTAAATCGTGGGCATCGCGTCGGTCGGGTGTCCTTAAGTTAACCAAACTTAAGGACAAAATCGGCAGCCCGGATAACTCACAAGTACCGAATAAAGAAGTGTCAGCTATAGAATGTGAAAACACAATTACAACTTAACTTCTAATAGGATTTAAAGCAATCACAGTATTGAGTGAGGATTTGGGTTAAGTTTCCTCTGTTGTCAGGCAAGCCCTCTGTAGTGCCTTTGTCCTATTTGCCTCCCTGACCCTCTCCATGAGGGAGAAAATGCTCTGTTCCTGGACTTCAATGGTAATGTATGATTGCCATCACCTGTGGTGAGTTAGTTAATTGATAAGGAAGGTGTTTAAACACAGGCAATGGCAATCATACATTACCAGGGAAGTCCAGGAACAGAGCATTTTCTCCCTCATGGAGAGGGTCAGGTAGGCAAGTATGGCTTTGGCCCTGTTCTAAAACACAGGTTCTCAAACTCGGTCTTCAGGACCCCACACAGCGCATGTTTTGCAGGTATCCTGACAATCACAAGTGAAATAATTAGCTCCACCTGTGGATCTTTTAAAAATGTGTGAGTCAGTAATGAATGTACCTGTGCACCAGCCGGGTGACCTGGAAAATGTGAACTGTGTGGAGTCCTAAGGACCAAGTCTGAGAACCCCTGTTCTAGAGCACGTTGGGCAGTAGGACTCAGAGTCTGCAGGTAGGTGCAACTTCTGACCTGTGAAGTGCTATTGCACATGTGCAGGCTGTAGACTACTTACAGATGCACAGTACTTAGCTCCTGAGACACAACACCTATATATCATCTATTTAACGTTGTTACCAGTGTATGATACCAATGCTGCATTACCTCTGGTCACTGCTGTGAATACCCGCATTACCATTGTGTTCCTGTATATCCTATTACTGCTGTTTACAATAAAAATAAATCCAGCATCCAGGTTAAAGTCGACATCCTTCTTAAGCCTCTTTCACATTGCAGTTTTAACACGGCATATTGCCGATCTTTAACTGCTTTAAAACGGTACCAGCTGCAATATGAAAGCTCCACAATCAATTTACCGGTTACAAAATACCGGTATTTTGAAACGTGTTAAAAGCAGGATCCTACACGTTTCTGAGCCGTTTTTCCTGCAGTCTGAACAGCTCAGAAATGGTATTTGCTACAAATGATAACCACACATGATCCCCGCCCACAAGCAGGAATTTTTTTTTTTTAATGACATTGTATGGCTTTCTATGGGTGAAATGGGTTGAATCTGAAGGTACAAAAATGGTATTGAAACTGCAATATACCAGTTACAACATGCAATGTGAAAGGGGTTTAAGCCAATGTACAGGAAAGCAATTCATGCATTCTCCTGGAATGAGAGAATTAGATTTAGTTTAAGCACTTGAACATGCATGTGAGTCACTCAAGCACTTGTAACATCCTCGACATTGCGAACGTGTTCCTAGCCGGAAATATCAGCTCAGGCAACATTGTTGTTCATGACATAAAAGTTCCAACTCTTTAATTAGGTCAGCACTCAGAGGTGTACCTGCTTCCAGCCAATCAGAAGCAGCTCATGCTGGTGACTATTTTCATAAGTGTACATTTTTACCGGCTTTTAGGCACCTGTAAATAAAACAGCTAGACAACCTCAGTTAGAAATGATATTAATGTTATGTAATTGTTTGCATGCACCTTCTCTCCCCATTCCACTTTCCTGAGAATGAGCTGTACATAGGGGTTTCTATAATGGGTGCAGTGTGTGCCAGCCCACACCACAAACTATGCACCCATATATAGGAGCAGATGTATTAAGCCCGGTGAAGAGATGGTGTAAATTCTGTAGAGCTTGTAATGCGATGCTCGCTCCCGCAAACACGATATTGCATAGTACACAAAGTATGTGCAGGCAGTACTTTTTGTACTAGATCGCATCGCATCACTGTTGTAGCACATTGTATACAATATGAAGCAATTACATAATTTAGTTTTGTCCTAATTGTATGCAGTACAAATGGCATACAATTGGAATTGCATAGCATTGTATGGCAACATTGCAGAGCATTGCATAGCACCGAAGTTCAAATTGTACAGCACCATTGTTTAATTCAAATTGCACCTGCAACACATCATACCGTATATGGGCACCTTAAACGTCATCAACTAGATTGGAATGTAATTGGAATGTAGGAGAGTGGTGCAGTACCTTAAACACCTGGTATTGTGCCTGATTCAGAACCAGTTGTAGTTTCGATGGCTTATGGCAGGGCTTGGCAATTGCGGCCCTCCAGATGCTGAGGAACTACACATCCCAGCATGCCTTGCATCAGTTTCAGCATGGCCACAAAGCAAAACTAATGCAAAGCATCCTGGGATGTGTAGTTCCTCAACATCTGGAGGGCCACAATTGCCCAGACCTGGCTTATGGGGTGGGGATCTTAGAATGCACATCCGATTTACATTAGGTGCTATCGTGCTGGGACTTGTAGTTCTGCAAAGAAAAACATGTGGTGCAGATGCACACTCCATATTATTAATCAAATCAATAATAGAGGTTCTCGGTATATTCATTGGCCAAGAAATATTCTCCCCCGGCCTCACGGACTCAATCTTCCCTCTCCACCACTACCACCCACGCTTGCTCTCCCTCTGCCTCCAGGGAAGATATCTTTTGCAAAAGTACGGCAACAAACTCATTACTTCACTATGACAGTTCACATTTCCCTCCAGTGGTCAAAGGACTCCCAAAAGGTGAATTCCTAAGAACGAAGCGAAACTGCTCGAAACCAGCAACTTATAAAGAGAGGGCAGATGAATTGGATCAGAGGCTGAGGAACAGAGGCTACAGCAAAAGAGCCACACGAAAAGCACGAAAAGAAGTTAATTCATATGACAGAGAAAAACTCCTTGTACCCAGAACCAAACCTATATACAAACAAGAAAAAATCAGATTTATAGGCACGTTCTGTCAGGAGTGGCAAGAAGTCCAGAGGGCACTGGATAAACATATCAACATCCTAAAAACAGATAAGGATTTGGAAGAAATCCTCGGAAATAAGGTTGATATTAGCTGGAGGCGGAGTGCGAATCTGAGGGATCTCCTAGTGCATAGTCACCTTGAAAAGGAAACTAAAACAACAATCAAGAAACAAGGCTCCTTCAAATGTGGGACATGTAAAATCTGCACCTACATGAACCCGCAAGATTCCTATGTTGACAGATACAACAAAAAATGGAGAATCCAGAAATACATTACATGCGACACAGCAGGGGTCATCTATAACATCGAATGCCCCTGCAAGAAGCATTACATCGGAAAAACAAGAAGACCCCTAAAAACCCGGATATCTGAGCATCTCCTTAGCATCAAGAATGCCACAAGAGATCAAGCAAATTTCAAAACCTTGACGCCAGTAGCGAAACATTTTAACAGATACCACCAAGGCAATACAAAAGGCTTGAAAGTGTATGGTATGACCAAAGTGGAAATGGGAATAAGGAGGGGAGATTGGGATAGAGAACTCCTCAAACAGGAGACGCGATTGATATTTCTCATGAACACCATGTCTCCAATTGGCTTGAATGAAGAGAACAACTACTCAGTGTATCTGTGAGATATATAATGATTATATAAACCATATAGAATTACCATCCAACTTCGTTTTAAAATCCTGCCCTTCATGTCCTGCAACATATCCTCAATGTCTATCTGGACGGGATCACTGCTCCATCAATTCAGAGGACTGTGATACGGGCACCAACCCCCGACATCTCAATATCTTCTCCTCCCTGTCCCACCACATATCTACTATACTCTACTAAGCGGGAACACTGCTTCAAGAATACAGAGGACCAATATCTGATACGGGCATCAATTCCCTACAGATTAACCATCGCACCTCTCGGTAAACCCATTAGATCAATAAAAATAACAATAGGTTAACGTTACTATTTCATGATATCACCTAATAATACATCATCATAACCTTAAATTCCTACACGAAGTATTCTCCCCCTAATCCCAGTTTGTCACGTGTGATAATTTTTGGTGTTTGATTTGCTTTTTTCTCACCTTTTTATTCCCCATTCAATAATTTTTGATTTTTATCTAATTTTATTCATTATTTTGATCTTTATCATTTTTATTATTTTTATTTTTATATTTGTACTAATTGAATAAATGTATATTTATTATATCATTAACTATATTACTATTCACATGTGGTTCACTCAACACTCCACCATCATTCCCTCACGTATATCACGCGTATCACAACATATGGAAAGAACCCATCATCAGTTCTGTCAAGATACACCATAAATAGTCCACTGCACAGTTAGAATATTATCACATTCTTAATCTTTCTTAGTATCACATTCACGGGAAAATCCCGACCCCCCTCTTTATTAATCTTAACACAGCACTGTTGTATACCTATATTTATTAAAGGAATCCTTATGGCACCTATGAACTATTGCAAGGGACCTGTAAATGAAGCACGAGTATTATTAGTATCATTATACAAACGCATACTCTATTTCCATGATCAACTTTATACTACATAAAAATTGGTCATTGCCATCTTTCCAGCTAATTATGCCAGCTAATGAATGACAATAAATATAGTCATTCTTCTTCTTCTTTTTCCCTTTATTTCATTTGCGTATTACCGCAAATAACGGTATTCACACACTATTTCTGTCATTTAAGAATGACAGAATATGAAGGAGTACCTTGATATAATAACAAAGTGCTAGCAGCAACGCAATGCACAAACAAAGAGAACGTCACTTTCTAAGATTATTCCCAACAGAGACACTCCCACACCTGAACTCATGAATATTCATGGGCAGGCAGGTACTTAAAGGACTTCCGGGCACATACCTGGTTGGTCCTGATGAAGCTGCACGGCGATACGCGCGTCGACCCTCACACTTAGTGTGCAAAAATCCCCCTTATCCCTTCCCCTTATAATAGGAAATGTATTTTGATCTGTGATATGCGCGAATAAGAGGTGACACGAGAGATAGTGTCAAGCGGGAGACGGGCTCCAAGCTCCCTGCTGCACAGCAGCCAGCTACACGCTGTTAAAGGAAGCCGGCACACTCACTCTCTGTACTACCTAGTAGCGTCCACACAGATCAGAGGTGAACGCTGGCAGGGAAGGTCGCGGTGTGACGACTCTACTGCAGCGTTTCTCCCTCCTGACTCTGTTACATTGCGTATGCACCAATCTTCCTGGATATTAATCCCAATATGAGTATAAATGAGCCTGTGAAAAGTTAATTTCTATATTAAAAAACAATAAAAAATATTTACATCCACACTATACCTGTGTATAAGCATTCCACTGATGTGGTTGCATGTACCTACAAATTGATAAAATTGCTACATGTCGAAGTGGTCGCTTATACCTATGAATAAATTGATGAATTGCCAATTGAATACACACCAAGCGATCTGAGCGGGTAACGCACTATTTAATCACTGTCCTCTGGGCATGATTTAAAGCGGTCCAAACTGTAACCGGTGAATAAGGTCACAGACGGTATAAACCCTATACCAACCCATTATTGCTTATTCATAGGGGTGAGATACCACTAAATACTTACCAACATATGGTTTGCCATTTACTAATTGAATAATTAAGGCAACCCCACCTATGAAGTTTCTAGCGGACACACACCAGGCAATTCTAGCCTAAGACACGCCGGATACGGCGCTGTGTGTGCACCCATTTAGAGTTGCAAGGGACAGTACGCACAGATCCCGGCTCTCTAACCTACAAGCAATGTATGGTATTTGACATACAGTGATACATGTCTCACCTTACCGTACAAAACACCAGTACCGCGCTGACTCATATTGTTATATACTCACTCCCAGATCGCTTGCAATCTATCAATTGAATTACTACCCAGGCAATTTCACTTGTGAAATCAGAGTGAATACACACTAGGCAATCTCAACCTCTAATACGCTGAGTACGGCGTCATTGGTACACCGACTTAGGGTAGCGGGTGACAGTACGCACGGATCCCGGCTCCCAAGTCTATAAACGACACATGCGACTTTTACCCACGGGTGTACCAGGCTCACTCTATCTAAAAAGCCTCCTCACTTATGTGTAGGAACCACACGGTGTGTCACAAATACAGGGGCATCTCGCCAGCTATACCCACCATCAATTGATCTGTACACCTGTGTACAAGCGATTTTTATCTCAGCACATGGTTGCAGAATATGACGCTAAAACACATGAGTGCAAATGTATTACATCAGTAGAGACAGTGGATATTAGGGGTGTCCGCCTTAGGGTGCCTCCAATTGCCACCTCCAAATCATCATACACCCACTGTGACTCACTGATTTAGATGAGGCTCTGTACAGACTTACTGTGACAATATTCATTTTCACCGTAGAGACCCACTAGGGCAGTACTCACTTATTACCTGATACTCAGGACACACACCAGGAGATTTTTGGTGAGACGCAGAAGAATAAAACATATGAGATCCTATTACAAGGGGACCCACTGAATATATGTTTTAGGAGTATTTAGTGCACAACATACCTACTCCACAGTGAGTCAATTCATATATTAAAATAGGTATTAAGTGTGCCTAACTCCGATATATTACAGGAATTAAGGGATTAAGGGGTCCACTAAGCAGGAAAAACCTCTAGTTTTTTCCTTTTTATTCTTACCCCCATTTCACCCATGTATGTTGTGTTTTATGTCGCCATTTTAAGAAATGAAACATTAAAAGTTAATTTTTACGTTTAATCAATTTATCTTTCCTCTCCGAGTGCGCCACACACAAGACAGTCTTTTCTTTCCTTCAAATATGTCTCCAGGGAAGATGGCCTGTGAGCCCTTCTGCTGCTATGAGCAGCATGAGCAAGATGGCGCCGCAAATGGCTGCCTAGGAACTGTGCACTCAGCCACATGTAACCCTGTGTCTCCCCTGTCTTGTGCACTGCACAGCAATGTATATCTGTACTGTCTCGGCTGTATTGTTACCTATCTGGCTGTTGCATCGACCAGTGATGCCGCTAATGGCTGCCCAGGAGCTGTGCAGCTCAGCGGGTAAGTGTTCCCTGTGTGATAACTGGGCTGTCCCTGCTGTATTGTTACCTGCCTGGCTGTTGCGGCGACCAGTCGCGCCGCTGATGGCTGCCTAGGCGCTGTGCAGCTCAGCAGGTATGTGTTCCCTGTGTGATAACTGTACTGTCCCTGCTGTATTGTTGCCTGCCTGGCTGTTGCGGCGACCAGTGGCACTGCTGATGGCTGCCTAAGCGCTGTGCTGCTCTGCAGGTATGTGTTCCCTGTGTGATAACTGTACCGTCCCTGCCTATATTGTTACCCAACTGGCTGTTGCAATGAGCAGTGGCGCCACTGATGGCTGCCTAGGCGCTGTGCTGCTCATCGAATATATGTTCACTCCGTCTATAACCCCCAGGGTACATCTAATGTATACCTATATGTGTTATGTATATCTGCACTGTCACTGTTTAACTGTACCTAAGTGGCTGTTGCACAACAATCCAAACCAAATTCCTAGTATGCGCAAGTATACCTGGCCAATAAAGCCGATTCTGATATTTCCACACATAACCAAATAGGGATTCAGTATTGAATCCCGGCGGTCGGGATCCCGGCGTTCAGAATCCCGAGCCGGAATCCCGACAGCCAAAATCCCGACAAGGGGGGGACGTGGATCGCCCCCCCTTGCGGGCTCGCTGCGCTCGCCACGCAGCGGGCCCGGTGCCTCGCTACGCTCGGCACACTAATTTATTCTCCCTCCATGGGTGTCGTGGACACCCCAGGAGGGAGAATGTG
Organism: Crinia signifera; assembly: GCF_055691185.1. NCBI lineage: Eukaryota > Metazoa > Chordata > Amphibia > Anura > Myobatrachidae > Crinia > Crinia signifera. The sequence continues at coordinate 127,408,347 of NC_139217.1, forward strand.
TCGGGATTTCGGCGGTCGGGATTCCGGCGTCGGGATTCTGAACGCCGGGATCCCGACCGCCGGGATTTTAACTGCATCCCACCAAATAGTACTGGTCACCGCATATAACCATATAGTATTGGTCACCACACATAACCATATAGTACTGGTCACCACACATAGGCATATAGTACTGGTCACCACACATAGCCATATAGTACTGGTCACCACACATAGCCATATAGTACTGGTCACCACACATAGGCATATAGTACTAGTCACCACACATAACCAAATAGTACTGGTCACTGTATATAACCATATAGTACTGGTCACCACACATAGCCATATAGTACTGGTCACTGCATATAGCCATGTAGTACTGGTCACCAAACATAGCCATATAGTACTGGTCACCGCACAAAGCCATATAGTACTGGTCACTGCACATAGCCATATAGTAGTGATCACAGCATATAACAATATAGTACTGGTCACAGCATATAACCATATAGTACTGGTCACCACACATAGCCATATAGTACTGGTCACCACACATAGCCATTTAGGCCCTTATTCTAGTTCATTCTTTCTGACAAAATCCTTCTTAGCTGGACAAAACCATGTGCACTGCAGTTGGGGCAGATGTAACTTGTGCAGAGAGAATTAGATTTGGGTGGGGTTTTACTTCAAAGTGAGATCTGTATTGCAGTGTAAAAATAAATCAGCCAGTATTTACCCTGCACAGAAACAAAATAAATCACCCAAATCGAATTCTCTCTGCACATTTTACATCTGCCCCCCTGCAGTGCACATGGTTTTGTCCATCTAAGAAGGATTTTGTCAGAAAGAGTGAACTAGAATAAGGGCCATAGTACTGGTCACCGCATATAGCCATGTAGTACTGGTCACCGCACACAAAGGACTTTAAGTCCTGTGCGCATTTTTATGGAAATTTTTGCAGGCACATTGCTGGAAGCAAACCGGCAACAAGGGCGACCTTGCACTGTTGAAAATTTCACAAAATTGCAACCAGGTCTGAATCAGGAACATAGGGCCTAATCCATACTCGATCATAAAGCACACACTTGATCGCAAAGTAAAATGTGCAGAGATATTTAGTTTAGGGTGGGTGGTTTCAAACTGAAATCTAAATTGCTGTGCAGAAACAAAATAACATGCCCAAATCTAACTCTCTCTGCACGTTACATCTGCCCCACCTGCAGAGCACATGGTTTTGCCCATTTTTGAAAGTCTGAATTAGGCCCTTTCTCTGTTATATTCGGTTACCAAAAACAGCATCTAACTGGCCACCCGGTTGTCACGTGATTTGGTTAGCCAATGAGATAGATCCGAACATGTGCTAGATGGGCAAAAGAACCCAGTAAATCTGAGCCGCTCATCTCTATCCCTAATATCACCATGGAAAGGAATTATACCATCAGCATACCTCTGCAGTAGCGTTTATTAGAAAAAGTAAACAGCTCGAATAAGCTTGATGCCTCAAAGGCCCCCTCCTGTTAGATTTTATTGCATGTTGCAGGTCATAACTTTTTATTGACCCTGCATAAAGTATTATTGAACTAGAGAGTTACACAGCCGTCAAATATGTGTCAGTAATGCTCATAAATATTCAGAGATTTACAAGTCTACTATGATGCTTGCTATTTTATTTATTTATTTAGTTATGGTTCAAATGATGCTGAAAAGAATTGAATTTATGAGTTGAAAGAAAGCATGAGATAACTGCACATTGTTTGATCCATCCTCTGGTGGGTGATTATACTACTGGAAGACATACAGTACTAGTAATTGGTGCTTGATACAGTTATGGCAAGAGGAGAACATTGGTCAGTTATCAAAGAAAAGTGATTGCAAAGCAATTTTTAGCCCTGCTAGCATTTTTAGTGTTCCTAATGTGAGCCTCTATTGTGTGGCATAAATCTATATATTTGTATGGTATGTGTATGTATATTACCTATAGATTACATATAGATTGTCTAAAGATCTAAAGAGACTCTATAGTCCCTGTAGCAGGGGCGGGTTAAGAGAGATAGGGACCTTTATTCAGACTCTGTGTGGGCCCCCTCCTCGCTGGCAGCACCACGGTACACTCTGACAGCTGGCTTTGTACTGCACATTTGCTGGGTTTATGGAACATCTCCAGAGACATCCCTACTGAGCATGTGCAACTTACCGGGAAAATGTCTGCCATGCCATTTTTCCTTTGATTTCTGTCTGCAGTGGGTCTCTGGAGTGACAAGTCTGGGACCAGAAAGCCATGTGCACAGCACACCCTGCACTCATTAAAGATATGCCAGTGACCCAAATAAATAGTTACTCTAATGCTTAACATTTTATTACCTCACCTACCACCCACAAAGGTGGTAAGAGCCTTAATCTGACTGGCCTGTTTGTCTAACTGCTGTAGTGGCACCAGTCCAGGCTGCCAGGGCTGCCACTAGGAATTTTGGGGCCTGGGACTGATTTCCAGTCCGCCCCCACCCCCCTTCATTTACTGCCCAACTCCTGCTGCAGGTCCCGAAGCACAGGCTTCTTCAATTAAAATGCAGCACCTGCTGGTGTGCCAATCAGTGCCCGTGTACCGGCAGCTGCTCTGATTGGCTAATGGTACACAAGCTCTGATTGGTTCAAAAACCGGTGCAGCATTTTAATTGGCCGCCGGCTTCCTGCATTGAAGAAGCAGGTAGCACAGCCGAGGCAGTCGGGGGGGCGGGGGGTTTGCACTTCCAGAGGCCTGAGCCCGGGACAGCTGTCGGTGGCCCTGCAGGCTGGTAAAGCCTATTACTGGTTTTAGCCATTTCAGGAGGACTACATGCTTTTGTTGCCCCAAGTTTGCTACTACCAGCCTAGCCATACATATATAATTATAATACAATTAACAGTATTGCACAGATTTGTGCTCCGTGGTGTTTAAAACCAGCATAGATCAGTGGTGGTTCAGTCTAGAAGGTCAAAGTTTTTTTCTGTTGGGTCCAAAGGTGACAATTACTAAATATTGCACTTTGGACCCCAAACTTCCTTTAGTGGGAGCCCTGTGTATAGATAGTCTGAATGCTGATTGTTATTAAAATCAGTTTGTGTGTCACCTATATAATATCACAGTCTTTTCATCTTGCCTATTTATCGCCTGCAACTTGGCATTGTTTTTCTTTCCCCTGACGATGGGCTATTTTTATTTATCCTAATTTAACTGATATCTTCTTTCTATTAATCCAGTAACCATAGTAATTGCCATTAACTGAGTGAATCTACGGTGTCATCCCATAAGTATGTCTGATCCTCTCTGTATGAGTTATTGGCCAGTGATTGCGGTTACATAATGAAAATTCAGAATCTCACACATGTTTTTCAGTTACATATCAAGAACATAGTAGCACATGGTGAAGTTGATGGACCTTTGTGTTTATCAACCTCGCTAAGCTTCATAAATTGTAGCTGCATTGATCTATGGCACAATACAAATTGCCAATGGGAACATTTCCAATGAAGTCCCTGGGCACAAAATGGGAGCAAAATAAATTTCCCGGATCTATCACCCCCTCTTCAGATAAAACTTTTCCTATGAGAAAACCATCCAACGCATTGTGAATTATGTTTGTGAATTGGCCATCGGGACGTTATGTGGTATGGATTTGTTGTGCTCTCTTTCTTCGCTTAGCAATGGATGATCCTTTCTTCCTTATATGGTTTTTGGCAGGAAATAAATTAATTTATTGTAAGACCAATTTCTGTGATGACCATGAGCAAACATAAGGATATTTCACAGTAGTATTTGTAGCCGTTATATATTGTAACCTTTACATTCCAATTATTAATGAGTTTGCCTGCTTGGGAACCTTCTCTAGAGCTCCTATATCCTTGGTAAAGTGAGGAACCCAAGAGTATATCCTATATTCAAGGGTATGATCTACCGTTACTATTGACGGAATACATATGGATGACTAATGGTGGGGATGCTGACGGGCACAATACCGTCACCGGCATCCAGATAGAGGGAATCCCCACAGGGTTCCATAAGTATACTTACCTTCCTCATGCCCTTCTTTAATGTGGTGTACACACGGTTCAATTTTGTCTATTTTTCTATTCGATTTTGGGTACTTGTTTCCTAGCAGGGCGCTCACTAAGCTATTTGCTTAGTGGGCTATTCTGCATAGTGAAATCGCATCGCACATCGCATGGCTTTTTGTGCCTTGCGATTTCAGTAGTTAATTTTTATGCGTGCGATGCGATGTGCAATGCGATCTCAGTAGTTAATTTAGTTAATTTATTCACTGCACCCTGAGTGAAATCACACATTGCATTGCATGGCCCTTTTTTGTGGTGTGAGATGTGAGATGCGATCTCAGTAGTTCATATGGTAAAACACCTAAAAAAAAAACGAAACGTGGCGAGCGGCGGCGGAACGCGCCCTCTGACCTTTTCATACCCGCACTATCCACATCGTCGTGGAGTTGACTTTATATAGTGTGGGGAGCGCAGCAAGCCACCGAGCCCGAAGCGTGGCGAGCGTATGCGGATTACTTTACATTTATTCCACGTCCTCTCACTGCGCTTCGGGCTCGGTGGCCCGCTGCACTCGCCACACTATATAAAATCAACTCCACGCCGATGTGGATAGTGGGGGTATGAAAAGGTCGGAGGACCCGTTCCACCACCGCTCGCCACGCTTTGGGGTGACGTGGAGAGTGGTGCTGTTTTACGTGGTATACCATATTAACTACTGAGATCGCATCTCACATCTCATGCGATGCGATGTGCGATGTGATTTCACTACGTTAGCGTACATAGGAAATCTGGGCGCCCTGCTAGGAAACAAGTACCCGATTTTGCTTATATAAGCAAAATCTAATCAATATCAAATGGAAGTCGAACACTTTTGCTTCGATCCCGATGTTCGGCCCTGTACATTCGATCCCGATTAGCAAAGCAATAACCCCTTAACTCTAACCCTCCCTCCGCGCAGCATAACCCTAACATTTCTACCCCACAGCCTAACACGCCCTCATCTAAGCAACACTCATTGGTGTGCAAGCTGTTGCTGCACAAGCTATTTCCTGGTACTTTTTACACCTTCATTAATACAGGGGAAAAAACATTTAAAATATTTTCACAATGTTATTTTTTTAAATATATGTTTTGGGATTATACTTGCAATCGTTGCCAATCTCTTTTTGAACTAAAGTCTTTGCTAATTTGGTTTTCCTTTTTCACATCTTGTGCTACATCCCTTATATTTCCATAATTAATTTTCAGTGCCTTCTGGGTTTAACAATTACACTGTTCTCTGTTCTTTCCATAATTGCCTTCAATACTTTCTTCTTCAACCACTTTGGTTGCCTTATAGTCCTAAAATGTTTGTATCCATAGAGTATTTAATTAAAATCTTTCCAATCACTTTTATTTAAGACTACAATTTCCCAGTTTAGAAGCTTCAATGCTTCTTTGAGCTGTTTTGCAGCTCAAACTTTGTAACATGTAGGGGGCAATCCAATGGTCGTTAGGTCGACGCCACTAAGGTCGACATGGGCCAAGGCCGACACCTAAAAAGGTTGACATAGGCTTAGATCGATAGGTCATTAGGTCAACACAAGCATTATGTATACAAGGGCAAGGTCGACAGTCAAACGGTTGACATTGGGTTTTTCACTTTCCCTTGAGCCGACATGTGCCGACAGGCGGTATTTCATGGCGGGAGAATAAAATAATGTGCCAAGCATAGCGAGGCACGGTGCCCGAAGCATGGTGAGCAGACGCGGTGCACCGATACAGTGTCCATGTGGACTGTCGACATTCGGGACAAAAAAAGTGAAAACCCATATCGACCTTTTTGACTGTCCACCTTGCCCAATGTCGACCTAATGTTTGAAACGACCTAATGACCTGTCGACCTAAGCCCATGTCTACCTTTTCAGGTGTTGACCATGGCCCATGTTGACCATCAGTGGTTGGCACAATGCATGTTGACCTTAGTGCTGCCGGCCCTATGACCCATACCCAATCCAATTCAGTACGATGAAGTCGTGGGTGTATCCATTGTGGCAGCTGCCACACTTTTATAAGGCTCCGACCACTTTTGTGTGAAGTGGGGCTGATTTCAGACCTCAAAGTGTTCAAATTTAGGTGCTGTTGCCGGCATTAACACAAAGTGGCAACAGCACAACACACCCTGGACTGACCCCTGTAGCTCAGTTACAAAGTAAATGTCACCATCTTGTCATCACTGTGTAGTAAATGTTCTATTAGACCAGGGCTGGGCAACACCGGCCCTCCAGATGTTAATGAACTACACATCCCAGGATGCTTTGCATTAGTTTTGCTATGTGGCCATGCTGAAACTGATGCAAGGCATGCTGGGATGTGTAGTTCATCAACATCTGGAGGGCCGTGTTGCCCAGCCCTGTATTAGACACTAGCACATCCAGCAGAGCTTCCAAGTTGTGACAGGCACAGTAGTTATATGTTATAATCTATAAGAAATGATGCTGGGAGTAAACGGCCCATAGAACATCAGGATTTTTCACAGTATGCTAATGGTCTAATGGAGCTACCTGGAGGCTGCTTTGTGTATTTTATATATTTTCCTTATATTAAAAAAAAAAAAAGATCATTGGAACTGGCCTAGCCTATTAGTGACTGCCCCCTACATTGATCTGCTTTCTGGTGTCAGGCCCCTCCACAGGGACCAGTCAATATCTCGCATGTGCCACCGATTAGCCCGGAGCAGCTAATCAGCCTTTCCCACCCCTGGCTGTGTGCCATCGCCTTCAGTCAGCAGCTAGCTTCCATGCACTAGCCTGCACTGGCACCCAAGTAACTGTTCTGAGCTCCTCCAATTAGGGCTCAGTACACACACTGCTCTGATGCTTATCCTCAGGTGACTGACTGAGTATTTGGGTATTTTATTGCTTGATTGGGCTAGGTAAATCATGGCTATTTGTGCTGTCTTTTCATTTCAGATTACAAATTGTTATATTGATGTTTAACCCCTTCCTGACACAGCCAGTTTTTGCCTTCCTGACAGAGCCCTTTTTTTCAAATCTGACATGTATCACTTAAGTGGGGATAACTTTTTTTTGCTTTTACTTATCCCAGTGATTTTGAGATTGTTTTCTCGTGACACATTGTACTTCAAATTAGTGGTAAATTTGGGTCGATACAGTCTGTGTTTTTTTGTGAAAAATACCAAAATGTCGTAAAAAAATGGAAAATTTAGCAATTTGCAAAATGTTAAATTTTCTGCTTGTGAGACAAATAATCATACCACTCAAAATAGTTAATAACTAACATAGACCATATGTCCACTTTATGTTTCCATCATTATTTCAACTTCCTTTTAATTTTTTTGGACACTAGGAGGCTTAAAATATGAATAGCAAATTCTCAAATTTTCAAGAAAATTTCAAACACTGATTTTTTTAGGGACCAGTTCAGTTCTGATGTGACTTTGAGGGACTTGTATGTGAGACACCCCCATAAATGATGCCATTTCAAAAACTGCACCCCTCACAGTATTCAAAACAGCATTTTGGAAGTTTGTTAACCCTTTAGGTGTTTCACAGGAATTAAAACAAAGTGTAGGTAAAATTTCATTTTTTTTGCAGATTTGCAATTTTAATACATTTTTCTAAGGAACACAGTAGATTTTACTAGAGAAATGTGACTAAAAATTGATTCCCCCAATTCTTTTGTTTTCATAAATATCCTATATGTGGCCCTAGTGTGCACGTTGACCAAACCACAGGCTTCATAATAGAAGGAGCACCTAATTGATTTTGGAGCCTCCTTTTTATGAGATTATTTTTTACGCACCATGTAGGATTCTAGGCACCATAAGATGCTAAAAGTTAGGAACCCCCCCACAAGTGACCCCATTTTGCAAACTACACCCCTCAGGGAATTCATCTAGGGGTATAGTGTACATTTCAAACCCCCAGGGGTTTCACCAATTGTGGTACAACTGGGCTGTGAAAATGAAAAATTAAATTTTTTACACAAAAATGCAGTTCTGGCTCAAAATTTTTCATTTTCACAAGGAATGAAGGAGACAAAGCACCCCAAAATCTGTGCCCCAATTTCTCCCGAGTACGGCAATGCCTCACATGTGACCAAAAAATACCATTTGGGTGCATGGCAGGACTCAGAAGGGAAGGAGTGATTTTTGTATTTTGCAGCTCAGATTCTGGTGGAATTTTGGTGGGTGCTATGTCGCATTAGCAAGACCCCCAAAGCACCAATACAGTGGAAGCCCCCCACAAGTGACCCCATTTTGCAAACTACACCCCTCAGGGAATTCATCTAGGGGTATAGTGTACATTTCAAACCCCCAGGGGTTTCACCAATTTTGATACAACTGGGCTGTGCAAATGAAAAATTACATTTTTTTACACAAAAATGCAGTTCTGGCTCAAAATTTTTCATTTTCACAAGGAATGAAGGAGACAAAGCACCCCAAAATCTGTGCCCCAATTTCTCCCGAGTACGGCAATGCCTCACATGTGACCAAAAAATACCGTTTGGGTGCATGGCAGGACTCAGAAGGGAAGGAGTGATTTTTGTATTTTGCAGCTCAGATTCTGGTGGAATTTTGGTGGGTGCTATGTCGCATTAGCAAGACCCCCAAAGCACCAATACAGTGAAAGCCCCCCACAAGTGACCCCATTTTGCAAACTACACCCCTCAGGGAATTCATCTAGGGGTATAGTGTACATTTCAAACCCCCCGGGGTTTCACCAATTGTGGTACAACTGGGCAGTGAAAATGAAAAATTGAATTTTTTACACAAAAATGCAGTTCTGGCTCAAAATTTTTCATTTTCACAACGAATGAAGGAGACAAAGCACCCCAAAATCTGTGCCCCAATTTCTCCCGAGTACGGCAATGCCTCACATGTGACCAAAAAATACCATTTGGGTGCAAGGCAGGACTCAGAAGGGAAGGAGTGATTTTTGTATTTTGCAGCTCAGATTCTGGTGGAATTTTGGTGGGTGCTATGTCGCATTAGCAAGACCCCCAAAGCACCAATACAGTGGAAGCCCCCCACAAGTGACCCCATTTTGCAAACTACACCCCTCTGGGAATTCATCTAGGGGTATAATGTACATTTCAAACCCCCAGGGGTTTCACCAATTGTGGTACAACTGGGCAGTGAAAATGAAAAATTAAATTTTTTACACAAAAATGCAGTTCTGGCTCAAAATTTTTCATTTTCACAAGGAATGAAGGAGACAAAGCACCCCAAAATCTGTGCCCCAATTTCTCCCGAGTACGGCAATGCTTCATGTGTGACCAAAAAATGGCAGGACTCAGAAGGGAAGGAGTGATATTTGGATTTTGCAGCACAGATTCTGGTGGAATGTTGGTGGGTGCTATGTCGCATTAGCAAGACCCCCAAAGCACCAATACAGTGGAACCCCCCCACAAGTGACCCCATTTTGCAAACTACACCCCTCAGGGAATTCATCTAGGGGTATAGTGTACATTTCAAACCCCCAGGGGTTTCACCAATTTTGATACAACTGGGCTGTGCAAATGAAAAATTACATTTTTTTTACACAAAAATGCAGTTCTGGCTCAAAATTTTTCATTTTCATAAGGTATGAAGGAGAAAAAGCACCCCAAAATCTGTGCCCCAATTTCTCCCGAGTACGGCAATGCCTCACATGTGACCAAAAAATACCAGTTGGGTGCATGGCAGGACTCAGAAGGGAAGGAGTGATTTTTGGATTTTGCGGCTCAGATTCTGGTGGAATGAATGGTGGGTGCTATGTGGCATTAGCAAGACCCCCGAAGCACGGTGAAATGATGAACCTAATAATCCATAGATGTGTGGTATATTTTAAAACACTCCTTTATACATAGGCCGGGTTTGTCGGGGCAAGTGTCACACTGGAAAATAGTTTGCTTTCTTATTCCCTTTTTATAGCAAACTTTGCACCTTTTTTGTGTCCTGCCCTTTTTTCCAGTGGAGGGGATTTCATCAGGAAAATGCTGCCCTGGTACAATACGGGGGCCAGTACTAGAAGTACTGGGGCCCTCTGCCTGCTGGTTCCCAAATATTAGGCTCTTTATGACTTCCTCTTGAAAGTGCATAAATGTCCCCCTCTGGCTGGTAGAACGGAATAGCACGTAAGCGTTATACAGTGCCATCTGGATGATATACACGGCCAGCTTCTTGTACCAGATTTTTGTTTTCCGCAGGGCACTGTACGGCTTCAGTACCTGATCTGAAAGATCCACTCCGCCCATGTACTTATTGTAATCCAGGATACAATTAGGTTTGGAGGTGTGGGTACTGGTACCTCGTACAGGGACGGAGGTGGTACTGTCTCCGTGAATTGTTGTCAGTATAAGGACATCCCTCTTGTCCTTATATTTGACCAACAACATATTTTCGGTGGATTGTGCCCTGCTTTCACCCCTTCTCATTACTTGGGCAATGTGCGTTTTTGGGAGGCCTCTTTGGTTCTTGCGCACAGTACCGCAAGCTGCTGTACCTCTTGAACCAAGGGCCTTAAACAGGGGGATGCTAGTGTAAAAGTTATCCACATAGAGGTGATAACCTTTATCCAGGAAGGGGTGCACTAAATCCCAGACAATTTTTCCACTAACACCTACGAGGGAGGGGGGGCATTCTGGCGGTTCAATTCTTGAATCCTTCCCTTCATATACCCTAAACCTGTGAGTGTACCCTGAGGTGCTTTCACACAGCTTATACATTTTTATGCCATACCTTGCCCTCTTACTGGGAAGGTACTGGCGGAATTTAACCCTTCCTTTAAAATGTATAAGGGACTCGTCTATGCAAATGAATTTATCTGGGATGTACATCTCTGGAAATTTGGCACTGAAATGATCAATGACCGGCCTGACTTTGAATAGCCGGTCAAAGGTGGGATCATCTCTGGGTGGGCACTGTGCATTATCGTTGTAATGCAAAAATTTAAGGATTAACTCAAAACGAGTCCGGGTCATGGCCATACGGTAAAGTGGGGTGCTGTACAGAACATCTGTACTCCAATATTGCCTAATTTCTGGCTTTTTTACTATGCCCATATGAAACACCAGACCCCAAAACGTCATCATCTCTACTGCATCTACAGGGGTCCACCTAGCAAATGATGACGTGGGGTTTTGAGCAATAAACTGCTGGGCATATAAATTAGGAGAGTTGGTTATGGAAACCTCCAACTTATCTGCGCAAATGTATGTGCAGCCACAAAAGGGATCAGCTCATAGGTGTCCCCACACCTCACAATAAATTTCAAAAAGACTTTAGTGTATAAATACACAATTTGAGGAGATCCCTTCACCGGCGCACACCAGAGGAATAAAGGAAAGATACGTCCCTAATAAGTGGACTACGTTCCTCTTCTCCGCCTCCGAATCGGGGATAGGATCACTTCCTGAGTTACCCCTTAGCTTAGTTTTGGGCGCCTTTTTTCTTCCTGTAGAATTGATCTGCTTCCTCGGTGTTAACCGTGGGTTTTGCAGACCAGGGTAAAAGGCACAAAAAATATCCAATAGTGAAGTAAATTCTTTTTATTTAATGACATAAAATGCAAAACATGCAACCAAAAAAATGTATATAACACACCAAATAGTAATGGGCCAAGTACTGATGGAATGCAAGGTGGATAATTACCATTTAAATAGAGAACTGAGTTTAGGCAGCTCTCATAGATCGCATAAAGTATCCAAAGACTCAAGGTAGGTACCGGTACACCCTCGTCGAGATCCAAGGACACAGGCAACGATATCCACACTGCTTCACCAAACAGAAAACTTCCAGGGCCCCTCCGACGCGTTTCTACCTCTACTGAGGTCTTTATCAAGGAGTGTGTTACTGTGTAATGGAGTCTGTTATTTATTCACTGACTGGCCAATCCCCGTTGTTCCTGGCCAGGCACATGGTCCAATAGTGCGCCAGAGATCTGACTCTGTGTCTAGTCAGTTTCCGGCAAAGTGCGGCTCCCGCACTTCCGGTTTTGTATGTCCCACTTCCGGTGATCGCGTCTCTGTTCCTTCTAATGAGACGGAACCTCCCTGATGTTGTATAAGGTTACCATGGTAGCGGCGCTTTGTTCAGGATTGTGGGTAAACAGTTCTTCTCCATTGCTCGGCGTGGTTTATAAGTTCTTTGAGAACGTAGTAGCGCCCGCCATTTTGGAATTGGGCAAGATTGTGCCCACACTTCGATTTTGGTTATAAATAATGGTTTTTCCACATAGAAAAAAAGGGGAAATATAAAACAAACATTATAAAGAGGCATCTTGATGGGTTTTAAATAATGGTTATAAAACAAACATTATAAAGAGGCATCTTGATGGGAAATATGATATTTAAAATATGATATTTAAAAGGATGGTTTTTACGTAGAAGTTCATAAAATTCATACAATTCCATATAAATTAGTTTGGTCCACCATTAAATTTATAAAATCATCAGAGAAAAATAATTTGAAAAAGTCAATTTCTCTGAGACCTGTGGAATCAAATTGGATTCCTGGGATGGCCAAAAACTCAGGAACCTGGGGCTCAAAATTGTCTGGTGGTGGGGTCCATACGAGATCAATTATTGGGGGGGGGGGTCTCAGCTGCTCTACGGGGGCGTCTTTGAGGGGGTCCCTCATCACTAGAGGAGGAAGAGGAGCTTAAGATGAATCCTTCAAATTCCCCGCTTGCCTCACTGGCTGTGTCAGAGTCAGAGGCAAGCATGGCATATGCCTCCTCCGCTGAATACATTCTTCTGGATGACTGGGATGACATTTGGGATGACATTTGGGATGCCATTTTTATTTTTGTGTTTCTGGTAGTGAAATGTTTCAACACGTGTATAGTGTAGGGGGGGTACAAACTTTATTTCAACACGGGGGGTATGTAGTGTGTAGTGTGTATGTAGTGCAGAAAAAAAAAATACTTTATACAGGAATTTGATCCCAATAAAAAAAAAAAAAATTGAAGGGGTTAAAAAAAAAAAAAAAAAGGTCCTGCGCCAAAAATTGAGCACAGATGTTGGTCAGTAACGTCCGTCACTGAACAGCGCTCAAAGGCAACAGGAATTTGATCAAAAAAAAAAAAAAAAAATAGATCAACCCTGTGCCGAAAAAGCTGATCAGTGATGTACGTCACTGATCAGCGCACAGTGGCCACAGGACACCCACAAAATCACAGTGTGTGTAAAAAAAAAATTTAAAAAAAGACCCCACAGCACCCTCAAAAAAAAAAAAAAAGGTGATCAGTGATGCGACACTGATTACTACCAGTGAGGGGCAGCAGGTGCACAACCTTTGGTGCAACTGACAGTGCAACTGGCAGCAACTGACAGGTATATATATATAAAAAAAAAAACCCTGCACCCCCAAAAAGTTGCTGATCAGCACAGATATACTGATCAGCACAAAAGGGGGGGTAGCAGACACAAAATATAGCACTCTCTATCACTCTCTGTCACTATCTCTCTCTATCTCTCTATCTCTCACTATCTATCACTATCTATCACTCTATGACACTGCAGCAGCAGCACTGACAGTTATATATATAAAAAAAAAACCTGCACCCCCAAAAAGGGGGGGTAGCAGACACAAAATATAGCACTCTCTATCACTCTCTGTCACTATCTCTCTCTATCTCTCTATCTCTCACTATCTATCACTATCTATCACTCTATGACACTGCAGCAGCAGCACTGACAGTTATATATATATAAAAAAAACCTGCACCCCCAAAAAGGGGGGGTAGCAGACACAAAATATAGCACTCTCTATCACTATCTCTCTCTATCTCTCACTATCTATCACTATCTATCACTCTATGACACTGCAGCAGCAGCACTGACAGTTATATATATAAAAAAAAACCTGCACCCCCAAAAAGGGGGGGTAGCAGACACAAAATATAGCACACTCTGTCACTATCTCTCTCTATCTCTCTCTATCTCTCTATCTATAACTCTATCACACTGCAGCAGCAGCAGGAAGTCACAAGAAGTCAGATCCAGGAAGCATCCAGCACGCTACAAGCAGTGATCAGGTGATCAGGTAAGTATTTTGCAAGGATCAGGTCAGTATATCACGGCAGATAGGTACGGTGACCGCACTGCACGCAATTCCAGACCGGAATGGCGTCTGCAGTGCAGTCACCGTTAGTTTAAATCACCCTCCATGGCTGTGATTGGTCCGTCGGTCCGGCGAACCAATCACGGCCTTTGGGGGCGGGTGGGGTGAGGTGGGGTGACACCAGTGTCACCCTTACACCCCGTGGTGATTGGTGCTGTACTTTACAGCACCAATCACCACCGATCCCTGTGTCACCGGCGAACGTTATTCGCCGGTACACAGAAAACGCTGTAATTGGCTGTTCACATTTGAACAGCCAATCACAGCGATCGCCGACGGGGGGGAGGCATCGCCACCCCCCCTGGGCATGCAGGGACATGTCTGCTGTCAGGGACAGCAGACATGTTTAAACTGTCACCGCGTCTATAGACGCGGTGACAGTTAAATGGCATGACGTACATTTATGCCATGTGTCGGGAAGTACATCCCGGCCATGACGTAAATGTACGTCAAATGTCGGGAAGGGGTTAAAATTAATAAATGTTTATTCGCACAGGACCTTATTCAGGTCCGTTCGGGCCCTCTTCATTTGCAAGGGGTCCGATGGTGTGCGTCTGCACATGCCCAGATGCATTTCTGCGCAAGGTGCGTGCGGCCACGGTGAACATTGCAGGCGAGTGGGGGGGCAGCGGGCAGGGGTAATCGCCCTTGGGAACGCCCAGCATTTCATGGGCATTCCCATGGAAATCGCCAGGTGATGTGGGCGCCTGGGACGGGCAGCTGACATCACCTGGGTGCCTGGGACGGGCAGCTGACAGTGCGCCTGGGACGGGCACAGATATTACCGGATGTCAGCTGCTTGCCCATTTACTACTGATCAGGGTTTGTTATAAGCACCTTTAGTTTTTCAGTTTTTATATTTGCGTATTTTCTTTTGTTATGTTCGATTATTTTCACCTGTCAAGCCAGGTTACAAGTCAGTAGGACTTACTGGGACTTGTACAACTATAAACTACAGCATGAACAGTTGCACAGTAACATTACACTACTGATAATGCCATTGTTTTCATTGTGGCTGGAGATCAGTATTTGCTCATCAAATTATAATCAACCTGTATGTACTGTACACATTGCATGGCATTTTTATCCACTTTAATCTCCGTGATCAATAAAATAAGTTTTTTTGTTTTTTGTTTGTTTGTTTGGTGAATTAATTCATAATTTGCGTTAATGTGGGTCATTATGTATTATTTCCTTTATCAATAAGATGGATAAAGCACATGTACTAGATAATACCAACCAATGGTCAGTACCTTCAGTATTAGGCTTCCTGTTATCCATTACATTGCTTGTTTGTGTGACAGCACTACAAGATATGTACAGTTATATATCAACAATTATAATTATTAAAGGGATGTACTGTACTGATCAGTATTTTGTATCAATAATCTGCAATATAAGGAGTCAGTGTTTGATGATGAGCTTCCCTAGAGACTGGGTTTTGAAGCATACTGTATATGAAATAGTTTAATCTTTAGATTGTTTGTGTAAAGCAGATTATACAGTAGCTGTATGACTGGAAAATTTTCTTGGTCTTATGCACGTTGCATCCAGAGCACTTTACAGCCCCAAACAATACTCTCTCCAAGACACTATACCACCCAAGCTCTACTCCCTACAAGACACTATACCACCCCAAACAATACTCTCTGCAAGACACTATACTGCAACCAACAATACTCTCTGAAAAGTCACTTATACCACCCCGAACACTACTCTCTGCAAGACAGTATGCCACCTGAACACTACTTTCTACAAGACGCTATACCACCACAAACACTACTCTCTGCAAGACATTGTACCATGTTGAATACTACTCTTTGCAAGACACTATCACACAGCGAACACTACTCTCGGTACTTGCGTAGATAAATGGCGGCAGTTACGTATTCAGCGTAGTGTCCCTGTCAGAATCAGCGTAGTGTTCCCGCGGCCAGCGTAGTTTTTTTTGAAAATATGTTTATTCAGAGCCATTGCATGTAGAAGGTAGACATTTTACAATAAACAATGAACAGTAAACAATATGTAGTATATACCTTCTTGAGCATAGCAGACATAATATTAGCAGGATCATGTTACATAGTGTCAAGAACTTGTTATCTGTGATGATAGTATATATTAAATTTCCTTAGTCCTTTTGTAATCTATATTATGAGTATCATTTGAGATTCTGCTGGCCACCGATGTAAATAAGAAAATAAGAGTGTTGCGTCTGCACATATATTTAGGGTTAACTAGGCCCATCATTTTCCATATAATATAACAAGGGGGGGGGGGGGGGGTGGAGGATATCATCTGATGGTGTACATAGGGAACATGTGGTTAGGGAGGGGAGGAGGGGGGGGGGAGGGGGAGGTACCTCATTGGATTTCTGCTCTGCAGTTCATTGTAAAAACTTGATACGTTCATACAACTACAGTATTCCTACATGTCTCAAGTATCTTATAAATATTTTGTCTTAATTCCGGGTCACGACTATCTATGAATGGTGCCCAGACAGCATAGAAGCGTGAAGAGGTCGAGTTTATGTTTCGAAGGATGTCATATCGGTCGTAATACATATATTTTAATAGGAGAGTTTCGACCTCAGTTACAGTGGGTACATGAGGGGTTATCCAGGCATTTAGTATAACTTTTTTAACTACCGTTACTATAAGTGTCAGGATGGGGGTTAGGTATAGCTGGGAAGGGGGGAGCGACCATGGGTCAAAATTTGCAAAAAGAAGTGGGATCGGATGGAGTGAAACTTTTGTTTGGAAGTTTCTATTTATGAAATATATTAGCTTAAACCAAAATTTCTTTATACACCTACAGTTCCAAAAATTATGGAGGTAATTTGCTGACTGGTGTTTGCATTTAGGGCATTTCCCCGATTCTTCTGGTACATAATGGCTGCGTTGTTGTTGGGTGATATAAGCTCTATGAAGAGTTTTAATATGTACCTCTTGGAGAATTGAGGCTTTTAATATACGTATGGTGGAATGATAATATTTATAGAGGAGTGTTTTGTCTTCTGATAATTGAATATCTTGCGACCATTTAAGCGTTATCTTTTCCCACACAGCCTCCGCCGGCAATTCCGCCAGTGTTTGATATAGAAATTTGGTTTTGTATTTACCATTTTGAAGTTTCATAATTGCAAGCTTTAGCCACGGTGGTGTAAGGCTCTGGGTGTTCATATTGGGAAGGGATCTGGCATAGTGCAGTAGTTGGTATATAGCGAAGTAGCTATTTGCGGGGAGACCGAACCTATCTTGAAGCTCCGAGGTCGCCAACATTTTGCCTCCGGGGTCAAATACCTGTGAAATAGCTTTGAGGCCTTTGTTTCGTAGACGGTGGAAGATCGAGCTATCTACACCTGGTGAGAACATTGGATTTCCCCAAATGGGGAGCCAGTGTGATACCTGGGGGTCGTGGCCCAGAGCAGTGGAGACCGCCCACCATGCTGTGTGGATGTCTTTAAATAGAGGGTTTTTGTATATGTGTGTTGGTATGTGAGTCTTGGGTGTGTGTAGGAGAGCGGCTGGGGAGTAAGGGGAGAACATAGCGCTGTCCACGTGGAAGTCTGAGTAGTCACTTTTCTCTAGTAGCCAACCTAGAGCGAATCTACACAGGAGTGATCTCGAGTATTGCTTTAGGTTTGGGATATTGAGGCCTCCCAGATCCTTGGGGAGGTGTAACTTGTGTAGTGCGATTTTTGGCTTTTTGCCATTCCAGAGGAATTGTGATATCAGGGAATTAATTTTAAGGATATCTTTATTGTTTAGCGGGATAGGGAGCATTTGCATCACGTACATCAGTTTGGGCAGAATCATGGATTTTATAACTTCTGTCCTACCTAGTAGCGACAGAGGCAAGTCTTTCCACGTGGACAGTGATTTGGTTATGTTTTGAATGATGGGGTCATAGTTGCTGGGGTATAGTTGTTCAATTGTTGCTGGTATGTATATGCCTAGATATTTTATCTGGGTTTTTTGAATCTTTATGCTGCGAAGATTTGGGTCATCTGGGAAAGAGGGGGGTTTTCCTCTCAGAGTCATCAACTCTGATTTGTGAATGTTAATTTTATACCCTGAGAAGGTGCCGAATTGTTGGATAATATTGTAGGCTTCGGGAAGTGAATGTTGTGGGGCAGTGAGAAATAGAAGCATATCATCTGCGAACAGGGATACTCTTAGGTCCACAGATCCAATTTGTATTCCCTGAAACTTCGGGGACTGTCGGAGGGCAATCGCCAGGGGTTCCAGGGCTAGGGCAAACAGCAGGGGCGATAAAGGGCACCCCTGTCTGGTGCCTCTTAAAATGGGGAACGGATCTGAAAGGATTCCATTGCAGTGTATCCTGGATGCAGAGTTGTTATATAGAGTGTTTAGTATGGAAATAAATTTTTCGGGGAACGAGAACTTACGCAGAGTGGTATATAGATGATCCCAGTGGACCATGTCGAAAGCCTTTTCCGCATCCAGCGATAGTATCGCCAGCGCGGGGCCCGACACGGCCCACTGGGACTGCTGCAAAACCGACAGTACCCTCCTGATATTTGTTACCGGATTGCGTCCCATAACAAATCCAGTTTGGTCTTTGTGTACAAGGATAGGTAACATTGGCTTTAGCCGCTCGGCCAAGATCTTAGTTAGGATTTTGTAATCCATGTCTAGCAGGGATATAGGTCTGTAGGAGCCTGGGTCTGATAAATCACGGCCTGGTTTGGGGAGCACTTTAATTGTGGCTGTATTAAAGTAAAGAGGGGCTTGGTCTGAGTGTAGAATAGAGTTGTACATGTCCATTAGTATGGGGGCGATTTGTGGTGCGAGGAGCTTGAAATATTCAGACGTCAAACCGTCTGGGCCTGGGGCTTTTCCGGGTTTGAGACCTGCTATAGCGTTTAGTACTTCGTCTAATGAAAAATCTTTACAAAGAGAATCGGACATGGGTGTCGTCAAGTGTGGTGTCGGAAGGTTTTCCCAGAATTGTGTGGATGCACAGTCATCAGAGGCGGGGGCTGAATATAGTGATTTATAATAGGCATTTAAGGTGTTGGCAATTTGCACATTAGTGGAGGTTATGGAGCCATCTTGACATTTCAGGGGATGGATTGTGGAGGGGGAGTTATATCCTTTGAGTAGATTAGATAGCAATCTACTAGATTTATTGCCATACTTGTGAAATTTAGCGTTGGAGGCAAATGTGTAGAGAGCTTCAGATTTTATAAAAAGACCCTCAAATGTGGCTTTGGCCTGGGTGTAGCTAAGTTTGGTGGCTGGGGTGGGAGAGGATTTATATCCCAGGAAAGCGGTTGTGAGGTCCTCTTGTGCTTGGGCAAAAGCTAGGGCTATCGTTTTGCGTTGGTATGAAGTGTGTGCGATTATAGCCCCTCTGATTGCTGCTTTGGAAGCCTGCCAGAATAGAGCAGGGTTCGTATGGGCCGTTTCTTTATTGTTTTGTGTATATTCATCCCATGCTTTTAAGACCACTGCTTTTAGGGAGTCGGATGTAGTAATGGATGAGGGGCATCTCCATGATATGAATGAGCTTTTTTCTGGTGATACTTTTAGGGAAATCCAGATCACAGCATGGTCTGATAGTGATATTGGTTCTATATGGGACATGAGGATTTTTGGGAATAGGTCTGTAGAAGTAAGTATGTAATCTATCCTGGATAGTGTGCTGGTGGCTGAGGAAAGACACGTGTAGTCACGGTCAGTGGGATGGAAGATCCGCCATATATCCTGTAGATGCAGTTGAGCTGCTAGGGCTGGGACACCTAAACTAGGGAGCTTTCTTGATGTAGGGAATTGTTTGTCTAATTCTGGGTGGGAAATTAAATTGAGGTCTCCACAGAGGATGATTGGGAGGTGCATGTATGGGGTGAGTTGTTTAATGATAGCCTGGAAGAACGTTTTTGTATAAGCATTAGGGGCATAGTCGTTAAGGAGGATGTATTGTGTTTGTGCGATAGTGAGGCGTGTTAGAGTATATCTACCCTCTGGGTCGGAGTATAAGGTGTCAGCTGTCAGCGGGGTGCGTCTCTTGCTCAGGACCACGACCCCTCGGGCCTTGGTGTTAAAGGATGCAGAGGAATGTACCTGCCATTGGAGAGCATTAAGTTTGGCGACCTCGGTAGGCATCAGATGAGTTTCCTGCAAACACACAATGTCAAGGTTTAATTTATTTAAATACATTAGAATCTTTTTGCGTTTTTGTGGGGAGTTGATACCACCCACATTCCAGCTACCCAATGTTAACGTGGTCATCTAGGTAAAAGGTAGGGGGAAGAAGACAATGATGTACAAAGCATATATTGAATTATATTTGTGAGACATAATATCTGCATAGTGGTACCCTGTGGGGGGAGAGGAGAGGGAGGGTGGAGGGGGGAAAATTGAAATAAAATTGAAGTGTAGACTTCCAAACATAAATATAACAAAACATTTTGTCATCGATATTTTGCTCATCGATGAGGTGTGGCGCTCCTTAACCTCGGAGCCCATAGTTGAACAGAACAGTAGAGGTATCTTGACCTCTAATTAACTAACTGTCGCCCGCCAGGCGATACTAGAGAGTGGGTAAATGCAATAGCAGGGGGAGGAGGGGGGGGAGGGGTGAGTAGAGAGATAGGCAAAAGGGAATAGAGATGGGCTTTCACATAGTATTGCCGATATTAAAAGCATACTGGCGTAGTCATAAGTGTTAGTCTGTAAAAACCCATATAATTGGATTAGTTTAAGGGAGGGTGGGGGGGGGAGGGGGGGGGAGTATGGAGGGGGGAGTTGAGTAGTGACGTAATAACAGGTGGAAGGGGGGGGGGGGGTGAGAGTTATACTGAAAAGAGGTTGGCTATCCACCTTATACCTTTTACAGTGGTTAAGGACAATACGGAGGTTAGACAAGAGGAAAGGTATAAGGTAGGGGTGGAGGCTAGAGCCTCGGTGGCTGGGAATTAGGTATGTTATTCCAGGAAAATATTATCTATCTGCACTTGCTGAACTGGACCTGCCAACATTCAGCAAAAGAAACAAGAGATATTGAACGATTTTCCATAGTATCTTATTGTACTAATGTAGGATAAGCTGCTAGACCAGTGTCCTGCCGCTTAATTATCTGCTGCCCAGTCTGTTTGTTGGTCTGCAGGAGGATTGGCTTCATCCAGGTAGGCGTCGGCATCCATATGGGAGAGAAAGTCTTTAAATGAGTTTCCCTCATAAATGCGTAGTCGCGCAGGATACAGCATGGCGAACTTTATCCCATCACGGATGAGTCTAGAGCAGGTGGGGGCGAAGTCTCTCCTAGCTTTAGAAAGTTCGGCGGAGTAATCCTGGAAAACAAGTATTTTATGGCCTTGCCACGTAATGTCCCTGATTTTTCGAGAGGATGACCATATGAGTTCCTTATGTAGGAAGTTTAAAGTCTTGAATATTACAGCGCGGGGCCTGGCGCCTTCTTGTGGCCGTTGAGAGCCCAGTCTGTGTGCGCGTTCAATGATTAGATCGTTACACCTGTCTGTGATATGCAAGAGTTCTGGTAAGGTGATTCTAATAAAGTCAAAGAGCTCCTGCCCTTTCACAGATTCAGGGATGCCTATCAGCCGTAGATTACATCTCCTGGACCTGTTTTCAAGGTCCTGAACCTTGTTATGGAGAAAGTTTATTTCCTTGTTTGCAGATTTAAGAGATGATTTTAAGTCAGTAATATCCGCAAAGTTTGCGCCTGCTGTTTGCTCTGTGGAAATAACCCTCTGTTGAAGCTGGTCTATTCTTCTGCCAAGATCGTCAGTCTGTGCCTTTAGCAGTGGACCTATGGCTGTTCTGATGGCCATAATCATGTCCCCATATGTGACTGGGGAATCGGGGGAAGGCAGGGTTTGGAGCGTCTGCGGGCACTCACTGTGGGAAACGCTCTGATTATCTTGGTGAGAGATGCGCAGGGGGGAAGTGGAATCCCTTGAGTCTGGGGCAGGTGAGGTTGGTGCAGCTCGGCGGGAGCTGGTGTCTTGCGCCATCTTAGGACCTGGTGTTTGGCGGTCTTTGTCTCTCCTGCGTGTTTGGTTGTTCGGCATAGCGTTGTAATAGCGCTTCATACAATGGGGTGTAGGTAGGGGGAGGTGAGTTAGTGGCGGGCGGCAGTTATGAAGGCAGAAGGCCGTGTATATTAGGTTTTCGGGCTGCCGGGTATTGGAGCTAAGGTCCCCTGTTACTGCTGCATCAGGGGGTGGGACCGGGAGTCCTCACTCATATAAATTTATAGAATTGCTGAGCCAGATGTCAGGTTAGATTAGAGGCAGGATAAATTATGTTGCAGGATAAATATAGACATCACTGAGCTTTAGTGGGGGGTGGTGGAGGATGGTAGTTTCCACCTGTGGCTATAGACCTGGGAGAGAGAGCAGGGTGTATGGTAGCCAGCGTGCAGCTCCTGAGCCTCCGTGTCTGACAGCTTATATCGATGTAGAAAGTCAGAACAGTGCAGTTCTTATGGAGAGAGCGCACACAGTCTCCTCCAGATGCTGTAATCAAATATTGATGGCTTGTGAGGCTTGGGGGTTGAGATGGGTAGCCCAGGGTGTCTGCTGTGATTGTGCAGCGTTTCTAAGATGGCGGCCGGGTCATGGGAGCAGGGAGGTTTAGAGTCTCAATTTTGTGCCCACACTCTACTCTGGAGGGAGGGCTGCCACTAGGGAGGACTCCGGAGGTGTTGGGAGATGTGCTGTGGTGAGGTGGGTACCTGTAGCGGGCGTAGAAGCCCGCGATCGCGTCCGCGGCGTTCGCGTCTCTCCCTGCTTCCAAAATTTAGGTCCCGGCTTCACCGGCCGCTCCGTCTGAGTAGGCCGCAACCCGCAAAGACGCTTAAAAGCGTCCTCCGGCTCCGCTGCACTACCCGGCGGGTGTCTCCGGTATCTGGGCGCTTGATTAGAAGGTCCGAGGGCACTGCAGTGGGGTTTATGCACCTTTTAATGCTGCTTTTCAGGTGCTTTTGGACGGAGCTCTCATGCGATGCGTCTGGTCCTGTTCCTGGTCAGGCCACGCCCCCCGCGGCCAGCGTAGTTAGCATATTCAGCGTCCCTGTCAGAATCAGTGTAGTGTTCCCGCGGCCTCTGTCAGAATCAGCGTAGTGTTCCCACGGCTAGCGTAGTTATCGTAGTGAGCGTCCCTGTCAGTATCAGCATCGTGTTCCCGCAGCCGCAGCCAGCATAGTCAGTACGTTTGCGGCTAACCGGAGATTACATTGTTAGGGTAGTCAGTCAGCGTTTCACAGTTAGCGTGTAGTCAGCATAGTCAGTACGTTCGCGGCTAGCCAGAGCTTATGTAGTTAGCGCAGTTAATACGTGTCATCATTATTGTTTAAGATGGATGACATGACAGGTGTGAATGTGTTCCTGAAACACCCCCGTTATCCACGCCAGCCCAAAGCGTGGCGAGCGGTACGCCCCATCCCGACCTGTTCATACCCCCACTATTCACGTCGGTGCTGAGCCGATTGTATAAAGTGTGACGAGCGCAGCAAGCCACCGAGCCCAAAGCGTGGCGGATACAGCGCCGCATATTACCTAACGTGTATTCTGCGGCTGCGCTCATCGCGATTCGGGCTCGTTTTATGCGTCCCCTCGTGGGGCTCGCTTCGCTTGTTACTCTTCAGGCTCAGTGGCTCGCGACACTTTATAAAATCAACTCCACGCCGATGTGGATAGTGGGTGTATGAACAGGTTTGGAGGAGCGTAACGCATCTCCTTGCAGGGCTCGTTATGCTCGCCACGCTTCGGGCTGGCATGGATAGTGTTTGTTTGAAAAGGAAGCATTGCCAGTATGTAAAATGGAGCACTGGCAAATATGTCCTTTATTGTGCATGAGACGCACTTGCGCCCACACACCCCTTTCTGCACAAGATGCACGTGCTACCGAACCCCTAACCCCGTTTCCCTGAAGAGGACAAAGGGCAGGGATGACGTACCCTGCCGCAAAAATTACTGAGACGCTCGGGCGTCTCAGGCAGATGGAGCGCCTCTCCGCCGCCGCCTGCATGATCGCCTCTCTGCCGGCATCCGCCAGCACAGGGGATCTGTGAGAGAGGCGCTCACTAGGCTTGCCAGGGATGCCGGGGACAGAGCTGCAGCTCGCGGGGACAGTACAGTGACTGAGCTGCCTGACGGGGACACTACGCTGACTAGGCAGGGCTGCCATGGAGACACTACGCTAGGCAGCCGTTGGGCTACACTGATAACATAGCTTAGCCTATGCTGAAAAAGTAGCGTAGCCTGCCGCCGTGAAACTACACAAGTACCCTACTCTCTTACTATACACTATACCACCCCAACACTACCTTTTGCAAGAACACTATACCACTCCTAACACCACTCTGAAAGTCACTGTACAACCCTGAACACTACTTTCTTCAAGTCACTGTACAACCCTGAACACTACTTTCTTCATGTCATTGTACAACCCTGAACACTACTCTCTGCAAGACACAATACCACCACAAACACTATTCTGCAAGACACTATACCACACTGACCACTACTTTCTGCAAGACTCTATACCACAGTGAACACTACTCTCTTACTATACACTATACCACCCTGAACATTACTTTTTTGCAAAACAGAGTGTAGTGTCTCAAGAAAAAGACCTGCACAATGTAGGAACTCAACATTCTCAGCAATGTGGACTAAAATCATGGTCGGTTTGCTATTTAGCTGTATGTTGGTGTTGCACACTGTTTCTACAATGATGCCAGGCAGACTTTCCTCTTATGCATGTATCTTCAGAGGTTGAAAAGCTAGTAGGATGTATTTTATTATGTCTTTACAGTAGTAATTTATGGAAGACACTTTGGTTTGATTTATTAGAGAAGCGTAATTCTAGTTCATGAAAAGTAAAACACCACCAATGTGCCAATTCATTTTACACGAAGTAACCTTTGTCTGGCAAAGTGCATGGTATTTGGAGTAAAGTATAGTGTTAGGAGAAAATAATGCCAATCCAGAATTACTCCTTATAACATCACACAGAAGTACAGCAGTAGCATTTGGGCATGCATTAAGAGTCCCATTTATGCTCATCTCACCATGACTAGCCATTTCCTTCAATGAGAGCTATTCACAAAATAGCAGTAATTGCTCCCACTTCCCTGCTTTTCACCTGAAATGTCATTAACTAGGTCTAAAAGCCATCACCGTTTAGTGAATATACCCCATAATACATTTCCTGATAGCAGCCAGAGGTAGCAAAGCAATACTGCTAGACTTCTCAAGATGTAATAATTACCCAGAGCACTTCAGAAAACTATCTAACTGTAGCTAAGTAAAGGATTTCTGTACGCAAAATTATTTTCCCGCTTACAGACGATTAGAGTCTCTGCTCACATTGCCACTCTGGTTCTGGTATTGAAAACTTGCTATTGCTTTATCACAATGTGTGCACAATATGGAAAATAGGGGATCACTGGTCAGAATGTGCACTGTGAAAATGTCCAGCGTCTAACATTTGCAACATAATTATGTAATTAAAGAAAATGACTCCAATCTTTCTAAATATCAGAAGTCAGGAGCAATTTCCTACACGTTATAAACAACATATTTTAGTATTTCCTTGAAGAAAAATGTTCCGTAAGAATAACTTATTGTTATATAGTGAATGTCATGTAGGAGAATTACAGAATACTGTATGGCTAAACTCTTAATGTTTCCTACTGAAGCGTATCGGATAAGACAACAAAACACTCAAAAGTTATAAATTGTGAAGAGCTTAGATTTCCTTTACCATCGTAAAAACCTTCTGATGTCGTTTTAAATAAACACCTATTGAATTCACTGATTCAGCCTCCGAGTGCCACCTGATGCGTGTTACTATATATATATATATATATATATATACTGTATATATATTTTGTGTATATATATGTGTGTGTGTGTGTGTGTGTATGTATGTATGTATATATATATATATATATATATATATATATATATATATATATATATATATATTACAAACAGCAATTTATGTACAAGCACTCCATTTAGCGCATGCTTTTGTAGTGTACACTTGCATATCATTTTGCTGTATTTCCAATATTAACCAATATTTCATTTTCCTTTTGCCTTTAGAAGAGTTTCCTGGGCTGCAGCACTTTCAGAGTGAAGGATCTGGTCAAAGCTAAAGAACAACCATTGTCTCTCAATCTAAAGTAGGTGTCATGGCATTCCTTGTTACAAATGTGCTTGTTTCTTTATTTTAATTGTTTACCGAAAAGTCTACACTAATGAATCGTAAAAGAATTTCTTCATATAATTATGATCTTTTCACCTTGATGGTCTGAAAGTATCCATCAGTCGCCTCTTGGGGAAAGGCGGGGTGTTGAAAATGCTCTGTCGGTCTTATTACCGGTCAGGTAGAATAGCCAGACTGCGACTCTCCAGCACCAGACTTTGTACTATCAGCCCTATAAGGACTTCTGACAGATTGGGAGCAATGACGATGAGATATTGACTGTGACACGTGTCTTGGTACACTGACTTGAAATGACTGGTCTTATGGATCGTTAAATGTAAAATACGTAATGCAGTATATAACAATTATATTGCCTTGGTGGAATGATGTGTGCTTAACATGGTATATGTGCATACTCTGTAATGAGACATGATTAACACAATGAACCCAAATGTCTTATAGTATAGTACATTATATGGCTGGGTTTAGTGGTTTTTGTGATTAAGTTGTGCCTATCTATTTCTTTGCAATGTGACAACTATCTTATAGCACTTTCAACTTAAAAAAATAAATAAAAGAGACAACCCAGAAACTTCAGGGAATGTCGTTGTTTTACATAGAATCATAGTAACGTAGTTTGTGAGGTTGAAAAAAGACATTAGCCCATCAAGTAACCTATAACTGATCTCCTGCGGTGTAAGGGTGAGGTTACCGTCTATTCATTATAAACACGATGGCCCAAAGTGGCTGTCCAATAGTACATTGTAATTAATGATTATACCCATGGATAGTATTTTAATATGTCTATCCCATTTTTAAACATATCATTTGATTCTGCCACCACATCCTTCTCTGGCACAGTGTTCTGTATCATAACTGATCTTACTGTAAAGAAGCTGTTCCTACGGTAAAGAAGCTGTGCCTATGCTGGGTTAGAAACTTCCTCTCCTCCAACCTTAAGGGGGTGACCGTGTGTGCTGTGTGCTAGAATGCTGTATTTACCCTTTAAGTATTTGTACAGTATATATTAATCATATCCCCTCTTAGATGCCTCTTTTCAATGTAAACATACCTAACCTGGCTAGTCTGGGTGTGGTATGGCACTCCGACAGGGGGGATCCCGACGGTCAGTATCCTGATGTCAGAATCCTGACTGCCGGTGCTCCGACAGGGGGGAGAGCGCACAGAAGCCCCTTGCGGGCTCAGTGGCTCGCTATGCTCGCCACAGGTTCTATTCTCCCTCTATGGGGGTCAATAGCCATTTGATTCGGATCCCCCTGTCGGAGCACCAGCCGTCAGGATTCCGATCTCGGGATACTTACTATTGAAATCCCCCCTGTCGGAGCGTCATCTGGCACACGCTAGTCTTTCCTCATAACCCAATGACTCTAAACCCTTGATCAATTTTGTTGCTCTCTAAACCTTTTTGCCTGCAGGATTGAGGTTCTTTTATGGAATCTGGGTGTTACATTATTCTGAGCAATGAGGGCTGTATTTGGCAATGATGTGAAGGGCTGTAACTAAGGTGGAGCATAGTGTGCCACCACATACAATACTCCGGCTAGGATTAAGGGCCTCATGGGCCTGCAGCTGAAAATTTTTAAGGAGTATTATACTGTAAGAGGAGGTGAGGCCAATTCTACATAGACATGTAGAACCCATATACTATAAGCCCCAATGTCTCCCTAAATATATTAAGGTATAATTTTTGTCCACCTCTAGGGCCCTTCTCCACCCAGCTCCTACAGTGTATGGTTATTCAATGTGGGCTGGTCCCTTGGATCATTCCTGGGCCTATGTCGTCTCTCACTTTGGGGCCGATTCTGGTTCATTCGCAATGAACCAAATTCGGCCCCTGCCCCGATGGTCAGCATTTGCACCTGTGCATTTGTACCTAGAAATGTTTTTGCTCATCTGATAGAAGTCAACCAGATTCTCACATTTTTCTGCTGCAAAATGAAAGCAGGAATCTTACTGGATGCATGGTACAGTCCTGCCTTTCTCACGTAGACCACTTTTCAGAAATGCTTCTTACAGTTGATGTTCAGGTTTCAAAATGGTTGTGCAACTCAAAAATTATATTTTGGCAAAACTAATTTGGTATAATCTTTAATTATATTATGTTTTGACCATGTTGCTGTTGTGAACAGAATATATTTCATTTGTATCCTCCAGAGCAAACATAACTTAGACTAATACAGATAAATATGGGGCGACAACATTGTAAGGCTTTGTAAAATAAATATTTACACAACTTTCTAGTCTGCAGCTCTCCATCTAAATCAATATGAATATATTTTGCTGGAAAACATTACTGTGTAATATAGTTTATTGAGCACAATAGAACCTTTCTGCTGCTTTGTACAGTACATTATTGTTTTATTGAAGGTATTGTCTTTGAAAAATACAACAATATTAGAACACAATACACAGAATCAGGAACACAGAGTAAGTGTTATGTAACGCCAAGTACCAAGTACCCGTAGAAGAAACATGCTGTAATGTGCTATATGTTTATATTAGTATTAAAAAGTGATTTATATCATGTATTAAATATGTTTATCCATATTAAAATCCATCTACAGAATATATGTTACTGTTAGGCATATCGTGCAAGATCTTTTTTTTAGTCATGCCCGTTTTTAGAAACATCCTTGATGCCAAAAACTGCAACTACTGTCCCGTTCTCGCTTTGCTCGACGTGAGCTCGGCGGTCGGGATTCACTGTCCCGGACGCCGAGCGGCGAGAAGGGGGCGTGGCCGTGTGATGAGGATGGAAATAGACGGGCTCCGGCCGGGAGCTCGCCTATTTCCGGCTTTTCTCGGCAGAACGAGCCAGACAGCTTGTGATGTCGGGCTCGTTCTGCGGAGAACCCCTGTTCAATGCTGTCGGGGAAGACAGCATTGAATAGGGCCCACAGCCATCTCCCCCATCGGGAGATGGCTGCGGAAGGTCGACCAACATTGAATACCCCCTTAGAATACATTACAAAACAGCTGGCACTTTCTTTTCTAAAGCATGACATCCACCTGTTCAGTGTAGGAACAATGGGATTTTACTGGGTACTTACGCCCTTATTCTGGTTCACTTGCAAAGGCAAATTCCTTGTTAAATGGACAAAACCATGTGCACTGCAGGTGGGGCAGATGTAACATGCAGAGAGAATTAGATTTTGGTGGGGTTTCACTTCAAAGTGAAATCTATATTGCAGTGTAAAATAAAGCAGTCAGTATTTTACCGGCACAGAAGCAAAATAATTCACCCAAATCTAAATCTCTCAGCACTTGTTACATCTGCCCCCCCCCCCCCCTGCAGTGCACGTGGCCCTTATTCTGATCGGTGCGGATATATCCGCGTGCGTTCGGCCCGCCGATGTTTTGTGTCTGCGCATGTGCAGAGGCGTCTCTGCGCATGTGCGAGCCGGGCGTACGGCCAAATCCCGCATGATATGTGAACACTCCGAACAGGGGGTGGAGAGGGGTGTGAAGGGCTATTTGGGCTCATTACCATATCCATACGCCCCGCGTTTCATGGGAGTTCCCATGAAAACGCTGGGCGTACGTATGGTAATGCGGCCGTGACGCACGTGTAGGGGGCGGACATATGACATCGCCGGATGTCAGCTGCCCGCCGAGATCCCTGCTTTTGCATGGAAACATGTCCGTGTGGTCTGAGGTTGCGGGAGCTGGTGGAGCACTCGGTCCTGCATTCGATGGTCTGCGACCATCGAATGATGGGGGAGGTTCCCTTAGATGGAGGAGGCGTATTCCGTGAAAAATACACGTGCTTGTCCGTTCGGCCAGCTTCTTGCCGCATACGGACGGAGTTGGCGATCCGTATGGAAGGCGGGGTTTCGCACGCACGGCCCTGGCCGCATAATCGGCTCCGGCCGCACCGATCAGAATAAGGGCCATGGTTTTGTCCATTTGAGAAGGTATTTGTCTTTGAGAGTGAACCAGAATAAGGGCCTTAGTGTAGGGACATAGTTAACATTACAGTGAGAAAATGCAGATGAATCAGTGATACTTGCTTGAAACATTAAGGGTTGTTAGTTATTGCTTGGTCTCAGGGTACCGTGACCAGGCTGCCTGCTTCATGGATCTTACTGCTGGCTGGGGTTCTAGTTCCCCCTTGACATACCCCTTTGAAAAAGCTTCTCTGCGAAGCGTACGCCGGCTAGCGGTGTGCGTGCAGAGTGGACACAGTTATCCTCATGTTGTGTTGATATTGTTTAATATTGTGAATATGTGTTAATTGGGAGAAGAGACTTACTGAGGAGAAAGGCACGGGATACTAGTAGCTAACGCTGCAATCAGTGCGAGCGTGTAACACCGTGCTGAGAGAGACAGTGAGGGAGACAGCGTGCTCACAGCGCTGAGAGCTGTGTTTCAAACTCAGCATGCCTGGACACAGTTACCGGCTGCGAGACCGTGCATAGCATCACGGCTATCAAAATAATCCCGGTACTGACATACAGCAGATGAATTGATTATACTCAAATTGACCAGGCAAATTATTGCAGCACTTAACTTGTGTAAGGATTTATTAAGTCTCATGCGCCATTTGTCTGCTGTTACCTAGCGCTAAATCCCTAGAGGAACAAACCCCTTACAGTTGGCTAACACCACCACTATTGGGATCTCTTATTGAATGTGATGCCCTATATTACTTTTAACCATAAACTGCGATGTGTGGCAGCTTTGGTAGCATTATTCAAACTGCCTTAATAACTGCACTTTGCATGTGGGTTAAATTGGTGGCAATAAGGGAAGCCTACTTGCCTTCACAGCCAATCTCTCTTTAATCTAAGTATCAGTGGAGGTTAGATAAATTGTATCCAATCTCCTCAGTAGCGATATAAGAAATGAGACAAAGAGTCTAAACAGTCATACAGACAAATCCCAGGCTACATAGCCTTTATTTAAGGGAATAAGTCTGGGAAACCTTACAAATCTCACAGCGAAACACTTACACAACTGATTAAAAACATTTAAAATTATTAGTGGTTATCACAGTGTACCACCTGCTCGCCACCTTATTTTAAAACACTTATTGTCTTTGTTGTTACCTCACTTGATGTTAAATGTGTATTTTTTATATATTTTATATTTCGCAGCCTATTTTAACATTATCCAATAAAAGTTAAATCTTAAATTAATCCAGGTGCACCACACCAAGGGACATACTTTTTTCTCTTTCTTGTTCCCCCTTGACATGTAGGACACACTAAAAAGAGGTGAGACATGAAGAAAACTGGTAAACATTAAAACGTGACTATGTTTTTATATACATACAGCAAGTGAAGTATAGAGAATATTTATTATTACTTCAGTAATAAAGAGCTAAAATACAGGGCAGATTTCAATAGACAGGTATTTGAATTCAATCAATGTCTTTTAAATAGAAGGTAGATATTATGTGCCTCTTTCTGTATTGTCTTTAACTGCATGTGTTTAGAAGCAAGTATATTTGAGAATGTAGTATTTTTTGTGGCTGTGCAAACAGAAACAAGGTATTGTATACACTTATTTATTTATTAACAGTATAGCGCAGCATATTCCGTTGCGCTTTACAATAGGAGACAGTGATACAACAAACTGGGTATTTACAGACAGTCAAAGGTTTGAGGGCCCTGCTCGCAAGCTTACAATCTATAAGGAAATTGGCATTGATACTCAAGGATAGATATTTTTTATTGCATTAATTCCACCAGAATGCAAAGGTTCCTGGTGTGCTGTATGATACAGTGACTCAGCAGTTTGGCCAGGGGTCAGGAGGATGGAAAATGTGAAAAAGAAGAGAGTGGATATGTGTGGACTGTATACATGGGCAGGCTGGCAACTTTTAGCCTGGGTGGCAAGTCCAGAGCACTGGGCCATAAGTACCAGTATAAAAATATGGATCACGACAATAGTTTCACAATAATGTTATAAAAACAAAATAACACAACACTATACTGAATAAACATTTACAGGGAAATGTTACAGTGCGTTAGCTTGCTGAAAGTGAGGGAAGCCAGACGATCTCTGACTTTTTTGAAAAAATATCCAATTACAGTAGTTACAAGGCAATCATTTTCAACTCTGACCCTATTACAGGAGCCAGAAAAAAGAAAAACAGGGGCCGTGCACGTGCCAAAAATTTACACCGTTATACTTATTACACATGTCACACACCCATTTCATATTACATATGTCATAATGCCCATTACACATTATGCCACACACCGTAATGCCTATAGCATTTTATACCACACGCCATAATGTCCATTACACGTTATACCAAACACAGAAATGCCCATTACACATC
The DNA here is from genome assembly GCF_055691185.1 of Crinia signifera. NCBI lineage: Eukaryota > Metazoa > Chordata > Amphibia > Anura > Myobatrachidae > Crinia > Crinia signifera. The sequence continues at coordinate 127,440,979 of NC_139217.1, forward strand.
ATGCCACACAGGTTTAACATGCTCTGCTAGAGGTTACATGCTCATTACCACAGGGGATTACCCCACCTTCTCTTCTCTACCCCTTTCTCCCCAACAATACCATGCACGGTCAGAGCGGTGGACAATATAGAACAGGTAGGAACATATGGTTTATGTGGTAAATTCTTGATAAATAAGATAAAAATAAATAAGGAACAATAATAAATGAAAATAAAAATAAGCCATATAAAAATAAAAAAGAATCTCAAAAAAATTACATAAGAAGGGCACCTGTCAGTCAGCTGTCACTCACTAGCCCTGCGGGACACAGAGAGAGGTTGATGAATCACGTGGCCATCCACGGCTGGCTGCCGCAGCTAGGGTTCCCTTCTCATGCATCGTCGGTTCCTGAAGATCCCACCCCCGAAAAAATACATGGAACAATTCAATAAGAGGGCAGAATACGGTAGAGTACAGGTAACCAATGAAGTGACTGATAGAGTTGCTTTGCAGACGATGAATATCTAGCTAAGAAGATTAGACTCTCAGCTGCATTCATGATGGACTGTAGTGGTGAGAGTCTGTATTGTGGAAGGCCAATAAGGAGACTATTGCAATAATCAATGTATAAGATGATGAGAGCATGGATTAGAGTTTTTGCAGTGTCTTGTTTAATGTAATGGCGAATTTTTTATATGATTTTTAGGTGCATTTTGCATGAGTTAGAGACAGATTGAATGTGGGGAACAAAGAAAAGTTGAGAGTCAAGGATGACACCTAGGTTACGAGCTTGAGTGGTAGAAGTGATTGTCATATTCTCAACAGCAATAGAGATATCTGGTTGGTAGCTACTATTTATTGGTGGAAATATAATGAATTCTGTTTTAGAAATATTAAGTTTGAGGTGGCGAGATGGCATCCAGGATGAAACAGCAGAAAGGCATTCAGAGACACGGCCCAATACAGATGGGGACAGGTCCAGGGAGGATAGGTAGAGCTGAGTATTATCCACATACAGATGATACTGATTAGTTTTCCAAGATATGAGATGTAGATTGAGAAAAGCAGAGGACCTAAGACTGAACCCTGAGGTACTTCAACTGAAAGAGGTAGCAAAGAGGAGGTAGAATCAGAGAAACAAACACTAAAGGAGCAGTTAGATTGGTAGGATGAGAACAAAGAGAGGGTTGTGTCTTTAATGGATTGTAGTGTTTGTATGAGAAGTGTGTGGTCAGCAGAGAGATCTAGAATAATTAGTAGTGAATAGACTTAGCAGTGACCAGATCATTCACAACTTTAGTTAGTGCTGTCTCTGCGGAGTGTTGGGAATGAAAGCCTGACTGAAGCGGGCCCAATAAGTTGTGCAAGTTATGAAAGTGTGTGAGGCGAGAGTAAGCAAGTCTTTCAAGTAGTTTGAAGGTGCATGGAAGTGGAGAGATGGGTCGGTAGTTTGAGAGAGAGCTTGGGTCAGAATTCTGTTTTTTCTTTCAGGATTGGAGTAATAACTGCAGTTTGACAGTGAAGGAAAGATACCAGTAGAGAAAAAGAGGTTACAGATTTTAGTTTAGGTTGGGATGAGCACAGAAGACAGGGATTTGCTTATTTGTGGAAGCTAGGAGATGCTAGGTGATAAGGCACCAGCCAATCAACTCCTATCATTCTTTAAACACAGACGGTGCGTTATGACCTTTCTTTTTATCACCACTTTATCACTATACCAGGCTTAATACATTTGCCCCTCTGCCCTCCCCACCTGTTTGTCATATTTGATGATTGGAATTTATTCAGTGGCATGTTATTACAGATTATCTAGTGATAAATTAATAATTTTTCCATGAGTGCATGAAAATTAATACGGTCGCTTCCAAATACGACTGCATGCAAGATTATCCCTCTATGTGGTTTTGCAGGAGATTGGAAAGGGTGACAAAACCTCATCCTTTTATTTGGTTGTCTGAAGACCTCTAGGGCCATGGTGTAGGGTCTGTGGTTTCTGGTGGAAATATTCATATGGAGAGAGGGTGTGTCCTTGTGGGTTGATCCGTTTTTATCACTCCAGGGGCCGCAGAGATGCTGAACTGCCTCGGAGCCCAGTCTGTGTGCAGTGTCACTCCCCTACTGTGACATGAGCCTAGTGCTGCATGTAATGTTCTAGTGAAACTCCAAGTTCCTGTCACTGAGGAGTATTCAGTACTAGGAAGTCATCTCTGGACAGTGACATCAGGATGTGGCCCGAACCCTGTATTGGCACCATTGCTGTATGGGGAAGCGATGTGTTCACTAGAAATGGGCACCCCTTGCTAAATTTAAGATTTCTCGACTCTTTCTGATAATGGGAGAAAGCAGTGAAAAGTGTGTTATTACTGATAAAAGGCTTTTCACTGCTACAAAAAAGTCCCCTCTGAGGAATGTTCCCCACCAGGAACATTAAGGTTTTGAATTGATGGCTGATGTTCATGCAAGTGCAGAATGGATTTCCTCTTTAAGAGATGGTTCACATAGCGGGATGTAGTAGTTTTATAGGAAGTGGCCATGTCAGTTAAAGCACATCTGCACATGGCAGATTAGTGATTAGAGACACCCATATAATACAGTGTTTCACTATGTCCTATATTGTATCTGGGCCTAATTCAGACCTGATCGCTTAACTGCAAATTTCCAGATGACTGGTGTATTTATCCACCACCCAGACAGAAAGAAAACTCAACCTGTGTACATGTGCTAGTGAATATGTGAAAAAATCGCTATCCGCTTTCCTGTCGCACATGCTATTCACAAACCATCACATTTTTCCAGTCTGTGCAAATGTAAGTCTGACCCTACACAGCTCACGGCAGAGACAGGCTCAGTAAGGCCTGAACGGATATCACACACCCTCCCTTTAAAAACGTCTGAGCACGCCTGCATTTTTCGGACACTCCCAGAAAACGGCAGGCTATCACCCCCAAATGATATTTTTGCTATTTATGTTACTATTATGGTATGTGCGCTAAAATCCGTACGCATGTGCAGTCATTTCATAATCGAACGGATTGCAAATAAGCAAATTCGATCAACTCTGAATCAAGACTTCTCTGTCATGCAAAGTATGACAGAGAAGACTAATTAGGTAGACAACTACCAATAATATTGCTGCAGTGAGCAATGTGGCAATCCCAGAAATGTGTTTTTCAGTTCACAATCAAAACCCTCTCTCTAAGGAGGACACAATGGGCCTTATTTTAGTTCACTCTTTCTGACAAAATCATTCTTATATGGACAAAACCATGTGCACTGCAGGTGGGGCAGATGTTACTTGTGCAGAGAGAATTGGATTTGGGTGGGGTTTTACTTCAAAGTGAGATCTATATTGCAGTGTAAAAATAAAGCAGCCAGTATTTACCCTGCACAGAAACAAAATAACTCACCCAAATCTAATTCTGGTACTTGTTTCCTAGCACGGCGCCCACGATATTCAGTCGTATGACATTGTATTCAATTTAAAATTGTATACCATTGTATATGGCATACAATGGCATACAATGCAATGCGATGTGATTTTAAATTGTATATACAATTTTTAATTGTATAAGCACCTTGATAGGTGCTTACAATGTTAAATGCACCCCCACGCCACCGCTACTATCAACGCCACCCCGAAGCGTGGCGAGCGCAGGGGTACGCGTCCTCCGACCTTTTCATACCCCCACTATCCACGTTGGCGTGAAGTTGATATTATATAGTGTGGCGAGCGCAGCGAGCCCGAAGCGTGGCGAGCGCAGCGAGCCCCGCAAGGGGACGAGCATTAGTTCACATGTATTCCGCTGCGCTCGCCACGCTTCGGGCTCGGTGGCTCGCTGCGCTCGCCAGACTATATAAAATCAACTCAACGCCGACGTGGATAGTGGGGGTATGAAAAGGTCGGAGGACGTGTACCGCCGCACCTCGCGGGCTCGCTGCGCTTGCCATGCTTCGGGTTGGCGTTGATAGTATGGGTGGCGTGGGGGTGCTTTTAACATTGTAAGCACCTATTACGGTGCTTATACAATTATTTATCTTATAGGGGGCACATTTAACATTGAAAACACTCATTAGGGTGCTTATACAATTTAAAATCGTATACCATTGTATATGCCATACAATGGCATACAATTCAATGGTGTACAATTTAAAATTGTATAAGATCGCTAACATCGTATCGCATCGCATAGCATCGTATGCCTTATGGTATAAACAAGTACCCTAATTCTCTCTGCACATTTTACATTTGCCCCCTGCAGTGGACATGGTTTTGTCCATCTAAGAAGGATTTTGTCAGAAAGAGTGAACTAGAATAAGGCCATATGTTTCAGGCATCCATACTAATAAAAGGAAAGAAACTAAATAAACTAGTGGACTGCATTTTAAAACGTATAAATGGTGCAGTTTTCCCCATAGATGTCAAGGTTTAATGCCTATTTTCACCCTGTACAAAAGTTAAAGGAAAATGGCAATTATTCACTTCAAGTATTTAGTTGTGATGGGTGAGAATAGGCTGCTGGCTCTTTGATACGGTCCCCTATGGTAAGATAGCAGTAAAGTTGGTGCAGAGAGAAGTGCTTTTAAGATTGCAGTAGCAGGAAGAAAATTCATTGCCGCACTCACAAAATCATCTTTTGCTCATTAAACCAGCCGTATCCTTTTTTGTTCAGTTTGATTGAAAACTGTTTGAAAGAAACTTTTGAAGGGCTGCAGACAGGAAATGTTTCCTCAGTTCCTTTTTAACCAATATTGTAAATTTTAATTTGCCAACTCAATTTTATATCAATTTAAAAGTCAAATCGTTGTCGGTTCTTTAGTCTAATTAGTAAAAATAACTTCTGAATGTGTGTTTCTTTTATTTGTGGATTTTTCAGTTGAGTTAATTTGTCGTTTGAAATAGATGTCAGATCTGGGAAAAGAATTTCTTCTGTAAAATGGAACATCACAGACTTGCAGTGAATAAAACAAGATTCTGTCTCCTGCTCAACCAAAGCAGTGCCAATTAGTGTAACTTATATGGTCTTATTTCAAAGTTTGTATTCTCTCTATCTTGTTGAGATATCCAAGTGGAAGGACACAGTAGTAAATTTTAGGCTGAGTATTAAACAGTCTGATAAATAGCCCCAAAACTGCTTGCAAATGAATTGCTTACATACTGTATGATTAACACACGTAGTGAAGTACCAAACCATTTATAACAGACTTTTTGGCCATCCTGTTGACAGAAATTCCCTCACTGAGGATTTCTTTTCTATTTAACCATGAATACATTCTTATGCAAGAAGCAGCGCTATTTGTTTAAAAATTATATTTCATAAAGTGTAATTGACTATTACGTAAAATTGTTAACTGTACTAATTTCACTTCATCCAATTAGTAAGGGACCGAAATTGCACAACTTTTCATCTGTAAGATTTCTTCAGGTTATCCTTTATGGAACTCCCTACCTGGCTGTCTGAATGATTCTCCTCTCACCTCTTCAGAACATTGGGGCAGATGTATTAAGCCTGGTAAAGGGATAAAGTGGAAGGTGATAATGCACGAATGTTTGAAAAATGACAGTTAGGAGTTGATTGGCTAGTGCATTATTACCTTCCACTTTATCACCGCATTATCACCACTTTATAACTTTACCAGGCTTAATAGATCTGACCTTTTATGTCAACACAGTAACTGTTTCTTTAGTTCCTATTTGCATTTAATTCTCATTTAACAGTAGCTCATTCCACTATTACCTCTATAGGTCCAAGATCATATTCCCATACCTCCCAACTGTCCCAATTTTTAGTGTGACAGTCCTGTTTTTTGGGACTGTCCTGTTGTCCCACCTGGTGCCCACAGCGTCCCACCATGGGGACAGTTTGGAGACACCTAGCAGTGCATCAGCACAGATTCTTTTCATGGGAGACAGAGGGGCTGAGGGCATGCCAGCAATTCAGAGTGCTAGCCGCACCCCCCACAGTGAGATTCGGCTAAGATCAAGACAATTCATGGCAAAATGGGATCGACAGCTTTTAAAGTTGGGCCCGTTCTGTTGATCTGCCTCTTCAATGCTGTCGGGAAGGACAGCATTGTATAGGTGTCCGCCACTATTTCCCCGGTCGTAAATAGCGTCAGGGATTGAATACCCCCTAAAGGTGCAAAAAAAAACCCTTAAAAGTTAAAAACAGTGTCTCCAAAAAACTAAGCAATTTAGATTAAGTCAATATATGGTCCCATATATATTATATCAGATGTGCTTAAGTAAGTTTGAAGGACAAAGCCAAGGAAGAGCTTACATGTACAGCCATACAGTTACATCAGGAGGCAACATTACATGTATAGTATAATCAGTGAAGTTTATACTGTCATTTTCAGATGGTTATATAATGGTTGGGAATTTAGATAGATTCACATTTCTGGGAAGTGAATGTTGGACTCCCATTATAGTTAGTTTTTAATTTTTGACTACAGGGGGCCTCACCAATACAGCGAGCATACTAAAATGCAATGTTCCCCCTAGAGTTACCATTTGTTATTTTGGAATAGAATTAGGTGGGTTCTGGCTTCAGGTTACTTAACATTACAACGGCCACCACTAGAACTTATAAACATTCACTCCTGAGACACCTGAATAACGCGGCAAAATCTATAATCCCAGTCCATTGGAGATCCACCAAAGCCCCCTCCATTAGGGAATGGTTCAAGAAAATTGACTATTACATGGAGATGGAAGACCTCATCTCCATCCCGTCTGGGAATATCACAAACTTCGCCTCGACCTGGCTACCCTGGCTAGAATTTAAGGAATCCTCTCTATATCTGTCCCTATGAGAGGTCCTTGTCCTCCATACCTACCTGATGGCACCCCGCCTCAGCCACCACCTTTCATGTACTGGCCCCGAGACTCTACAGTCCACCTATGATTGGCAAGCCCTTCCAATCACTCAGCGCACACTCTCCAACCTCTCTTTTCCCCTAATGTTATTCTTCTTTTCCTATATCTCTCCCCCCTCCTCTGCTCCTCTCCTTAACATTCCTTTTGTCATATTGACTGTTTTAGAAAGCATATAAAATTGCTATTATATGTTTCAATTACCCCAAATCCTGTTTAACTTCCATAACCTTAAGTCAGAGATCCTCTCAGTTGTTGGGGTCTTTCAGGATTTCTCAAACATGACACAATTCACTTGTTCTAATGTAACCCTGATTTTATTGATGTATATCTTGAATTGTACAAATTAACCTAATAAAAACAGTTTGAACCCAATGTTTATTATGTGGAGTGTTGTACAAAAAAAAAAAAAAAAAACAGATTTTGTATACAATTATATTTATATTTATCCGCTAGATTTATGTTTAGTTATTTTTGAGTGTTGTTGAGTCCTACTCTTTCTGTTCCTCTCATCGATCTAATCACTCAGCCTTGCCTTACATCCTTTATATGATTCTGTTTATGAGTAGCTCAGCTTTCCTGCTTCTCACAATTTACTTGGCAATGTTAAAGCCAATCAACATCTATTTACTATAAAGCGATAGCTATTTTCTGATATGCATATGCCTTCATAAATAGCACTGAATATTCATTATGAGGCGAGGAGGGTGGGGGTTACGAATATTGTGATTTACAATACCAAGAAGAGACAGTTATAGATAAAAAGGAAAATGCCCCATTAGATAAAGAAAATCTATGATTCAGGAATTGTATTTGGCCATACCACTAAGCCTCTTGGGCGTTTGGGATAACATGCTGAGGCCCCAGAAGGAGGCTGGATTTGTCATTTCATAGCACTGGCTGTTCCCAATTTCCTTTCCCTCCACTAAAATCAACCATCAGTGCCAATTTCTGTAGTGTAAGGTGCAACTGATCTGTTCTTTGCTGCTGGCTATGACCAGCTCATTGAATAGGACATGCCTACCAACTTTGCCACCAGGAGAGAATGCTATTCAATTGGGAAGACTTGTTAAAATTCTCCATGTTGTCATCCATATAGAGAAATGCACTTTTATAAAGACTGGAGAAATCTTTGCTATTTCTGGAAGTAGTGGAATATTACATAGCAGTTTAAGGGGTATTCAATCCCTGTGGAGGCAAATCTGTATTGTTGGAAACGGCTGCTGGATTGTCGAATTTTCAACGATGACGGGACTGGTGAAATTTATTCCGCCATTCGGAAGAACGGAGTCCACATTAAAAAGGTTGAATAACATTCGACCTAATAATGTCAGAAGATGCCACTATTTCCGCCGGGCAAAAATAGCAGCCGGAATTGAATGCCCCCTAAATTAAACTTGCCATGACTGTGGCTTAATTAATAAGACCCCTAAGGCATGTAGAGTCATAGGGGGAACTTAAACTCATTCATTCTGCAAAATGGGAAATCACGGGTTTCCCTACATGCTAAATCCCATCAGGGTGCCTTTTTGAACTAACATCTCCTATCGTCTCCTGAAGCAGTGATGAAAAGTCCATCTTTGGACCTAAGGGATGGGGTAATCTCTGTTGATTGAATAGGCTTCCGCGGGTGATTACTATAATTAGGAAATTACAAACTGCCCAAATGTATAAAATACCACATGTGCATGCACAGGGTCTTTGAAAGGAGCCCATGAGTGCATCAGCGGTCTCTTCACTCCTGTATTGAGACTCCCAAGTGGTACTGTGAAATAATTCCCTGCTGACCAAACATGTGTGGCATACATTGCTGGGGATGGTTGCGGAAGAACCCTCTCCTGGTATTTTTGGGGAAATATAGCCTATAAGCCACATTGGCTATTGACATCTTTAGATGGTAAATCTGATGGTTATTCTAATTCCCTGTTTAAACTTATAGGGGGTTCGGCTACTGTCGGAAATGGAGGGACCACAGCAATAATCTCCTATATTCTGAAGTTTCTCCTTTATATATAGTGATGATGCAATATGCTGAAAATATTGAATGGTAGGCTCAAACATGCCCAATCTACCTCAAATGTTTTAGCAGGCATTATCTATATATATTATCTATTCATGAATGTTTTTCAAAACAGATTACAGTTAATTAGGCTGTATAATGCAGAGAAGATAAAATATAAAGACAATAAATAGAACAAAAGAAAATAGAGAGCTTTCCCACAGCATCTGCTCCAGTAGACTAGAGGCTTTGGAACAGGTGCTGAAATTTGTAAGTCCCCAAATCCCTGCAGAACTTTAACATTTACCATTGGGAATTGACTGAATTTGCTCTTGTGCTCATAAAAGTGATCTTGAGCATGGCAGTGTGTGGTGTAATATATGTACTCAAGGCTATACAAATACAGGAACACTGACCTGAGGGGTGGTATGACCTTTAAAGGTGGCTGCAAAATTGTTGTATTGTACAAAATCAATTTACTTCTCTCTGTTGCAAAAAGCATGTCTAAATAAATGAAATACACCTGTCACAATGATTTAACATGTAATAATTAATAAGTATATTACAAATCCTTTAGTAATCCATCCTCTTACTTTCATATGGACATTTCCTGATCAGTGTAAGTGCTAGTGTGCTTCAGCATGCAAATGAGAAGAATAGATGACACATTTTGCAAATTTTTTTTTTTTTAGAAATACAAATGAAAGGCAGATCATTACTTTTTTTTCACATAGACAGGTGTTTGCCCCCATTCTGCTTATTCATTTTACATCTGTGAAGAGGCTTTATGCTTCAATTTGTGGTTCTGTAGACCGTGGTAAGAATAATAATGTTGTAAAAAAAAAATAATATAAAAATTGTCTAATGCTTAATATAACCATTATAATTCAGCAAATTTCCTTCTTGTCACGGATATGTTGGACCGATTCTCCAGATACCTCAATCTGAGAATAGCCACCAGAGACTTATGGATACTCCAGCATGTGCAAAGTCTAAAACTCATAAACTAATTGCCACCAGCAAAAGGAAATTCCAAAAATCAATAAAAATATGGATATCAGATATTCCTTTTGTCATTTATGGCTTACCAATTACAAAACTCACTTACGTAGCATATGGCCTCACAGGCGCATAGGTTAAGGACACCGAGAATATGCTAGAATTCATTTTCTTTAAATTCTAACAAAGCAGTTCAAGCAGTTAAAGCAAAACAATTACAAACAGACAGGAAATACAGTACATTAGGGATCTCAATATTTCTTGATGGCAGTATAATCTCCATGCAGCTCCTGGGGAAGGTCGGCAAATACTTCCAAAGGTTTTCCCCACAGCCCAGGGTTTAAATAGCTTGCCCATTCACTGGAGTCCAGTGCAAACTGACGGCAAGTTTTTTAGAAACTAATGAAGAAAGTATGCCCGTCGCCATCTTTCTCCAGCACAGGAGATTGTGTCGACTTTTCTCAAAGGTCAACCTTGTGCATGCTAACTATTTGGGGTCGATCCACATAGGGTGCAGGACTTGATCATGTTTTAGAAGATTGCAACTGCTGCTTAAAGTGGGTGTCCCAACTTCCGCATTCAGACGCACAGCAGTACACCAGAAGGCCAGCATCTGACTCGTGTCTATTCCAATATATGAATTGTAGAAATATGTTGAGCATGTTTGAGTTTAACGTATTATGTTTGAGTTTTAAATGATTATATTTAACAGCTGAATATGTTCAGACCCTTATATCAGTGAAATTCTCTTGTTTGATATTTGCAGGCAGATGTACAACTCATACACAATTCCAAAGTTAATGTGGATAATTCATACTTTATACAACCATCAGTACTGCAGTGTGCAGATTAAAAAAAAAAAAACTACTGTGTGCTTCTCCTTGAAAATGTTATTCTTTCTTCCCCATCACCTTTAAATTATAGTGCTTTTCATATTTCAGTCCAGATCCTTAATACAGATAGTATCTTGCAGACCAACATGTGTTGACTTCTCTTATACCAAGCAGACAGAAAAAAAAAAAAAAAGCTTGCCGGTAAAGTGTAATGGATAAGAAAATATTTACAGCATCCCTGAGAGATTGGAAGTGGGGAAGCTTAAAATGGAAGGTGGAAGACAAAGCAAATAGTTGTTTTTGAATTTGGATGGTGTATTTTTCAGACTTGCTTTCTTCATGACGCTGTGGTATTTGGGGGTGGCGATGGTTAAGTCACTGCAGAAGGGGCTACTATGATGGCTGCTGCCAGTTGTACTGTAACTAGATATTTTGATGGCCTGGGTCAGAAAAAGTATTGGATTCCCCCTTTCCCAATGTTTTTCACCAAGGTTTTTCACCAAGGTGAGTCCTGGTGCCCAGTGAAAGCTCTTTCTATGTTGCCCCTTCCCATATCCATTGGGGTCAGCACTCCCTTCCAGCCTTAACTTGCATCACTTCCGAGAGGGGCACTCCCTGGACTTAATGCAGAAAAAATTACACTTAAGGCGATGTCAAGCTTTCAGGTTTTAATACGAAATCCAACCCATTATCAGGAACAATACATACAAGAAAATAGTGCAGTACATGTACCTTAAATAGCTCTCATCTGTATGGACACCTGTGCAGCTACGCCACTCTAACTTCCAGTGAATTCTGGTCATGGACCTCCCAAGACCCGCCCCTATTGTCATGGAGATCCGGTGTCAAAAGAGTCATACAGCATGCTAGTAAACCAATGTGTGTGTAATAATACAATACAACATATACAAACAAACCAACATATACAACTATCCTTATAAAAATAATAATTATACCCAAACAGATTAATATATATGCATCTCATATTTTAACTCCAAGGGCAAGATATTCAATCTTGTATGGCAAATAACTGTCATATTTAATGTTGATTTAATCAAATTGGCACAAGGTATTAATATTTAATATAGACATACTGTAAAAACACAAATTCTAATAAAAAGTAAAAAGTGTTCATCTAAAGCCAAAATTACTGCCAAAACCTGCAGGAGAGCACATGTAAGCTATAAACATAAATGGTCAGAGATCACATAGCCCTTAAGCCTTAATCTAGAGCAGGGCTGGGCAACACCGGCCCTCCAGATGTTAGTGAACTACACATCCCAGCATGCCTTGCATCAATTTCAGCATGGCCACATAGCAAAACTAATGCAAAGCATCCTGGGATGTGTAGTTCACTAACATCTGGAGGGCCGGTGTTGCCCAGCCCTGATCTACAGTATGGGCAGAATCTCTAAACACTAATAAATGTGTCCTTATTATGCGCCTATAGATAACACTTTCTACTTTTTATTAGAAATTGTGTTTCTATGTCTATTCAGGACTTGAAGTGATATCATTCTTTATTTAAAAGACACTTTTTTTTTCCCAAAAGGATTCAAACCCATGATCTTCCACATTTCAATCAGACACCTTAATCATAGAGCTATTTGCTACTGTATGAAAAATATATTTTTTTTTAAACGTGTTCCTTAAATAAAGGGAGTGTCTGACTGAAGGTGTGAAGTGCATAGAGCTGTGAAGGTGAGATGGGTTAGGTGATGCCATGGGTTAAAGAAGAATAAGTTGCAAGTGAGATTGATTAAAATAAAAAAAACAGCACCCCGTGCCATGCAGTGCCCTATGCCGTGGCATGTGATCAATGCTAACTAGAGAAAATTCATAAATCATTCCAAAGTTGATGTTTTCTTGGTTTTCTGGATTTTTCTCCCTTTGTTAAATTAGCATGTTAGTAATTTAGGTTTCTTTCTTGGTTCAGACATTATACCTGTGGATTGTAATTTGCAGTACAGATTGTTGTCTATTTCATCTTAAAGCATTGCTGTGTTGTTGGTCCAAAGGTTTTTTTATAATCCAAATTCAATGTTATAATTAAATTCTTTTTTTTTTTCACAGTGAGGTCTTGAAAAAAAAATAGATTCCTCATATATGTGTTTTTAGTGAATCTTCTGTTATGTCAAACATTTTGACATGTAAAGATAGCTCAGGGCAGGTGAAGCCCATTGTTTCCAGTGGGAATATTCCTATCAGAAAGATTTGCTTTCATTCTTTTCTTTATACTACAGTTTATCTGTACATGTCTACAGCTTTCAGAAGAGAGATAAATGAAAAAATCTTGCAAAACTATGCAGGTTTCAGGAAAGCATAGGGTAACCTATTTATGATTATATATATATATATATATATATATATTATATATATATATATATATATATATATATATAGCACTCACCAATTTATAAATGCAAAAAAACTAATTTGCTGTTTTTATTGCAAGTTATCATAATATTCTTATTCATTAATTGAATTATGTGCCACCTTATTCTGGTTAATAGACATAACATCCTATGCCACAGAACATTTTTTAAAGACCAGATATAGAGTAATACTGTAGGTTATATAATGCCCAAATATTCAATAAATACAAGCACATTAAATAAATCATTATAATTTCCAAATGTACGGTAGATTTCTTAATAAAACTTTATACAGGCTTAGTATCCCTTATCCAAACATCCGATATCCAAATTATTCAGAAAGCAATAGTCTCCAAAATGTACTTTTAGTTTTTCCTTTTTTGCTAAAAACCTACTGGCTAGATCTGTAACTGGCACTACTGTTGAAATAACATGTACTGTAACTGGCACTAAATATGTGCAATGACATGGATTGCTTGGCAGTAGCGCATGCAGGGGGGTTTCCGAGTACCCAGAAACCCCCCCCCCCCAGGAGTCTAATGGCCCTAGGCTGAAATCTGAGGGTCCCCTCTTTCCAGGAGTACAATAATTTTTAAAATTGGACTTTGGGAACTGGAGATATCTGACTTCAAAGAAGTGGTCCCCATCCAAGCCTTTTAATTGCTCTTCCCAGTCAGATATTTCAGGTTCTGTCTGAAATAGAGTTTTTCTGAGGGTATTTTCCAAAAGCTGGGACTCTCCCCCTTTGATGGACACTAGAAGCTTGTCTCTCCTGTTCCCAGAACCAGAGATATCAGCCTTCCAGCAGCTGGTTACTGCTCCAGCTCCACACACCTGGTATGTAGTTTTATATGCTCATTGGCAGATTGCTCTGCCTCCTGAACTGTGATCCCCTAGTCCCCAGTACCATTTGGTAGGTGGGATTCTCTAGTTTTTAATTACATTGAAATCTAAGAAATCTATTTCCGGGAACTGGAGTCAAGCAAGCTGTCCTCCCATCAGAAAATTATGATTAATAAGCCCACTCCACTATACACCCCTCCTCTGCATATTAAACATCTTCTACCACCCCGGAAGTTATGTATCAGGGCCCCTTCATTCAGCCCAATGCCCCCTTCTCCCACCTCATCTCCCACCATCTGTGCAGTAAAGGGATAATTAGTGAAAATTACTGATCCAGGCCCTACATGCTGAGCGGTTGATATAATACCCCCTACCACCCGCGGGACATCAAAGCATATACTGGGTCACCTAAGTGTCCAACTCCGTGCTTTGCTCCGCCCCTCTGGAAACCCCCTTCTGAAAATCCTGCGTTTGCCCCTGCTTGGCATTCAAATTCAGTATCTGAGATAGTGCACAAACTTTGTTTCATGTTTTAAAACCTTGGTTTTATTAAAATATATTTGTGTGTATTTCATGTGTTTGATGTGCATATATAATATAAATGCAAGATACCTCAAGGTACCTCATTCAAATATAAAAATATTCCAAAATACGGAATAATCCGTTATCCAAATTTCTTCTGGTCCGGAGCATTTTGGATAAGGGATACTCAACCTGTATGTAGAAGCTGGTATTTTGCTTGTTTTAGAAGACTGATTAACGCAGAAGGAAGAAACACAAAGTTTATGCATGAAGGGATGCCAGTGTATGTCTGCCTGTATGAAAAGCAGGGCACAGGGAGAAGCCTGTTATTTTGCACACAGTGGGTGAAGGCACAGCAACGGCTGCTTTTCCTGACTCCTGTGGTGCACTCACAGTTGCAAAACTTCTGAATTGTGCACTTATTCTGGTTCAGTCGCAAAGGCAAATTTCTTCTCAAATGGAAAAAAACATGTGCACTGCAGGTAGGTCAGATGTAACACGTGCATGGAGAGTATGATTTGGGTGTTAGTTTGTTTCTGTGCAGGGAAAATACTGACTGCTTTATTTTTACACTGCAATATAGATTTCACTTTGAAGTAAAACCCCACCCAAATCTAATTGTCTCTGCACAAGTAACATCTACCCCACCTGCAGTGAACATGGTTTTGTCCATTTGAGAAGGAATTTGCCTTTGCGAGTGAATCAGAATAACCCCCATTGGTGACTGTTATAGGTGGAATTATGAGGTCAGACTTATGAGCTCTGCAAAGACCCATGAGACTCCAGATGGACAGTCTGCTCTACAGGCTACAGTCTGCTTTACATTCTGCCATTTTTCTTACTGTATGTCTCAGGGAGCTTTCATGGATAGAAGCTGTTTGCAATTTTGAACTCGGCTACGATCATGGCAGTGGGCCAGTGAAGTGGTGACAGCCGATAAAGAATAACAGGACTGGCCCAACTGCATTGTGCTGTGTAATGGGGAACAGCAGGCCCTGCACCTATAGTAGTTATGCCATACTTGCCTACTTTTGAAAATGAGTTTCAGGGAGATTGTAGTTGGTAATGGAATTTTGCACAGTGCCCCACTGAGGGGGCGTGTCATGCTCCACCCAAAGGGCGTGTCTAGTTCCATATATGGAGAGATTGCGAAAAGAGATTGTGCATGTGGCACATAGAAGCGTGGGTGTGTCCTGCTACATATGGGAGGAATCTTTTTAAATTACTTATATGCAAATGTAGATGAGCCCCAAAGCAGTTAGTAAGAGTTACTATACTTGGTAAAGTGCTGGGAAATGGTGCAGATGATTCAATGTAAATGTATCTATCTCTCATTCCTTTTTTCCCCAAAAATGTAACATTGCAATGCGGGCTAGGTGAAATAAGGGAGATTGCTAGACTAATGAGGGAGATTGCTGCTATTTCAGGGAGTCTCCAGCAGAATGCAGGAGGGTAGGCAACTATGAGTTATGCCATTGGTCAATGTATAAAGGGCTTGCTAGAACCCCAATACAGATGTAAAGGATGAGTGTGCATGTATAGCAGGGATAGTGAGGGACCCAGTAGCTCAGCCCTCTCCCAGCATAAGTTATACATACACATGTATCTAAACTCCAATAATGCACTATGGAGAAATAAATTATGCCCAGTAGCATGTTCTTTTCTCTACAACACTGATAATAGAAAACCACAGGAATGAATGCCCATCATTGATGTATTTGATCTGTTTTACAATAACTTCATAACTCGTAAAGAAGACACTTCTTTCTTCCTAGCTGGAGTCATGTTTAGATGTTGTTTGCTAAAATAATGTTATAATTCAGTAAATCATTCATTGATATCACTGGGAACTGGCTGTGGAAAGTGTGCTTTATATCAAAATCGAAGCTGTTATTGTGATAGGAACAGACAGCTCTTACAGCAAAACATAATTAATATTAGTCTCAGCACCATTTTTGTCTGAAAAGGAAGCGTCTGCAGCTTACATAAGCAGCACTGTTGTGGCAGGGGATATGGGATGCTGAACGCTGTAGAGTGAGAGGTTTGTGCTGCCCTTAGCGAAGTTAGAGGGTAAAGGTCTTTCTTTTGAATTGTGGAAGCTACATAGGCTTCGTCTTCCTCTGTAAGTTACTGACACAGAGATGTGAAGCAGTGCATTACAGCCGGATCTCCCAAATGTTCAGGTCTGGCTTAAAGGAAGATACTGAACCAGTGCAGACTGCACTGAATCAGTCAAAGGAGGTAAGCATTTGAAGTGTTGCATGGTATATTGGCATTGTATACTTGTTTTTGCTTTTGAAAAGTAACTTTTTAGTTAGCAAACATCCGTCCCATTAGTAATATTAATATCCAAGTAGTTTAAATTAATCCCAAAATGTATATACATTCAAATACCTTCAGCTGAAGCTCCTGAGGACATACATTTCACCTTTTTCTATTAAAGGGCTCCTAACATTTCATAGTTATCACATACAGTACCTCACATACCTCCCAACTGTCCCGATTTTTTTCGGTACAATCTATGGGGGGACATTGGCAGTAAAAATCTATTTTTGGGGGGGACATTGCCTTATCAGAGCTGCGGCCAGCAGTCCCTCCCTGCTCATACATGCTCTGCTGAGTAGAGCCATGGTGTATAGTTGATGTGCGCATGAACATAGCATCTATTCAGGGAGACAGAGTGGCTGGGGCATGGCCAGTAGTTTACAGAGCATTGACCATGTCCCAAACAGTGGTGTAAACGGGGCATCGGCTTGCTATATTGCCGTAATAATAGACCATGCCACCTGATCGTGAGACCACGCCCCCAAATTCCTATACAATTTCATCCCCAGTATACAGTCCACTCATATCCTCACTAGTTTTCTCTTTCTCCACTTTCCTATTCTGCCACCAGGCCAACATTGCTGTGTGACTATATCATACAGCCCACCAAGAACCTTTGCAATTTGGTAGACCATTATGCAATAAAGAACACCTATCCTTGTGTACAGATGGAGCGCCTACCAGCCAGCCTGAAGAAATCACCAGATTCCTTGAGCTGGTGCAGGCTGACGGGCGCTCCATCTGACGGGGACACGCGAGCTTCTCACACGCTTATGTGTCCCCATCACACAGCAGCGGGGAGCAGATACCCTGCCCGTCTCCACTTTAGGGAGACGGGCAGGGTAAGTGGGGTGTGCGGGCAGCCATGGGGGAGCATCGGGAAGGCGGCAGTGGACCCGTCAGAACGTTGCACGTGAACGGTGGCGGGTGGCGTTTCTAACACCAGGAGCAGATCTAACGAGAGCTGCTCCATCTGTATCAATGTATTTTTCCCTATACTTAAAAGCTCTTAAAAAAAGTTTCTCAGGGTTTGGGATCCCTGGGCTTTTTGTTTTTAGACTCAGCCTGCATCTATATAAAAACCTTTATATCTCTAAAGCTGTGTACACACGGTGCAATATCGCCATATTGCCAGTGATTTGTTTGTGCTGCAGCGATAAATCGCCCGGTGTACAACCTCCTAATGGTCGCTGGTTGCAGGAACTTGCTGTTTCCCTCTGCAGCTCCCCCGGCAGAGTCTCCTGTTTATCAGCGACCATCTCTGGTCGCTGATGAACAGGAGACACTGAGCAATATATTGCATCGTGTGTACGCAGCTTAATATTTTTTGACTCCAATAGGAATACTTTTTTATATTTTTGTTGATTTATGAGTACATTTTGAGTTGATTTTTGGTTCTATTAATGGTGATTAACATTTACAATTTCCAAGTGAATTTCACATAAAAACCCATGTAAAGTCAAAAAAAGATTAGAACAAAAAAATGTACTCAAAGTAAATAATTTATGATTTTTGGGGGGATGTTGATTCTATTCTGGGTGATTTTATAATTACCTTTTAGTAAATTTACCCCCAATTGTTTATCACCCAGTACAGTAGGATTCACGATGATGTTTCTTTCAGCTTGCAAATCACATCCCAGAATACAGATTAGTAATTCAAATTTTATCATAGCTAATGCAAAAAATTTAGTTTTTGTATTATACTAGAAATGACTGAATATTTCAACAGCATTATGATTAAGCGTGCACTTGCAGAGTACAGATATGTGATAGGTCAACTGTGTACATTTGAAAATCCATTTCCTGTATTTTATGGAATCAAGCTTGAGTATTGTGTAAACTTTGGAAGAAAATAAGTATATAAAACCACCTTCTTTTTGCCTTCCCCTCTCAGCTGTCATACATAATTAATTAGGAAGGTTATGTAAATAAGCTCTCTCCTATTCTTTTTATATGAGGCGAGTGATGGCCATGGGATCTAATTAGCAGATTTCTGGTTTGCATAGTCCAAAATGTATTAATAATCAAGATGTCATTTGGGTAGCAAAATATATTGAAGTTTTATGTTATTTCATCAAGAAAAAAAAATCCATTTAATCATATGCTTATGCACAGTCAAGCTTGGATCTCTAAAAGGTAAAGGGGAAATCTCTGTACCATCTCCTTAGAGTATGTGCTAAGCCATTAGTTGGTCATTTTAATATTGCAACACTGGCCTTGAGGTGTGTTTATCAAATAGACTCTATTAATGTGGAGCTGTATGTCCGTGATTAGCTATTCTGTCCTTTAGCGTCTGCGTCAGGGAGCAGAAGCTTGGTGTCCTTTACACTCATCCAGTATTTGGCCCAAGGCAGGTCATGTCCCACTATTTGGCAAAAACAATTAAGTAGAGGAGAAACTAATCCCAAGTATCATTTTTAAATTCATTTTTAACAGTCAGTTTGAAGTAAATACTGAGGATATAGGAACAGTTGGTTTTCTGACTTTCAGTGATAGCAGATTTGTTTCTAAAATGACATTATAAAAAGAAAGTTGCCCCCGGGGTGGCCCAAGGAAACAAGTCAATGGTCCAGAATCAATGTGTCAGCTAATGTTCTAGAGCAGTTTATATATTCTTCTTTAAACAAGTTGGGGCGAGATGCGATAGGGTACAATATTTTATACAAGGGAGTCTAAGCTGTTGCACATTTACAGTAGCTGCATGGATGTACACCAGGGAAGAAGTTTGTAGTGGCACTTGTCTAACGTCATTGATGAATGACCCCCAGTAAATGCTGCTACACGCAGATCCGAAACAGTCACATTCGGTGATATTTAATGGGATGTTAATTTTAATAAGGTTTTGAAATCGCACGTTATCGCATTTTCCAAAATCGGGAATTAAAAAAAAAAATCGACTATTTAATGGGATGCAAATTTGTGGGTGAAAAGTGCAATATGGTGCCATTTTTTTTTTGGTCATGAAAATGTGCGATTTTTAGTCATGATTGTGCGAATTTGTGGACATGTGCGATTTTGGATACAGGGTAATGTGTGTTTTTGTAAAAAAAAATGAAGAAAAAATCCAGCGTGGGGTTCCCTTTCCTGAGCATAACCAGCCCCGGGCTTAAAGAGCTGGTCCTGGTTTCAAAAAGTTATGGGGAAAAGCAAATAGGGTTCCCCTTGATTTTTTAAAACCAGCACCAGGCTCAAGGGCCAGTCCTGGTTCCCAAAATATGGGGGACAAAAGAAGTAGGAGTCCCCCGTATTTCAAGAATCAGCACCAGGCCCACCGGGGTTATTTTATACAAGTCCCCCCGGCCAAATCATTAACCCCCTGACTGATCAACCTGGGCAGGGATCCTGGGGAATGGAGGGGGGACACCCCCCCCCCCAAATGAAGGGGTCCCCCCCCTCCAGAATTTACCTGCCCAGCCTGGGCGCCGGGCTGATGTTTGTGTAAAAAATTGAACAAACTATTTTGTATTGTTGTGGAACTATAAGTCCCATCAAGCCTGCACCGCATGCATGGACTTGGAGTCACAGTATGCGGGGCATTAAAGGGCATTGTGTATGTTTTATGTACACTTGCAATGTTTGGGGGTCTGTGCAGATGCAAGAGGATGGGTTTTGTGATGATCCTGTTTGGATGAAGTGACAGATGCAGACACCATGGCGTCCGGATCCTGCAGCCTGCCTGCATAAGCTTCAGTTTACAGATGCTGAATGGTCCCTGAAATCATTGGGAATTGCGACCATTGTTGATCTGAAGCTGTGTCCTACAGATGCCGCATTAGAGATTGAATTAGTCAGAATTTCACAGCCACTTCCTTGCGGTTGTGCAATTCCTGCCAAACGTGACTAAGTCCTGGTGTCTCCTCACCACTGTAGTGGTAAGGACACCACTAGTTTTGTGAAGACACAAATATATTCTGCAGGACAAAGACTAAAAAGCAGCATTATTTTTACTTTGGAAATATTAATTACTTTGCTTAAAGTTTAATCTCAGACAGGATTCACTTCCAAAATCAAGTTGTTCAGTTAATAAGAACTGATGTTTTTAAACAAAAGCATTAAAATAATCATCTATGTATATGTCTAGTGTCTGATTGTGTGTCTCCAAGAAACTGCCATCTGTTGGCAGCAAGTGAAACTACATATCTTTCTCTCTCACACATGCACAAACACAGAGGCAATCACAAGGTAGCAGACAAGCATTCAAAGCATTTGCTTCAAGCAGGCTCACTAGTTGTTAATATGGTAAAGACTCATCAAATAAAAGTTTTCATGTGTGGTAGAGTTTGCAGTGTACAAAACTGGGCCCTGTATCTGACTGAGGTTTGTGGGCAGTTGGTATGATTTAGCTTTTATTTACTTTTCCTTAATGCATATGGATGCTGTTCATTAATACTGATATTTTTCTCACAGGCAATTTAACATTTTGTAGGCTCACTGACTCGCCTCGTACGGCCTCTGGTCATAAAATACATTACAGTTTTAAACACTAAGATGTTAAAGATGTTACTGCGATGTATATCGTTTCAGTTACACAACATGACTGTACTGTATGACTGAACAAATTGCATAACATATATTATCGAATTTGCTGCACTGTAAAAGAAACTGTTGATAAATAAATGATAGCACTGTTGGGTATCAATTAGGAGTGTTCCTGTGAAGTTGTTTTCATGTTGTATTGATTTGTTAACCGTGTTACTCATTTGCCAGTTCAGTTGTGTTTTTTTTATTAAATATGAAGGGGGCTATTAATTAAAAAAAATAGTGCCACTTATCCACAATAGAAACCCTCCTAATGCAGATATTTACTAATACTTTAGAGCAGTGGTTCTCAAACTTGGTCCTCAGGACCCCACACAGTTTAGGTTTTTCAGGTCACCTGACAGGTGCACTCATTACTGACTGACACATTTTAAAAGATCCATAGGTGGAGCTAATTACTTCACTTGTGATTCTGTGAGGAGACCTGCAAAACATGCACTGCGTGGGGTCCTGAGGACTGACTTTGAGAACCTGTGCTTTATCGAGACAACAGCTTTAGCTGCCCAGCTGCACTAGCCAAGCACGACATGTAAACAAGGCCACTATGCCGGTTTCTGCATGTGGGCTTCAGTTCCTCTTGAAAAACAGACTAGTGTTTAAAAATATATACAATTATAAAAATACATAATTTATGTTTAGCAATTAATCAAATAGTGTCAGTTTCCTGGTAATACGTGATCCGTTCACTGTAATACCTCTACTGGTAAGTAATGTCTTTTACCTATCGTATAAATCATTTCCGAGCAAAACACTACAATACAGTACACGCAATATGGTACAATACTGTAGATAAAAAGAGAAGGATTGCTCTCCAGACAAGGCAAGGATAAAAACATAAACTATAAGAAGACCAACGCTTCATAGTGATCGTTGTCAAAGGAAGAACTTAAATATTATGTTGCCTGTGCAGGAAACTGAAATTGTAACATTGCAAACATCCAATACATTACTTGAAGAGTGGTTTTAAGTTTAAAATACAGTACTGTATTTTTCAAACTTATGTGGCCCACTTGTCAAACAATATTTGCAGTTGTTACCCTGAAAACCCTGAAAAATTTGCAGTTAGCTGCAAAAATTGTAAGTAGAGTGGCGTCACTATACATTTTGTTCCCCACCTGGCAAAAAGTTTGTGAATGGAACTAGATGAACTAGACTAGATTATTACTCACAGAGCAGGCAATACTGGCTCATTGTAGGAGTTATAGTCTTGTTAGAATAATCATATACTGTATGTTTAATAAATCAGATTATTTTCTATTTTAGAAAAGCAATAATTTACACAGCACCCTTATAGTGACATGTTTATTGTTTAGCTCTGCAATATTAATCCCATTGTGGTTACTATTTTAACTTCAATAATATGCAAGTAAAATAACCAAATTCAGAGTAACTTAATAAGTAACTTTTTTCTGCTTTTAAAATACAGTAATTAGAAACAAACATGTCCCTTTGCTCCAATGTAACTGTCCTTAGAGAGAGATAAAGGAGAGCGTTTAGAGAGTAACCAGTCAGCTTCTGTAATTTATCTTGCACAGTCTAAGATGTAACAAGACATTGGTTCCTCCAGCACACTGAATAGTAATAGTAACCAATCTTGAACACTACATGATAATAGAATTCAGAGATATTGGTTACAAATACCTCCCAACAGTCCCGATTACAGCGGGACAGTCCCGATTATCAGGGCCTGTCCCGCTGTCCCTCCCGCGGCCGGCAGTGTCCCGCGGTGAGGGGGGCTGTTGGGAGTCCCCCCTGTAGGCTGCTAAGCAGCAGGGAATAAACGCTGTGCGCATGCGCACAGCGTCTATTCCCGTAGCCAGGGGGCTGGGGGCATGGCTAGAGGCTCACAGAGCCTCTGGGTCATGCCCCCATAGTGGCAAAATGGGGGTGTGGCCTCGCGGGAGAGCCGCGAGTATAGGCCACGCCCCCGAATTAGGCCACCACACCACCACCCCCCCCCCCGAAATTTTCTGCGCGCCTCCGGCGCGCAGGAGCTACGACCCGCTTCCGACTGGTCCAAAGTTGGGAGGTATGGTTACATATACCTGCGCAGGTGTATGACATGCCCCCAAGCCGCATCAAGGCTTCTCTGTATATTAAGGGTCCGTAGCGCTATATCTAGGTGCAGGGTGTGGCACCCCAAAAACTATCATAAGCTAGGAGGCCCAGTGCGGCATGCCAGTGAGATACTAATGGGCCCCATACATCAGCAATCACAATTTATGGATTTCCAGATACAGGGATTTTTTGGCCAGATAAATGGATTTTACAATCTATCTGACTTTGCCCACACATTACAGATTTATTTCAGTGATCTGCAGATTTTTTCATCTAAAGATTGCATCTTCATATCTGGAAATTGCCCAATCGATTGTCATTTCAGCTGTTCATAATGTAAATAGCTGAAGAAGACGAATTGGGAATGCCCACACATATAAAAAAAGATCTGCAGATAATACCAGATGGGGCCCTTAAGATGTGTCAGAAGCTGATTGGTTGCTAGGGGCAACTGCTCCACTTTATGTATAATGAAGGTTCATACATATCCATCTATTTTTTGTGGAGTAAACCGAGCTACAGTATACAACATGCAGCACCCAGCACTGTGTATGTGGCTGATTGGGAGTGTAGCTTGTGACCTAATATACTGGGGAAGGAAGCATGGCAGTGCATAGTTCTGCTTCATACACACAATACATATGCCTGAGCACAGCAGTGTTACACATGGTAGCTCAGAGGTACTGTACAGACTCAGAATTTTTGGAAGAAAAAGAATGTCTGTTGCTGGTGCACCATGGATTAACGATACAATAAGATATAACTTTTATTAGAGATTGTTAAAAGATTGCGAAATAAAACACACAAACATATACATAGACTAGTGAAAATAAAAAAGGATAAGAATCCTTATTCAGTTGAGCTCCCGATATGTTCTTTAATTTGTCAGACTAATCAATATAATATCACAGATCCCCCAGTGTGTATGCAGCCAGATCCACGGGGAAAACCCTGTTGGAAATGCTGGATGTCCCACAATATAAAGTTTGTGCTGTATGTGCGGTTAACCTGCTAGATATCTTCCGTTTAATCACTCTACCATGAGAGGGGATTGATATCTATTGCAGGAAAAAAAAAACTTAAAGAAGCAGAAAGCGGCAATGCAGCATCGTCTGGGGGTTATACCCATGCGGCTTCTATAAGTATGCCTGTGCAGAACTCTGCAATGCAGGCTGCCTGTGTGCGGTGGGCTGTCCAGCGTTTAGACACCACACTTTCCGGCAGGGGTTTCCGTGTACAGCGGAGACCCGTCAGCGCATCATACAAAAATCAAAATACATTTGTATGTGGGGAGGGGGTATCGGGAATCAAAACTGATGTGTTTTGATTCCCGATACCCCCTCCCCACATACAAATGTATTTTGATTTCTGTATGATGCGCTGACGGGTCTCCGCTGTACACGGAACCCCCTGCCGGAAAGTGTGGTGTCTAAACGCTGGACAGCCCACCGCACACAGGCAGCCTGCCTTGCAGAGTTCTGCACAGGCATACTTATAGAAGCCGCATGGGTATAACCCCCAGACGATGCTGCATTGCCGCTTTCTGCTTCTTTAAGTTTTTTTTTTTTTTTTTCCTGCAATAGATATCAATCCCCTCTCATGGTAGAGTGATTAAACGGGAGATATCTAGCAGGTTAACCGCACATACAGCACAAACTTTATATTGTGGGACATCCAGCATTTCCAACAGGGTTTTCCCCGTGGATCTGGCTGCATACACACTGGGGGATCTGTGATATTATATTGATTGGTCTGACAAATTAAAGAACATATCGGGAGCTCAACTGAATAAGGATTCTTATCCTTTTTTATTTTCACTAGTCTGTGTCTATGTTTGTGTGTTTTATTTCGCAATCTTTTAACAATCTCTAATAAAAGTTATATCTTATTGTATCGTTAATCCATGGTGCACCAGCAACAGACATTCTTTTTCTTCCAAAAATTCTGCTTGTACCCAATGTCTTATGGTAGCACACCCTTACTGGTCTCTATGTGATAAAATCACAGAGTAATACAAATAATAAGGGTCCACCTAACCATACCTAAATTGATATTTCCTGTGCGATTGGCATTTATCTCTGTTTTGACTGTACAGACTCAGTATAGCTGTATTAGTCAGAGAGTAGTTCAGGGATCTGTACGAATCGGTGAACTAGCCGCGTCCAGGCATCAGACTGTTCCTCTTCCTGTGTCAGGGTGACCAACTTTCCAATGGGCCAACCTGGGGCAGGGGGTCTGGGCGGGCTCGGCCCCCCCCCCCCCCCCTCCCAGGAAAGCCGGGGGTTAGAGGGGCGGCAGCCCTCCGAAATTTTGGGGGGATATGAAGGACTTTTAGGTGCATTTTCCTTGCATAAAACTGTAGTTAACGCATAAGATGCGTAGCCTAATTCATTTGGAGAGGCCCCACTCTCAAAATACCTGACAACTCCTAACTGCAGACCGGGAGTGACTGCTACGTGGCTTGCACATGCGGCGTGCACAGAGAATCTCGTCAGCGTGGAGGGACAGGGTGCCGCCCATCAGCGTTGTACAAGCGTGACGAGAAACTCAGCCTCAGCACAGTGTCTGACTGATGTGGTGGCCATTTTGGTGGTTACCTTAAGTTTGCACATAGCTGCACAGAGCCACTGGTCTTCAGAAACATGGCCATGGCCCTTTATGTCCGCATAGCTGGAGGCTCCAGCCTGGATCTCAGTCACTAGGGTGGTATCAGTATTCTCTGTCACTTAAAACCGGGACTTTCCGCGTCCCGGGATGGGTTTGGCCGGGACGCGGGATTTACTAGTGATAACCGGGACAGTCCTGGGCAAACCGGGAAGGTTGGTCACCCTAGCCGTATGTCAGTACGCCAGGCGGGTGCCGGCGCCCGTCACAGACACATACACACATCACACTTATTGATTAAGAAAGTAAATTTGTTTTGTGCCGCTTATATAGTTCATATGAGAATCATAACATCCAACAGTTACCAGTATCTCTGAAAGTATGAGAGTGAACAGAACGTCTGTTAACCCTAGAACACATACATCATTTTTGCAGGCAGTAACTTCAAGTTCTTTGGGGTATTTTATTACCCCTGTATGTGTTCTAGGTTTAAGAACAGGAACTACAGGACTCTGCTGTACATATTCTTCTAATTTCCCAGATATACTCTAATATGGTATTATAGGGCTAAATCAGGTTGGATTGCATAATACCACTTTCAGACTGCAAATGCAGGGTCGCACCGGGACTACCCTGCATGTGCAGTCTGTTCACATCGCATCAGTGTTGCTGACATCATCCAGGGGCGCGGAAGAGCAGCGGAGCGTCATTGGGGGCGGGGAAGCAAGCAGCGCTTAAGGTGCCCACAGACACTACAATTGTACTGTGCTATGCGTTTTTGTCTGTACAATGGTTCTATACAATTTTTCTTCCAGCTTGCTATGAGATGTGCACTTGGATGAATGCGATGAACCCATGTTTGTAATGTTAAATATCAGATGTAGTCTAAAAAGTACGTGCAGCACGTACTTTTTTAGACATACAATATCGGGCTCCCGGGAACGCTCATCGCATCGCACAAGCCCATAAACACCATCCAATAATTGTACATAAGATGCAATTTGTGCTTAAAAAGTACAAAACGCATTCGATTATTGTAGCGTCTGTGGGCACCTTTAGAGCTGGTGCTGCTCCAAGAGCTGCCTCCTCCATAGTGTGAACAGGAAATGGGACACTCGACCAAATTAACCTGTTCACACCGCAAAGCAACACAGCAGTGAACCGGTAAGAACCCATCTTTTTAACTGGTTCGTATTGTTGTATTGCTCCCGGTTTGCTGTAACCGTTAACCCCTTTCACATCACACCAATTACCGGGTCAAACCAGCAAGTAACCGGCATGAACCTCGTAATTAGGTGCGATGCGAAAGGGATATAAGTGATCCAACCTGCATTATGCCAGATGGTGACATCACAGCGCAGAACATGAAATATCTCTGCCTGTTCGACAGCGGCATTAGTGGGAAGCGTTGGGGTCAGTCCGCATTTACTGAAATGGGAGGGTTTCATCCACCCCATTTTATGGGAGTGTCTAGGCCAAGGACTATGCCGCTAGGCGCAGTTTCCTTGGGTTCGCATGCTGCCCTAGGCTTGCAGCCTGAGTACTCCAACTGCAGTCGCAGAGGGATCGATGGTCACAATGTTTCCCTAAACTGTGATGTGATTGCAGCCTTTAACTTAAATGCAGGCAGGTATACACATTGATTAAAGATCACATATGGTAAGCTGCTGTGAGCATATACGATCAATGCTGAATCAGGGCCTACGGATTGTTTCTTACAAAGAGTGTGTCGATCATGTCGTTGCTACGTGTGTATTTGTTATTGATACAGTGCAATTCAGTAGATTGGGTTCCAGTAGCATTTCAGGAGTTGCAGGATTGCATTTTTAGGAGAAAGAATTGACTATTGATTTATACTGCGCAAAATAACTAATATTCATCTTCTATGTAGAGACCATAATATGTTTATTGTGACAGTCCATTTACAATAAAGGCTAAGTAGGTTTATTTTCTGGTCACCAAACTTTGCTTTAAAATAAATGTACCTTATTGTCATTTGTTCTGAAGGATGTATCAAGTGTTCCCACTTATCCGGAATGTACCATGGGGTAGGTAAACTTGGGTAGCAACCATGCAGTATTCCAGCTCAGTACATTAGGGAGGCTGAATTCAGTAGCAGGAGTATTCCGCATGCAGACTTACAGCTGTTCTGGAACTACACGTCCCAGCATGCAGCAGCGGATGGCGATAGAATCGCCAGGAGCAGCTCTGATGAGAGCTGCTCCATCTGTAACTCTGATCTGCAAACCACACCCCTTTTTATTATTTTTTGATGCAAACACGTAAAACATTACATAAAACATTGTGATTTAGGGTGTGGATCGACAGTATCTAGGTCGACATTCGAAAGGTCAACCACTTGGTCAACAGGCGTTAGCTCAACATGGTCAAAAGGTCTACACAAGGAAAAGGTCAACCTAAAAAAGTTTTTTCATGTTTTTTTTTGTATCTATGTCGACATACTGTAGATCGACATGGATACCGTATCAGAGTAATGCGTCCCTTCGGATGGCTGTCTGCACTCACCACACTGTAATAGTGTCCCTATATGCCCACTGGAATGTTAAAGTATAAACAAGTTGGTTAAAAAAAAAAAATCATGAAAAACTAATTTTGACTTTTTGCCATGTAAATGTATTAGACAACAGCAATGCACTATAGAAAATAAACCATAGCCCTGTGTAGCATTAGGTAGCATGTATAATGAATTATTCAAATGCACAGTCTGGCACCACCTGGAGTTTCCCTTGTACCCCTATAAGCCATTCCAACCCTGAATATAGTATATATATATATATATAAATATATATATATATATATATATATATATATATATATTTATATATATATATATATATATATATATTTATATATATATAGAATATAGTACATGAACAACACTTTCACAAAACTGCTATATCCCATCTTCTATAAGTATACTCCAAGGTTCAGTTCTCATCTACCACTGTTTTATAGACCATCCTGTGTAATAAAAACTAACTCTGGGACAGTCCACCAAAAAATGTGACTGTCCAGCAAAATTCGGAATGGTTGGGACATATGTTAAAAGGGGATCCCCTAGCCAGAGGTACATAGGAACCATTTTATTCATCAAGATCGTCACCGCGCACTGTGCAGGAACTGATTCATTGTGTCAGCTGCTCTGAGACATACATAAAATGTATTTAAGTATTTACAAGTACAGTGCAATATGGCATTCCCCAGCACATCCTATAGATTGTATTGTGAGAACTGAGGGGCAGATTTATTAACCTTGGAGAAGAGATAATCTGGAGATAAAGCGGAGAAAAGGTAAAAGGAGATAAAGCACCAGCCAATCAACTCCCAACTGTCTTTTTCAAACACAGCTGATTGGCTGGTGCTTTATCTCCTTTTACCTTTTATCCGCTTTATCTCCAGTTTATCTCTTCTCCAAGCTTAATAAATCTGCCCCTGAGCTCCTCTGTGAAACAGTCAGTTTAGCTACAAAGTTTGTTCACTCTAAATTTTGGTCGACTTTGGTCGACTCTATAACTAAACCCTTTTGCTATAACAATACTTTCATCACATAACTGATGTACTGCAGGGTTTTCGCTGGATTAGTCTTGCAAAGATGAACAGCCAAACACAATCAATACACTTAGCTGGCCAAGATAACCAGACAAATGTTAAGTATTAAATTAGATAAATAGTTCTGTGTCCTGTATTTGTTATTTGCTTTAGCAGAGACAGATCCAAATACTGTGTATTTATGGGGTTATTCGGTCTTTGTGTTTGCCAGACTTCCCTTCTTCCGTAAATTGATATTTTTATCTCTTACGGCCAGTGATCCAGACTTTAGTAGCAAAGTAAATCATTTTATATTTTATTTAAAAGTCTCTTTCAGAACTATTTATGTTCTGTGCACAGTTTGGTGTGAGATAAACAAAACCCAGTCATCTAAGATCTACTAAATGTAGCATACTGGGTTATCTGCACAAGCAAATGTTCAGAATTACTTATTATTCATTAGAATATGCTCTGAATAGAATTAAATCAACCAACCGTGACAGGTGCCACAATATAGTTCACATCTCCAGAAAATACTTTTTGTGGGGAAGTTTACCTTTGCTAAACTCCTTATAAAGTATTTCTGACGCCAGGCCAAGTTGTTTCCTCTCCAGCTATATAAGCACAGCAGGACTTCAAAGATAAATGCTGAGCTTGGAAAATGAGTTCCTCGATGCGACACAAATATTTAAAATACATACAGTTTAAGAATCATTTTTCCTTTCTTAAAAATCTCAAATCCCTTCTACTGTCTTCATTACCTCAACACTTCCTTTCAATCTGACCAACCAGGACATTAATCTTGCATCTATGTGGTTATGTGTTTGAAATGCATGGCATGTTTGTTGTTTTGATAGCGTTACTGCACCAGTGGTACTTTACATTCACAGCGACTGACACAGCTAATGATGGCTGTTCCCCAGACATTTATGGAGTGGTTTGTTGATTTGTGTGCTGGTAGCATTCAGAAGAAAAGATAATTTTTTTATTTATTTTTGCTCCGTGGATTCGCAGTGCTGTATAATTTCTGTTCCAGCTTGTAGAGGGAGATCTAAATATTAAAGTGCAGTCGACTGTCTAATTGACCAATGTATAATACTACATTTTGCATTGAACTTAGAGTATGCATGGGAATTCTTGGAAATCGACTGCATATGATATACAAAACAGAGCTGGTAGCATACTGTAGCCTTCCAGTGCCAGCTATCAAGTAATGTTGTGTATTACTCTTCTGTTTTTTGTTAGCTTGGACTTTGAAGTAAATTTCAATACTATAAAAAAAAAAATATATATATATATATACAGGTTGAGTATCCCGTATCCGAATATCCGTTATCCGAATTATTCCGAAAACCATACATTCCAGAAAGTGAACAAATTTTTTTTTTTTTTTGCTAAAAGCACTACTGGGGACATGATATGTAACTGGCATTACTGGGAACATCTGTAACAGCACTACGGAGGGAATGATATGTAACTGGCACTATATATGTACAAGACAATGATTGCTTGCCATTTAAATTCAGTGCCTGAGATTGTACACAAACTTTGTTTCAGGTTTAGAAACCTTGTTTTATGCACAAATAAAATATATATTTGTGTTTATTTCATGTTTTGATGTATATGTACAACATAAATGCAGGATACTTCAAGATACATCATTGAAATATTAAAATATTCCGAAATACGGAATAATCCGTTATCCAAAATTCTCCTGGTCCCAAGCATTTTGGATAAGGGATACTCAACCTGTATATATATAATTAAAAGATATACAGATGGTACACAATTGTTTGAGATAAACAGTGCGATCAAGCGACTGTCACATCTAACAAATGTTGCATAGCCAGATGGTTAAAGGTATTAATGGTTCGCACACAATAATAGACCAGAGTACTACTCCTTTCACCTTTGTTATCTTGACATTACCGATGGAAGTCAAGTAGGAATGTATTACAGTTATTCCAAATATAAAAGTGTTTTAAAAATAGTAATGAAGACTGTACTAAATGTGCTAACCAATAAGAACACTATGATAAAAGTATACGTAAGAAGTATGTTAAACACCATACTTATCAATCTGTATGACTTTTTAATGTTTTCTATGGGGCTGGTTGTCTTATCTTGGAGGACAATACTTGGAGCCTGAAGGTGGATCAGAACGTAATGGTCTTTGGTGCTAATTTTGTAAGCCAATGAGACATAAATACAGTTTGGACGCTATATAGTGCCAGTATGTACTGAATACTATCCGTATTTGGGAGAGTTCTCAGAGAACAGTGGGACCCCCTCTTGGACTTACTTTTAGGATCTCCTCTCCAGGATCTCCCAGAGGGGAGGTACATAATGTGAGCAAGTGTGGCATGCTTTGCCACTGTAAATCTTTTTCTTATGGTAAAAACCATGTGCACTGCAGGTGGAGCAAATGTAACATGCAGAGAGAGTTAGATTTGGGCGAGTTATTTTGTTTTTTTGTGCACAGTAATTTCTGGCTTGGTTTTTTTTTGCACTGCAGTTTAGATTTCAGTTTGAACATACCCCACCCAAATCTAACTCTCTCTGCACATGTTACATCTGTGCCACCTGCAGTGCTCATTGTTTTGTACATAAGAGAAAAAAATAGCATTTGCAATCAACTCTGAATCAGGCCCAAAGTGCTTGAATTATCAGATGTTTGATCACACTTAGGGATAGATGTATGAAGAAGTGATAATGGAGGAAAAGTGATAAAGTGCCTGGTACTTTATCACCGGTCCAGATGTTCCCTCCATGGCACATGGCATGCTCACATATGGTGTGAGCAGCGGGGACACGTGGTGTCCAACCATTGTGGCTGTTGCCAGAGATGCGGTTCGGACAATGAAGGAGCGTCCGGACCGTTTGGGGGGCGAGCCGTAACATCACCCAAGCCATTGAAACCCAAGAATGACCGCCCCATGACTGGTTTCACAGCTAGGCTGCTGCCGGTTGTGTTCGATCTCTTTGATGTATAGCAAAGTGCTCACACAATACCGATGCAGATTTAAAGTTTTCATCGTGGGGTAGGATCTGGCATTCGGGGCAGCCTTGCCCTGTGCTGGGTGCCCCCTGCATTTTCACCACATGGATTATAGTTTTGCGAGTTCTCTGTGGCTGCAGTGCTATGAAAGAGATTGCAGCCATATGCTGAAACACATCCAAGACACTCCCATAATACGTACATGATACCTCCTCTATTTGCGATAAGTTCACATCACTTACTGGTGTTCTCCCTTAAATGCCATGTATCACAGGAGCCATCTCAAGTCATACACAAATATGCCAGTGCACACATTGCTTTGTACTGTATATACTTAGCAAGTGTTTACTAAAATTTCACACATACTGTACACAGTACCAAAACAATCACTGAACTGTGTTCGCCTATGAATCAGCCCGATGATCCCAAACACAAAACAAAGAGCTACACTTGAATGATTGAGCAACTGAGAGGTGAATATTATACAATGGCCAAGTAAAAGTCCATGGGTGAAATGTAATAGGATGAGAGATTCAGAAAGTGAGAGATTTGGTAAGAAATCTCCAGTTTTTTTAAAGCGGCAGTCATTTACACGGCAAAACCAGTGTGATTTTGCCGTGTAAAAGATTGCTGCTTTAAAAAAAATTGGAGATTTCTTACCAAATCTCTCACTTTCTGAATCTCTCATCCTATTACATTTCACCCCATATGTCAATCCAATTGAGGATCATACTGAGTCCACATACTGTACATCATCCAACCAACCTAAGCAACTAGGATCAAATCTGACAGGAAAAATGGGCAAAATTTACTCCCAAACAGTGTGCAAGCTTCTCTCAACAGACTTGAATTGCTGCATAAGTGGTTTTACAAAGTAATAATTTGCAGAGGGTGAATATTTATGCCTGTAGATATTTTCTGCTTTTATTAATGTAATTACTTACATTAATTAATTAATTAATTAATTAATTGTGAGTCTGAAAAATGTACTTTAATTACCTACAAGCTTTCAAGAAAATATTGTTCCTGTCATTTGTAATACAGACAAATCTGTTGACTCTTTAGTTGGGTGAATACTTTTTCAAGCATCTGTACAGTATGTAAGAGGGCCAATGTACCCATCTGTTCGCAGTTCTAGACAACAGGAAATAGTAGGTTAAGTTATTTTATGACAAGGAAAATTTCATATATTTATTTTGTTACGTATCAATTGTATGATTAAGTATTGTATGGTATTAATGCTATATTGAATAATATGTTAATGCTATATAATAAAAGAGGATTCATAAATACAGTAAGCAGAACATTTAATTGAACTCAACTGATCAGATGGTTAAATCAATTGATTATATTTTCAATTATTTTTATCTTCGATTTCCACATTTTGATTTCTTGCCATATTCTTAATGCACTATCAAAGCGAACTACAAATCTTGAAGTAGAATTTTTCATCATCTCATGTAGTTTTTCATTTTTATGGGTTTGATGTTTTT
Organism: Crinia signifera; assembly: GCF_055691185.1. Classification (NCBI taxonomy): domain Eukaryota; kingdom Metazoa; phylum Chordata; class Amphibia; order Anura; family Myobatrachidae; genus Crinia; species Crinia signifera. The sequence continues at coordinate 127,474,971 of NC_139217.1, forward strand.
AGAAATCATTAATCTTTGGTATTTATGAATACAAATTTTTCTCAGACATAAATGGAAATAATGTTTACAAAAAAATAAAACAATTTGTTTTGAATTTGACATGCTCTACTTTTATAGAAATAGAATAAGGTTTGAGAAAGAGAGCATTTCAAGGTCTCAGACTCAAAATTTGAAGTTTGATTTCACCCCAAAAAATATGACTTTAAAAAAAAAAAAAAACATGTTTATTACTTTTAGAATTGTCCATACAAAATTTAACAGGCTAATCATTTTCCCAAAAATGACACTAAAATTGTCTGTTTAGCATTTATCATATTGAGTAAATAATAAAATTTTTAGATGAGCCTGTATAAGTTTATTAAAAATATGCAAATTTGTTCATTCAATTATATGAAAACAGGTTTAAATAAGTAATATTTACACCAAAGTTTTGATCCCAATGGAATATTATATTTTGCTTAATAATTACTGAATGTTCTCAAGTGCAGGGCCCTCTTCCCTCATGTGCTTTTATATGGGTATGGTATAACTAATCGAAAGTTGGAATTCAGAGGGTCGTCTTTCTGACATGAGAATCGTGACTGCCAAGAGCCCAACAAGGGTGAGTGCATTCAAGCCCCTTGTGTGCTCGGTGGTGAGTTCGTGGCCGATTCTATTCTCAGTCTACGGGAATCGTGGACCCCATGAGGGAAAATAGCCTGTGTAAGTTGGGATTGTAACTGGCTGGCTCCTGACATTCTAGATTCCGATGTTGGAGAAACAACCATCTGAACCCCGACTGTCGGTGAGTCATCCGGCACCCACTTTTGCTACAGTATCTCCTCCTCACCATTGCCAACAATGGCACCTAACCTTTGGGTTCAGCCCGCACTATTTATTTGGATATTATGACTGCTGATGCAACTATGTTTATATACCTTAAAGTTCATGTTCTGTAATGTTCTCTATTGTAACTGTTTTTTTTATTTTTTTTTTACTTTTTCTGTACTTTGGAAGGTGCCCCTTTTGGCACCATGTAAAGTATAATATAAATAATTATGGTACTTGTTTCCTAGCACGGCGCCACCGATTTTAATTGTATGCAATTGGGTTGCAAAAATCGAGTCAATCGCATCGCAGCATGCAACCAAATTGCATGCGATGCGATTGACCCGACCGACCCGATTTTTTACATTGGAACCAATGTTACATGGTCCCTGAGACCCAATTTTACATTGGCCCCAATGTTAAATGCCCCCCAGACCCCATTTTTCATTGTATGCCCCCCTATTGTTAATGCCACGCCACGATCAACCCGAAGCGTGGCGAGTGCAGCGAGCCCGCGTGGGGGCGGAGGTGCTCCGACCTTTTCATACCCCCACTATCCACGTCGGCGCGGAGTTGATTGTATATAGTGTGGCAAGCACAGCGAGCCACCATGCCCGAAGCGTGGCGAGATCCGCGAGGGGACGGGCATTACTTCAGACGTATTACGCATCCGCTCGCCACACTATATAAAATCTATATAAAATTAACTCCACGCCGACGTGGATAGTGGGGGTGCTCGCCACGCTTCGGTTTGGCGTTCATCGTGGGGTGGCGTTAACAATGGGGGGGCATTTGACATACAAATTACTCATCTGGGTGGTTATACAATGAAAAATCAGGTATGAGGGGCCATTTAACATTGGTTCCTATGTAAAATCGGGTCCATCGCATGCCATTATAATGGCATGCGATGGACCCGATTTTAAACGGCCATTTAACATTACATACAATGTAAAATCGCCCATTTAACATTACATACAATTATAATGGCATGCGATGGACCCGATTTTTACATTGTCGGGAAAGCTGTTAAAAAGCCCAAAATCTGGTCAGGCGGGTCCCATCGCATACCTTAAGTACCTTAGGCAGGCTTAAAATGACACGCAGCGCTTCGAACTTCGCAGCACTGTGTGTCAACCAGAATGACCTCCAATAATAAGTGACAGTACTCTACATCCCCTTGCAGTCTATTACAGGAATCCAGATGGAAAAAAAAAACATTGAATGTTGTATCAATGAAAGGACTTAAAACCCCTCCCAAACATAGTGTATCAAATAAAATACAGGGTCTAAAGTCTAGACACATAGGAATTCTCATTTACTATGTTTTTTTTTACCTAAACGGATTTGTTTTAGAACTTTGTTGAAATAAGACATCAAATTGAATCGCTATTTGTTAATATTCCAATGAAATAAAATGCTGTGGAAAATGGAGTTGAATATTTCATTCATTTAATTTTTTGAAAATATGCATTTTTGCCTGTGTGTCCAGACTTTAGGGACACTCTGTGATATTTATCCCTGAATAAAATGTGTTTTTTTTTTGTATGTTTTTTTTGTATTGAAATACGGTATCTTGACCTAAGGTACGACAGCTTATGTACACTCTCCATGGCAACATGTATTAAAGTTGATATTTTCATAGCCTGATAAAAAAAAAATAAGATTTGCGAACTTCTTTCATTGTAGTAAAAGTGTGCAGCAAAGGAAATATAAAGGTAACTCCCATTGGATATCTTAACATGGTATGACCAAAAAAAAGAGCAACGTTCTAAGTTTACTCTTTACATTGACTTTGATTCTGAGTTTAAAATGCAGTATTTGAAAGTAGACATAATGGGGGAAATTTACTAACATGTGAGTTCTATTTCAAATGGAATATTGTTATGGGTACGCAATCAGATTTGTATCTATTCTATTATGTTCTAGAAGGTGCCCGTAGCAACACTCAATGTGAAATAGAACTCCCATCTTACTGCAGGAGGGTGCGGGAGATTTTCGTCTACAGGATTTCACCATAGAAAACATGGGGCCGCGGTTGCTGTCAGAAGTGGAGCGATCACAGAAAATCTCTGAGATATCTACTGTGGTCCCTCCATGTTATATTTGGGGATACCTAATATTTGGGGTATCCCCTGAAAATAGCTGCAACCAGAATCTGTCACTAGTGCACTATGGGGTTTATTCTAGTTCATTCTTTCTGACAAAATCCTTCTTAGATGGACAAAACCATGTGCACTGCAGGGGGGCAGATGTAACATGTGCAGAGAGAATTAGATTTGGGTGAGTTATTTTGTTTCTGTGCAGGGAAAATACTGACTGCATGATTTTACACTGCAATATAGATCTCACTTTGAAGAAAAACCCCACCCAAATCTAATTCTCTCTGCACAAGTTACATCTGCCCCACCCGCAGTGCACATGGTTTTGTCCATCTAAGAAGGATTTTGTCAGAAAGAATGGACTAGAATAACCCCCTATGAGACTATTTCAGGTGCTGACTTATTAGCGGCACTAAGTACCTATTTTTGATTTCAGCTTAAATTAGCACATTTTAATTGTTTGAATGATGAACTTCAATTTGTCCACAGTTCACCTAAGAAAAACAAAATACTTTGTATAAAATATTTTTTAAATAGTGATTTAACATTACATTTAAAGCACACATTTAATGGCAGCCTTTAACACAAAACACAATTGCCAAACTTGAATTCGATCTACAAACACAAATTTTATTACAAATTTGATCACCATGAACTAGTTTGAGGCCATTGCAAACATTGGAAACATTCAATCAATTTTGCATTTGTCCTCAAAGCACACTAACAGTGCAGGTTTTAGTGATATCCAGGCTTGAGCACAGGTGACTTAATTAGTACCTGCGTGATTCTCATTAAACATATGTGCTCAAGCCTGGATATAGCTGAACCTTGCACTCTTATCGTGCCTTGAGGATCGTGTTTGGGAATTCCTGGTCTTTAGTTGCTCACAGGCAACAAAGATCTGTGAACTTAAGATTTATCTTAAGATTTCCTTTGAACTCGAAAATATTTTGTGCAAAGAGTACATTTTGACAAAGATTTAAGAAAAATGTAAACATCTTCGGGCTATGCCAGAAATATTCCTTACATGCCACTGGCATATAGGTGTACGCCATCTTCACTCCCCCACACACACACCCCGCTCACCCTGTGTACCAAACAATGCCCCCCACTAATTGTCTGGGAGAACGAACACAGAGCTCCCCAATACCCGAGCTCTCAAACATGCCTGAACACAGAGCACTCGTCACACCTGAATACCCGGGAGCATGACTACCCAAGCACCCGAACACCTAAATACCCAAGCTCCAGAGTGTGCCCAAGTGCCCCAACTCCCAAATGCCCATCGACTGAATACCTGAGCACATGAACACTCCAACTGGACACCTGATTGACCGAATGACAAACTCCCAAATACCCGTCCGCCCGAACACCCAATCACCTGAGTGCCCAATTAAATCTCAATACCTGAGCGTCAAAAAGCATTCAAGTGCGCACAAGCACACCAACTGCCAAATACCCATGCATCTGTGGGGGTGCGCATCAGCCTGCTATCTTTCACGATTGCAAATGATTTGTGTTAAAATTGGCTGAGAAATCGCTGCCGTGTGTGGGGACTTTAAAACTGTGAAACCTCTCTGCGGCCTACTAAGATGACTCTACAGTATATTAGATGTGCCAGTCATGCTGTACTCAGTACATGGTCTTCTCAATACATGCGGTACTCCACCAATCACCAGCAAGCTCTATGCTTTCTAGGCATATTATTACACCTGATTATGAGTCTTAGGAAGGAGTGAGCTTGCTTCTGATTGGGGGTTTGTGGTAAGGGAGGGAAGGGCTCTGTGTGAGCAGAGCAAAACTGACAGCTATAACATGTACCAACCTCATAGGGGCAGCTATGAGGTTGTTGATCAAAGGAATGTGAAAGAACCAGGGTAGCAGAGAGCCTGGCCGGGCCCAGGTACTTTTCAGGGAGCATGGCCTAATCTCAGGAGGTGTACTTATGCACCCTTTGATTAAAATACAGAAAATCTTAAGTACCTTAAGCACCACCCTGGCCACACAGTAGCATGTGTTGGGTTGAGAAGAGCTGCTGGGGCTGCACTGGGCCCGGGTAATTAGTACTCCCTCTCCTGGCACAACTTGAAAGAGCAAATACATTTATATTCTTAAAAAGGGGATTGGAAAACATTTTTGACAGACAGACAGATTATTCAAAAGATTTCACGATGTTTGAAATACATTTAAAAAAAATGCCGTGGACAAAACATTACACCAGCTGTGTTTCACATTCATATACCTGCCTGTTTCATTCGCTTATTGTGCTTATGGACATAATATAACATGCTTTTCTACCTCGCCTGTATTCTACAGTACAGCAAACTCCTGCGGAAACAGTAGCTTATTTTGTCATTTATTTCATTTCAATACCATTTCATATTCTAAATATAATTTCACAGTTCCTATATAGAGGTTGCAGATAAATCTTGGGAAACAGAATTATTTGGCTTTATTAGAGCAGAGCTACGGTATATGTAGAATGCTAAATGAAAGCAGCATGCCCTGCATGCAATCAGCTCTGCAGTGACCTTCAGCAGCCAGCTAAGACATAAATAGGATGAATAAAATAGCTGCAGCTGATGACATCATACGGCTGATCCGTATCTGTGTGCACAAAGTTACATGAAGGTGAACCGAACAGATTGCTGCCTTGATACCTGTTTTGTATTTACATTCTAGTGCTGTTTATTGCCATTATTTCTTCTGTGCTTTGTAAATGAGAACATATATATTCACAATGTGTACAATTGTAATTGCAAATTGTAAACATATTGTTGTCTTTAAATCTACTTTGTTTATGCAAAGCTCCTTGATAAACGACATACCATGGGATAACTGCAATATATGTTGGGCATAACAAAGTATTAAACACTGAAACACAAGTCCCATAAATCGTCATCTCGGTTCAGGCCTATAGTTAAAGGTACACAGCCTGACAGGAGACCACACAGTGCTTAATTAGGAATTCCCTAAAAGTATTTTTAAAGGACAAACATACACCTCATAGAGAAGTCAATAAATGGCATCACACCACAGGGAATAGAAAATAAAAGCTTTATCTGATGAGGCGGAGTCAGACAGTGTACATGTATGATAGGTCAAGATAAGTCAGACAATATAGTTTGCAAAAAAAAAAAAAATGATTAGAGATTAGCTTCTCAGCTGATACCAGACCATGGTGTTACGACAAGGCTGCATTAAGGGCTGCCTGGGCCTAAGGGCTAAAAACGTTCAAGGGACAATACTGAGAAGGGGAGGAGCTATGACCACTTCTGTGTGGGTGTGGTCAGAGCGACATGAGTGCATACCCCCCTCCCCCTCCACTGCCAGCTCTAATGTCTCCCTAATTACTAAAAAATATAATTGCAGAATGTTGAGAGATAACTAGAAATACAATTGTAATACTTATGAGTTATGGCCGACCTGTGTGGCCAGTTAGGCAGCTGATGATGATGGACTTGGACTATGATGATGGACTTTGCTTTGTGTGGAGACCTGCAGCTGTGGTTCCATGCGCCCCATTGTCAATCCGGTACTGTGTTAAGGGTTAAAAGATTCACAAGTCTTCAAAAAAAAAAAAAAACGTATTTCAAAAAATTTGTAGAATAAAGCTTTTTTTATGGATCTTCAAGTTTTAGATTTTTATTAATTTATTATTGCATAGTGTTATTGTCTGTAGTAACCATTTTCATGTGTTTGAGAAATGGGGGAAAATAAATCTTTGCAAATTTGTTTGCTCATTGATAAATTAGCCCCTGAAATTCTGAAATGAATGCAGATGAAATAAATCCCCTACATGGTATGCATCATCTATGGCACACTCCTGGTGCAGTAATGTAGAAAGGAGTGCCTGGTGTACTAACTGTATCATTCAGTGATAGGCATCAGTGTTGTGGCCTGGCAAATGTACTGGAGCCATAGATTAGATTGCCTGGTGTACTACATGTATCGTTCACTGACCAATCACTGTACGCATGGGTACAAATAAGAAATATAATTTGTCTGTAAAATACCAGAACCTACCAAATCAGCAATGGATATCTATACCAGGTTGAACTAGATGGACGCAAGTCTTTTTTCAGCCTTACCTACTATGTAACTATGTAACTATGCATGTTCCTGCAGCCAGTGACAGGCATCAGTGTTGTGGCCTGGGAAATGTACTGGAGCCATTGATTAGAGTGCCTGGTGTACTAACTGTATCATTCACTGACCAATCACTGTGCGTATGTTCCAGTGACAGGCATCAGCGATGTGGCTTGGGAAATGTACTGGAGCCATAGATTAGAGTGCCTGGTGTACTAACTGTATCGTTCACTGACCAATCACTGTGCGCATGTTCCAGTGACAGGCATCAGTGTTGTGGCTTGGGAAATGTACTGGAGCCATGGATTAGAGTGCCTGGTGTACTAACTGTATCATTCACTGACCAATCACTGTGAGTATGTTCCAGTGACAGGCATCAGCGATGTGGCTTGGGAAATGTACTGGAGCCATGGATTAGAGTGCCTGGTGTACTAACTGTATCGTTCACTGACCAATCACTGTGCGCATGTTCCAGTGACAGGCATCAGTGTTGTGGCTTGGGAAATGTACTGGAGCCATGGATTAGAGTGCCTGGTGTACTAACTGTATCATTCACTGACCAATCACTGTGAGTATGTTCCAGTGACAGGCATCAGCGATGTGGCTTGGGAAATGTACTGGAGCCATGGATTAGAGTGCCTGGTGTACTAACTGTATCGTTCACTGACCAATCACTGTGCGCATGTTCCAGTGACAGGCATCACTGTTGTGGCCTGGGAAATGTACTGGAGCCATGGATTAGAGTGCCTGGTATACTAACTGTATCGTTCACTGACCAATCACTGTGCATATGTTCCAGTGACAGGCATCAGTGTTGTGGCCTGGGAAATGTACTGGAGCCATGGATTAGAGTGCCTGGTGTACTAACTGTATCGTTCACTGACCAATCACTGTGCGCATGTTCCAGTGACAGGCATCACTGTTGTGGCCTGGGAAATGTACTGGAGCCATGGATAAGATGCAGGGAGCATGACTTTATTTCAAGTTTGAAACAATTTGCGGAAACTAAACAAGTAAATAATGCTCTTGGCTTTCTGTTGCTGCATATGTGTTCTCTCACCCTGTGAATAAAATATCAGTGTCAGTTGTTTCCTACAGGATCTCCTGTTTTGACATTTATTTACAGTACATGTTTAAGAGAACGACTATATTTGCTGGGTTTGTTGTTCTGACTGTAAGTCCTCATCCTTAGGTGTCATTGTAATAACATTCGCCTCTAACTTTTTGTATTTCAGAACCTTAAATGGTGGAAAGAACATTGGAAATATTGAAGTGAGCCTGGTGAAGATGGGTGAGATACAGAATGGGGAAGCAGATCATATAACAACGGATGTGCAAGAACAAAAGGTAGAAAACCAGTAAGCTCCGTGTATAACTTGCATTGCAATCAATCCTTGTTTTTTTATGGCTAAATAGCACAGCGCAGATGTGAAAATTGAATGCTATTTGATCTGAACAAATATGCTACATAGTGTCATAAGCCACATTAACTTTAACACAATCCCCTGTAGTAAAATCTGCTTGCAAATAATTATCACTAATTGTCTTGCCCTTGGCGCTCCAGGTGAAGTGCTCTGAAAGATGGAACTTAACTAGACTTGGGACTAACTCAGCTGCTATATTAGCCCAGCCAATTGGCTGTGGTGGTGTTAGATTTTTGTGTCCATGTATCAATGTCTATTGATACCTACAGTACTATGCTCCAGAATGATGACAAGTTTACAAAAGCTGGCATCCCAGTATATGGAATCTGTAGCATTAACTCTGCCCATGCTGATAACTTTCTCACTTCCCAGGGTACTACATCCCTGCAATTAACTCTGCCCATGCTTGCTGATAACTCTCCGGCTTCCCAGTGACTACATTCCTGCAATTAACTCTGCCCATGCTGATAACTCTCTGGCTTCCCAGTGACTACATTCCTGCAATTAACTCTGCCCATGCTGATAACTATCCGGCTTCCCAGTGACTACATACCTGCAATTAACTCTGCCCATGCTTGCTGATAACTCTCCGGCTTCCCAGTGACTACATCCCTGCAATTAACTCTGCCCATGCTGATAACTCTCTGGCTTCCCAGTGACTACATCCCTGCAATTAACTCTGCCCATGCTGATAACTCTCTGGCTTCCCAGTGACTACATCCCTGCAATTAACTCTGCCCATGCTTGCTGATAACTCTCTGGCCTCCCAGTGACTACATACCTGCAATTAACTCTGCCCATGCTTGCTGATAACTCTCTGGCTTCCCAGTGACTACATCCCTGCAATTAACTCTACCCAAGCTTGCTGATAACTCTCTGGCTTCCCAGTGACTACATTCCTGCAATTAACTCTGCCCATGCTGATAACTCTCCGGCTTCCCAGTGACTACATTCCTGCAATTAACTCTGCCCATGCTGATAACTATCCGGCTTCCCAGTGACTACATACCTGCAATTAACTCTACCCATGCTGATAACTATCCGGCTTCCCAGTGACTACATCCCTGCAATTAACTCTGCCCATGCTTGCTGATAACTCTCTGGCTTCCCAGTGACTACATCCCTGCAATTAACTCTGCCCATGCTTGCTGATAACTCTCTGGCTTCCCAGTGACTACATCCCTGCAATTAACTCTGCCCATGCTTGCTGATAACTCTCTGGCTTCCCAGTGTACTACATCCCTGCAATTAACTCTGCCCAAGCTTGCTGATAACTGTCTGGCTTCCCAGTGACTACATACCTGCAATTTACTCTGCCCATGCCATTTACTAATGTATGGCCACACCCCCTTGAATGACTTGAGAAAGGTACAATTTCTGCATCATGGAGTGGCTCTGACTAGTACAGGAGAGTGCTGTATGGGGGTGGGAGATACGATCAGTGCATTTGCTAATCCCCATGCAAGCAGAGCAGACTGCTGCAATCAGCAGCAGCCTCTCTGGACCCACCATTGCTGGGTAGAGAAGAGGCACAACTGGGTGACGGGTAATTAGAGGAGAAGGAGCGGCCCTGGGTCCCCACCGGGCCAAAGTATTAGTACCCACTCCACTCCTTTTGGGACCACTGCCCAAGCTTGTTGATAAATTTCTGTCTTCCTAGAGTACTGAATCCCTGGCATTTGCTCTTCCATGCCTGTTGATAAATTTCTGGCTTCCCAATGTACTGAATCTCTGGCATTTACTTTTAACATGATTGCTGATAGCTTTCTGGCTTCACAGTGTGCCAATATTCTGGTAATATACGCGTCGGGTATACGGTTTCCATTTAAAGAATCAAGAATGTCACTCCTGTGACTGTGAAATGCGAAATTTATTCTATATACTTTAATAAATGTTTTATTTGTTTTTATATATATACATGGAAAGACTGAATTTATCATAAAATAATGTGAACTAGGGCGCTATTTAACACTATTGAGGTTGTGTAAGGTTAAGAGATCCTACTAGTAGGGGATCAAGTGTTAACAGCAACCATTAAGTTCAATTATCAGCGCAAACATAGGGGTTTTGTTTTGTTATATATATATATATATATATATATATTTATATATATATACTCTCCAAAAAAACAGATGGCACTCAGAGACTCTCGATGGGTAAAGTAAGTATGGTGCATTTAATCCATCTAGTGAGACATTTCGGGGACTATGTCTCCTTCATCAGGATACATGACAAGTGACATACAGGCATCTTAAATACTAACACTTACCAATTGAAGGCTTCCATTCTCCTGCCCCGCACTTCCGGTTTCACGGACCTTCCAGCCGGCGGAAGTGACGTCTTCCCTGACATCCGGTCTTCCACTGTGACGCAAGGGAGAATCGTCATGGCAACCTGAATGTATACAAACAAACATATAGTGAACAACATCTACTGCGTCGAGATTCTCCGAGTGCCATCTGTTTATTTGGAAAGTGTATTGGCTGAATCTTTCGCCTGTAGGAGGGCACCGGAGCAAGATATCCCCATGGGGGGGGGGGGGGGGGCAGAAGTGCCGGGAGGACATTGGAAAGTATATATATATATATATATAGTTACACAGTAGTTTAGGTTGAAAAAAGACTTCAAGTTCAACCTTTGATTAAAAGTTATATCCCATAATTTTTCTGTCCTGACCATAAAGAAGCCCTCCCTTCTAAGTGTTGTAAACCTTCTCTCCCCCAGTCTAAGTGCATGTCCTCGCATCCTAGTAACTGATTTCAAAGTAAATAGGCAGCTTATTTACATATGTATATATAAAACATTAAATGGACAATATTGGGCCACACCTTTTTCACATTCCCCTTGCAGAATGAGCACCAAATAGCAAGTATGCCCTCCACGTGATTTGGTTATCGCTGCTGTGATGTGAGGAAGTGATTTGCCTACGATCTATCTTACAACACTGTGAAAGCATCTACAATATTGCAAATCTCTATGGATAGCAAAAGCCTCTAATTCAGTCTCACTCTGGTATAATTATTATAAATGTCAGTAAAATCTTCAGATTTGTACCACATTACCTACAGGATGGAGAGACTCCATTATGTGTAATTAGGGAGATTGTCTCAGGGGCTTCTTCTGTTTTTCCAATATGAGCAAGCAGCAGACTGCTCACACTGACTCTGGATTCAGACGATTTTTTTTTTTTTACAGAAACAATCAGTGCAAAGCTTAGTGAGAGGTTGGCAATTATCATCTACAAAACGGAGAATTATATTATATTGCAAATAACCAGTCTTACCGATATTCAAATTAGAGGCGTCAACACCAAGTGAAAAGGGAAATGTTCCACTGTTCTTCTGAAATTAAATTGTATACCTCAAACACATTTGTTGCAGTTTGGTGGGGCTTTAAATAATAGTCAGCCAATAGGGAGATGCATTATATACAAGCCTTGGTTTATGGCCATTTCATAAAAATGTAGATGTGTTCCAGGAAAGTGATCTGATAATCCAATGGGTGTAGGCACTGGTTGGCAAAATATACATTCAATTTAACCTTAATAGACACATATACTGTAGGTAGTGTATGTGTTACAGAAGCGTACAGTATTAATTATTTAAATTTGAAGTTATGTATTCTCCAGATATTGCAGAGTAACAGTGTTGACTCTTAGGTTCCAAAACAGGATAATTTATCTCCGGTTGAAGTACACGTTCTCCACAGGCATTCTATATTCATACATATGGCAGGGCAATCTTAATGTATAGGCACACAGGGCAGACACCCAGGTCCCCATTATTTTACAGCGGCTAGGCAGCATTCCCTACCAGCCTCTCAGGCTGCACCAATACAACAATTGGCTTTCTGCATGCTGATTGGTGGATTGCTAGAGAGCTATCCACCAGAGTGCAGCATTCTTTACCTGCAGCCAGTGGTGCAAGTAGGTAAAATGACTTAGTGGTACTGTGCTGTGGGCCGAAGAATGGGCGTGGTCATGGGTGTGGTCATATGACACGAGGGGAGTGGCTACATGACAAAACTTTACAACACAATTAAACTTTTTGTTTGAGCTTGTGCATTGCATCCTGCACACAAAATGTAGGAGCCAGATAAACTACAAACAGGGATATTGCACACCAAAGGCGTGTGGACAAAATTTACACAGTAATGCCTGTTATGCGTCACACCCCCAATAAATATTACCCATGCCATAATGCCCGTTACACACTATGCCCCCCACCATAATGCCCATTGCGCTGCTGCCACACAACTGATGCCTATTACTAATATGCCCCCACAGTGCCACACATATGCCTCCATAGTTCCAAGTATGCCCCCACAGTGCCAGATATGCCCCCAGTGCCAGATATCATATGCCCCCACAGTGCCACACATATATGCCCCCCACAGTGCTAAGTATGCCCCCAGTGCCAGATATGGCCCCACAGGGTACTTGTTTCCTAGCACGGCGCCCACTAAGCAAATAGCTTAGTGGGCTATTCTGTGTAGGAATAAGTGCACAGGAGTGCTTATACTGTACAATGAAATATCGCATAGGATCACATGGCACCAAATGCGATATTTCATTGTATAAGCACCCATGCCATGTGATGTGATGGATGCTTACTATGCCATTGCGTCACCCCCAGTATCCACGCCACCCCGAAGCGTGGCAAACGGCATCGTAACGCGTTCTCCGACCGTTTCATACCCACACTATCTACGCAGCAAACCCCGCGAGGGGCTCATGTAAAGTAATGCACGTCCCCTCGTGGGGCTCCCTGCACTCACCATGCTTCGGGCTCGGTGGCTCGCTGCGCTCGCCACACTATAGAAATCCAACTCCACGCCAAGGTGGATAGTGGGGGTATGAAAAGGTCGGAAAAGGTTGGAGGTGGCATGGATAGTGGGGGTGTTTAAGGAACACATTCACACCAGCCATATCATACGTCTGAAAATATGGAAAAAGCACATGCGATGCGATTTCACTATGTAGAAAATCTGGGCGCCGTGCTAGAAAAAAGTACCCCCCACAGTGCTCTGAAAGCAGCAAACACACGGGATAACCCCCTCCCTCCACCTACTTCCACCCTTTTGCCAAGCAATGAGACTCCAGCAGCTATAGTGCCCACTAGTAGCTCCCCTTCTTACCATGATTAGAGTGTGGTTCTCAGCTGTGCCGCTGGCTGATGCCTCTGCTGCTGCTTGTGCTGGCGGAGGTGGGGTTGGTGCTGGTGGTACTGCTGTTGCTTGCTGACTCTGGCACCACAGTGGGGAGGGGAGCGCATTGCGCATCTCTCCTTCCCTGGCTTCACTGTGACTGGGCCATCAGCCAATCATATCTCACTGGCTGGCTCCTGATTGGCTGCTGGCCCACGAGCTTTGATTGGCTGACAGCCCAGTTACAGTGAGGGGAAGGAAAGACGCGCAATGCACTCCCCTCCTCTCCGAATGGAATCAGCTGTGCCGGGGTGGCATAGGCCATTCCCCTCGCAACTTACATATGCGCGCATGCGCATTACACAGTTCGGGGGTATTTGTTATGGCGGTACGGGGTACCGGCACAATATGTTTTACTGGTACACCCTACCACCCCGTAGCGCCATACTTACTCCCCTGCTTGCAGCAAGACAATGAATGTTTGTCAGATTGCTGATTGGTTGATGGTTGCAGCCATTGACTGAATGGAGTTACTGTATGATTTTTTATTTATTCTCGTGAAAGGATGTGTACAGTAGATGCGAGTACATTGCTTCACCCAGGGCCTTCAATGCTATTATGACAGCCCTGGCATATAGCAAACGGTGGGTATTTGTAGTTTACCTGCTGTAATTGTCTGTTTCTGAATAAACTCACTGTAAAATGTTATAACAGACTCCTTTGGGTACAATGGAGCATGTGCAATCCTTTAATCCTAATATGCCATAATAACAGCGGGGGTAATTTATACCTGATCGCACAGCTGCAAGTTCACCGTGGTCAGCGTTCAAGTACACGCCTCCTTTCTAGAGTGAAATCCCGCCTTACAAATTAATGTACTTGATGTGCAAATGGATATGAATGGCTGCAAATCTATTCACAGCCGTGTGAATATCTTCAAAACCATATTTAAGCCGCTCATCACCTAATTATTTTTACTCTGGGCACCAGTCAGGCTCAGAGTAGCCAAAGACTTACAGTACTTGGCGGCTGCAATGAAAACAGGCATATGCGACCTGTTGCTGATGTCACTCATCCTCCCCTAAAACTCTGGGGCACATGTGCATTTTCCCTGTCACTCCCAGCATTTACACCACATCTAGGGTTTTTCTTGGCACTCCAATGAAACAGCCGTTTCCCGCCCCCAGATGCTCACTTCCTGTCAATCACCTTGCGAATGGCCAGCAATTAAAGTAGCAGGATTTCATCACAAGGTGGCCTTGCGCATGCACACTATGGACCGCACGCATGCACAGTTTATCGATAATCAGCCGCCGTGCAAATTACCCCCAGTATCCGAGTATGAAAGATGGAAATATATTGTGAGCTACATTGAAGTAACTTTTATCAAACAGCATATTATAGATTTGCATTATTCAGATTTGAACATCGATTCTGTGAGCGTAGCAACACAAGGATAATCTAATCTAAAATTATGCTCCAGCTGTGTTTTAGCAAATAGGTAAATGCTCTTCATGGGCGCATAGCTTTAAGAAAATTTCACGTGTCGACTAAGTCAATTTTCATAGCAATTAGTGTGTGAGAACGGCAATGAGCCTCTCATTCTGCTACACCTGCTGCAGGATAGTGGGAAACTCATCCAGCTTGCGTCTTGTCATAGTAATACATTTGGAATCACTGCACAGTGAAAGTGTATGGAAATTCTGTAATCACCGAAAATCCATCAATTAGAAAAAACTCTACAGTTTTAGTAAAATGGAAAGATGATTTTTTTTTCGAAATTTACTAAGATGTGTATTCTACTTCACATGTGATGTTGCTATGGGCAACCAATCGTAATCTACTTCTTATTTATTTTGCACCCTCTAAAAGATAGTAGACACGATCTGATTGGTTGCCCAACATGTGAAGTAGAATATACATCCTGGTAAATTTCCCCAAAATAATTTATTTGCAACCCTTTATGTGTAGCCCCCAGTGAGCCCAGTTCTTTTCTGCTTTGTTGTCATATTTCGTACAATAGGATACTACAGATATGTGCCTCAGTCACATACCCTCCAACTGTACCGATTTAGCCGGTACAGTACCGTTTTTAAATGCTCTGTACCCGTTAAATCATACTGTACCGAATGTACCGGTTTTAGGCAGCACAGAGTTTAAGAACCCTGCGCTGGTGTCACTGAAGGCGTGGGCAGCATCGGCCACCGGGAGAAGAGCCCGGCTGCAGTGCAGAGTAAGGCTTTTACACTGAAAGCACTGCCGCCAATCATAGCACAGGCACTGCGGCCAATCACAGCAGATGGGTCCGGAACGGAATTTGCATCGTGCCCGCCCCATGTGACAACGGAAGTGTGCGAGCGACAGCACAGGCAATGGGACCGGGGACACCATCACCATAGGTAGCTGGGGTACATATAGCCATGGGGGGTGTAGTAGTTGGTGCACAGTACACATTCAGACGTGGTTGTACCCTTTTTGCCCATGACCACACCCCTTTGTTCATGGCCACGCCCCCTTCCTAAATGTGTACCGGTTTCTTATCTTCAAATGTTGGAGGTTATGCAGTCATTTGGTTATATATTTATTTACTTTATTACTTCAAATTAAGCGTAAAATGCAGACTATTTGAAAGTTAAAATACTTTCCAATGCAGCCCCCAAGGTATCAGGTTGCTTGTAAATAGTCTTAGGAAAATATTGCCCATGATTATGTACCCAGGGCATCAACAATCTGAACTCTAGTAGTACAGGATGTCAGTTTTACAGATTGCAAGCAAAGAGATACAGGTCTGCCCTGTAGAAATTGTTTCATCTGGGAGCACACACATTTTATACTTTAAGTTATACTCTCCCAGAAGGTCCAGAAGACTACTGGATATCAGTTTCCCAGACCTCCAGAAGAATAGGTGAATCTCCCACTTTACTCCCACTTCCTTTTGAAGTTGGCAGGATGGGGATATATGGCTGAGAATCGTAGCCCAGTCTGTACAGGTAGAGCCAATTTGATGCATTTCTATAAGAATCATGTCATTTTGACATGTCCCATGACACCTAATGACAACAAGTACCCCTAGAGCAGGGGTGGCCAAACCAGTCCTCGAGATCTACCAATTGTCCACGTTTTCCAAATCACCTAGCTGGTGCACAGCTGTAGTCATTTACTAACTGTCACATTTTCAAACCTGCTGCATTCATTCCTACTATAGATCCACAGGTTGCCTGACAAACATGAACTGTTGGTAGATCTTGAGGACAGGTTTGGCTACCCCTGGTCTAGAGTAATTACCAACATCTCTTTCCTGGGTGTCTCCTGAGAGGAAGAATTAAAATTCAGCAAGATTGCTTGGAAATAAACTAGTTTCCTAAAGGCTGCAAGCTATCTTCATGAGGTTCACCTGTGACTGTGACACTCCTGTAGTGAATAAGTACTCTTGCTCAGCTGTACTCGTACTTATAGTTAAGTTCTGACAAACACACGCAAAAAAAAAACAGTTTAACAAGCTAATCTAGGGGCTCATATAGTAGTACAGTGGTAGCTAAATCCAGAGAGCTACCGACAGTTCACGTTTTCTAGATCACCTAGCTTGTGCACTTGTGATTCTGTGAGGAGATATGGAAAATGTTAACTGTTGGTAGCTCTCGAGGACTGGAGTTGGCTACCCCTGGAGTTGTACTACAGAAGTAGCCATACGTATTGTGCGACATACATGGCCGGGGCCCCCACTCGTAATATTGGGGCCCGGGACTGACCTTCAGCCCGGGCCCCCAGCGACACCCCCCCTCACATGCACCGGCACCCCCCCTCCCCCCCAATTACTTACCAGCGGTGGTGTCGCCGGCGCAGCAGCATCTTCGCCCGGGACTCGGGGCTCGGCGCACTCACTGCACAGTGCAGCCTGCAGAGCGCCGAGCCCCTCTGTATCCTAAGCATGGCACTTTGCCAGCTGCACTGTGTATTGTGCGAGCCTGGCCGCCGGGTGGGGGCATTTGTGCGGCTGCGGGGGGGTTGCTGTGCCACTGTGGGCAGCTGCCAGGGCCCCTGCAGAGGCTGGGGGCCCGGGAGAGTTGTACCCCTTGCACCCTCTGTCGGTGGCCCTGTACATGGCAATTGGCACAACCCCATCGCCACACACGTGCATCTAATTCACTCCCGTGACCTGTCTTTAGTTGTAAATGCACATAAAAATTAAGTGTACCTATGCACATTGTACAGTTTATGAGTATACTTGTGTTGTCTCTCTACCCCCCCCCCCACCCCCAAGCTCCAATCTCTCGTATAAACCAGTGTTTCCCAACTCTGTTCCTCATGGACCCCTAACAGTTCAGCAATATACACTTAAAGTGTATCTAGATAAATGTATAAGGTATGCACTGGGCCCTGTTCTAGTGTTACCACACCATCGCTAGGGAAGCCTGCTGTCTCCGCAAATAGAGTTGTGGAATTGTGGAAGTGTGTGTGGAGCTGTGGAAATGTCTAATCTTTTAACTCTTTTAAACCACCTGTCCTATTACTGCATGTGTGCAAATGCTAGGAGCTTAGGAAATAAAATCCCAGAACTAATTGCAAAAATGACAAGGGATGAACTGGATATTGTGGCTATTACAGAGACATGGTGCAATGAAAATCGTGACTGGGACATAGCTATACCAGGATATACTTTATTTAGGAAGGACAGAATGGGAAAAATTGGAGGAGGGGTTGCAATATATGTGAAAAAAAAATAAAGACTACCTTAATACAAAGTATTGAAGAAAAAAACGGAGGCCCTTTGGGTGACTATAGAAACAGGGGAGAAGGCGATTCTTCGTATAGGGGTGATCTACAGACCACCAGGTCAGGAAGAGGAACTAGACAAGAGCCTATTGCAGGACATCAATAAAATGGCATTAAAAGGAGAGGTGATAATCATGGGAGACTTTAATCTACCTGATGTAAACTGGGAGCTGCCTGTTGCAAGGTCCACCAGAAGTAGGGACATGCTGAATTCCTTGCAAGAGCATCCCTCCAGCAATTGGTGAGGGAGCCCACTCGTAAGGACGCGATATTAGACTTAATACTTACAAATGGTGACAGAATATCTGACATAAATGTGGGTGAAAATCGGGGATCCAGTGACCATCAAGCAGTATGGTTCAAAATAAAGACAGAGACTGACTCATCGCACACAAAAACAAAGGTGTTAGATTTTAGGAAGGCTGATTTTGTAGAGATGGGAAACTTGGTAAGGGATTCTTTGGCAGAGTGGAAGAACTTGGAAGGAGTGCAGGATAAGTGGGAAAAATTTAAAAGTGCAATTCTAAAAGCAACAGAACTTTGTGTCAAAAGAGTTAGGAAAAACACGAGAAAAAGAAAGCCATTGTGGTTTACAAAAGAAGTAGCAAGTATTGTGAAAGCAAAAAAGTTGGCCTTTAAGAAATTTAAGCAGACGCAGAAGAATGAGGACAAAGAGGTGTATCTTGTTAGACAGAAGGAGGCTAAGAAGGTAATCAGATGTCAAAGGCTAAAAACAAAAAGTGGAATAATTAGACTGAAGACAGAGAGTGGAAGTTTTCTTGAGGGGGACAATGTAATAGCAGATAATATTAATAATTATTTCTGCTCAGTATTCACTGCTGAAAGAGAGGGGAAGGGGCCTCAGTTAAGTTGCAAGTATAGTAAGAAAACTGAGGGAGAGACAAGTACATTTACAGAGGAGAAAGTCCTCACAGAACTCTCAAAACTGAAAGTGGATAAATCGATGGGGCCAGATGGGATACATCCAAGGATACTAAAAGAGCTTAAAGGGGAGCTGATAAAACCAATAACAGAATTATTCAACCAGTCACTAGCTACTGGAGTAATCCCAGAGGACTGGAAAACAGCGAATGTAGTCCCACTGCACAAAAGTGGAAGCAAGGAAGAGGTAAGCAACTATCGACCAGTGAGCCTTACATCAGTAGTAGGGAAATTGATGGAAACACTCTTAAAAGAAAGAGTTGTAGAATATCTCAAAACCAGCTATTTACAGGATCCAAAACAGCATGGGTTTACTGAGATCATGTCAAACAAATCTTATTGACTTTTTTGACTGGGTGACTAAAGTAATAGATCAAGGTGGGGCTGTAGATGTAGCTTATCTAGACTTTAGTAAAGCTTTTGACACTGTCCCACATCGCAGACTGTTAAATAAACTTGAAAGCTTGGGATTGGATTCTAAGATAGTTGAATGGATAAGAGCGTGGTTGCAGGACAGAAAACAGAGGGTTGTAGTAAACGGAGTACAGTCAAAGGAGGGAAAGGTTACAAGTGGAGTACCCCAGGGATCTGTACTTGGACCGGTGCTTTTTAATATCTTTATTGGTGATATTGCAAATGGAATTAAGGGGAAAATGTGCCTTTTTGAAGATGACACAAAGGTATGCAACAGGGTAAACACACCAGGAGGGGTAAAACAAATGATTGAGGATCTAGGTAGATTAGAGAAATGGTCAAGAGAATGGCAAATACAGTTTAATGCCAAAAAATGCAGAATCATGCACTTGGGTCTCAGAAATCCAAAGACTCAATATAGTATAAATGGCACTATAATGGAAACTACTGAGGAAGAGAGGGATCTAGGTGTCACTGTTTCAGGGGACTTAAAAGCAGGTAGGCAATGTAACAAAGCTATGAAGAAGGCAAGTCAGATGCTTGGTTGCATAGGGAGAGGTATCAGCAGTAGAAAGAAAGAAGTAATAATGCCACTGTATAGGTCATTGGTACGACCTCACCTAGAGTATTGTGTTCAGTTCTGGAGGCCATATCTCCAGAAGGATATAAATACATTAGAGACTGTACAAAGTAGAGCAACTAAAATGGTGCATGGCCTACATCACAAAACATACCAGGAAAGACTAAAAGATCTTAATATGTATACTTTAGAGCAGAGAAGGGAAAGGGGGGACATGATAGAAACTTTCAAATATATCAAGGGTTTTAACAAGGTACAGGTGGGAGACATTCTTCACAGGAAGAGGAGCAACAGAACACGAGGACAGGCACTGAAACTAGAGGGAGGAAGATTCAGGGGAAATTTGAGAAATAATTTTTTCACAGAAAGAGTAGTAGATAAGTGGAATAGCCTCCCATCAGAGGTGGTAGACGCAAATACAGTAGTACAATTTAAACATGCTTGGGATAAGCATATTGATATCCTTACAAAAAAATAAGGATCAAATATGGTTTGAGGTAACATGTTTAAAAAAAGGGGCAGACTAGATGGGCCAAGAGGTTCTTATCTGCCATCAAATTCTATGTTTCTATGTTTCTACTGGGTACTCTTTACTTAGAAGGGCGCCCATCTCGGCCATCTCGGGCATTGAATGCACTAAAAAATCAGGTGCGATGCGACAGACGAGATGCCCGAGATTTCCCATAGGGAACAATGTTAAATGTCTCAATTGACCCGATTTTCCTGTTCAATGCCTCAATTGACCCAATTTTTCCATAGGAAACAATGTTAAATGGGCCACAGATGCCAAATAGGCACCCTGAAGTGAATAATGGCCACCCGAATTGTTAACGCCACCCCACGATCAACGTCAACCCGAAGCGTGGCGAGCGCAGCGAGCCCGCGAGGGGCGGCGGTACGCGTCCTACGACCTTTTCATACCCCCACTATCCACGTCGGCGTGGAGTTGAGAATAGAAAGTGTGGCGAGCGCAGCGAGCCACGGAGCCCGAAGCGTGGCGAGCGCAGCGGATATCTTCACAGGTATCCGCGTCCCCTCGCGGGCTTCACAGCTGTCCGCGTACCCTCGCGGGGCTCGCTGCGCTCGCCACGCTTCGGGCTCGGTGGCTCGCTGCGCTCGCCACACTTTCTATTCTCAACTCCACGCCGACGTGGATAGTGGGGGTATGAAAAGGTCGTAGGACGCGTACCGCCGCCCCTCGCGGGCTCGCTGCGCTCGCCACGCATCGGGTTGACGTTGATCGTGGGGTGGCGTTAACAATTCGGGTGGCCATTATACACTTCAGGGTGCCTATTTGGCCTCTGTGGCCCATTTAACATTGTTTCCTATGGAAAAATCGGGTCAATTGAGGCATTGAACAGGAAAATTGGGTCAATTGAGACATTTAACATTGTTCCCTATGGGAAATCTCGGGCATCTCGTCGGTTGATCGCACCCGATTTTTTAGTGCATTCAATGCCCGAGATGCCCGAGATTTTTTACTAACGATGCCCACGATCAAAATCGTGGGCGCCCTTCTAAGTAAAGAGTACCTTCTACTGTAAATAGAACATTTCTATATTTCTTCAGAAACACTGCAGGAATTATCCTTATTCATGTACCTCACCCTAATGATTCATAGATAATTCATTAGGGTGAGAGAACAGTAATGATGCCTTCTTATTAGACAGTATGGGTATGAATTGTTTTACATTGGGCAAAATGTGCCTGTAATATTGATTTTGCTTGTCCACAGTGTAACTGGTTTCACTACCAGAGCTGTTCATTTAATCTGCATTTTCCCTGTATAGTAATGCATGGGTTACTGCGCACTAACACATATATTCCATGCTGGAATTTACATATGAATTTACATTTTAGCACATATTGGGCCTGTTTCAGCCTTGTTAGCATAGCAAAAAAAAAAACATGGATATTATATTTGGGTGGGGTATGTTCAAACTGAAATCTAAATTACAATGCAAAAATAAAGCAGCCGCTATTTTAGATGCTGGAAAATGGAGGTCCTACGCCTGCCTTGGCAGCCAGTCTGCGCAGGCAGGGGGTTACCCTAGGAATATGAATGCATCACACTTCTGCAATGCGTTTGCAATTACATAACAATCTCATCCCAGGGAGGGACTTTACATACTGGACAACCCCCAGCATGCAAGAGACACCAGTTGTACAGTAACTGTTCTTTTGCATTTTCTATCATTTTGATTCATTAACTTTTTCAATTTGATAGAAGTCTAGGTGTATTTATCCTTGGCAACCGAATTTAAAGTGGTGGAACTCATTTCCTCTGCCAACTAATTACTTCCCCTCCCCTCCACCAATTAGGCGGAGCCAGGGCCAGTGGTGGGATTTTTTGAACCCCCTGCAAACTATTATGCTTTTCTGTTACAATTACTATGTAGGGCAAAGATTGAGATTCCTCCTCACCATTACATGTGGTTCCATCCCTTTCCTACCACACACACACACACACACACACACACACACACACACACACACACACACACACTTTAACCCCTGTTTGGCACTACAAAAACAGCCTTTTAATCTACCTCTAGAAATCTGACTTACACTACAGCAGGGGTGGGGAACCTCAGGCCCGGGGGCTGTATGCGGCCCCCGTAGCCGGTCTGAGTGGCCCTCCCACCCGCCCGGCGGCTTTGCCGGGAGTCAAGTACAGGGGAATTATTGCGAGACGTTCTCGCAAGATTCCTCTTTATCAACAGCAGCCAGAGACAGTCAGTCCTATTCAGCGGCAGCGCCGGAGCGTAGGACGGCTGCAGCAGGACAATTTGTAAGAGACCTTTTTACATATGGCCCCCAAAGGTTTTTTTCCCAATACAAACTGCCTTTGGCACAAAAAAGGTTCCCTACCCCTGCACTACAGGAACACTATTACAGTATGTTTTAACTGCTGGGTAATAGCATCCGAATGAGTTTTGGCAAATAATTTGCTGTAATTTGATTATCTCTGTAACATTACCTGCTTTACATTTTCCGAATGATTACACATTGTCTGTTAACATTCTGTTCTTCTCTGTGCAGTGCGCCTTAGTGTGTGAGTGCTCTTCACTTGAAACCATCAGTGGGAATGACAATCTACCTTTGCTTAATGCAGGTAAGGTGGAATTATCTTTTAACAATTTATATAGTCGTACACGTAGTCTGTTTTCCGTCATTTGCTTTTATTATGTTTTGTATTAGAAGAACTGACTGAAGCAATATAGGCTTGTGTGTTTCACACTTCTCCTACGCTCTTAGCTTATTATTCCAGTACTGAGATTGGCATGTCATGAAATGACAACTGTTGGAACAACTTCTGACTTTAGTTTCTATAGTAGCATCCTGGGAGTAATGCCAAGCTGACTACTGATACATTAGGGTAATGGCGGGAAACAGATGGCCTAGCCTTCACCCATGGCCCGTTCTGTGCTTACGATCTGACTTATTCTTATGTTTTTGTTGTTTTTTTTTCATAGCAGAGAATAGGAATAAATGGAAGCAGACAGCTTCTATGTTAATGACCGCCTCTGTCCACTGCAGGGAGATACTGCAGCACAATCAATAAGGGGAAAATATTCCATTGCATTTTGCACCGTGTGCTTTCCATCCTTCCTCTGCAGGCTATGGCTTTGCTGGTGGTTTTCAAAGCCATGGAGGGAGTTGTGAGTGGCATGTGGACATGTCACGTGACATAGTGATAGATCGGAATGAATGTGAAGAGATTTGGGTAGATAGTTGTGTAGCACAAGTTATTTTTTTAAACTAATTTTTTAAGGGCTTAAGACTCTAGGGCCCTTTAAATATATTGCATTGCCCATTACAGCATTGATGTCTTATTATGGAAAAAAGGCCCCTAAACCAATGAGGTCCAAAATCACCATTATGGTACTGTATATTGCCCAAATGTCTTATTCAGTGCTGTACAGGAGAATTATCCGCAAAATCATTTTCACACCTCTCTTGTTGGCATGCGCGTAGAGTATGGGGGATATTCAATCCCTGACGATATTTCTGACAGGGGAATCATCGACAGTTAAGGTATTCAATCCAGGCCGGGACTCGCCATTCTGGCTTGGATTTGCCTGCTACAAACCAGCCTCCCCGTGGAGTCGAGTCTGTGTTGCCAGAAACTCCCGTGAATTGTTGCGTTTTAGACAATCCTCGGACTTTCTGACACTTGACAGCCGGAACATTGAGTGAAATGAAAGTGACCTGGGATCGGAATCCTAGATTGAATACCCCCAAAAGCTAATAAAAGCCTGTTTACAACTTTGATGATGCAAAAATATGCATGTGTTTGTTTGTGTATATATATATATATATATATATATATATATATATATATATATATATATATATATATATATATATATATATATATACACATATAGGTGGCCCTGATCCTGTGGATATTCCCCGCTGTCTTGATTTCTGAACTTGGTGACCACCTTATTTTTGCTGCTGGATTTGACAGACTCCTTGACAAAGGTCACGGTTAGTGACCGAAACGTTGGAGCATACAGCTAGGATACTGTTAATTGTTGTAGCTGGCTTTTTGATTTATCTGGAGTTTCTTTCTCCTGATCATTAATTAGTGGAGAGTGCTTTTGTCTTACCTAAGGGTGAGACTTTTTCTTTGTATATATATATATATATATATATATATATATATATATATATATATATATATATATATATATATATATATATATATATATATATATATATATATACTTTCCATATAGGTGCAGCACTCGACTAGGCCACTAGGACTCTGGCGTATCAAGCAACATTTCAATGCTATTTAATAAAGTATTTTAATCATGCAATGCTATATTAAATAGCATTGAAACTTTGCTTTATATGCTGGAGTCCTTGAGGCCCTTTTTTTAAGTCGAGTTCCGCACCTATATGGAAAGTATTAAGTGGATTGTGGGGGCACCGCTGCTTTTATGCTGTATACCAAGAGTGCTGAGCCTTTGGAGTTTTGTGTGTGTGTGTGTATATATATATATATATATATATATATACACATGTCAATGGTAAAAAAGGAACGTCACTCCCGGCTCTTGTTAGGTAACAAATAATGGTACTTGTGTATTTTGGCGGTGCCCATCGCATTGCATACCATAACGCATGCGATGGTATGCGATGCAACGCGATTTCGTTGGTTAGTGTACGATGGCATACAATTTTCAAATTGTATGCCATTGTACATGGCATACAATGCCATACGATGCGATTAAACATTGTATAAGCACCCTAATGGGTGCTTATACAATGTTAAGCACCCTAATGGGTGCTTACAATGTTAAATACACCCCTACGCCACCCCCCCACTATAAACGTGAACCCGAATCATGGCGAGCGCAGCGAGCCCGCGAGGGGCGGCGGTACGTGTCCTACGACCTTTTCATACCCCCACTATCCACGTCGGCGTGGAGTTGAGAATAGATTAGTGTGGCGAGCGCAGCCACCGAGCCCGAAGCGTGGCGAGCGCAGCGAGCCCCGCGAGGGGACGCGCATACCTGTGAAGCCCACGAAGGGATGCGTTTACCTGTGAAGGTATCCGCGTCCCCTCGCGGGGCACGCTGCGCTCGCCACGCTTCGGGCTCGGTGGCTCGCTGCGCTCGCCGCACTAATCTATTCTCAACTCCACGCCGACGTGGATAGTGGGGGTATGAAAAGGTCGTAGGACGCATACCGCCGCCCCTCGCGGGCTCGCTGCGCTCGCCACGCTTCGGGTTCACGTTTATAGTGGGGGGGTGGCATGGGGGTGCATTTAACATTGTAAGCACCCATTAGGGTGCTTATACGATTTTTAATCGTATAGGGGGTCAAAATCGCGTCGCATCGCATGCCATCGGGTACATGGCATGCGATGCGATACGTTCATCGTACGATGTACATCGGGGGCGCCGCTATAATACACAAGTACCCAAATAATCTTTATCTGTATTTTCCAATGGCGTTTCGAGCCTGTGGCTCATCTTCAGGACAATAAAAGTCCAAATGGACCTGTTGCAGTCACGCATTGCAGGGGAATTCGGAGGTACTTGGACAAATGAGAGAGTCACGGAAAATAAGTGATTGAGAAGTGCAGAGGTGGATAACCAGGACCCTCCTTCTGCTTTCTGCTCCTAAGGTGGATGACAGAAAGCAGAAGGAGGGTCCTGGTTATCGTTGCGTGACTACAACAGGTCCATTTGGACTTTACTGGACAAAAAGCAGAAGCACATCTTAGCTTCCTACTAGAGACACTGTGATACTCTCATCCGCGGTTTAATACGGCCACACATCTCTGGTCCGCATGAATACCATCTCGCACTCAGAAGCTAAGCAGTGCATGGTCTGGTCAGTACCATTTTGGGAGACCATTTGGGAATACCAGTAGCTGTAAAATAACCGGGACAGCAGATACATCTCTGTCTGATAGAGGTAGCACTCTATCTTTATATTCCTTATATTTTGATCACCGGGAACGATAATATATTCAACCAGCAGGGGTTGAGTGTCTAAGCGTCCTTGACCTGCCGGCTCCTCCTAACCAATTATTTGTCATGATATGTTATGTTATTATAACAAGCATTGTTAATTTTTGAGATTTACTTATTCTTGACACCCTTAACCGATGAACTGTGGAGCCTTATCCCTATGTTTGACCATTTCGCCGACTAAATTGTGACCGTTGATTTATTAATTGTCGATACGTACCCCATTTTTAGCATACCTTATTCAATAAAAGCTATGTTTTAATAAATTTTTTCATTATCATTAGTCAAAGTGTGCCCCAAAAAGCCTTGTTGTTCTTCCTTCTCTCGTCACTCCGTGACCCCCCATCTTTTCATAAATGAGACTAAACAGAGGAAAGTGGTAATGGATATTGAAATGCAGAGTATGAAGATACATCATAGGAAGAATTTTGATGCTCCCTGCACAGCCTGTACTACTTATGTCAGTCAGTAAGTTGACCTGATTCACCAAGGCTACCACCATTCCAATCAATGTGAAAAAGTACTATAAGATTTTTTACATAGTTATAATAGCTAGGAAGAACCCAAGTTTATTAAATTAAAGGTGGCCATACATCAGAAAGATATTGTACCCAATCATACAATCTCAATTGATTGTACGATGGATTGTATGCAGATTGTGTGCACATTTTGTGTACAAAATCATACAATCATGCAGCAGATGGATTGTATGACTGATTGAATGATGGATTGTATGCAGATTGTGTGCACATCTTGTGTACACAATCATACAGCAGATTGTGAGTATATTGTGTGTCCAAAAACCACCAAGGACTGCCGGGGATTTCAAGGGAAATTATACACAATCATGAGCGCAATCAATCTTAAGATCGATCTTTCTGATGTATGGCCAGCTTTAGACCACTGCATAGTTTGCTCATCGGGTGGCTCAGTGTTGTTAATTACTTCTGTGGCAGGTACTGATATACATAAATATATGTGCATTCCCAGGATGTGGTATTCTCATACTGTGACCATGGTGAGAATGCCATACAATAGATTGAGACTATTGTATGTATGTATATACAATGTGGTCACAAGCCATAGGGCACCCCAAAACTAGGAAAGGTGAGTGCCGATGTTAAGTGTATATATATATATATATATATATATATATATATATATATTATATATATATATATATATATAGGTGAGAGTGCTCATCTTAGTGACCACCATACAATACACAGAGCATCCAAGTGACCACCATACAATACAGATACCACCTAATGATTACTAAAAATTATTCTATTGATTAATATACAATACAGAATGCAAACTACTGAGCACTAAAAAATACAGAATGCGTTCTAGTGACAAATATACTATACATAAAGTGTTCTAGTGGGTGAAAAGAGGGCACCCAAATAACTGACTTACAATAAACAGGGCCAGTGACTGCTGTACAAGACAAAGAGCATCCTAGTAGTTACACAATACAGGGAGATAGGGATTCCATTTGTTTGGGGTTAAATATTAATATGTAATATTATCTACCTGTATCATATTATAAGACTTCTGTCTGGTTTGCTGCACTAGGAATTTCAATGAATGAGGAGTGCTTTTTCAGGTAACGATTTTAAAAGATACTACTTGAAAAAAAAGTGACATTGTTAAATAATTTCTTTATGTCTCAGTCTTTTGCCGCTTTCAACTACTGAGTGTTGCTATAATTTAAAAAAAAAACAGTCTTTGTAGACAGTGGTCATCAACTCCAACACTCAAGTTAGCCCAAAGGGGCCTGTTATGAAGAGGTCTGTCCTCTGCCCGCCCCCGCGGACTCTGTGTCCCACGAGTCACACAGGGGGACACTCATCAAATAGTTTAATTTATATGTACTTCCTGGATCAAAAAAAACAGTATAAATTAGCATTATGGCAAAATCATGTTGTTCTGTAAGGGAAGGAAGATTAAAAATGTACTGAAAGATTTATAGGTATATTTACTAATGTTTTATTGATGGTTGGAAAAAAACTAGGGTTTTTTGTTTTAACAATTTTAACCTTTTAATGAAAAAATATAATCCAGTTCATTATAATAATACTGTGAAGCATTGCTATGTATTAGAAACCTTGATCAACCTTGTGTTTTTGCTCAATACAAAGTTATTAGGCTTTGATATGATTTATTTAAAATCTTTTAATAAAACCAAGTTTAGACTAAACATAATTAAAACATGCAAAGTACTTTTTAGAGGAATGCACAAATTCATAAAAAAACTAAAAACCTTAAGCATTATCACTGGATATGTCACAAGGGCCCTTATTCTGATCGGTGCGGCCGGATCCAAATATGCGGCCAGCACTGTGCGTCCTAAACCCCGCCTTCCATACGGATCGCCAACTCCGTCCGTACGCGGTAAGAAGCTGTCTGAACGGACCGCACGTGTATTTCTCACGAATACACCTCCTCCATCTCAGGGAACCTCCCCCATCATTCGATGGTCGCAGAACATCGAATGCAGGGCCGAGTGGTCCGCCAGCTCCCGCAACCTCAGACCACACGGGCATTTCTCCGTGCAAAAGCAGGGATCTGGGCGGGCAGCTGACATCCGGCAATGTCATATGTCCGCCCCCTACACGTGCATCACGACCGCATTACCATACGTACGCCCAGCGTTTGCATGGGAACGCCCATGAAACGCGGGGTGTAAACATATGGTAATGAGCCCAAACAGCCCTTCACACCCCTCTCCACCCCTTGTTCGTAGTGTACACATTTCATGCGGAATGTGGCCATGCGTCCGGCTCGCACATGCGCAGAGACGCCTCTGCACATGCGCAGACACAAAAAATCGGCGGCACGAACGCACGCGGATAATACCGCACCAACCAGAATAAGGGCCAAGGTTTTGAATTGAAGAAAGCATAAAGATTAAACCATGTGGTGTCTCTCTTTTTATTGCCTGTTTAATGTGTTGATGTTATGTACTTGTTAAGATTGTGTTAACTGTGTTTTTTTCCTGTCCTATGGAAATGTTCGGGGAGAAGCTTGATGCTAGGCAGATTTAGCACCTATATTATTTGTTTCACCTCCCTATATCTTTGTTGTGTTTTTGATTTACTGAATTGGTTCAGTTTACTTAGATGAAGACCACAAGCAACAAGAATCTGGATTCCCTTAGAATAGACTTTTTTTTTAAAGAAGTTTAAACCAGCCAACCCTGGTTTTTGTTTTGGTTGATTTGTGTGTGTGTGTGTGTGTGTGTGTGTGTGTGTATTTACTATAGATTTTTGTTAAATTTTGCCATTTACGTAAAAATCGAATATAAAACCGAATCCAGTTCATAGTTGAATATTGGCAAAACATCTGCTTTTCCTAGACAAATTTGGATACCCTGATTCATAAACATGCTGCCCCCAAACAGCGACCAGCTGGTGCTTATGGGGCACCGTGTGGAACGACGCAGGACCTGTTGTGCACATGCAAAGTATGAGTTCTGTGCATGGGCAGATGTATGAAACCAGTAATGCTGCTTTCCCACTACAGAGCCATTTAAAGTACCGGTATTTTTAAACGGTATTTAAAACAGTATTATCATTCACATTGCACTAGATTACTGTTTTAAATACCGTTTAAGTAGTATTCACATTGCAATGAACCGTTTAATTTTCTCAGTAAAAAGAGTGCCTGTCTTTTTCATAACCCCCACCCCCCCTCCCCTGGTACCTGCCCTGCACCCACCCCCCTCCCCTGGCACTTACCTGCGTGGGGGATCCGCATGTGTAATGAGCACTGTGCATATAAATGAGCCGCTCATTACATATGCGCCTATGTAATGAGCGGCTTGTTTATATGCATGGTCCTCATTACATATGCGCATATGTAATGAGTGGCTCATTTATATGCACGGCGCTCATTACACATGCGGATCCCCATGCAGGTAAGTGCCAGGGGAAGGGGTGGGTGCAGGGCAAGTACCAGGGGAGGGAGGGGGAGTCCAGGAAAGGTACCAGGGGAGGGGGAAGTAGTGTGGGATTTTTAAATACCGTTTAAGAGGCATTCCCACTGCCTTAAAAAACGTATTTAAACGTGTAGGACTCTGCTTTTTAAACGGGTTGAAATACCGGTTAACTTTAACCGGTATTTCAACTCTGGTGCTTTCCCACTGCAGCCTTAAACGATTAAATTGTGGGGAAAAAACGGCAATTTACCGTTTAAGAGCTGCAGTGGGAAAGGGGCATGAGTTTCCCCACCATCGGAGATGTACACAAACCAGAATCGGAGGAATACAGAGCATCATCTTGCATGCGATTTGTTTTGTCAAATAGGAATACATATGGAAGTTTTTTTCTAGTATTATTTAATTGTATTCGATTTTTGAGTGATTTTATTTTAGATTTTGAAATGGACATCCAAAATTGAACAATAAAACAATAGTTAAAATTGACACAAAAAGGAGCCTGTATTTTCCTTGCATTGGAAACAATAAACCTATTCACACCTTTTGCATTGCAACATGTTCTGTCCCTGGAGAAAATTGCTCCTATTTTTATTTGCTGCTAATGCAGATGATCGTCGCCTTTCACCACATTTCTTCTGTTATTTTGTAACATTGGTGATTTATTGTTTGAGAGCACATTGCTTAGAACATGGTCTTTTATTGATTTGAGTTTAGTTTCTTCTGTCTTTCTGCTAGATAGTTTTCCAAACACATCCTCTTTACAGTATTTTAAGTCATGCACTTGCACAATATATTAGTTTGATTTCAGAGCCATGAATTGTTAGTGATTAATTCTAGTTTATGCATATTTACACAGAACTGCAAATATTTCAAGATTAAGTGGATTAGATGTGCAATATTAAAATCTACACAGATGATTTATATGATACAATAATAAACAATCTGATGACAAATATTGTTTGAAAACTGAATGCCAAGTTTTAGCAAGCAGGAAATCCCAAACCTGCTCTTGAACTAATTTCTAAAAGAAAAGTGAGACTAAAACCTCATTTGTAAACTGGTCTTGAAATTACTTTATATTTTGAACATTAGAGGATTCATTTCTGAAGTGATCTCAAGTAGAACTGAGGTTCTATAAAATTCAAAATCACCATGCACAAAGCATACTGTACACTTGTAACTGTGTGGGCTCATTTAGAATCATGTGACGTAGCACATTAGTTGTATTCTTCTGTTGTGACATAACTGCCCCAGGCTTTCCTCTGTTTACTGCAATCTTGTGCAGCACGATGGAAGCTGATCAGGCAGAGACTGGGCAAGGAATGGGAGAGCATTTAGTATTACCTAATTATATAACCACATTTATTTGTATGTCAGAGTTAATTAAAATTACATCACTAACTAAGACATTTGGACACCCCTGCTATACACGGTCCAACCACAAGTCATCTGTCTCTTTTGGGTGTGGATGGAAAGGTGTATAGCAGTTATAGCTAACCTTGGCACTCCAGTTGTTGTGGAACTACACATCCCTGCTATTTGGCCAATCTAAAACTGATGCAGGGCATGCTGGGATGTGTAGTTCAAAAACGGCTGGAGTGCTAAGGTCAGTCATCACTGGTCTATAGTTAAACAGTCAATAGGTCAACACCAAAAGGATAATATGCAAAAGGTCGGCATTGACAAAATATCAACACAGAAGGGTTTTTGAATCCGCACAGACTCAAAACATTAATTCAGAGCATCTCACAAAAAATTCATCTATTAACCAATATATTGGACTACTTCTCAACCATTTTTATAGTCATAGATTGGTGGTGCGCCCAACACATTCAGTATTGTGACTGAATAAGGGGGGGTTTTGTTTGCGAAGGGCAAACAGAAAGACAAATGTGCCTTTTTGGGCGCACTCTTTTATATAATCATTGTATGAAAAGATTATTTACTTAAAACATCACTTTTATTTAGACTCTACACATAAGAAATTAAGAGGCAGTCATAGCTATTTCATTGTACAGTCAATTCATATTATACCTCTGTTATTGACAAATGAATAAAAAGTTTTTTTCTTGTAGACTGTGGAGTTATTGTTTAGACTTCGCACTTATTTGTACTGTCTACAGTTTTTCAAAAGACATGGTCATCATATACCTTGTATTGGCTGGCTTTGTCTATCACAATAAACAGTCTATAGGTTGCACATGTTAGTATGTATGCATAACATTATATTTTTTATAAAGAGTTTTTTACATTTTATTTAAAATATTCTCGCAGTGAAGTCAACAGAAGCCAGCGTGAAAAATGCACCCACAACCGGTGGCTCCTGTATATCTGCTGTTTGGTCACCTTGCCTATGTTACCAGCCGACTATTTGCCAGGCGTCTCCTCACTGGTTACTGGGCCGGCCCCTAGTTGGTACCGTGGGATTCTAGTAACGGTTGATCACTGAGTCAGGTCTGAGACACCCAAGTTCCGGGAAGGTAACAACCGCCGCAGCTCACATCGAGCCGGCGAGCGGGCTGTGCTGCCCAGTTAACAATCCATTCATCCGGGTGCACTGAAGGAGGTTCACCCCCTTTCCCTGTATATACCAATACTTGTCTCATTCGGGCGCACTGAAGGGGATTTACTCCTTCCCCCGTTCACATCACCACTCGCTTTACTGCCGCAGCTCGCGCTGAGCGGGCCGGCGGTTAGTGCTGCCCAATTAATTCACCCGGGTGTATTGAAGGAGATTCACTCCTTCTCTATGTTTATTGTTATGTGTATGTTTTGTCTCGCTTATATCATTAAAAGTATGTAGTTTCCCCGCATGTAAATATCTGTGATTTGCTGCCAGCCTTGAACAGAGTGTGTATGTCAGATTTGCTAATTGATTCAACCAGCAGACAAGCTTCCGTGCTGGAGCACTAATATGTCAGTAAGACCAAGGTATCAGTGTGACCTATGGTTATAATTTGGAGACCTGAGTGTCTGTGGGAGATATAATTCAATTTGGGTCAACCAGTAGTAAAACTCCTATGCTGGAGTGAAAATGTGCCAGTAATAACAGGTATCAGTGTGAGCTATGGTCCAAACTCTGGGCCTTATTTTGGTTCATTCTTTCTGACAAAATCCTTCTTAGATGGACAAAACCATGTGCACTGCAGGGGGGGGGGCAGATGTAACATGTGCAGAGAGAATTAGATTTGGATGAGTAATTTTGTTTCTGTGCAGGGAAAATACTGACTGCTTTATTTTTACACTGCAATATAGATCTCACTTTGAAGTAAAACCCCACCCAAATCTAATTCTCTCTGCACATGTTACATCTGCCCCACCTGCAGTGCACATGGTTTTGCCCATCTAAGAAGGATTTTGTCAGAAAGAATGAACCAAAATAAGGCCCTCTATGAGCAGAGTGTCTGTGCCAGATTTAATTCAATTGTATTCAACCAGCAGTAAGGTCTCGGTGTTGGTAGAATTGGGCTAGAAAAATCAAGTGGATGTGTCACGGCTATTCGAACCTGTGATAAGTAATTGCAGCACTCACGAAATTACGATTAGCCGCCGTATCCACTAGAAACTGTGTTAACAAATTCACAGTATTGTGCTGCCGACCTGGTTGTGAGATTGGTGACGTTACCCTGTGAGAGGAGCATAGTAAAACTGAGTGGACAAAATCATACAATATACTGTGATCAGTGGTGAAAAATATACACAATAGATTTGAGAGAACAGATCAATAATGGTTTACAACAAACATTAGGATACCCTTGTATATATCTGTCTTATCTTGTAACCAACTAAAAACCTTTTTGTTCCACAAAAACAGAAGTGTATGCCTCATTACAGTACAAATTAGGTTGGGATCAATGTAATTATAGCAATATTTGCTGGAATTTTCGAATTACTTTGTACACACCATCCAATTTAACAGAGATGAGATCTGAGAAATAATTGTTGTTTTGAAATATACTAGAGTGGAGGTGTGTTTAGCCCAATTGATGCAATTTTGTCTTAGAACAATATGGCACAGTGGTCCTAGAATATACACTCATGCTCACAACAACGTGGGGCAATAAGGTACCCAAGAAACACAACACCCTCGTGGGACAGGGAACTCTTCACACAAAGGGTGCCAGATAATTACTCCTCTGCCATACTGAACACTTATTAATAATTTAACCGCTTCTGGTCAGATACTGGGCACTTTTCTATCTTAAATCTGTAATAAATTAAACACCACTTCGTCAGCCATACACCTGACAACATAGGACTCTCTCATCAGGGATTCAATGTCTTGACAGATCCCTGAAAGCAGAAGTCCGGTTGATAGGTGATCTGACACTCTGCTACTGGCATGCACCTTTCTATCACTCTCTCATCCACCCAGCCCTTGATGCTATCCCTGCAATACTGAAAAGCACCAGGGGACACATTGGGCTGGTTTGGAAAGCAGAAGTGATATTTACCCTAGCTCCCGTATACAACCCACCTGATACTCTCATTTGTCACCAATGCCGTAAGGTTACCCATATGCCTCAACCGTGACCAGAATCCCACGGTGCCAACTAGGGGCCGGCCCAGTAACCAGTGAGGAGACTCCTGGCAAATAGTCGGCTGGTAACATAGGCAAGGTGACCAAACAGCAGATATACAGGAGCCACCGGTTGTGGGTGCATTTTTCACGCTGGCTTCTATTGAATTCACTGCGAGAATATTTTAAATAAAATGTAAAAAACTCTTTATAAAAAATATAATGTTATGCATACATACTAACATGTGCAACCTATAGACTGTTTATTGTGATAGACAAAGCCAGCCAATACAAGGTATATGATGACCATGTCTGTCGAAAAACTGTAGACAGTACAAATAAGTGCGAAGTCTAAACAATAACTCCACAGTCTACAAGAAAAAAACTTTTTATTCATTTGTCAATAACAGAGGTATAATATGAATTGACTGTACAATGAAATAGCTATAACTGCCTTTTAATTTCTTATGTGTAGAGTCTAAATAAAAGTGATGTTTTAAGTAAATAATCTTTTCATACAATGATTATATAAAAGAGTGCGCCCAAAAAGGCACATTTGTCTTTCTGTTTGCCCTTCACAAACAAAAACCCCCCTTAAAATATCAACACAAGCAAAAGATTATCCTGCAGTAGGTCAACTTTATTGTGAATAAGGACACCAGTTGACATGGACTCTTGCATGGCTCGCTGGCTTGCCATACTTCCGGCACTTGGCCATTCCCAATCAAAGACCACATGGATGTTAAAGTATGAGGAATTCCAAAAGAAGTTAAAAGTGAAAAAATCATGACCTTTGCAAGTGTTGACCTTTTGCTTGTGTTGACATTTTGGCAATTTTGACCTTTTGTAAGTCAACATTTTGTCAATGTCAACTTTACGCATGACATGTTGGCAATGTTGACCTATTCGCTGCTGACCTAGACACCATAGACCAGGCATGTCCACACTATGGCCCTCCAGCTGTTGTGAAACTACACATCCCAGCATGCCTTGCCATATTTTTCTCATTCCCTAATAGCAAAACTGTGGCAAGGCATGATGGTACTTGTAGTTTCACAACAGCTGGAGGGCCATAGTTTAGAAATGCCTGCTATAGACCTATCCACTCTTTTCTATTTCATTGTGTCACAGATCAGTTTTCATATCACAGTTATATATTTTGACTTTAGCACTGCCCACCTATTGATTTCAATTTTGAGTCTTTTGTACCATTTCCTCTCGGTTGCCCACACTTCCCACATATTTTGTATAAAATGAGTTGGAAATGGCAGGATTAATAGAGAAGGAAAAAAAAGAATATGAACTAAATGTTGTTCAAAAGAGTGGACATCTCTGATGAAGGCCATTTTTCTATAAAACAAGTAGGTGCATTAGTCCTGGATTAAGCAGGAAGGGTAGGAAAGGATTCAGATTTATAGTAATGACGCTTAGATAAAATATTAGATAACATATTACAAACCCAAGGTTGTAAGCCCACTTTCACTATCTTTGTTGCAGATTAATTCCTTATACTATGTACAGATGTGTCCTACATCTAGCCTCTATATGCAACACACAGTTATTGTAAACCCTGGGGAGAACCACTGTAAAATTACCTCCAATATTACATACGTATTATTTGAAAAGTTATACTGTACATCCAAACCCTTCAGTTTGATTAAGGATCAGCCTCTTGTTGTTTGGGCAAAAACTAGATAAATAATTGATTTAAAAAAAAAAACCATATAAAACCAAAAAAGAAACAAAAAACATTCCAATAAGACAATTAGCCTTTTGGGAAAACGTCAAGGCCTTTGGCCAATCCACCCATGTCTATAACAAAGTGGCCATACAAATTATTATCAAAACGTTATTTAGTACGCATGGTCTTACTTAATGTTATATGCATCTGCTTCATAAAATGGCTATGCTAGATCACCCATGTCCAAAGTGTGACCCTCCAGCTGTTGTTAAACTACACATCCCAGCATGCTTTGCCATAGTTTTAGCATTCCCTAATAGCAAAACTGTGTGAAAGCATGATGGGATTTGAAGTTTCACAACAGCTGGAGTACCATAATTTGGACATTCCTGTACTAGATAGTTTCCCCTGTCTTTGAAAAGTTAAACCTGTCAATATACTGTAGAAATTTTTCATTCAGATTATCCTCCTTTGTATGTTTAAATATAGAAATAAGCTGTAACTATTTATATCCTGGGCCTCCTTACTATAATTGGTTGTTGAAGGGAATGCAGGTGTCATAAATCAGGCAGATTATGAGGAGTTTAGAAATTTGTGTAAATCTTAATGGAAGTTTCTTTTAATGGGTACTAAGGGTTTTATGTGAAGGACGTTGAGCCCACAAATCTGGCATAAACACCCTGTAATCATGGCATTTATTATAGTTTGCTATAAATCCAGCATAATTATTACAAGCAGGGTTTATATCTTTCTTTATTATAAAATTTTGGACTAAATATGTCATATGTATGTAGCAAAGGCAGGAGAGTAATTATTATTTGGGGATATTATCTCTTGCAGCACAATATTTTCACACACCCTTTACAATTAATTCTACAATGGTTTGGAACTGTAACATAGAAACATAGAATTTGACGGCAGATAAGAACCACTTGGCCCATCTAGTCTTCCCCTTTTTTAAACATGTTACCTCAAACCATATTTGATCCTTATTTTTTTGTAAGGATATCAATATGCTTATCCCAAGCATGTTTAAATTGTACTACTGTATTTGCCTCTACCACCTCTGATGGTAGGCTATTCCACTTATCTACTACTCTTTCTGTGAAAAAATTCTTCCTCAAATTTCCCCTGAATCTTCCTCCCTCTAGTTTCAGTGCATGTCCTCGTGTTCTGTTGCTCCTCTTCCTGTGAAGAATGTCTCCCACCTGTACCTTGTTAAAACCCTTGATATATTTGAAAGTTTCTATCATGTCCCCCCTTTCCCTTCTCTGCTCTAAAGTATACATATTAAGATCTTTTAGTCTTTCCTGGTACGTTTTGTGATGTAGGCCATGCACCATTTTAGTTGCCCTTCTTTGTACAGTCTCTAAGGTATTTATATCCTTCTGGAGATATGGGCTGCAGAACTGAACACAGTACTCTAGGTGAGGTCGTACCAATGACCTATGCAGTGGCATTATTACTTCTTTCTTTCTATACAGTATGTCATTCTCCACTTCTACTAGTGATATTGTGCAGAAACCTGTAAGTTCTCATAGACATCAATAAATACACTTAAAACAAAACAGAGAAATGTCAGTAAATGAATACAGTGATAATTTCATTGTAGATGTCTGATAACATTTTATAAATGGGTACTCTTTACCTAGCACGGCGCCCATCGCGGGCATCGCGGGCATCGCATGCACTAAAGTAACGGGTGCGACGCGACCGACGCGATGCCCGCGATTTCCCCTTAGGGATCAATGTTAAATTTTTCAATGGACGCGATTTTTCAGTTCAATGCCTCAATGCCCGCGATTTTGCCATAGGAAACAATGTTAAATGGGCCACAGAGCCCAAATAGGCACCCTGAGCAGTGAAATGTCCCCCACAATTGTTAACGACACCCCACGATCCACGCGAACCCGAAGCGTGGCGAGCGCAGCGCGCCCGCGAGGGGCGGCGGTACGCGCCCTCCGACCTTTTCATACCCCCACTATCCACGTCGGCGTGGAGTTAAGAATAGAATAGTGTGGCGAGCCACCGAGCCCGAAGCGTGGCGAGCGCAGCGAGCCCCGCGAGGGGACGCGGATACCTGTGAAGCCCGCGAAGGGCCGCGTTTACCTGTGAAGGTATCCGCGTCCCCTCGCCACGCTTCGGGCTCGGTGGCTCGCTGCGCTCGCCACACTATTCTATTCTCAACTCCGACGCCGACGTGGATAGTGGGGGTATGAAAAGGTCGGAGGACGCGTACCGCCGCCCCTCGCGGGCTCGCTGCGCTCGCCACGCTTCGTGTTCGCGTGGATCGTGGGGTGTCGTTAACAATTGTGGGGGACATTTCACTGCTCAGGGTGCCTATTTGGGCTCTGTGGCCCATTTAACATTGTTTCCTATGGCTAAATCGCGGGCATTGAGGCATTGAACTGAAAAATCGCGTCCATTGAAAAATTTAACATTGATCCCTATGGGAAATCGCGGGCATCGCGTCGGTCGCGTCGCACCCGTTACTGTAGTGCATGCGATGCCCGCGATTTTTTACACCCGATGACCGCGATGGACATCGTGGGCGCCGTGCTAGGTAAAGAGTACCTATAAATGTTATTATCTCTTATATAATAGCCCAGAACCCTGTGACTGTGTGTATAGCGCTCGGTGGAGTCATACACACAGTCAACGAGTGAGCATACACCCTAGGGCACCTCACAATGTCCACACATCTGCACACACACACACACACACACACACACACTATACAGATGTGCGCCTCTCAGCCAGTTAAGGGAATCGCCATCTGATGGGGACACGCGATCGTCTCACACGCACGTGCATGCCTGTCAACACGGTGGCGGGGAGAGCTTTCTTTGCCCATCTCTGCTTCAGGGAGATGGGCAGGGATCAGGGGGAGCATTGGGCAGCAGATTGGGGAGGGGGGTCTGCTGGGGAGCTGCAGAGGGTGGTGGAGGGCTCTGATGGAATGGAGCGTGCATGCCCCTTTCCATCAGCTGGCAACCAGCAGCCTGATGCCGGACCTCCATGCCCCGACCCCTTCCTCCGCATCACGTGAGTGTTATACATAGCGCCACTCCCTCAGCCTAAGGCATTCAAAGCATATTCCTCAATAACCAGACTGGGACACCCGTTTTGCTGTGATAACACATGGGTCCTGAAACTGTTCCAGGATATCATGTGTTATCCCTTGAAAAAATTTTGACCTGAAAAAATGTGCTATAATTGGACAGCCCAACATTGACCAATGGGTTAAACTCGCGATACATGCCTGTTTTTTGTTGTCTTTCAGACGAAAAATGACTGCAACTAATTTGATAATCCATAAATGTTTATAAGTAAAAATAGCAATTCCTACCAGGCACTAATATTCATCAGAGGACGTTTTAATTTCAATAACAGGTCTGAAGAATAAAAACCAGGTTATTATACATTTTAAATGTTTCGAACAACATTTAAATTTCACAAATAAAAAAGTCGCAAATATCATTAAAAAAATTGTTATTATTTCAAACTATTTTATTTTAAAACCTTAACAAATGGCAAAAGTGCAACTGGCAATCAATGGTGTATAAGTATGCAATGGATAACCATCGATGTTTTTACATATCGATGGTCATCCATTTGCTTTGAAAGATTGGAATGTGGGACAATCAAAATACGGGGGTGGGGTTTCATGGGTGTTGGGGGTGGAGCTATGCTCTGTGTCCCGGCCCCTTAATGAAAAATGAAACTATTCAGTTAAGCTTGACATCGATGGAGGGAAACCATCTGGTTCTCCCCCATTGATGTCAAAACTATTTGACATCGGCCATAAACCATTGATGATTTATAATCATCGATGATCGATGGCCATCCCTACATAGCTGTGACAGCTCTCTTTCCTTTTGTATATACCTATGTACTGTATAAGTAATGCATGGGGTGCGGCATGCCAGAGATAACTCTATTACTCTCTCCGCCACTAGTTACTGTACTTGCCACACTTGAATGTAGTTTAGTCTTACTCCATTATGAGAAACAGGACTTAAGTCTGTACTCTCTTTTACACCAAACAGTGTTGAAGAATCCCATCTACAAGTTCTACAGATTTCCTGCATCTGACAACAAGTGGATCTGTGTACGGGAGCAGATGTCAGAGAGCATCATGTCTTTCCATATCCCAAAGCAACTGCTTACTCTCTACTTAAAAGAAGACACCAGAAGGTAAAGAAAAAAACAACAACAAGTGAACAGTGTCATGTTATTTAAATCAGCGCAAATGATTAACTACCAAAATGTTTTCATTTATAAATTG
The DNA here is from genome assembly GCF_055691185.1 of Crinia signifera. NCBI lineage: Eukaryota > Metazoa > Chordata > Amphibia > Anura > Myobatrachidae > Crinia > Crinia signifera. The sequence goes on from NC_139217.1 coordinate 127,516,172, forward strand.
CATTGCTATCATTGACCATAAGGCAAAATCTGTTAATCCTTCCCCAGTCTACTATCATAGCACATAGCACTGAAATGTATTACAGAGTGCTTCATTCCCTAGGCAACACTGTTTCTGTTGGCAAGCACTACTTTAACCCCTTCCTGACGCAGCCAGTTTTTGCGTTCCTGACAGAGCCATTTTTTTCAAATCTGACATGTCTCACTTAAGTGGGGATAACTTTTTTTTGCTTTTACTTATCCCAGTGATTTTGAGATTGTTTTTTCGTGACACATTGTACTTCAAATTAGTGGTAAATTTGGGTCGATACAGTCTGTGTTTTTTTGTGAAAAATACCAAAATGTCGTGAAAAAATGGAAAATTTAGCGATTTGCAAAATGTTAAATTTTCTGCTTGTGAGACAAATAATCATACCACTCAAAATAGTTAATAACTAACATAGACCATATGTCTACTTTATGTTGCCATCATTATTTCAACTTCCTTTTAATTTTTTTGGACACTAGGAGGCGTAAAATATGAATAGCAAATTCTCAAATTTTCAAGAAAATTTCAAACACTGATTTTTTTAGGGACCAGTTCAGTTCTGATGTGACTTTGAGGGACTTGTATGTGAGACACCCCCATAAATGATGCCATTTCAAAAACTGCACCCCTCACAGTATTCAAAACAGCATTTTGGAAGTTTGTTAACCCTTTAGGTGTTTCACAGGAATTAAAACAAAGTGTAGGTGAAATTTCAAAATTTCATTTTTTTTGCAGAGTTTCAATTTTAATACATTTTTCTAACGAATACAGTAGATTTTACTAGAGAAATGTGACTAAAAATTGATTCCCCCAATTCTTTTGTTTTCATAAATATCCTATATGTGGCCCTAGTGTGCACGGTGACCAAACCACAGGCTTCATAATAGAAGGAGCACCTACTTGATTTTGGAGCCTCCTTTTTATGAGATTATTTTTTAGGCACCATGTAGGTTTCTAGGCACCATAAGATGCTAAAAGTTAGGAACCCCCCCACAAGTGACCCCATTTTGCAAACTACACCCTTCAGGGAATTCATCTAGGGGTATAGTGTACATTTCAAACCCCCAGGGGTTTCACCAATTGTGGTACAACTGGGCAGTGAAAATAAAAAAAAAAAAATTTTCATTTTCACAGCTCAGTTGTATCAAAATTGGTGAAACCCCTGGGGGTTTGAAATGTACACTATACCCCTTGATGAATTCCCTGAAGGGTGTAGTTTGCAAAATGGGGTGACTTGTGGGGGGGTTCCACTGTATTGGTGCAACATAGCACCCACCATTCATTCCACCAAAATCTGTGCTGCAAAATCCAAAAATCACTCCTTCCCTTCTGAGTCCTGCCATGCACCCAACTGGTATTTTTTGGTCACATGTGAGGCATTGCCGTACTCGGGAGAAATTGGGGCACAGATTTTGGGGTGCTTTGTATCCTTCATTCCTTGTGAAAATGAAAAATTTTGAGCCAGAACTGCATTTTTCTGTAAAAAATTACATTTTTTTACACAAAAATGCAGATCTGGCTCAAAATTTTTCATTTTCACAAGGAATGAAGGATACAAAGCACCCCAAAATCTGTGCCCCAATTTCTCCCGAGTACGGCAATGCCTCACATGTGACCAAAAAATACCAGTTGGGTGCATGGCAGGACTCAGAAGGGAAGGAGTGATTTTTGGTGGTGGAATGAATGGTGGGTGCTATGTCGCATTAGCAAGACCCCCGAAGCACCAATACAGTGGAACCCCCCCACAAGTGACCCCATTTTGGTCACCAGCTTTGGGAGGGGGGCTGGCGCTGCGGCTGGCGGGGGGGTGGGAGGGGTGCTGGCGCTGCGGCAGCCGGGTGGGTGGGAGTGAGGGGGGCTGCCGGGTGGGAGGGGGGGGGGGCTGGCGATCGGTGGTGATCGGTGCTGTTCTTAACAGCACCGATCACCACCGATCACTGTGTTACCGAGCGGCTTAGCCGCCGGTAACACAGAAAACGCTGCAATTGGCTGTTCACATTTGAACAGCCAATCGCAGCGATCGCCGACCGGGGCTCAGGGACAGCAGACATCTCCAAACTGTCACCGCGTCTATGGACGCGGTGACAGTTTAAAACCATGACGTATATATACGTCTTCGGTCGGGAAGTACCTCCCGACCATGACGTATATATACGTCTTCGGTCGGGAATATCTATCTGTATATATATATATATATACACACATATATATATATATATATATGTATATACACACATATATATATATATATATATATATATATATATATATATATGTGTATATACACACACATATATATATATATATATATGTGTGTGTGTGTGTATATACACACACACATATATATATATATATATATATATATGTGTGTGTGTGTGTGTGTATATACACACATACACACACACATATATATATATATATATATATATATATATATATATATAATCATTTCATTTTACTTTTTTTTCATTTTTACTATGTCCCTAGTGCCTAGTGCTGCTGCTGCTGCTGGCGGGGGGAGGGAGGGAGGGAGGGAGGGGGGAGGCAGCGCTGCGGCGCATAACAGCACCGATCACCACACGGCTGCCGGGTCCCGGGTAAGATATAGTGCTGCCGGGTGGGAGGGAGGGGGTGACCGCGGATCGGTGGTGATCGGTGCTGTACTTAACAGCACCGATCACCACCGTTTTCTGTGTTACCGAGCGGCATAGCCGCCGGTAACACAGAAATAGCTGTGATTGGCTGTTCACATTTGAACAGCCAATCACAGCGATCGCCGACCGGGGGGGGCATTCCTGCCCCCCCCGGGCGGCGAGGGGGGATGTCTGCTGTCAGGGACAGCAGACATCTCCAAACTGTCACCGCGTCTATAGACGCGGTGACAGTTTAATGGCATGACGTACATTTATGCCATGTGTCGGGAAGTACTTCCCGACCATGACGTAAATGTACGTCCAATGTCGGGAAGGGGTTAAAATGCCTGCAAAGCCAACTTTTAATTCAATCCAATTAGATGTGCAAGAGAGGGCTGAAATTGTTGTGGCCATGCTCATTTATTTTAATGTATAGGAGCTTAGTGCTATCTCCTTATTTATTTACTGCATACTGGTAGGAAATGTCAAGTAATCAGCACTTCTTCGTGTTCTGTTGTAGTTACAAGATGAAAATATTTTTCCTTATCATCCAGTTGTGACTAAATTAATAAAAATAACGGTATTACTTTTGATGGCATACAGTTATGTTTCAGAAAGGAAACTTGAATCGGTAAAAAAAGATAATATTACATCCAATACTCTACACGGCATAAAATAATTGGTTTGCCCTCTCCAGTTACTCTGCAATGATGTTTCTAATCCCACACCCACCTTTTACTTCTCTTGCAGTGCGACACATTTTTCCGTCTGTGTGGTCTATGATATGGCAAGTTCAGTAGACATAATTGTAAATGTAATCTATTTAGAAATGTTTATTTAGTCACCCATGTGCCATTTTTTTAACCTCTCTTTATACCCTTATTAGTTAAATACCCTGTCCTTGAACAACCTGCCTAGTGTGATACCAACTTTACAGTATTATAAAGTGTTGTTCGACTTCTCGTTAATGATAGGGCTCTTATAAACCTACAAAGAAAAATGCCCCCCCCCCCCCCCCCCATTTTACAAGAGGTGCATTATGGGGGTCAGTAGGATTGTCTTTTTATTATTATTTCCATGGTGGTGAAAGACTCTACTCTACATTTCAGCACCTGCCTTCCCTGCATGTGGGCCTATTATTTACAGTACGAAATGGAGAAAAGTGCTATCTTTAGTGAAAACAGGGCGGGACCAGCGCAGCGGCTCCCTCCACCGCGTCCCCTTCCAGCTCTCCGGGGGGTGGGGGTGCTGCCTGCTGTGTCCCCAGGAGCCCTCCTTCTCCCCCACACATTCTGGGGCAGGCAGGGAGGCTTACATCTCCCTGCCTGCCACCGCCCCCCAGCTCCCTGCGGCATTCACTGCGGGGGTTTAAAATGGCTGTCAGGGGCAGCAAGCCCCTGAGGCATTGAATAGGGTGAGAGGGAGGGCTGGCAGCAAATGCTCCAGCCCTCCGGAACCCTAAACAGGATTCGCTGCACAGAGGACTGTCATTGAATACCTGCCATTGTGTTAAACGCCTGTTATGTTACACATATGCACAGATTCAATGTACAGCTGTAAAACCTAGAGTGCATGTGGCTAGAATCATGTCATATCTGGCTGAGAATCTTCAGCAAGGGCCATACACCTCAATGTATTCATTAGCATGTTGTTATTATTGTTAAAAGGCTATACATAGTGAATCTTACAGCCTCCATCTAGATTCTAGACAAATTTGACATGCTGCAGTCCAAGCCTCTGGTGCTAATATAATTCATGTTTAGACTAAGCTAAATGTTTTTTTTTTCTTCTTTCATAAAATGTTGAAGAAAAATGATTTTCAGCTTTCTGTAGAGTTTCTCTATGCTCCACATTTCAAGCGCTTTAAAAGGTTGATTTTCCCTGAAGGTAACAAATGAATCACTTGATCTTAATTGCTTCTTGTGCTCTGGAGCAGATAATGTATTACTGCTGAATATTACAGTTTAGTTTTGTCATTTTCTCTAAACACAGACACATTTGGACATAGTTACTTTTATCTTTAATGAGCACAAATATTTCATAGATATTTCAGAAAGGTCTCTAGAAATTTAGGTTAAGGTGATGAACAAAACTGCCCTCTTGCTTAGTTACCTACAGTAAGCGGTATGGCAGCTAAAATATATTTGCCCTTTTTACTAAAATGCTGATTTGCACTGTGAGATGCGGCACTGCATCTTGGGCCTTATTCTGCTTGGAGCGTCCGGGCCGTACGCGTACGTCCCGGGGTTTTTCACGATCTGCGCATGTGCAAATACGCTAATGCGCCGGCGCGAACACACCACAACGCTTGCGGCCGTTGTCTCAACGTGCGAAAAAACCTGTACGCGAGCGTACGGGTAATGGGGTGGCATAGGGGCGTGTTGATGGGAGCGGCCGAAATAATGAGGGAAAATGGGCGTAAATATGGGCGTACACGGGGGCGTGCACCAGAAATGAGCGGTGCTACTACCGCACGATCGACTAAGGCACCGTTCGTTTCGGACACCAAACAGGCGGCCGCCAACCGCCAGCTAAAACCACTCCTACAGATACCGCTTGCCAGCGTGCGCCTGAGTTGGCTAATTAACGCTGATTAGTACTTAAACACATACACCTGAATGTAATAAGCAATGCTGCAGTCTATTAACTCCAAACCATGATTTCACTGCCTGCAAGCCACACATGCAGCACGCAAACACATTGGAAGCTTATGTTTCTATACTTCTCCACATTTAAAGGTTTGTTTAGTTTAAGGTAAGAATCTTTTTATACGCTAAGGTAGGTATTTGATAAACAGACACATTCACTACCTGCTTTCATAGACTTTACGCAGTAGCACACTCAATCTACACAAGTCGACATGTGTCAACGTGTTCACTCTAATACTAACATAGGTTTTGTATTTAGGATACAATAACATAAACCACATCTAACACCTACAAACGATGTTTCTGCAATGTTTGAAGCACATGACCACTATTTTCAACACAATCTTTGTATAGTACCCCAAATTATGACCTGTACCACTATCTCATCTGCTATGATTTGGATTTCACTACACTCTGGATGTAAGATGCCACCAATCACATTATTGCACTCTCATCTCTCTAACAAAGGATTCCTACATCTGCTTATGACACTGTCAAATCATATATATTTTAAAAGTTATGCATGTTTGTTCACAAGCTAATTTATCATGTTTGGCCCATTCACACATCTTTTTTTAGGGAGGACACATATGAATTCCTACACAAATGTACCTTTTCACCCTTGTTTGTCTGCCTCACCCACTCCATGAGGAAAGCATTGTTCTGGACCTGCTTTTACCTACTACTGTAGGAGCTACCTCACCTGCACACAAACTGCTTTCTCACCTATTAAGTTGCTCTGCACATGTGCTGACACAAACTAATTAGCAGGGAAAAGTTGGATAGGAACATGGGAATGGCCATGGAGAGGGTTACACATGGGAAACTTCCACCACACTTCAACAAATGTTCAAAAATACCCTGGTCAGTAAGTACACATAAATCTAGTATTTGTTTCACACAAGAAATGACACATACCACAATTTAGATTTAATTTGTAAAATAAATTTATTTGCTGTTCAGCATCACAGCTTGACACTTTAATGTGAGAAATCAAAAAAAAAACAAATAAAATAGACACACAAATAATAAAACAGCCAGAACAAGAGGTTGCATATCTCCAAACATGTGTTACCCTGCAAATGCAATGGTGAAAGAAATGGGGACACCAGAATACGTAATGCAACAACCAGGGTGACTACTAAGCAAGATACACACCACCAAAAAAAAAAACCTGCATTTGTAGAGGTGAAAATACGAACTTTCATGCCCATGGCACGCAAATGGATCGATGGGCAACTCAGTAGGCGGATGTCCAGTGCAATTTAAACCTTTGGCCTCCAACCACAGAGGAAGTGACCCAGGTCTCATTTGGGCCCTTTTTTGCCCCTTTTAGATGGGGCCTTGGGGACAGGGGCCTTTGGGTCAGCTGGCTTTCGGCGTCTTCCCCTAGTCGCCACAGGAGGGTCAGCCGAGGTGGAAGGTTGGGGAGCAGCTTGGGGTGGGGCAGCAGATGGGGGATTGTCCCTTAGGGACCTGGCGGTGGACAGCTGCTCCGCAATAAGTTCATTCTGGCGGCTGAGGTGTTGGCCAATGCTTAGCATGCCAGCCGCCAGAGTTTCATTAATGCGGTTCAACGCCTCAACCTGCAGCTGGTTTGTGGCCTTCCACTCCGCCAGAAAATCCGCCACCTGCTGCTGACGGATCGCAGCATCCACCCCTTGCTGCTCGATCCTGTCCAGCGTCACCAACAGGCTCTCACTCAATGTCTCCTGAGGCTGGGGCTGGGGGCGACGTCTTGGTGGAGGCTGGACCACCTGCTCCACCTGTGGCTCTGCAGAGGCCGATGCTGCCGGTACATCCTGACTTTCTGCTTCTGCTAGGATAAGAATTGAAAACAATGTCACCATCACATACGCAATAAAAAATATCTTTCTAAATACAATGCATTACTGTGACTTACCATCAAAAGCAGCAGCAAAGACCTCCACCGGGAGCTCACTGTCCATATTGGAGATCCCCCTGATCTCCCCCACATCGATGACGTCACAGGAGTCCAGCTCCAGGGGGGTAAACTCCAAATGGTCAGGCATAGGACCGCTCCCGGTGGACATGCTGTGGTTGTACCGGTCAGTCATCTTCCTCTTCAGGGCACTTTTGAAGTCAGTCCACCTACAAGTTTAAAAATACAAATATCACCATGAGATATGTGCACCACTGTGCTACGTGTAGGGTTACCACCTAGTCCCTTTAATTCTGGACACATGTTACTTACACAGGTTCTGTGGCAGTTTAAAATTAGGTGAAGTGGAGTCTTGAAGTCAGCCAGCCACAGAACCTGTGTAATTAATATGTGTCCGGAATTAAAGGGACTAGGTGGTACCCCTAGCTACGTGACATTTCCTAGTGTGGGTGATCTTTTGTGCCATGTGTGGCCAAATATTTCTTTGATGGACAAAACCATGTGCACTGCAGGTGAGGCAGGTGTAAAACCCCACCCAAATCTGATTATCTCTGCACAAGTAACACCTGCCTCACCTGCAGTGCACATGGTTTTGTCCATCTAAGAAATATTAGGCCAGAAAGAGTGAACTAGAATAAGGGCCTCAGTTCCTGCTGGAGACTGCTGAACAAATTGCCCTGACAAACACACTAACCTTTTCTTCACCGCGTCCCAAGTTCTGACCACTGGTGCCACCTGGTTCACTTCCTCTGTGATCTTGTCCCAAAGGTTTCTCCTTGCACTGGCACCTGGCTTCCTGGTTGCCAATTCAATCCATTCGCGTGCCCTGGGCACGAGAATTCGCATTTCGGCCTCTACAAATGCAGGGTTTCTCCTTCTGGTGGTGGTATCCTGCTCAGTCATCACCCTAGATGTTGCAGCACGTTTTCTGGTGGCCCCAGCTCTCTCACCATGCACCTGCTGGGTCACACCTGTTTGGAGAGATGCAACCTCTTGTTCTGGCTGGCTGCTTGGCCCTTGTGGAGCTGGTGGAGGTTCACCAGGGCCTGTTACTGAGGGGCCCGCTTGATCTTGCAGGCGACTCCTCTCTTGGGCCCTCCTTCTCCGCTCCTCTTCCCTCTTCTGTAATGCTTGAAGCATGGATTCGGCTTGTGCTCTCTGCAGAGCGTCCTCTGCTGCTGAATCGTCAGAGTCAGACATGTTTGCAGCAATTGTGGGCTGCATCTGACTGAATATTTATATGTTAATCTCCCGCCACGAACAAGGGGGCGTATATTTTTCCCCGCAAGGTAGATGCAAATTTACGCCGATATTTCCCGCCGATAATTGCCGCTTAAATTACGCAGGTCTCAATGCACCTGATCAATCACCCGTATATGTATCTACACAGGTTGTGGAGCATTGTGGGCTACATCGTGAAATGTGTGCACCTGTCATTCCAATGATGAGTGTTGTCAGCTGGTATCTGTTGGAGTTCGTGTATGCTTTGTGAGTCACATTTCAAAACATCACGTTATAATGCTTTCCTTACATATGTAATGTGTATGAAATTGTCATACAGCAACATGTTGCATTGTGGCCCTTTAGGCAGCGTAGTTATAAGTAGAGGGTTGCGTGTATCATTTTCCGGCTACTGTATATACAGTACTCCTCCCCATGCATATCGCTGTATCGTGCCCCCTTTAAGCAGCGTAGTTAGGAGTAGACGGGGTGCGTGTATTATTTTCCGCACACTGTAAATACAGTACTTCTCTCTTCATTGAATGCATGCTGTTGGTTGTGGTGTGTATATCGGAACGGTCCGCGTAAGTTTCTATTCGCATCCAGTTTGTTAATATAAGAGGGATTAATAAAGTTAATACCAAACAAACAATTTTTTCGACCAATCAGCAAGCACCAAAAGTGATATATGTACCTGCAATTAATAACTGCGCCATTGCCAATATGACTTCTACAAGAGCCAGGCCCTTTTCTACATCTGAGCTTTTGGCCCTGGTGGAAGTGATGGATCGTCACCTGGGGCCCAGGGGCCCATATGTATCAAATGCGGACAAGCGGCGGGCGTATAATGCTGCCCGCCGCCTGATATTTTCCACAACCGGCGTCCGCAGAAGCCTGGGCCAGGTTGAGCGGCGCTGGTCCGACCTGCGCCGGCGGCAGCCGGTTCTACTCAGCAGCCTTCGCCGCCATATTGCCCGATGTAAGTTTTGATTACTAGTATGTCAGCGTTTTTTAGCAATGTTTGGTGTACTTTTTATAAATATGTTCCTGAGTATGGGGGTGTATATGGGGTGTATATGGGGTGTATATGGGGGGTATATGGGGGTGTATATGGGTGTATAGGGGGTGTATATGGGGGTGTATATGGGTGTATATGGGGGTGTATATGGGTGTATAGGGGGTGTATATGGGTGTATAGGGGGTGTATATGGGGTGTATATGGGGTGTATATGGGTGTATAGGGGGTGTATATGGGGTGTATATGGGGTGTATATGGGTGTATATGGGGTGTATATGGGGTGTATATGGGTGTATAGGGGGTGTATATGGGGTGTATATGGGTGTATAGGGGGTGTATATGGGGTGTATATGGGTGTATAGGGGGTGTATAGGGGGTGTATATGGGGTGTATATGGGGTGTATATGGGTGTATAGGGGGTGTATATGGGGTGTATATGGGTGTATAGGGGGTGTATAGGGGGTGTATATGGGGTGTATAGGGGGTGTATAGGGGGTGTATAGGGGGTGTATATGGGGTGTATATGGGGTGTATATGGGTGTATAGGGGGTGTATATGGGGGTGTATAGGGGGGGTTTAAGTAGTTGATCAGTTTTTGGGTGTAGGATATCAAATAGTTTGCATGATAAATGTCTGAAATTTCACAGCAATGATAATTTTGAAGGTTATGAGCATGACTAATGTGAATTTTTCTTTCCCCCTTTTTTATGAAACCCAATCTTCGATTTATATGCCATCAACATGAACATTTCAGCACGGGCAAGGGCACGCATTGAAGCCCGGGAGCAGGCAGCCCGGGACCAGGCAGCCCGGGACCAGGCAGCCCGGGACCAGGCAGCCGAGGAGGAGGAGGAAGAGGAGGAGGAAGAAGAGGAAGAGGAAGAGGAGGAGGAGGAAGAGGAAGAGGAGGAGGAGGAAGAGGAAGAGGAGGAGGAGGAGGAGAAGAAAGAGGAGGAGGAAGAGGAGGAGGAGGAAGAGGAGGAGGAGGAAGAAGAGGAGGAGGAAGAAGAGGAGGAGGAAGAAGAAGAGGAGACCCAGGGTGCAGTTTTCACCCACACAATTTCCCCATCCCCCACCCCCTCCACAACCCCCACCCCCTCCACAACCCCCACCCCCTCCACAACCCCCACCCCCTCCACAACCCCCCCCCCCTCCACAACCCCCACCCCCCCCCCTCCCCACCCCATTTCCAACCCCCCTACACCTCTCCACCACCCACCCCCAAACCTCTCCACTCCCCAGTAACACCCAGTACCTCGGGCCAAAGACCAGGACCATCCTCCTTGCTCCTGCCTTCCCCAACCACTCCACAGCCAACCAGCGGCGCCCAGGATGGCTCAAGTAGCCGTAAGTAAATAATGTGTCTAATGTTGACCTACACATTTCTACACATAAACAATCACAACAACCACATATGTGTATCCAACATCAACATTAGTTGCAACATATCACTGCAGGGCGACCATGAGGTGTGTCCTGTCCTTCTCCAGGAACAAGGGTCCCCTTGGTGGTTTTTTTGAGTGTGGCCATGCCTCACCCCTTGAATAATTGACATAACAGTACATCCAATGAGATATCCGACATTAGTGGTGTGGTAGTTATGTGGCTCCAGGTGTTGGGTAACTCCAGTTCCCAGCATGATGTGCAACACAGGGCCAGATTATAATGGAGGCGCAAGGGGTCAGTGCCCCTGGGACCCCCTCTAGCTAGGGGCCCCCTGTGGTTGTCATTTTTTTTTTTAAAAAAGACAATGTTTAAGTTATGTTTTTTTTTTTTTTGCTAAATGTTTTGTGCATGGGTGGGGTAGTGCTGCAGCTTCACCTATCTGCCAATGTGACAATGATTTATGGTGCTGAGCATCGGGAGGCAAGGCACACTGATTGCACAAGTGTGCAGTGCATTTCTGGGAGTTGACTAAGTCCCATGACACTTTGCACCAGAGGACAGAGGCTGAGAAGTTTGTGCTGAGCTCTGATTGGTGGAGCTCATTACATGCTTCTCAGGTCCATGGAGAACAGCAGCAGCAGCTTAGTCATAGGAGGGTTTTTAATCAGAGGCAGCACTAGGACTGTGAGGTCTCCTCCAGAGTAAGGGGCAGAGGGACAAACACAGGCTTTTCATGTGGTGTGTGTATATATATATATATATATGGTGTCTATTATTATTCCGAGTGCCGCCAACCCCCTGTCTATATATATATATATATATATATATATATATATATATATATCCCCTGCAGGTAACCATTGACCAAGTTTATTCTGCCTTTACTCTATGTTTTGACAGTATAATATTCGGCCATGCAGTGTGCGGCCAGTAATGACAAGTGCAAGGGGGCCCCCCGCTCTAAAGTACCCCGGGCCCCCCAAAGGCTTAATCTGCCACTGGTGCAACTTAAATGTAGAGATTGTTTTGTTAATAGTGTGTGAGGCCATGCGGATGCATGCTTTACAAACATAGCTGTAGGCCTATAATTTGTACAGCAATGTCCTAAATTTAAAATAGTAAGGAGTGCTTAAGCCACAACAATGTCATAACCCTTAAATAGCACAGGCTAATTGTGAGGTTAGAGGACAGTCCCCCAAAAACAAAGTACCAATTGGGATACAGCATACATTCATTGATGAAGGAGTAATTGAATTAATGTTATTTACTATGTACAGTATGTGTGTGTTAACATATTTTTTTTTAGTACTGTGTTTACAGCAGACCCATCTTCAATGTAGTTTAAAAATGTATGTGCCCTTCACACATAACTCACAACTTTTTATTATGTACAAATACAACAAACATTTGTTTATGTTATATATTAATTTTTTTTTTTATCCCTTCACTACAGACACTGAACAGCAGCAGGAGGAGGTGGCAGCCCTTATTCGGGAGATCTTCCTGACCCTTTTTTATTTTCAACTTCTTTTTGGCCTACTGGAGGCCCGCATTTAATTTTTTTTTTATCCTCCCCCCCCTTATTATGTTTGTAATAAATAAAAGTTTATATTGTATTATAAATTGCCTGTGTTTTTAATAATAAATATGTTAGAGGGCTTGTAAGGGTAGGTACATACAGATGTGTAATGTAAGTTATATTAGTAATTTGAGGTGAGGGGTAATGATTGATGTGTAAATGTGTGTGTTTTTGAGTAAAATAACACATAGTGAAAATGCATGAATGTTTAATGTTTTTCGATTAAAACATCACACATAACATCAGGGTAGGTATACATGTTACACATTTTGGACAAACTAATTATGGACATAATTTAGTACATATACAGAAACACCAACATAACTTGATTTAAAAGTAACAGCAATATGGGGACACATAGATAGTGATTAAAATGCCACATTAGAACATAACAAATATACATGTAATGTGGTTTAAAATGTAGTTTTATTAGGTCTTTATTAAGGTAGACAATTGAGTTAATAGAAAACAATAAGTGAATAACAAATAGATTAATTAATCAATTGTCAGATTAGTAGTTGAGAGGCAAGATTTGCAGGTCCATATATGTGAAGGGTATGCCAGCGTGCACGGACGTACGCTCACTCTCACGAGCGGTGACATAAGCTGAGTTTTCCATTGAAAACAATAGGGACCCGTCCGTGCAAGCTGGCGTACGCTCAGATCGCCGCAAGAAGGCGGTGGGGAGACGGAGGAAAGACGGCCGTAGACGGCGCCGTACGCTCAGTCGTACGCCAGTTGTCGGAGTGTAAGGGCTGGGCCGGCCGCGTACGTTGCCGTACGCTCATTTGTACACCACTCCCCTTCTACGGTATTTCTGCCCGTACGTAAGCGGCTGATTTGTGGGTGGACCTAACCCTAACGGCCGCGTACGGCTAGCGTGCGGTAATTGTGAACGTACGCACGTTTGGCCGCTCCGATCAGAATAAGGCCCCTTATGTCTTCCTTCCACACATTGAACTGGATGTTGCTGTGGACATACTGTATACTCCAATCTGCTTCTGTAATGCAGGATGAGGAGTTTCTGTATATCAGGGTCTACTAATTACTATTGGTGTGGCAGGTGGTTAGTATGTTTCTAAATATAGTTGTGGGAGGTTCGCTTACTTTACATGCTAGGATGTAAACAGATTTTTGGGTACTTGTTTAGTTTTCCGGTGGCAGCATGGCCGCGCGCAACTTCCGGGTCGGCGTCCCCTCGCGCTGGCCACACTTTCTAAAATAAACTCCATGCCAACGTGGATAGTTCATACTCCCACTATCCACGTTGGGAGGGAGTAGATTTTAGATAGTGTGGCGAGCGTAGCGAGCCACCGAGCCCGAAGCGTGGGCAAGCGCAGCGAGCCCCGCAAGTGGACACAGACCCAGAAGTAGCGCGCGTCCATGCTGCCACCGTGAAACTAAACAAGTACCGATTTTGGTTTATGATGAATTCTACTCTATTGGTGAGACTTGGCTTGCCCACTCTGTTATTGGGTTGTTGCATCTAAGAATATAGAATATACTTGAGTGGGTCCCATTCTTTGCACACCAGAATGTGTTTTGTGGGGCCTTAGGTCGGGTCGGATGGGATGTCTGCACATGCGATTTGGCCCGATTCCTCCGAATCGGGTCAAATCGGGCCCAAATCGCATAGTGTATGGCGGCCTTAAGACAGGTAAAGGGGCAACAATGAAGTAATAACACTTAACATGATGTAAGGGTTAATCTAAAGTGCAAGTAATGTGTTTAATTATCAATTAGGAAGTACTTGATTACATTTAAAAATAATCTATGTGTTATGAGGTAGGCTAATTGGATAAGTGTATCATGTTGCAGAAGCTTGACTTTCGAATAGATTAGTGAGGTTTGCGGAAATACACCAACTCGGTGCGTACGGTCAGCTTCCCGTCCGTTCGGACGCAGTAAGACCATGCAGAATCTTTGTGTTCCCACCGCACACGCACGTTTGGATGCAGTCTGAAGACACTCCCTCTTCTTAGCAAGTCCATCCGAACGGATGCGGACGACCTGTGGGCGTGTGTTCTTAGAATGTCCGCCGTGCGTGGCATTCTTTCATTTCCGAAAGAAGTCGGAACGGACCGCACCAAGCAGAATAAGGCCCTAAGTGACATATTTTACCAGGGGGACTGCAGTCCATAGGTAAATATGGCCACTGGTCATGACAATACAGTCAAGGTAAGGCTGCATAAACATTACACAGCTGTAGTTTATCAGTGCAGGTGTGCATCCGATATGTCTGTGAATGAAGTTGTTCACTTTACCATTCATAATAGGAATCCTTGTGGATGGTGAAGTATGAAAAATGAAAACACAAAAAAAAGTGAAATACGTTTCAAGGATGACCTTGCTTATCAACCTTTTGGCAATGTCGATTTAATGCAGGTTGACCTTTTGGTGTCGACCTAGAATTTTCCAACCTATCATCCTGTTCCCGGCACAACCCCTAGTTTATTGTTACCTTGATACAATTCTAATGTAAATATTCTGTAGTATACAGCATACATAAAGGAATACTGTATAGGCCATTATAGTTTTTTATCCTTTTCTACTGGCAGAGCACATTTAGTTCCAAGTAAGAATTTAATATATTTTAATGAATATGATTAAAATGTTTTATTACTTTTTTAATATGAAGATTGTTATATTAAGTTATATATCTGGATTGAAGGATAGCTGCAAATAATTAGAATTTTAATTTAAGACTAAAGCAGCTGTATTTGTTTCCATTTTTATATATTTTTTTATAAAATGTTAATTGCTAGCAGCATTATGTAAAGGAATGTACAGTTCTTTAAGCAGCATATACATTAGATGACATTGCAAACAATGGGATGTTGTCCATGATTTCCCAGGAACTCGCTGACAAATGATATTGTGCATACACACTGAGTGATTTTACAAACTATCGTCATTGGTCACATTCAGGTGTCATTGATCATATCCTCAGATTGAGCTGCATGTACAGACGACAAAGGAGTCTGCTTACAACCTGCAGGAGTGCTTATTGATAACGATACTGGTCCTGATTCAGAGTTGATCGCTGATGTGCAAATTCTCAGGTCAAGCGATTATCGAATGACTGTCCATGCGTACAGATCACGCCACGCATGCAAGAGGGTAAACCGCGTAAAAAATTGCATGTGGAGCGTAAACAAAGTTTGCGGGAGGTTGACTGACAGGCATTAGGAGGTGGACACCTGCCATTTTCTGGGAGTGTCAGAAAAAATACAGACACGCCCAAGCGTTTTACGGGAGGATCTGTTGCGGCAGTGCCGGCCTCGATCAGCCTGTCTGTAGCAGATGACCCTTAGGGTCAGACTTACATTTTTAAATTTTCATATGGATCTGCAAGTGGATAGCGATCTAAAATACTTTCACAAGTCATTTGCAGATTGCACAGGGCAGGTTTTTTTTCTGTCTGGGCAGAATCTATCTATATCTACTCGCAGTCATATGCAACTTTGCAGATCAGCGATCATGTCTGAATCAGACCCACAGAGCATACACACCAGTATATATGCACGAAAATGGCTGGTCATTATGGTTCATATCATTTAAGTAATACTCTAATATGTACTGTACACAGGGCCGGACTGGGACCAGAAATCGGCCCTGGCATTTTGAGTACACAGGCCCACCTGTAGCAGAAGGGACCCTTGCGCGGTGAAGCTGTGCTGCGAACAGGGGGTGTGGCCTAATGGAAAGGAGGCGTGGCATCACAAAAAGGAGGCAATACACTGCTCATTACACATTATGAAACACACCAAAATGCTGCATGCCATAATGCCAATTACACAAAATGCTGCACACTGTGATGCCCATTACACAAAATGCTGCACACTGTGATGCCCATGTTGCTAAGTTTGGGGATACAGTGCTTACTGATTACATTGGGCCAATGTTATAAGGAAGCACTATATCCCCAAACTTGGCAACAGGCTTTAATAAAGGGTGGCTCCCTGTGGGGTAATTTTCCCTGTAAGTGCTTGTTAGGCTTTGAGAAAGGTCTTTGTGAAACATATGTAGGGATGTGCAGTAATGTAATAAACTGCTCACCTGTCCCCTTTGCTTCACATGTCAATCCAGGCACTGGCCGATATAAGGGTGTGTGGAATCCGGGGTGTGACATGCACCAGGGGATGTAAACTGCTGCAGGTCATCTGGAGCACTAGCTGGCTGACTGTCAGCAGCGCCTGTAGCCCTGGGCTGTGGATGCTTGCTACTTTCAGGGATGCCTTCTTCTGTCAGGCGGGAAGCAGGAGCTACTTGTCCGCCCCAGACCTCGAGAGATCTCAGGCGGCAATGAGCTGTGCCGCGCCACGCCGCACACTCTCCAGAGCAGGGTGCCAGGCCTCAGCTATAAATTTAGGTCCTGGCTTAGGGAAGGAGGCAGGCCGCAACCCGCAGAAGGACAGAAGTACCCTCCTTGCTCTGCAGCGATTACCCCTCCCGGTGTGGTAAGTGAAGCAGGAGCGGCGGTCACTAGAGGTAGAAGCTCCGGCAGAAGCCGTCTGCTCCCAGTGGCCGCCAACCAAGAGGTACCTTCTGCTGTGGCCTGGCTGCACAAAATCGGCCCACAAGGCCATCGGCTCTTCTGGCATTTGCCAGAAGTGCCAGATGGCCAGTCCGGCCCTGACTGTACACATTATTAGTTTCTAGATTTTCTTTTCTTTGTAGAGTCTAACCATAGAAGCAGCAGGAAGTGGTGCACCGCAGGTGGAGCAGTATTAGACAGGAGCCGTTCTGACCCCTATTGTAGCTACAGTAAGGCTCATGGGATAGAGCAGGGGTAGCCAACTCCAGTCCTCAAGAGCTACCAACAGTTGGAATTTTCCAGGTCTCCTCACAGAATCACAAGTGAAGTAATTAGCTCCAGCTGTGGATCTTTTAAAATGGGTTAGACAGTAATGACTGCAACTGTGTACCTGCGAGGTGAGCTGGAAAATGTGAACTGTTGGTACTGTAGCCCTCGAGGACTGGAGTTGGCTCCCCCTGGGATAGAGCCTATTAACTCTGCAGCAGCAGCATTGAGCATGCCACAGCGCTCCATTGGAAGAGCATCCTGCTGTGAACCACTCAGGTACTACTGTAGATACAGGTGCCCCCATACAGAGCTTGGAGCCCAGAGGCAGGCGCCCCCATTGCCTCTGGGAGTTACGCTGCTGGGATAGACATTGCTCCCAATTGCAAATTATTGTCATTTCAATACATCAAACGCATCGATTGCTGTAACATTTTGAAACACTTGGCAATAAGGGACCCATTTATGAAACTTTTTTTTTTCATAAATTCATGTTTAAACAGCTTTTCTGCATGACTATCTCACATTAATGAAGATTTTAACCCTGGAGATATTGCAGATGATATGTGTAATATTCACTATGCATCAGTCTTCTCAAAATGCTGGGGTCAGTTTCCTTCTGAAAATATAAAAAAAAAAAACTAAAGCCAAACCTGAGAATATTTAAGTATTATACATTTTAATACCATCACCAACATTTCTTATTGTTTTTATTGGTAGGGTCCCCAACAAACCTTTATCCAGCCCTGCACAACAGTAAATAGGATTAATATTCCAGAAAACACTTGGGGCATGCTGGTATTAAGAACACATACCCTATTTTAAGTATATCCCTTTCTGACGCAGGACACCAAAATGTCTAGTTACGGCACTGCTCTTGAGCATACATTATAACAATCTTAGCGGCATCCTCCATCCATGCATGTACTGTATCTTATTATTGTAAAACTTACGTGCGTTTCGCAAATATGACCCAGTTAGCTAGCAGGGTTGGACCCAGCCCAGGAAAGACCCAGGTAACAGTGTAGTGTAAAGTCACCCACATCATCTAGCCAGGGTCCCATTAAAAGCTCATAGAGAGTCGATGCAATCTGCAAGCATGGGGAGAGGGAAGGCCTGGCACTTACCTGTGTCCACCATGTTCAGTTATCTGGGTCAGAACTGGGTTTAAGGTGAAAAAGGGGTATTAGTCTGTGTGTGTTTGCTTATTTGTTTTACTTCACCTTTAACATACTCAGTGACGGACTTTATCTATGAGCTACAGGTTGGCAGCCACCCCATTAAAATTCACCTCTGTGAGAGTGAGCCAGATGCAGTCTGTGTGACTGCAATGGCTACACTGACTAGCAGTGATGTCCTATTGGATGTCCTACCTGCCAATTACCAGCATGATAGTGGAATTGGAAGGTGCTACCTCCCTCTGGGACTGTCAGACTGGGCTGCAATTAGCAAAGAGCTAGCTTCTTTGGACTGCAGCCGATACAGTCAATAGAAGCTGCGGGCTTTCACTTGACTGCTCATGTACCAGTCCTGGTGCCTGTCAACTACATTGAGCATATTCTGGAACCTTGGTGGGGCAGTGCCTCAACTGTGGTGCATTAGTCTGCAGCTAAACAAATTGCTTCTTTGGACAATTATTAGTTGAATGCTCACACTTTGCATTCAATATGATACTTTGTTAAGAATTAAATTGTCAAAGGAGATATTTAGATCAGCACTTTATAACATACACAGTGCCATAAGGCATATTGCAGTTTGATATTTTTCACGCCATATTGGGTTATTCTATTTATTACTGTGTATAAGAAATTAAGGGGTTAGCAAATATTTACCATATAATTGTGTTGAATGGTAAAGTGATTGCCCGTAGAGACAATACTGGAGAGAAAAGCTTACATCATGCTATTGCAGAGTCCCCAAACAGAATCTCCAGGCGGATTATCTATTGTTCAGTTGTGTGAACTTGTTTGTATATTCACTGTTGAAGATTAAATCATTTTGCAATAACAGCTTCTCTCTCTGGGGCCAACGCAAATGTACTGAACAAATGGTGGTTTGTTTCATATTCAAAACCACATTAAAAATATGTGTATCTATTTCCAAGTCACAACATTTGCCCAAATTCATTTTATGTCTGTCCTCGTTCCAAAGAGATGATTATTTTTGGGACATGCTTCACTGAAATACTCTGTTCTACCAGTGGATGAATTTCTGAAATCTCTGTAACAAAGTGAGTTATATATTTGATATATTTTAAGCGCTGTTCTGTGCTGTGTGTAAGAGCTTGCCTGCTTATTATTGCCACTAACAGCCAAGCTAATGTTAGTAATGACACCTATCTTTCCAGCTTTAATAATGACACTCACTCAGCAGTGAATTGCAATAAGGGGAAATATACTGAAAATGGATTGAATGCGGTAGCGGTTGAAAATAGATGTGTATGTATGCACAATTATTTATTGTGTTACACCATTTGTGTGCATAAACAGTGTTTATTCTGGATGTTGTATAATGGCCACCACTCATCATGCTTAATAACTAGTAACAGTTTATTAAATAGCGACTTCAAATATAAAACTATGATGGCTGTTAATGTGCTACACTGTATTCCCTGTGATTAATGGTTTATCTAAGGGAACATCTCAGGTCTAATACCACTGTGCATACTTGCAAACGTGCGGATGTGTAATATCTTAGCCAAGCATGTATTATATATCATGTGTATGTTTTTGTTATGTGAATGTACTTTCATATATAAAACACGTAACTACAGAAGTTAACCATAGATAACCCATTTAGCGTTCCTCTAATAATGGAAGCAGACAACATAAATTGCTCCGTACTTGCCAACTCATCTGGAAGGGCAGGAAGGCACACAAAAATTAGGTGGTACTCGGCAACCCGTACCCTGCTGCTTTCCCCTGCTTACCTCCACTAAGGGAGGAAAAGTGGGTGGGGCGATGACGCAACTCACACTAAAGCGCATCATTGTAGCCCCTGTTCTGCTTTGCAATGCTGGTAACGTGGGTATTGCATAGTGGGATGTGGGCTTCTCCATGTACCCCAAGCCTAATGTTTTATAAATAATGCATGATAAATGATAGATCGCAGCTGTCTAGTTGCTACAGTATGAACAACTTCACCACTCAAGTCACCCCAACAGTTCATGTTTTAAGGATATACATGCACAGGGGACTTTATTAGTACCACAACCAGTTTAAATATACAATCTGTGCACAAGCATGGATAGCCTTAAAACTTGGACTGTATGGTGCCATCACAACCGTGTTTCAGAAACCCTGTTCTAGACTTTGATAGGCTAATGGAAATTGGAACGATCAAGAAGTTGCAACTAATGCTAACCCAAGCCTACCCTTGGGTTCCTGTGTAATGGACATGATCAAACACCATAATATTGATCATACATCTGATTCCTGAAGAATTTACCAAACTCCACAATACCCTCCCCCCACCAAAAAAAATATATTAATTTAACTAATAAAAATGTTAATGTATTGCCTTAAACTGGCCATACATCTCCAAATTTATTGTCCGATCTAGCTGGTTAGAACAAGAACCTGGTAATGGATGAGAGCAAATGACAGTTGACCATTTGCTTTGAAATGCTGGAAAACTGACAAGAACAGTCATTCAAATATTACCAGATTTTTGTTCCTACCAGCCAGATCTGACAATCAATCTGTAGATGTATGGCCATCTTAAGTGTCACCAATTTCCTACAATCTCTGAGAAATAAATGACCTCCAATAGCCTGGCAGCCGAGTACAAATGAAAGTAAGAGTGAATAAAGGGATTTAAGTTTAAATAGTTGAATTCCCTGATTCACACCCATACTTCTGGAACACCATTCATCTCTCTGCCGTGCATCATATTTAATGGGCTTTATACTGCACATGTATTAGAATTAGATTCATTTTGACTACAGATGGAGATTTTTCAATCCCATGGTGAGTTATTACGCAAATTTGTAGTTTTCACTTGATCGAGCGATGATTTATTCTTTTTGAACCGTGCTGTATTGCATTACATGGTGGTTCAATAATATACCTGCCCCATCTATGATTGCTTGGTCATCTATTATGAGCTTGGGTCTATTTTATATTAGAATATTTCAGCTGCATATAGCTGCGCAGGATAATTGCCTGAACTTTTTCTTATTTCTAATTTTACTTTATGCGCATAAATATTTTAGACAACATTAATGTCTACTATTAAAAACGTTGAACCGTTTCTTAAGTGTGGTGCCTTATGCTTCCCTTAACCTTGTAATAACAGTCCACACAAAAACAAAACGAGCCGAGTATACTGGCAAGTGTGCCTAGGGCTTGCAGGCTGCCTGTTTAACATGCCTGTCTTCTAAAGATCTACAGTGCTAATACTTGTAATGGGTTGGAGAACTCCTGCGATCTGCCTGTACTGGGGAAATTCATTAGTTCTTCGCAGTGATCTATCACTGGGTTCATGCACAAGCACGGAAGCCAGAACTGCACTAAATTTATCGGGTGCTTGGCAAGCTTTGAAAACATTTATTGGACCGAAATATCAGTCAAGTAATATATTTTTGTTTCATGCAGTTTCTGGACTGTGAAGGTTTCTTATTAATCAAAAGTCGCAAGTTCCTTTTTAGCCAGTGGCACGTTTTACTTGTTGCGAATGTAAAACGGATTTGCATAGTTTTCTGTATTGACGTTTTATTTTGTCTTTTTTCCCTGCTGGTTTTATGGAGTTTTTTATGCAGAGATGTTATGTACTATGCAGAGGCAATGAAAGCACTTTATTATATACAGATATAACTCCAACTACTGTACTGGATTGGCATTTCACAAACGATGTACTCTATACTCAGCTTTCCTTGCAGTATCAGCATACAGTGTGAATTTTTCTCTGACAGTCAGTAGTAATAATGACATTAATGATATTATTCATTAAAAGTGTAATTTGGCTGCCAACTAAGAAGCACCAGGGTCAGCTGTAATAATGCAATTGGGGAGCTGTGTAGCCAATCATCACCTCCAAAACTCAGAACAAGCCTTCAAAAAGCTCATACTGTATTCCCTTCTCTCATGTGTGTATAAGCTAAGCAAATGTGACAATTAATGTTGCTGCGTGCTAATCAGAAACCTCTCAATTCAACTGCATAACATAATGGAGTTCCAGGCTGACTTACTACTGCCACGTTTTATGTTTCACTATTCCAACAAGGCCTAATTATGTTTGTAACAATGACCATTTTGCTTTCAATGCAGATGAGAAAATATACAGTCTCTCGGGATGTTGAAAGCTAAAAGGCAGTAATATGAATAAGACTCATGGGTGAATATGTATCAAGCAGTGTAAGAAGTAGACCAGAGGAGAAATTGCCTCTACCTGTCTTCTTATAGAATGCACTTAATAGTATTACCTTGATGCTGATTGGTTGTTAAAGGCAACTTCTCTACTGATTCACTTCTGCAATGCTTAATACATTTTCCCATCATCCCTCTGTACAGCTCCTCAGTTCCCATAGGAGTGCTGCCTGCTGTAACTGCTAAACAGGCTAGACTTGAGCAGCAATGATAATGTGTCAGTGTGCTTTGTGGCAGGTGTGCTACATTAGGTCGACAATGATAATGTTGTAAATGATTGCCTCTTTAAGAAACGTAGGTTGTTACAAAACAAATGGTCTATAGAAATGGCCAACACATGACATAGTCAACATTTTTTTATTACGTTTATTTAGTGTCATTTTGTGCCAAATTAGTGCCCTTCTCTTGCTGTGCACTGCACACTTTACTGTTCCCAAACAGATTACACGTGGATGGATATGTATGGAAAATCAAAACAACAAACCTGAAAATCATGTCGACGTTTTGACCATGTTTACCACATGATGTCACCCTAGACACTGTCCACTCATCATCCAGATACCCTTTGTGACTGCTGCTTGCCCTGTTGCTACTGTACCTTACTGCTGCAAAAAGTGCTCTGACAGCAAACACTGTCATCAGGGCCACAAATACCACTAGTTTTTATCAATAGAAATTACTGGTTTCGTTCCTCTTTTAATACACACTATGAATTTGTTTCTATGAATGGTATATAGGTTTTAAATTAAAAAGTTTGTATTTCTTTTCCCAATCAGAATTGAAGAACTGAAGGAACTTGGAGAACTTTCTCCACACTGGGACAACCTGCGGCAGAGTGTTATAAGTCACTATGAAGAGATGGTGTGCATCTACCAGGAAAGCCTTGCTGAGCTAGAAAAATATACAGGTAGCAAGCTAAGTCTACTAATACCCCTTTTACACCAGCAAGCCGGGTCACACACAGGATTTTAGACCCGGCTCCAACCCAGGTGCAACCCGGCTTGTGACTCCTTTTACACGGGCTTCCCCATCTGGCATAATGCCAGGCTGGTGACGTCACCGGAAGCGGGGCCTGAGACACTGCTGGAAGATGAGAGCATCTCTTTGCACTGGCTTTTCCATTGCAGTGAACAAGACCCGGGTCACATTGACTCAGGTTACCCATTTATAGTGCACTCAGATCTGGGTTATTCTTGTGTTCTACCCTAGTGGCTACCTGGGAAGTATTCCTGGGACACTTGACTCATGATTTTTTCTAAGGACCCTTTTCACTAGCGAAAAAACCCTGGTGGATGTGAGTCACCGGGTTATACTTGGTTGTGGAAAAATTAGTTACTCCACACTCCTATCTGTTTAATATACATATGGCTGTTATTTCTTTATTTTCTGAAACCTATCTGAAGGTTGATAAATAGGTTTTCAGTAGGTGGCCTGGTGCTCTCACCAGTACTGTAAATGTCATAGCAGGATGAAGGCATTATTAGAGTTTGTTGTTAATTCCTATTCCGTGTAATATCTCTTTTTTCCAGTTTTAAATAAATTTGTTCACATGTCTTTTTATCTAGTCATTACATTAGTGCCAACAAGGTGAACGATTGCTTGAACTGAAGGCGGCTAAATGCCAAATCACATGGTAACTTACTGTAGGAGCTCGTTCCAGTATTACCTATGGGTCCAGCCACAGTCTGAGAGATACTGTAGGCATTAGGCAGTTGCCTATCTGTCTTATACAGGACTAACTAATGGATCATGGGTACTTGTGTAGTTTCACGGCGCCAACATACTTCCGGGTTCTACGCTCGGCACAAACTATCTAAAATAAAGTAACTTAACTACATGCCAACATGGATAGTTCATACCCCCACTATCCATGTTGGCATGGATTTGATTTTAGATAGCGTGGCGAGCGTAGCAAGCCACGGAGCCTGCAGCGTGGGCGAGTAAAGCGTGCCCCGCAAGTGGACTCAGACGCACAAATACCGGATCATGTATTAATATGCTGAAGCCTCAAAATTCTGTAGAATGTGATTTCTAGGCATTGGTGATATAAATCTGACTTGCTTTCTGAAACCTCTAAATTGTTATGACTCATTTGTTCCCTAGCAAGTGATTATTGTACCACACAAGTTTATCCCTTTTCTATTCATGATGGTTCATTTTACAGATCTATAAATAGAAAAAGAAAGAGACAACAACCGCTGTCTGATGCTGGTGGCCACTTTGCCTGTTTTATAGTCTCTTTTTCTGAGCAAGAGCAGCACAGGACTAGACTTTTGTGCATTTGGTTAGGGACCTAGGAGTCTGAACAGCTAAGTGACTGCCAGTATACTGTATATGACTGAACTTTGTCACGTGGTATAATAAAGTTTTAAGGCACAACTACATATCAATATTCTATGCCTGCTCAGAGGCAATAATGTGATTTTATGGACCGCTACACACACACAGTTTTTGAGAAGCGTTCGCATCCATTTCTTTACTGTCTGCAGCATTTTGAGCATTAACTAGCAGCACTTAGCATAAAGGCTTTGAGGACACAGTCTAAACACTTTTAAAAGTGTAGACAAAGTACAAGATTTTATCTTTATTTTTTTACAAATATTTTATTTTATTTTTTTAACTCTCAAATGTACACGGTCCCAGGGGATAGAAGTTCTATTTTCCATTGTTTGTTAAGATGTGTTGACATCATCGAGGAAATGCATTTACTAAAAAGCCATTATCTTGTGTTTATGCTGACTGACTAGAAGTACAGCAGTATTCTCTGAGTACTCCAGCAGACGGGATGGGGATTGTAACAGTGGGCTTGGCTGACAGGTAGCTGCGCCATTCCCTCGTTGCTGTGCAATCCCACTGAAAACCATTTCGTAAGTACATTGGGCCTAATTCAAGTATGGTTGGATGGCCCCGAATTCCGAGGGGATGCGGGTGGTGTGGGAGCTTGCCAGGGCACGCTGACCTGCTGTTGGCTAGGCTGTAAGTGAACGCAACCTAGCCTACAGGTCTGAATTAGGCCCATAGTGTGGCATAAACACAAGAGTCCCGGGGAACAGGATAAAAAAACCAGGATGTGAAATATAGAGGAGCGGTCGTATGTGCGTTCATTACTCTTATTTTGACAAGTCAATAAAAATGAGTAGTATTAAAGCTTATGGCTTTATATAATGCTAGATTTTAAGTACAGGCCTCAACAAAATGTGTGATAAATGGGCCATCATTTTCACCATGCTGGGTCCCTGTTGTAGACAGCAGGGGATGTATGTCACTTATAATGCATTAGCATATCTGCACATTAAATACTGCTCTGTAGATTACCGAGAAGATACATGCTGTGATGGAGCAATAAAATCTTTTAATTTCTTAGAAATCATGTATACAATAAAACATGAACTGGAAAGATACAATGCATGCACCCTGCTCGGGCTTAGAAATAAAAACATGGCAAATAACCATCTGCTTGTTGCAGAACACGGAGATACTTACAGTTTTTAATTCCTGTGCTTTGTCCCCAGGGTCTTCTTTCAAATCCAGCTGTACTAAAGGAGAAAAGAGTCTTGAATTTGTTCCAATTAATCTCCATTTGCAAAGAATGCGTGTTCACAGCCAAAAGTTAAAAGGTAATATTGTTGATCTGAAGGAAAGAGATGCTGAAAGAGGTGACAGTGTTAATATAATAGAATTTATTTCAGCTGTACTGTGGGTATAAGCAACATGAATAGAAAGGAAAGGAAGTAATGGCAGGCTAATGCTCCCAATGTATAAGACATACAGGCTGGGTGCTTTTTTTCACACTCAGAGCTACTTACAATAGTTTTTTTTTCTTAAATACAAACTTTAGACCCCTCCCCATCCGTGGTGCTTAGCTTAAAAAACATAAATGCTGTCCTGTACCAGACAGAATATATACAGATGAGTCAGAATACCGACACCTGCATTCCAATGCAAGTCATCCCGACAGAGGTCAAGTAATTATACTTACTGTACCTTCCCACTGCTCCCTTTAACCCTCCTTTCCTGCAGCCAAACCCTAACTCTCTTACCCCAGGTCTAAACCTAACCCCACCACTCGGCAGCCTAATCCTATCTCCCGATTCTAAGTGACTAACCCCTCCCTCTCCACAGCCTAACCTTACCCACTGTTGCCTACACCTAACCCGTTACCTCACAGCCGAACCCCCCTTCTAAGTGCCTAGCCCTCCCCCCCACAGCCTAACCTTACCCACTATTGCCTACACCTAACCCGTTACCCCACAGCCTAACCCCCCTTCTAAGTGCCTAACCCTCCCCCACAGCCTAACCCGCCTCCCTTTCTACGTGTGTAACCCTAACCCTCCCCCCCTAACCCTAAATCCCCTACTCATAACTCTTAGCATATTTACGTTTGGATTACAAGCAGTGTCAGCATCCTCATCAATTAGTCGGGATCCAGACATTGGTATTGTGATTGCCGGCATCCCATTCATTGGGGTGCTAACTGCATACTTACCCGACACCATGTGACCTTTTTGGTAACTTTCTCCATTTATAGTACACTGAAAGCTCTTATGAGCAGATATGACTTTTTACAGTAGATGTCATTTACAGAATCGCAACCACTGCTGTTTGTGCTTATTATCTGTAAATGCGACCAGATTTATGTACAGAGTAAGGAGTTTGAGGTGTCAGTGGGGATGCAATGTTTTCCAGCTCTGATGGTACAGTAGGTGTTAGGGAATACAAGGGCCTCATATGGTTATAGGCTGTAACAGTTTTTACGGTTTCCACTGCTTATAAATTTCAGAGCTTTCCAATAAACCCACAAAAGTTTCTTCAGAGATTTCAATAAAACAAACAAAAAACAGAAAGTGCACATACTATTTGTTACATACTATTGTTATTAGTGAGGCACAAAATAATGTGTGCTAAATATTCTCAGATTTCCCAGAGTATAAATGGCCACCTGAGCTGCCTGGTACAGTATATAATATTTTCTTTCTCTATCAGGTATTTAGGGAGGTATTCAATCCAGGATTCTGACCATCGGAACATCCCAACAGTTGGAATCCTGTATTTTTTCGTCTGATCCGACACTAACTCGACAGTCAGAATTCAATGTTTTGACTGTCCAGTGTTGGAAAATCAATATATTGTCGCAAATTTGAAAAAGTCGGATCTGACACCCTTCAATGTGGTCGTTAACGGCAGCATTTAATAGTTGAGTGAAGATATTTCCCCCTGTCGGGAAATATCGGCACAGTTTGAATACACCCCTTAGTCCAGGCATGTCCAAAGTCAGGCCCGAGGGCCAATTGCGGGCCGTGCTGTCATTTCAAGCGGCCCGCAGCCTCCAGCTGGAAGCGGGCAGAGCATCAGATGTGGGAAGCACAGCACAGGACACTAAAGGTGGGGCCCCGGCGAGCGCGCCTTTACCTTGCTGCCTGCTGCAGTGAGGAGGTGCCGGCTGCCACAGTCAGATGTGTTTGGCGTCCTACCCCTGCTGCTGCAATCGTATATCACCCTACTCCACAATCACAGTGACAGCAGTGTTTGGGGAGGGGGGCAGCAAGGGGGAAGCTTGCTCCCGTAACATGCAGAACGGAAGAGGGCAGCAGCAGGAGCCCAAGCATCTCCTGTCCTTGCAGTGCCTGCTTTGCCTCTCCGTCCTCTGGCTCAGACAAGGGGCTGGGAAACATACAGAGAAGGGAGGGGGCAGAGTGGGGGACATACAATAAAGGAGGGTCAGGCTGGGGGACATACAGTGAATAGGGGCAGAGTGGGGTATATAGTGAATGGGGGTCATACAGTGAATGGGGGTCATACAGTGAAGAAGGGTCAGGCTTGGGGACATACCGTGAATGGAGGCACTGATGGACATTAAGAGAAGGGGGCAGGCTGGGGGACAGAGTGAATGGGTGCAGAGTGGGGAACATACAGTGAATGGGGGACATACAGTGAAGGCGGGGCAGTGAATGGGGGCAAGCTGGGGGACATAGAGTGAATGGGGTCAGAGTGAATGGGTGCAGAGTGGGGGACATACAGTGAATGGGAGCAGGCTGGGGAAAATACAGTGAAGGGGCAAGCTGGGGGACATAGAGTGAATGGGGTCAGAGTGAATGGGTGCAGAGTGGGGGACATACAGTGAATGGGGGCAGGCTGGGGGAAATACAGTGAAGGGGCAGGCTGGGGGACATAGAGTGAATGGGGGCAGAGTGGGGGACCATTCTGATGTGATTAATGAATCAAAGAATGTTAGGCTGAATGGTCGGCCCCCACACACATTTACACTTCACAAAATCTGGCCCTCGTCGTAAAAAGTTTGGACACCCCTGCCTTAGTCTCAAAGGAAAGGGGGGGGGGCTCTGTAATTGCCTAACTACTACTAGTTGCACCTAGTGCACCAAATACAGATAACAAAATTTAGATCACCTTAAGTCAGTCATGGCAAAGTGAGTGTAAATGACTCCTGAGATGCATATACCCTGGCCTATACCCCTAGTTTGCATCTAGTCTTCATCATCTATAGATGTTAAGCTTGCTAGCAGGGCTCTCATACCTTTGACTGTCTGTAAATACCCGGTTTATTGTATAACAGTCTCCTATCGTAAAGCGCAACAGAATATGCTGCGCTATATAAGAAACTGTTAATAAATACATAATCATCAGTGCGTTTGTGCACTTGTCTTGTAGCAGGTTCAATGCCTCTGTGTCCTATGTAGCATATATGGGTATAATTATTGGTCCACATAAGCCAGATTTGTGTTAATGACCTAAGCAATATGTGTGGGTGATGCCATACTCCGTGAATGTTTTTTTTTCTTGTTCACAATGAGGGCACCTCAGTGTCAATGCTTTGTGATTTAGTGTTTGTCTTTTGTTTAAAGCACTCAACAACAGGCTATTATATTCTTCTATTGATAAGAATATGCTCATTATATAGCCGAGTGCTGGGAATACACTGTTGTCTAAAAAATATGTTGTTTAGGTGTTTGTCATCAAAAGAATCTGCCTTAAGATCTATTCTTTCCCTAAGTGGATAGAGGCCAGCAATGCTGTGCAAACATGAGTGATTTCTGTCCTCAGACAGATGTGTCAAGGAACCTATAAAAGAATGAAACCGAGATCCTTAGTAGAGTGGGTTTGATAGTTGCCAGCTGGAAGTGACTTCCACATAGGAGATACTGTATGTTGCTACCCTAAATGGAATAGAGGACGCCTCCAGTTTATTATTCTGTGTTTTCACACAGCTTTGGACCCACTGCTTCGCTTTTATACGCTCATTTCTACCAAGTTCTGTAGAAAATGTTTGGAGTAAATCAAAATTTTTTGGTCATTCAATATTCCAGTGTATTGAACAGTGTTTGATCAAAGCATGTGTATATTAGGTGATAAATGTGGCTGAAAAAGGACAAATTAATATTTTATGTACTGAAATCCATAGAGTGGAAATGTACGGTAAGAGAAGGGAGCATATGTCGCATTATCTGCAGCTGACGAGCAGAATAACCTCCAGTTTTCTTGGTGTGGTTCTGTTTGAAGTGAATTCTTCTCTTCATCTTCATGCATTATGTAAATGACATGTAACAGTAACAGGAGGTGTGAGTGTCATAAAGATATGATCACTCTCTGCGGCACTTGGAGCATATCACTGGAAGAAGAAAGCACTTGTCAAGCTGGCGATGGTACATTTGCAATGTTTTATAATACATGACAAAAGTTGTTGATAGCTACATTACTCTTTAGCCTGCATCATAAAATGTTGTGACATGTTTATATGGAATAACTTCATATCATGAGGTGGTTATTTGTGTTAAACTAATGATGATGCACCCTGGAGATACTTTAGCAGTATGCCACTCATTAATCATCAGTTGTACATTTAGATGCCTATATGTATATCTCGAAATGTGATCCGTCTCATCCCAGATGATTTGCTATGACGAACATTTTCATTGAAAATATCGGCTAATCCATTAACTTTCCTTGGCCAGTTCAGTGGTCAATTTCCGTACATGTATACGGAGTATCTTCTTAGCCTAATCTAATTTTTGTCATATTGGACAAGACGTACATGAATTATTGCTTGCAAACATTTTGTGATACTTACAAGAATGTTCCATTGATTGCGACAGTGAAATTAATTTGGCCATTCCTACTCTGCCTCCTTATTACGGTTGAGTGCAATGGATACAAGCGAGTTTTGAGCCACCAAATACTGCTACTTACTGAGATAACAATATAGTTTCAAGGTCATTAAAGTTGTGTACCCAACTAGTTGATACATTTTTGCCAGAACATCTGTTTTGGTACATGGTGAATTAATTGTAACCAATGAACCACCACAATAAATGTGATAATATGTCAATCAGTGAATTACGTTCTATAGATATTTATTGTGTTGTCATTATCCATGTGGATTAATCCATTTTGTTCAAAGAAAATTTAATTCTGCTTCTGTATAGTGTGTTTATAGACTTTGAAACTGAGATTCATAAATGAGATCCAACCAGTACACTTTGAATACACAGCAGATATATTTGTTTCAGAAATCCTTTATTGCTGTAAAATACTGTAAGATAACTTTATTCTAGGATGCCTCTTGTTTGCCTCCTGCATTTTAAAAGACCAAAGGCACTTTTATGCTTAATAACAAATATGCATACTTAGCAGTGTCTCCTTTACATTTAATTAATGCATAATTCAAAAATGTCAACAAAGGAAAGCATAACATATTGGTTCACCCTGTGATACACAATAAAAATGTAACTTGGGATCTAGTGACTATTAAAATCTAGTTTGCTTGCAAGATAAGATTAACTAGCTTTTTCCAGTTTGAAGTCTTGCTGGCTTTTGCTAATTAATCACTTGATAATAATACAAAGAAGCTTATATTATTGACCAAGAACTTATGCTACAGTACTTTTGCTTGATAGTACTCAGTATAAATACCCATGTCTTTCTTTTGTCCAGATGCCCTGTATGATGTCATTACCATTGGTGCCCCCGCAGCGCATTCTCAGGGATTTAAGAGTGGTGGTCTCAGAACACTTCTCTCCAAATTTGAGACAGAAAAACGAAAGTAAGTAAATAACCAGTAAACTGATTATTTGGATTGCTAGATTTCAGATTTGCTGGGATAATCATTCAAATTATGTAAGTGGGTAGTTTATCATCACCAACCATAAGTTAACTGTATATTGTACAGGCTATTCTAATGAAATAAAGTTTTTGCTCTGTGTATTAATGCTTTTTTTACACCTTGTTAGTATATTGCCCATAATGCTCTGTGAAAGGTGCATAATGACATAACCCCTGTTGATGTTGTATGATGTTTTTATATAGGATAGGGCTATTATCTGATATCCATGTTTGTCTTCTAAATAAAACTAGAGAAGTGACCAGCAGTAGCTCCTACCCATACTTGCAAATAAATAATACTAGAGAAGTGACCAGCAGTACCTCCTACCCATACTTGCAAATAAATAATACTAGAGAAGTGACCAGCAGTAGCTCCTACCCATACTTGCAAATGCCAGAAGGGTCGATGGCCTTGTGGGCCGATTTTGTGCAGGAGAATCTGCAGCAGACCACCATGGTGGGGTGGCGGTGCTATTCAAGCAGAGGTGGCTGTAGTCGGATCCGTCCTGCAGTGCCAGTGCCACCCACAGTGCAAGCCAAGACTAGTAAGTGTCCTGCTTGTTTCTTGTCCATGACTGGCTACTAGTCCTTATTCCTACCACTACCCTACCCTAAGAACCTCTGACTTATCTCTACAAGTACTGCCTGTGGCTGCTGCAACCTGCACTGCAGTCTGCAGTGCAGACTCAGTGAGACTTCACTGCACAGACACTGCCTGAGGCAAGGTAAATTTGCACCCAGCCAGCAGGAATAATTGCCATGGCCCATAATAATGTGTAATGGGCATAAAGATTGTGTCATACTCTTTAATGGGCGTTACGGTGTGTGTGTCATAATGTGTAATGGGCATAACGGATTGTGTCATATTCTGTAATGGGCACTACGGTGTGCTTCATAATGTTTAATGGGCAATACGGTGTGTTCCATAATGTGTAATGCCTCCTTTTTCTGATGCCCCGCCTCCTTTTCATGAGACCATGCCCCCTTTTTGCTGGGCGGCTCCGCCGCGCAAGGATCCCGCCTCCTACAGGTGGGCCTGTGTGGTCAAAATGCCAGGGCCGATTTCTGGTCCCAGTCCGGCCCTGTGCCCCGCTATATAATGCTGAGAATACCAGAATTATACAGCCAGAAATGTGGCTCATTGCTCATCATTTGCCCAGACCTCCCACTGTACTCGCAAAGTTGGCAGCCAGGCTAGGGTTCTGCAGAGATGTCAGGAGACTTGCTTACTCTTCTGGAGGGCTAGGATGGTCACCCTATTTTTGGGAGAAACTACATATGCATAAAACAATGGCTTCTGTGGACTGCTTTTGCTGCCGACCATATAAGCCGGTTAGGACTGCATGAAAGGTTGAGTGGATTCCTGCTGGAAGCACACTCTCTGCTAATTGCAGCCTGGCCTGGTAGTTTCAAAGGAAGAATACACTTGCCAATAGGATCATGTGACAAAGCATTAGATAAACTCCTGAAGTAGAGATAGAATCAGATAATGGGTGATAAAGGTTTTTTTTTCCATATTATTCACAAAGAATGTTATATTCTTATACAGTATGTACAGTACTGGAAAAGGTAGTCAGAGAACTGTTGGCAATTTACACATTAGTAGTACACTCCAGCTGCAAGAGGCAAGAGGCCAGCTGTCATTGGACATATGCCTGGACGATATTATAAAAAAAAAAAAAAGAATATTGTTTCTGTTGTAAATATGTAGATCCACAAAAGCTATTCAAATTTTGTTTAATATTATACGTGGGGTATTAACCCTTTGCGTGCCAAGTGAATTTGTCAAAATTGGTGTGAAATTTGGCAAGCAGACATTTTTATTCATCTTAATGACCTGTAATGGTTACCTTATACAGGAACATTTTTATTTGAATTTATATAACAAATGTGAGTGATGCTGGCATTTTTAGCAGATATTTTGACTCTCAGGTCACTTAAGTATGTGTGAACTTTCAGGCTGAAATTGGGCAGCTGACATCCAGTCCCCAGGTGCCCATTTCACCTGGAGATAACCATGGGAACGCCCATGAAACGTTGGGCATTCCCATGGGAGAGTACCCCGGCCCGCCGCCTCCTGCCCACCACCCGCAATGTTGGGTGCATGCACCACCGCAAACAGTCTGTTCGCCGTGGCCGCACACACATCCGGCACATGCGCATTGCTGAAACATCGATCCCCGTGTGAAGGAAGGCCAACAGCGAACAGACCAGAATAAGGTCCTTAATTCTGATTTAAAGATTAAAAAAACAGATATAAAAACGGCAGCAACATTATTACATAACGTGTATATCCATATCCATTGTCATCTACACAGCAAAAGTCAAGATTTTACAAAGACCATATTATCATACATCAGCTTGCAGAGACACAGACATATTGCATTAACATTTCCCTGTAGGGTAGCAGCCAGGGATTGTGACCATTGGCTTCTTTTCTGTTATTACTGCTGCAGGTACAGGAAACTTCATTTACAGTATAATATGCTGTAGGGGCAGAAATCCTTAGCTCTAGACTTCAAATTAACACTGGTTATTTTTACCTTTCTCGGTTATTTTTATCTCATTAAATGATCTTGTTATCTTTTACATAATTTAATGTGAAATCATTGGTCTGACATATAAAGCCTCCCTGGAGAACCCGAGCAGCTTTGAATTCTCATCTACTTCGCACTAAACTCATTATTTTGAATTGAAAAACTGATATACAGTAAACTGTACACAGATAGCAACAAATGCAGTCTAAAGTTTTGCATTGCTGCACTATAATGTGGATTGGATAATTGGATGTGTATATAAGGTGGATTGCCCATAGGGCTCACCGCGAATGTATATCAGAGGCCTGTTTTGTTTGCTGACATGTGACCTCCCCCGTTAAAAAGTTTCTGCCCCACCCCCCATACATTACCTGTCATTTCTTACCGACTTGCTGATAGCCAGGGGTTTCTTGCTCGTTGCCAGGTGTTACATGCTCATTTCCAGGGGTTTCTTTCTCATTACCTGGGGTTTATTGCTCATTGCCAGGGATTACATGCTCATTGCCACCATACTTATTACACTGCATTGTCCCCAATCATTTTTTTAAATTCCATCTCTGCAGTACAGTACCTGTAGCAATCGTTTAGAATGCTCATCATGATCGCTCAGCACACATGGATGTGCCAGCGATGTGTGCTGAGCGGTCTGTCAGAGCCACTGTTCTCCACTGCGTGCCGGTTATTAATTGGGAGCTTGTAGCACTATTTGCTGGGCGAGCAGCGTTGCTGATTTTGAAAGACTGGCCGGATGCTGATTAGCTGAGAGAATTCATCGAATCAGCGTCTGGCCTGTCTTTTCAAAATCAGCATCCGGCCCGGCAAATAGTGCAGTGCTACAGGCTTCCAGCCGCCGCTGCCCGGACCCCGCTGGCCACCACCCGCCGCTGCAGCAGCTCCCCAGGGTAGTGCCATCTTCCCCATTGGGATGGGGCCCTAGAATCCTTGGGCCCCTGTGCGACTGCCCATTAAGCCCAATGGGAAATACGGCACTGGCTCCATGTGTAGAGCCCATCACTCTGCCAGAACACTTCTGCATGTATAACCCAATCCACCCCTGACCACAATATATATATATATATATATATATATATATATATAGGTAACGTCCTGTGTGTGATCCCCAAAGGGTAACAGAACTGACAGCACCAGTCATAGAAAGATCCAATTCACCAAGTAAATGAATGCAGGTTTTAATAGATCCAAGCTCACAAACATCCGGAGCATAAATGGACACCCAACAGGCAGATACAATGTTTAAGTTGATACATTACACGTCTCCTCGACGGCCGTTTCGGTGCATAGCACCTTCATCAAGAGGGGTCATCAAGACACTGAACTCAGGACCTAGAATTTAAAGGGCATCCAATGGCATACTCACCTGTCGACACTCAGATCATCAACCTCAGGTGCAGCGGTCACACACTACGATCACCTCCCGCGTCACAGCAGACTGCACACATCGCCTCCGTGTACCGGAAGTACAGGCGGCGGTGTGGAACCAATCTGTCGCGCACAGCAGAGGGGGAAGGAGAAGTGGTTCCACTGTCCCCGGAAGAGATCCGGTCGCAAGGCGGTTGTCATGGTAGCCAAACCTCACAAGAAATACGTGCTTTCTAGTAAACCGTAATACAATATTGTGGATGAATACACGTTATTGTGAGGAGATATAGAACCTGCACGTGAAATAAAGAAAACCACGCAAGTGAAAGAATGAAAAATATAAGCGTGTGCACATAGCGTCACTGCAACAACCTTACATCAGGAGGCAGGTGGCCGGTGTGTTCCCACGCATATATGCACAATCTACCGATACAGATCAAAGGTATAATGCTGTAATGGACAATCAGAAAGACCGTCCAGCATACATTAAATGGGTTGATTGGAGCGGTGCACATACAATAAACATATAAAAAGACACACAGCCTGTGAAGTAATATTAATTAATCAATTAATTAATAAATGGGGCAAAAGAAAACTCCTCATTAAGGCCCAACGGACTCATACAATTGAGTTCATAAATCCAATAGCACTCTTTCTTCATCAGAAGACCATGCCTATCCCCACCCCGCCTCAGGGGGGGCACATGTTCCAATGGCATGAATGCAAAGTCCTTGAAATTTCATGTAGCACATTATTAGCTTTTTAAAAGATCTGTGTGCAATGAACACAGTACGCAGACGTGTCATGTGTGACAGATTTATTACTGACAGCACATGAGAGATGTGTGCAGAGGGACACGGGAGGAGTGAGCATTCATTCATACATTACAGTAAGTTGAGTGAGGAAAGAAGTTTGCTGTTCATGCTTCATTCATCAGTGCTGTGTTTAATTAGCACAACAAAGGGAGCTAGCGACTGTATAAAATGTATCTCTCATGGTTTATCCTTTAGTCAATGAGCAAGAACACAGAGTACAGTTATAATCTATTAGTGTTACACTTTTTTTTAGTAGGTATTCTCCGTAGCCAGTGATAAATCACTGTTTCCTGCCAAAATTCTAAGAAGTCAGAATGATGAATGTGGCACGATGTTGTTGTACTCCACCACATCATATAACACACAGTTTGATTTTTCAATTAGTGAAGCGTATGTTCCAATAGCTACTGCTGATCACTGCTGGTGTTTCTGCTATGTAAAAAGCATTTCCAATTTTGTTATATGCAGCCAAACTACAAGAAACCACTGTAACTTTTTATCTGTCGCCTCTCATCCTTCACAACGTACCACTCATCGCTTGTGATGTGTCTCTTCCCCTTTGTCCCTCACGGCTCATGACTCATTAAGCATCATACATCACGTCTCACATATCACTTGTCATATTTCCCTTCTCACACAGTACACACTTGCTTTATTATGACAAATGAGGAAATTAGAGTCTATTGTATGATGATGTGTGATCCTGATGTGTGACAGTAATGATGGTATTGTGAAATGGACAATGTCTCTCCTTCTAATTAAGTGGTTCCCCACTGTTTTGGGTTCCTATACTCTTTTTAAGAAAGGGGATAATAAAATGTGGCAATTTTGGAGATCTCAATCAAAGTTGCCACATTAATGGCCGCAAGGAGTTTGCAGAGCTCACCAGTAGCCTATAAATATATCCAAATAATGATATATATCTATTGCAGTGGTTCCCAAACCTTTTTTTAATCAAGGCACCCTATAGTGTTACCATTTTATTCACAGCACCCCTAGGCCAAAAATGTTAACCCCTGAATCGTCTGAGTCTAGCTGCTCATACGACACTCACATTGGTTTCATTTTAGGTGAATCATTATATTGTATATTATATTAAACAGAGAAGGAAAGGCAGCAGTTTTCAGGTGGTCTGGTCAGCAAGCAGATGAGACCAGCAGTGAGAACTACTGGTCTCATCTGTAGCAGAATAAATGAACTTAAACATTATCAACAGATGGATGCATTTAAAGGTGATTAGTTTAAAAGCACTGTAGTATTTAATATGGATCGGGGGTTTGGCATATTTTGCACTAGTAACAAACTGTCTGATAATGTGTGGTAGATAATAGTATGCCATAGTATTTTAAATCAGTTGCTACACTAAGGCAAAATACTTGATAAAATTGCCAAATGATGCTAGGGACTAGACAATTTTTGGAGTTAGAAATGATCATCTGGTTTTGAGCGTACACACTGCATTATTATCAAGCTGAGATGAGGCATGACATTGATGATTTCAATTCAAGCACCCACAGAGTGGTGTTTTAACATGAACTATAGTCAACCTGATAATTTAGCGTAACAGTCCGTTGCATGTTGTGCAGCACTTCTCATATTGGGACCTGATTACACTGGTTTTGGCATCACTGTCAGTTACAGATGCAAACTATCACACTATCAGATTCTCCAACAAGTTAAAAGATCTCCAGACACAAAATAACACTTTAAATACTCTTTATACTGCAACATTGTCAATGTAAATACTGGCAGTGTGTCATCTAGGAAAGTATGCAGATGCCAGGTTAGTAATCAATATTCTTCCAATTTCTGTGTGTCTGATCCCAAATTGATCACAACAGATAAGCAGACTTATCGTCTGCTTCTGGTGTCGGCAGCAGGCAAGGTGCATTACTAGAGTGTCTAGTATTCTAATGTCACATGTACAAGTAAACATAATAAAATGTTAAGGCCCCGATACACTATGCAATTAACCTGCAATGTGGGCTCTTTTCCTAAGATTGCGGCAATCAATCGCAGGAAAAGAGCCCAAATGGCAGGTGATTGACAGGAGGCCCGATGTAATAAGTGGTTCCGTGCGCGTCTCATCGTAGCCTCCAGGTTGCACCCGCTGGAGAAGCAATGTGCTGGAGCTTCTGAGCCGGGCAGGCTTGGCTGGGATGACATGTGATACACTAAATTGCATACAAAAGGACCAAATGCGATTTCTATCGCATGTAATTCTGCCACCGAGGAAGGTCCCAGGTAGATCAAGGGGGCATTACATGTAACTTCTCTGAGGGGAGTCGTCGTAAACCATAGAATGAATGTGATTGCCCGTGGTTTGACATTCACAACTTTCATTTTGGCAGTTGCATAGACATATTTCTTTAAGAGGGATCTACATAAAATATAAAGCATAGATACAAATAATAATAGCACATTGTTGAGTATTTACTCTTTAAGAAGATGAGATAGTAAATAAATTAGTCCTAACTGTTAAGAATTATTTGTCATTCCCTAGCTCTTGTACATCAGAATAACGATTGTTGGTTAATCCTCGCAGATAAATAATTCAGCCTTTGCTGAGTACAGGAAATAACTTTACTTAATCTTCTTTATAGGGATTATAATTTTTTGTTATAGAATCTGATAATATAAAAAAAAATGTTTGTGGTCTGTTAATAGAAATTTGCATGTTCTGTTTTCCAGTACAGGGTACCAATGTATTTACTATTCACCTGAGAACACGGCGAAGGCAAAAGAAATTTTAAGTAACATCAATCACCTGCAACCTCTTATATCAAGCCATACAGACCTTCTGCTTAATTCAGCAAGACAGCACTCTGTGGACAGCCTGAACAATTCTTTAAAAGCACTCATGGAAACGGTGAGATTCAAATCTGCCATGCAATGGCTCATGGATAAAAATAGACTCACCGCTAATGCTTCACTTTTATTTAATGTGCAGGTTGACATTCGTTACATTACGGAGTATACAGTCCTCACTTTGAAAGATAGACTTCAGAAATGCCAAGGCAAAGGAATACCAAATACCTAATTCCTTTTGAAAAAAGCAATTTCATATTTTCTGTATCTTTATTTTCTGCTTTTAAGGGTGTTTTGAAAGTAAAATTGAAGGGTTTCAAAGACGGCAGAATTTGTTATTAAATTGAGTTATTTTATTGCTGCGCAGCAGCATTTTGAATTTCACAAGCCCCATTCTTGCTAATGCTAATAATTGTCGGAGAGAGGCAAGTAGAAGATAATGTTCTTTAAGCTACAGTACAATATCCTTATTTTGTTCTTATATCCTAAAGTGATTTTTTTAAATATATATAGAGTTCAAGTCTGTTGCAATTATTCTGCAAACACAGCAGTAAAACTTGAGCAAATGCAGTTAGTAAGTGTAATGGCGCTGATGGGATTTTGAGTGACCAGCATGATGATTACTATTACTGAGAAGAGATGTACTGCACGGAAAAGGAGTAGGTGATAGGTTAGTTACAGGCTTCGGGAAAAAGCAAATGTGAAGAAGTAAAGATGTTAGTTTTTCCTAAAAAGTGACTTGGTATTTGCCTGGAGTCAGTGTGATGGTACTTCCCTGGTGTCAATGTGATGGTACTTCACTGGTGTCAGCGTGATGGTACTTCCCTGGTGTCAGCATGAGGGTATTTCCCTGGTGTCAGGGTGATGGTACTTCCCTGGTGTCAAAATGATGGCACTTCCCTGGTGTCAATGTGATGGTTCTTCCCTGGAGTCAGCATAATGGTTATTCCTGGTGTCAGTGTGATGTTACTTCCCTGGTGTCAGCGTGATGGTACTTCCCTGGTGTCAGCGTGATGGTACTTCCCTGGTGTCAGCATGATGGTAATTCCCTGGTGTCAATGTGATGGTACTTCCCTGGTGTCAGCGTGATGGTAATTTCCTGGTGTCAACGTGATGGTACTTCCCTGGTGTCAGCGTGATGGTACTTCCCTGGTGTCAGCGTGATGGTAATTCCCTGGTGTCAACGTGATGGTAACTCCCTGATGTCAGCATGATGGTACTTCCCTGGTGTCATCGTGATGGTAATTCCCTGGTGTCATCGTGATGGTAATTCCCTGGTGTCAACGTGATGGTAACTCCCTGGTGTCAGCGTGATGGTACTTGCTTGGTGTCAGCGTGATGGTAGTTAGACTTTTACCAAAACTTTGTTGAGAAGTAAAATAAACAAAATATATACAATGTAATACATCTATATGTTGAACTTGAATTCTACTTATGAAACTTTAATAAAAAAAGGTGTAAGAAAAATCCTCACAAAAACTAAAATAATTGTGTTCTCTGCATAATGCACATACAATAATAGAGTTGTTCTATTTCACTCCACAATTAACAGCATATACCTGGGAACCTTCTGTATGAAACCTATGATTCTTCTCAGATTCTTAGTAGTGCATTAACAAGAACACATAAAATTAAGATGAACGTTTTGTATTTCTTGGTACTTATGTATTATCTGGGCTCCCATGTTAAATGCAACCCATTTTTTCATACCCCTACTATCCAACTACGCATGGAGTTGATTTTATATAGTGTTGCGAGCGCAGCGAGCCACCGTGCCCGAAGCGTGGCGAGCGCAGCGAGCCCCGCGAGGGTCCGCGGTCTCATAAGAAAAACGGGAGCCCAGATATTACATAAGTACCTATTTCTTTATATGATGTTATGCTACTGTTTAGAAAAACTTATTTAGTAGATGTTACCATAGTAAACTATTAGTATATCTGCATTAGGCATGTGGGCTGTGTGACACTTAAAGAGGCATGACCATGCCATCTGGGGGTTTAGTTACTGTATCTATCCTCCCCATAGGGACTAAGTTACCCTATTAAGTTAGTCCGTCAGTCTGCTCTCACCTGGCTCACCTCTTTAATCTTTCCCTATCCTCTGGGATCTTCCCTTCCTCCTTCGAACACGCTCTTGTCTCCCCAATTCTCAAAAAAACAAATCTGGACCCCAACTCTCCATCCAACTACAGGCCCATCTCCCTCCTCCCTTTAGCCTCCAAGCTTCTAGAACGCCTGACCTATAATCGTCTCCTAAGCCACCTTACTGCTAACTCCATTCTAGACCCCCTCCAATCCGGGTTCCGCCCTTTACATTCCACTGAAACTGCCCTGACCAAAGTCACTAACGATCTACTATCGGCTAAATCCAAAGGCCTCTTTTCTATGCTCATCCAGCTTGATCTGTCGGCTGCCTTTGACACTATTGACCACCCTCTCGTGCTCAACACCCTCCGCTCCTTTGGCATCACTGGCACAGTCTTCTCCTGGTTCACCTCATACCTCTCCGATCGCTCCTTCTCCGTCTCCACTCCGAGCTCCTCCTTTCCTACTACCCCGCAGCCAGTCGGTGTTCCCCAAGGGTCAGTCTTTGTCCCTCTCCTCTTCTCCCTCTACACCACCTCTCTGGGCACCCTCATCAGCTCCTATGGTTTTCATTACCACCTTTATGCTGATGATACCCTAATCTATCTCTCCTCCCCCGACCTATCCCCATCACTCCTTTCCAAGGTCTCCGAATGCCTCACGGCCATCTCAGCCTGGATGACCCAATGCTTCCTGAAACTAAACATGGCTAAAACTGAACTTCTAATCTTCCATCCCCCGAACATCCCCTCCTCTCCCACTATCTCCATCAGCATTGGTGAAACCGAGATCACCTCCACCGACCAAACGCACTGCCTCGGTGTCATCATTGACTCCTCCCTCTCTTTCACCCCCCACATTCGTGCTCTCTCACAGTCTTGCCGCTTTCACCTACGCAACATCTCACGCATCAGACCATTCCTCTCCACTGACGCGACCAAAATTCTCATTCATTCTCTTGTCATCTCCCGCCTTGACTACTGCAACATCCTTCTCTCTGGGCTACCTCTCACCCGCCTCGCACCTCTCCAATCCATTCTTAACGCTGCTGCTAGGCTCATCTTCCTCTCCCGCCGCTCTACCTCCGCCTCCCCCCTGTCTATCTCTTCTCTTCATCTCTTCATTCCTTTCCGAGTTCTCTTTAAACTCCTCACCACCACCTACAAGACTCTTTCCTCCTCCACCGCTCCTTACCTCTTTTCACTGATCTCTATCCACACTCCCTCCCGTCCTCTTTGCTCCATCGCTGACCGCCGACTGACCTCTCACCTAATCACCTCCTCCCACTCCTGTGTCCAAGACTTTTCTCACGCTGCCCCCCTGCACTGGAACAACCTCCCGCCACCCATCAGGCTTTCTGATTCCCTTACCTCCTTCAAGCGCTCCCTCAAAACCCACTTTTTTCGACTAGCCTATCCCTCCTCCTAACCTCTTTTTATCCTCCTATCCTGCCTCCGTTCCCCTCCGTTCCTACTTATCCTATTGTTTTTCGTTCGTCCACCCACCTATTTTTAGTATGTTAACTCTTATGAGTAGGGTCCTCCTTCCTCACGTACTCACCCTACCTCTTTACCTCACCTGTGCTCCTGTCCTGTTCTTCCCTTCCTCTACTTCATCTTCAGTCTCCTCGACAATTTTGACACCTACTTCTGAACTGATGCTGATTTTAGTTCTACCAGCTATACCCCTATTCATACTGTATTTTTCAACACACCCTGTACGTTACCTTGTAATTAGTTTTTTGTTTGCTATGTACGGCACTGCGGACACTTTGCGGCGCCTTATAAATAAACATACTACTACTACTACCCTAGCAAAGCCTTCCTCAGTGCCAAAGATGTTATTTATGGAGAAATAAATGAAGGGTTTTGAACCAATGGACCACTAACGTATTTAAGGTGGGACTTCCTTGTAATAATGGGACTAAATTGGAGATGTATGTAAATCCGATGTTTATGTACATCGGTGATGTTTTTAGAATTAAAAACTACAGCACCGGCCGATTTGGGGTGGTGATGTTGCTTGAAGAGCTTCGAAATCTGCAATATGATTGCTACTGGCTTGCAGTGACGGGAACTATTCCAGAAAACAGTGGCAGTCAGATTTATATTCTGCCCATGCTTCACTGGCTCCAGTAGTGGTTTTATTGCCAGACAATCCGAGTAATGTGGGTTACTCAGCCATCCGATGTTCATGCAGGGAGATCCAATTCTGCATCTGTGCACACAGCAGCGGATCGGAGAAGCCAGCAGTGGACATCTATTTACATAGGTTGCTTCCT
Organism: Crinia signifera; assembly: GCF_055691185.1. NCBI lineage: Eukaryota > Metazoa > Chordata > Amphibia > Anura > Myobatrachidae > Crinia > Crinia signifera. The sequence goes on from NC_139217.1 coordinate 127,559,776, forward strand.
GGGCTTTTGCATATATTACCAAATATGTGCTGCAGTGTACGTCACTGAATCATCCCTCAGTAATTGTAGACATTTAGTTTACTACAGAACTTGCCTACTTTAAAAAAAACTATAATCAGGGAGATTACAGAAGTATGCACCGCATGCTGTTGATGGGGGGCATGCCATAAATTTCACCAAAGGGTGTGTCTAGCTCCACATATGGGTGTGTCTATGCTTAAATGCTTGTTGTGATATATTTCTATAGAACATTAGTGACATTGGGGTAGATGGATGAAGAAGTGAGAAGTGAGCCAGAGGAGAAGTGGCCCATGGCAACCAATCAGCTCCTCTGTATAATTTTATATTATGGAAATTATAGATGCTGCTTCAGTGCTGATTGGTTGCCATGGGCTACTTCTTCTCTGGCTCACTTATTACTGCTTCATACATCTGCACCAATATATTTGGGGAATTTTTGCAAGTATTAATACTAATATTGTTGTAGTTTAATATGGGGGTGCATGCAACTTTATTTTTGCTGTGATATTTATTTTCTTCTCACTCAGCATAGTATACAATAAATGCAAAAATTCCCAAATGCAATGTGACCTGGTGTGAAGTAATCCCTAGATATGTTCTCAGTGTATTCAATGTTATTTTATTATGAACTCTGGTCTTCAACTTACAGTATAAGCACTGTAGGCATTAGCTTGTTGTAGCCTATGGGCTGACGTCTACTTGCAAAAATTAGCAGTATATGATTTCCCCAGAACCCACCCTGGCAATGGCCGTCGCACATTCCTATCTACCATTAGACCACTCATGCACGAGAGTCCCGATAGAGGAATGAGACTGCTGTGGTTTATCTAACTTATTTAAGTTATTTACTTATTTAAGTAAATCTTAGGAATTGTCAGTCTACCCTTGAACTGAATGTCCCCATTAGTTTTGTTTGTACAAACAACTGCAAAATTAGAATTTTGTTTATTTGTACTATTATTACCATGAATCCCAAGCAGTGAATCATGTAGTTCATAATGATGCTACAGTATAATACAGTCTACAAAGTATAACTTAACTTAAGACACAAGTTAGATGCTTTTCTTGAGTCAGTTACAGTTGAGTCACTGGATGTTGTTGTTTGTATTTTTCTCTTTAAGACACAAAAAAAACCTCTTCAAATAAAAGACACAGGAGAGAACCTTTTCATGTATGTCTTTGATATGTCCCTTTTAAGAAAGAATTTAAGGTTTAGGCTGCAGTATTTCTGTGGAAGTCAGTGCAGGTGTCCATAACTTGCATAATGCTTCAAGCACATTATTTATTTACGTTGTTTTTGATTTTGACATTTATTGGGACTAACTTAAAAGAAAAACAACTGTTGTAAAGTTATTCCCTTAGAAACCAACCAGACACAATTTGGATGCAGAAGAGAAGAAGTCTATGTAGACAGATGGCTTGTGAAGCCCGTTTCTCTGTTATACCAGAAATAACAGTGGATCTATACAGCTTGGAATGGTTTCAAGACTTGACACAATTCAGAGCAAGTTGCACTGAATCACAGTTGCCTTTCAATAGCCAAGGGAAATGTCAATATGCAAGAATTTATGGCTGCGTATTCTGTTCAGTAGAATACATTGCAGCTAATAAAATAAAGACCTGTGATGAGTGAGTTGAAGTTTTTTTCTAATTTATCAATCTTAAAACTATTCTCATATCCTGAAACCAGTTTGTCATTTCCGAATTTTATAAGTAACATAAAACCTTTTCTAAAGTTTGAAATGATCGGTGGTTGTAATTTTGCTTAGAACCTGGCATTCATTTTTATTTAATATGAGGGAGAAGACTTCCCATGTTTTATTGCTATTTAAAACTGGCAAGCTACTCAGCACGGAGATAATTATATTAATTGGTGTCCTTGTTACTAATAAACAAATAAACAAAATAAACTTAAAGGCAGGATAAGATGCGAGTTACACTATATGTCTTTGGGAATAAAAGCTTTCAAAGATATTAAACAATGTAGAAAGATGTTGGCTGTAGCCAAGAACTGTATATGTGAAACAGATTTTCTATCATCTTAATATTTTATTGTTTCTGTTACGGAGAAATACAGTCTGTCAGAACTGGCTATTTATAAATTATTATGAAAATGCTCTTTTGGGATTGGTGTACAGTATATTGGTTTAAGCTGTTTACAACAGGTGCACTGGTATATACACTAAGAACAGTAAGTCCCCCATTGGCTACAGCACTGCCCAATTCCCATTCTCTGCTTGGATCTGTTATGCCCCATACACACGGGGCGTCTGTGCCTTTGTGCTGAGTGATCTAGTTAAGCACAGATCTCTTAGCACACAGCAGCAATGTGTGCTGAGCAAATTGTCAGGGCCAGTGTTCTCTGGTGAAAGAACACTAGCGAAGACAAGTTTTAGGGCAGTATTCAATGACAAATTACGCTATATGCAGTGAATCCTGTTTAGGATTTGCTGGGCATTCGCAGGGTTCCGGAGGGCTGCAGCATTCGCTGCCAGCCCTCCCTGTCACCGTATTCAATGCCGTAGGGGCTCGCCGCAGGGAGCCGGGGGACGGCAGCAGGCAGGGAGATGTAAGCCTCCCTGCCTGCCCCAGAATTTGTAGGGGAGAAGGAGGGCTCCCAGGGACACAGGCAACAGAAGCTGACCCCCCCCCCCCACGGGAGAGCTGGCAGGTGACACAGGTAGGGAGCCGCTTCACTGGTCCCGCTCGTGCATATGTAATGAGTGGGACCAGTATTAAGTGAATATTTAATGAGCGGCTCCCAGCACCCTGCTGGTGAATGTGTAATATTTTTTTTTTTTTTAATTAATAAGTAAATATATATTCATATGCTGGCAGCAAGCATGAAACGGAGAACTGGCCGGCATTCAATGTTCGCTTTCAGCGAACAGTGGACATTGAATAGGGTGAATCAGATTTTCAGTGAAAAAGATTCACCGCAAGGAGTAAAAACAGCCCGAGTCACCGGAAAAAAAACGGTGAATCGGGAGCATTGAATACTGCCCTTATACTGCATTCAGTATAAATCTAGTCTGGCCTGGAAGTGGGGAGGGGGCTCTATTTAGTGGCCTGACATCATTCCACAGTATTTTTGATGTTTTTCATTGTGGGGGCAGTTACCATGATATGACTTATGGTACTGTAAGTTTAACTGCAGCGCTAACTGTTATTTGGAGTTTTTGAAAGGGGCATTTGTAGTTCACTATAACTTGATATGGCTTTTTCAGGTTATAGTTGGTCTTCTTTTGCTAGTTTATCATGCTGCGGGGTTGCATCTCGTGCAGGGTGCCTTGCTGTTTTCGAGGGTGGGGTTAGCTTCTCTGTAGGTGTACAAGTCCAGAATTTCACCACCACTAACCAGAAGTAGCCCCTCCCAAATGCATGGAGAGCCTTTTCAGGAGAAATCATGAAGCAAATGGTTGCCACACCTCCCCTGCCAGCAGTGCCTCCACCTTTGTTGTCCCCCTTGTGGTCAGTCCATCTAGGGCTTGGAGTTGCATCCTTCAACCTCCGGACTATGTTAAATTTGTTGGAAAAAGGTTTTACTGCTGTATGTATTAAACCAATGTGTGTCATCTTTTTTTATTTTTTGTTACATTTCTTTTATTCTTTAAAACAAAATTGTACAGATATAAAAGGCATCATACAGTACAACAAAGGACAGAACATGTCATAATTAATACAAAGGCTTACTGTGGGCTACCACAAGTAATAACACAATATGAGTATCCTAATTGAAGCAGTTTATACAGTAATGGCCAATCTCTACACAAGATACATGTTTTTCTTTCCGGTTTTAATCTGAGCCTGGAAGGGATCTCCTCACAAATATATAAAGCTATCCCCCAAAAGATGAAGACAAATAACGTCATCTGCTTTTTGTGAACGTTATGTCATATTGGGTTTGCACTATGACATATCTTTTTGCCTTTCCTATCCACTAGTAAGCTCTGAGGTCACAAAGAAATTGTTGCAGCCTGAGTATTAGTTAGCACTGAGGTCACAGAGGCTTATTGCAGCCTATACATCACTACTAATGTCACAGAGCTATTATTGCAGCCTACACAGTAGTAAGTACTGAAGTCCCAGAGTCATTATTGCAGCCTATACAGTAGTACTATAAATAACATGACCTAAGACTCTGGGCCCATAACAATGCACCCAGGTTACTGGACAGTTCTGTATGCATTATTGGCCTAATGCAGACCTGATCGCATGATTGCTATTCTGCAGCAGCCAGCGATTAGGTAGACACCACCTGCCAGAGGGAAACTCTGCCTTGTAAATCAATCTGTTTGCCGTGAGAATCGATGTATATGGCTTGCGAAGTCTGCAGCCATGCGAATAACCAAAGCCATCCATAAGCAGCTTACGAATGGATTTGGGAATATTGACACGGCTGCACGGATGGTGTAGTGGTTAGCATTACGGCCTCACAGCACTGAGGTCATGGGTTCTATTCCCACCATGGCTCTAACTGTGCAGAGTTTGTATATTCTCCCCGTGCTTGCGTGGGTTTCCTCCGGGAACTCCGTTTTCCTCCCACAATCCAATATACTGGAAGGCTAATTGGCTCCCAAATAAATTAACCATCAAAATGACCCAACGTCACGGAATGTCAGCTGTCCGCCTGCTTCCCACGCATAGCGATGTCTCTGATCTGCGAGCGCTGGGGAAATCGTTCGATGGTCGCTGACCCAGCTGCAAATGGATGATTATGTAAATTGCCACAGCTAATGGAATTCCCCCCATGTATCTGAAAGAAGTTATGCTTTGTAGCGTCATTTGGGCCTAATTCAGCATGGATCGCTAATCAGACAATTCACAAATCAAACGATTACTGTGCATGCGCATCACGCATGTGCGGGGCCCAAATAGCAAAAAAGTATCCGTGCGCATACAGTAGATGTCGCAGAGTAGCCGCAGTTTGATTGACAGGAAGCCAGAGTTTAGGGGTGGCATCACGTCATTTTCTGGGTGTCTTTATGAAACTGCCAGGCAGTTTTCGGGTGGGTCTCTGGTGTCAGCGATGACCACTTCCAGCCTGGTTCTTGTGCAGATTAGTGGAAGCCTTAGAACGGTGCATATGGAAAAAACTCTTCAATGGTCCAATGCATTCACAATTTTGCCAGGGTTGTTTAATCTATCTTGTTGGCAGCTTTCTGCTCACAGTGCGCAGTCGCTGATTAGCGATCAATGCTGAATTAGGCCCTTTGACCAAACCTGTCCATCTTTTCACTGTATTTTTGATCAATTCTTTAGAAGAGATTATTATCTTAATATGATAATAATGTGGATCAATAAAAGTCAGTCATTAATCATGATTATTTGGCTGCTTTCAGATTGCTGCTTAGTTTTGCTGTTACTATATTATTTATGAATAATGGACCACATAATACAGTTCATGGCATACAGTATGTTGCTGTGCTTGGGTAATGATGTGTCTATATGTACTCACTAAAAACACCGCCTCCATTTCAACCATCCAAATTCAAAAGCTTTTCATGTTTAACACAGTGGGCAAAGCTTCTACACAGAAGAACCTGTCTAACACATAGGGATCAGTGATATATGTGCAGGTAGTGTTCCCTCGCACCATTAACGCTATCTTTCATTAACGAACCTTCTCTGTCTCCATCACAACTATGTGAAACAATTACATGTTTGTTTTTTTTTAGCTTCTGCTAACAGAATTTAGACTGACATTTTATTTAAATCCATATGACAGTTTATACAATCCCATCTGGCTAGTAAAAATTTAAGTGAAATGTTAATGGCTGTCTTTAAAGTAGAATTATTTTACAACTATTTTTCTTATGTAAGTTATGAGCCTTGTCTCTGTCATAAATAGTGCACTAAAATCTAACTGTTTAACCTGCTAACAAATGATATTTCATCTTCTTTACTCTAAGTAGTCCATATTTAAAATGTTATTTGTGCATCCGGCAGGGCTGTCTACACAGCAGAAAAATTAGGATCACCTGAACTAGTGGAGCTTACAATCTAATTTAGTTACCACAAACACACACTCACACACACACATATGCGAAAAGAAAGGCTTTTTTTCATAGTTTGTTTTTTTTTTTTTTCCCTTACAGACTGAGTTATTTGTTCACTCTTTCAAAGACCAGTTAATAAACAATGCCCTTTTGGCACTGTACACAGCACGGCCAGGCTGTGCAAATAAGAAGCTTACAGACCCAAGGAACGCCATGAATGAAAATGATCAGCAGGAACAGGACCATGTACAGCCAATAACACGACAAGATTCTATACCTCACCACTCTGAATTTGATGAGGAGGAATGGGTAAGTAACTCAGCACACTACATGTTATTATTACATTTTGTTTAGGTTTATATTTGCTATAACATTGTGTATATATATATATATATATGTATATATATATATATATATATATATATAGCTGCGCGTCTCTGCCCAGGTGCATTCCCCAGGTGTATTCCTCCACCAATACAGTGCAGCAAAAGAAACAGGCATCACTCCGGGTCTTTAGGTGAAAACAAACGTGTAACTTTACTTGTGTAAATGGTCTCCGCCGTTTTGGGATTACTCCCTTCGTCAAGACCAACATGTGTTGGTCCTGACGAAGGGAGTAATCCCGAAACGGCGTAGATATATAATATGAAGCATATATTAGGGTTAATTTAATAAGCTGAAGTAGACCAGTGCAAAATATTATATTTGTGATAGTGTGTGGTTATTTGCACACATAGGGCCTAATTCAGTGTCGTTAATCAGAGAATTCGTAGTGCACTGTGAACAGAAAGGTGCCCCCCAAACAGAAAGAAAAACCATCCCATGCGTCACAAATAGTAATCCAATCGCAGATACATTCACAGAGACAGAACCATCTAACATTCTTCTCCGTCTGCCCCAGTCTAGAGCTACCACATAGCTGCTAATGAGTCAGGCTGGAAAAGATCATAGCTGATGTGGTGTGTACACAAGGGTACAATCAGCATGAGATTTTGACTGTATAGTCGAAATCGCATGCAGATTGTATGCAGATCACATGCAGATTGCACAGGTTTTTTACCTTGCGCTCCCAAGGCAGCACAAATCGAAACCCAGCATAATGCTGTGTACACACGGTGAGATTCCCTTGCTATTTGACTTAAATATATATATATATATGGGTGGAGAGGGTGCAGCACTCACGACACTTGCTCAGAAACAGGACATGTGCCAATTATGTAGATCAACGTTTCAAAATTTAATTTGTCATCAGGATAAAATGATGTCCTGATGACAAATTCAGTTTTTTAAACGTTGATCTTCATAATTGGGACATGTCATGTTTCTGAGTAAGTGAGTTGGTGGTTTTATCGGTATCGCTGTCTCTGCAATAACCCTGAATGAACTCTGATGGGTGGCGCTTATCTTCCATGGATGTGGGATGGAAGTAGGGTCCAGTGTTGGTCCGGCCGCTTGGTGTTGTTGCGGCCGTAATACTGACCGTCCGTGTCCACCGAGCAGGACCCAGGACCCTCCAGCAGACCTGGTCCTTGGCCAGGCCTGGTGTATAAAAAAAATCAGACAATCTAGTTCTAAAGATTTACAATTCATCATTTTGTAAACATCGTCCTGTATAACACCTTGAGAAGAAGAACCTGAAGCAGCAATTGCTGGGATTGATCAGCAACATCTTTCCTTTTCCTGTCAGATCAGCTCCGTTTACACAGAAACATGAAATAAAAATGTTTCACTGATTTCTGTGCAAATCTAGTTTATTCAAAGCTGTCAAAGTTATAACATTAATTAGGCTCATCCATAGAATGATATTCCTCAGTACCTCCCAGAGAATCATCTTAATTGCTTCACTCTGTTACCATCCATATGCTTTCAGACAGCAGATTACATGGTCTCTAACAGAAATACTGTCTAGCAGGGCAAACAAGGTCTGCCTTTACCATACTTAGGCAAGCAAGATATTCCTGCCATAAAAAGCACTTGGTTGTATGTGGTTGTTTACTGGCACCTCTTTCACATTTAGGAGCACTGTGGGGGCATAATGTTATTAACAGTAAATGTGTTGTCAGATACTGGAAAGGTAGGCTGGCAGAGCTGGATGGCACCAGACACAGGGCCGGATTCGCAGCAAGGCATTTGGCAGTTGCCAAGGACTCCAATGCACAGCCCCCCCCCCCCCCCCCCCACAACTGTGGTATATGTGAACTGGGGTTTCTATGGGGTATAATATGAAATGGGGCACTACCTGATGGTTAACACATTTGTGGTGCTGAGAGTATTACATATTATACATTTTGATACCATCACCAAAATATATTATTGTTTTTATTGGTAGTGACCCCAACAAAACTTTATCCAACGATGCACAACAGTGAAGGGGATAAATATTCCATAAAATACTTTGGGGCTGCTGGTATCAGGAACACAGCCTACTCTTCTGCTCCAGACATGTAGCATATTGTGTAGAGCTACTGTGTGTAATGACCGCTGTGGAGATGGAGTGAGTATAAAATTAAATACAGGGACATAACTAGAATTTTCTGTGCCCCACAGCAACATATTAAAGAGGCTTCCAATGATTCTAGCTAAAACACCTGTCTCCCCAACAGTTGTTCATTGTATGCCTCACAATAGTGCCTTGTTCATTTTATGTCCCATAGTAGTGCCCTACTTCATTTTTTGCATATTATATATGACCTATTGTAATGTTTCCTGGGTCATATTAAGCCCCATTGCAGTGTCTCCGTTCACATAATGCTACAGTGATACACTTCACACTATGCCACACAGTGATGCCAATGTAAGTTAGGTACAAGGGAGGCAGAACCCCTAAGCTCCTGGTTATGATAACTTAGTCTTTTGGCGTGACAACCTCTGGGGGTATCCTCATTGCCTGTGGTGCAATTGCATGTTAGGCTGCTGTTTTGTTTAGTTTATAATGCCAGCTTTTAGGCTAAACATGTCACTGGAGTTTACAAGTAGTATGGAGATGCTAGTTCTAGATTTAATTAGGTCAAATTTAGAGAGTTGGCCCCAAAGGCTGCCTCGATAGGTTATGCATGTTTGGCTGAACTGGAGGAACTAGCAAGGTGTTCTCTTGCTCCAGACTGTTCGGAGCATGAGTGGGAGCTATATTGCTTAACCCATGTGAATGCAGGTAGGCATCAGCTCTTCTATCTGGTCCTCATTTGTGGTACGTCACTCCTTAAGTGGCTTGCAGGCATTATGTTTTAAATGCATTTCTTTGGCTGGTATGATCTGCCAAAGAGTTTCTGCTTTCCACAGCTCTCAAATTTTGGGATAGCGTCAAAGCTGTTTTTGAAGACAGGCAATGTCCTAATGATTGGAACCAGTTGCCACACCTATTGACGTTGGTTGATGGAGTTTGTTTTGACATACATGAAATTTGTTGAAATTGGCAGTTGCTGTGACTTTAGTGGCACCAATGAGTCAGCTCTCCTTTTTGCAATGTTTTATGTGATGGTGATGAGATCTTATCCAATTTCCAATGATCCAAGACTAAATTTGGATGGGTTGATACTTAGTATTGGAAAGATGTCAGACTATATGGATCTGCCTTGTGACTCTGTATGCATATTTTGAGTTACTGTCAATACTGGAAGGTACTAGGTTTCTTCATATGGACAGATCCCCATTAACTTAATATTAAAATGGTTATAATATAATATATGAACAACTCTGTAGTGATGTATTGGGTTTGCATCTGCATAATTTTGGTACCCATTAGTTTCAAATAAGGGCATCCACTTCAGCTGCTGGATCTGTTTTTTCCTCATCAAAGATTCAAGCTCTAAGCTTATTGCCCATTCTTTTCTCTATTGGGCAGCACAATCCTTTGTCAGCCAAACCAAATTTACTTTAGAATTGTAAACTGCAAAGTGCTTTGGTTAGGGTTTAGGGGTACGTTGTGGGTTGAGTTGAAGGGACATTTGTTTGAGGTTTGGTCAACCCAAAGTGTTGGTGGTACATCTTGGAGGCAAAGCCTTATGCCAGCTCACTTCCTTGGATCTTGTTGAATATTTTGATATCTTACATGCTTAGTCTTTTTAGTAAAGTGGTTTGATCAGTGGTAATTTCCTCACCGGAAGTGCATTCCTGAAAACCTGGAAGGGTGAGGGAAACTGCTAGCTGTAAAGTGCATTGGCTCTTTTAATACTTTCAGTCAATGATGTAGTGGTGGTACAAATGGGGTTATTCAGGTTTTCAAAGCACATTTAGTTTGCTAATAGACATAACCATGTGCACTGCAGGTGAGGCAGATGTAACATGAGTTAGATTTGGGTTGGGCTTGCACTTTAAACTGATATCAATACAGGTTGAGTATCCCGTATCCAAAATGCTCGGGACCAGGAGAATTTTGGATAACGGATTATTCCGTATTTCGGAATATTTTAATATTTCAATTATGTATTTTGACGTATCTTGCATGTATGCTGTATAAACACATAAAATACACACAAATATATTTTATTACCACATAAAATACACACAAATATATTTTATTTGTTCAAAAAATAAGGTTTCAAAACATGAAACAAAATTTGTGTACTATCTCAGATATTGAATTTGAATGCCAAGCAATCATTGTCTTGCACATATATAGTGCCAGTTACATATCATGTCCCCAGTGATGCTGTTACAAATGTCCCCAGTGAGGTTTTAGCAAAAAAAAAAAATTTTTTTCACTCTCTGGAATGTCTGGTTTTCGGAATAATTCGGATAACGGATACTCGGATACGGGATACTCAACCTGTATTACAATGTAAAAATAATGCAGTCAGTAATTACCCTGCACAGAAACAAAATAACTCGCCCAAATCTCACTCTCTCTGCACATGTTACATCTGCCCCACCTGCAGTGCACATGGTTTTGTCCATTAGCAAACCAAATGTGCATTGAAAGTGATCCTGAATCACCCCCATAGTATGATGAAGTTCAAGGATGTACATTTGTTTCGTTCTGATCATATGTGCTTGATGGAAGACTGGTTGTTTTTGGTTGTGTAAGCTTTGGTCACGATAAGTTTTCAGTTGGTTTAGTGTAGGTATGATCTGACTGGCAACAGTTTGAGGTACCTTGCTTTGGCAGACTGTTGAGTGTTGATTGTTTATATATTTTACATGGATGTGCTCTCCTTATAGGATAACTGGTCCCTACTTGGTAATGGCACAGCCCATCCTGATGTGTTTATTATAGGAGAGTCTAACACAAATGTGTGCAATTTTTAATCAATTTAATTATATTTAATGATTTAAGAATTATTATTAAAATGTTCAATGTCAAAATGAATTTGACCTAAATTAATCCCAACTCCTGTTGTCTATGTTTTTATTTTAGATAACTACTGTATTAATAGTTGTGATAAGTCCTAGCTGTAAACTGTGGAAACTAACCAGTAGGGAGTTTAATGTAATATCTACATCAACTGACTGATTGATTGACAACACTTTTCTTCATTCAACAGCTAACCAACATATTGAGAAAATAAGAAAGCAAAATGAATTGTGATCTGCAGGGAAAACTGTTTAACTTCTGTATAACTGTGAAAAATAATAATACCTTAGAGGAACATTGTGTTAAAGACCAGCGTGAATGTGGGTAGACTAATTTTAGCTGTGGTAATTGAAGTTGGTATGATTCATTAGAACTTCCGATATGAAGGTAAAGCACACAGGGAGATTTACTCCCTGTGTATTGGTTAATAACGCTTATGTTGCATCATAGATTGACAAACATTTAAAAAAATAAAACATTACCAGTTAATTGACAGTTTTATTTGCACTGTGTTTTCCGTATTATTTTATTCACTATTTGTTTTTCGCATTATGGATCAGTATCTATCCCGCACGAAATGTGTGACTCCTGGTTGTAATTATAGACAGTGCAACAATTTTTCAAAAAGGCTTTTTTCATTACATTCTTTAATGAAATTTCCAGTTACATCAGTCATAAGAATAAATCTGTCTATAGTGCTACACAATCTTTACCATCTGGTCTTTGTGAGCGCTCTTTATTGGCTCGTATCCTACTGTCTTTAGAATCTCTGTTTCTGGCACATACTGTACTAAATAATTCCACTATATCTTGAGGTCTTACAGAACTCTGTTAGCCTTATGATCTTGCTGTACAATTCATTTATTGGTAAAATAATATATTGACATCCAATATCCTAACTTTACTTCCCCTACTCTGCTATCTCTTCATATCTTCTATTTAACTTGACCTTTTGTCTGTGCATTATGGATGACCTGATGATACCACCAGAACTTGGAAAAATCGTTCACACTTCTCCATACGTACCACCAAATGAAAATTTCAATGCGCTATTGATTATTTTCTTTATTCCTACATATAAAGCTATTATATTAATTTAAAACCCTTTATTTACATTATTTAGTATCTTTTGACATATTTAATATAAAAGACAAAGATGAGGTGTGGGGTGGGTAATGTAAATAAGCTACTGTCATTCTGTTCTGTTGAAAGGATAGCCTTTGTTTTCACAAATCTTAACTACAAGGTTCATAGATGGATTATTTGTGGTGATTATAAAGTACTGTGCTCCTTAGACAGCAAGAAGGATACAGAAAGTATGTGTTCTTGCATTTGCACGAACGCTCCTGCGTCTCAGACAGATGGAGCACCTCTCCGCCGGCATCTGCATGATCCCCTCTCTGCCGGTGTCTGCCAGCACAGGGGATCTGGCGAATACCAGCGCTGTGTGAGAGGCGCTCACTAGGCTTGCCAGGGACGCCGGGGACAGAGCTGCAGCTCCCGGGGACACTACGCTGACTACGCAGTGCTGCCACGGAGACACTACGCTGACTACGCTAGGCAGCCGGGCGCTGTGCTATTACACAAGTACTCAGAGTTAGTGAAGCAGTCTCTGGGTTACCAGCATATATATAGTACGTGTAGGGTTACACTAAATATAATAATTGCCCGGGGCGGAGCTTGGCGCGGCGTGGAGTGGCAGCACATTGTGTCGGGTCCTGCAATAAATCCTTATATATATCCTGAAGACCCCGTGCTGCTTACCTACAACGGTGTCCAGCTGTGCCCTATAGGACAGTGCACCTTACAAGCCGCGATTTGTCTACCCGCGGATCCATGCTTGGGCCCGGGAGCCCGACGGAACCTGCGGCCCTGCTGCGCCCTGAACAATATCGCCCGCGGCCATCTTGGTGGGGTGGAGCGGAGACGGGCTGCACCCGACTGCTGCTCCCCTGCCCTGACGCATATCCAAGACTTGAGGCGGTGACTACACATTGGCTGCCAATCTTAAGGACCCGCGCTAGCGGCACTTGCGGAACCCTTGTTTAACGCCACTACTATCTGATACTGCTGCTGCCGTGGGAGAGGGGAAACGCAGACTTGCTGATCAAGCTGCCTGAGGCGGACCTGGAACATCGCGGTAGCTTAATCCTGTCTTCAGTGTGTGGGGGTGAGGTGTTTCGGCGATCCGGACGAATTTATAGCGGTGTATGTGGGAAGTGGTCTCAGAGGGGACTCACTGCTGCGGTCCGCACGGGGGGAGCTGACACCATCTTGCTACACGCACACTTTTGTAGTGTTCGCTGGGGGCTGCTTTCACAGTAATCTGGTGGTCTCTATATTACTATTCATATTTCTATATTACTTCACATCACTACTGTTGATCTCCTGAGTGCTCACTTGATCTGGCAGTGCAGGTGAGGAAACGGCCAGTCTGGAATCCTCGAGTTCCTAACTGTATCTCAGAATCTGCAATATATATATTTTTTCGGTCTCTATTGCCAAGTGAGTGTTTACTACAAATAAATATGGAAATCTCACTACATCAAATCCTGCACGCTGTCAATCCTGCACGCTGATTGTCAGCAAGATCATGGCTGTACAGAGAGAGATTTTCTCTCCTACCTGCGCCGAGGTGAGCTGTGCTGAGATGTCTGAGGACTATACACCTGAGTGCTGTTTTGTTGTAGGCCCTATGGCTCTCATGCCTTTAAATTTCCTGGATCTGTACCCTCAGGAAAATAGATGTATGCTCGGATTTGAGATGTCCTGGTATATTTTGCCTAATGTTGAGGCACATCTGAGATCGCTTTATTTTTATCTACTGACAACTGCACGACTATGGGACCTTGTGCCTAAGTATTTTGGTCATTATCCTGAATGTTCTTACGATCTTAGAGAGGAGTTTGTTGACATTTCTCCCTTATTCTATGGACTTAAGGACTGGCCGGATTAATGATTCATACTGTACTGTTTTTTGAGATGTCCCTTTCACCCTTCATATCCTCTTTTTTTTTCAACTACCGATATCTGCACATTACTGATGTTGCTTTATTTACATATATCCTGTTTGTACTTTTGTATAGATATTTCCATTTCTAAAATGTAATCCTGTATCATATATTATGTATGACAAGAGTATTATGGTGGGAGAGCTGGATCTTGATTTACGTTTAGGGTCTGTGTCCTGTCCATTGCCCCTGACATATACTTGCCATAATATCCTGGAACTGGGGGGGGGGGTTTGTTGTTTATTTAGATTAGTATAGTTTAGTAAGGGGGTATTACGGTTAAAGGGATCCAAGTAGGCCTTAGTTGGGGGTGGGTTGTACAGGGTGGGGGGTTATATGGGAGGTTTGCTTTGGGTTTTTGGGGTGTTTTTCTTTACTAGCATTAGCGGGTTTATCCTCGCCATTTAGAAATTTTAAATAACTTTAGTCTTTTTTTTAGGTTGGATAGTGGGTTAATTTATTTTGGTCAGTAGTGCTTTTGACTGGTGACTCTTCTGCAACGCATTCTGATGGTGCTTAACATTTACGTTCTATGATTTTATAATTGTATCCCCCTCCGCTTTGCTGTTCACGGGATCCCGGATGGCGCCTCCGGATTCTTGTGTACTCTCCTTAAACGATATTTGCCTTATATATCCTTACATCTAAGTGCATGATTATTTGTATATTTTCTTGTATACATTCAATGGCGATTATCCTATATTTCCTGTACGCATCACATGTAGCACTTCTGCCTGTGTTGTTTTTGTTTTCTTCTATGCAAAATCAATAAAAAAATATATATAAATATAATAATTGCCGGTACTGTAGGTTAGTATAGCAATTCTCAGTACTGCTCAGAAAAGATATAACCTTCTAAAGATATTTTTCATGTTGTTTTTATACCTGGCCAGGCAAGCAAACATAGTTGTCTGAAAAACCACATACTGTATCACCTTTATATTCCAAAGTAGGCTGTGGTCAGACCGTGAAGCAGTTACTTCCCAGCTGCTGGTGCTGAGCCACACGTGCAGCCTTATCTGGAAATTAATGTTTAAAAAGCTCCATCAAGGTGGCAATTCTAGTATAAGATGATATCAGGGAAGATTATCCAAGATTCTTAAGGTGTTTCTCTGCCTCTTATGCCTCTGAGCTCCTTCTTCCTTTTAGGTTCTTCAGTAGGTTCTTGTCCCCAATCTATTCACTTTTTTTAATAGTGTTTTTAAAGGTGACCTTTTCCCAAAACAGTCTCTTGAAGCTAAAATGATTGTGTTTCATAAAGAGGGTAATGATCTCACCAAATGTGCCCAGCCATGGTGTAGCAAAGGTGGGGCGAGCAGAGTATGTGCTCTCTGCACCTCAACTAGGGCCATGTACTATGGCTGCCCGCCCCTTCCCTTCCCTTGCAGAGGTTGGCAGTGGGTGGCATGCATTCTTCTCCTGGTGGATGCCAGACTTAAAGCTCTTTTGCATGGCTGCCTCCTGTCTAGGACTTCCACTGTGTCTTAATATTTCACCTGGGGAGCGCAGCAGTTTTGCATTTCAATGCCCATCTAGGACTTTCACAGCATGTTGTATCTTCAGGAGCTGTTCGTCGCTCCTTCTCCTCCACTGATGGATGAGTTCTGTCGCCCAATAAATAAACAATAAATAAACTGTTTTTATTTTTTTAAATTCAACCACTGAAAACATAATTTTATAGGGGAAATTGGAGATTTTATAGTAGAAATTTTTCTGTATTAGAAATATTACTATAGTTTGTGAAATACTTAAGTGTAAGAAATAATAGGATTTCCAGAACATAGGAACATACTTTGAAGTGCAGTGAGGATGACTGAAAAATATCGGAGTCTAATAATATTTGACAAAGTACTAATACAGTAATTGTAAACAGTGCGGAGTTCCTGCTTGTTAGAAAGCATATAAGAGAATAGGTCAGCATAATGGAACGTTTCTAGGCAATGCTTTAAACACACTTTAGAAATTACGTTTTTATTGCCTATGTGTACAAGGCCATAGTTCTGAAAACACGATTCTTGCCTGCATGCTATTGTCTTGTGTTATATAGTGTAGAGAAAAGAATGGAAGTGCTACAGTATGACTTCTACCATCTGAAAAGGGATTGATATACTTTCCAAAATCTCCAAAAATTAAATGCAAACCTGCTATTTACCTGGTACCCAGACTCCACAGGTAGACTGAAGATCATAACCACGGCTAGTGGAATAAAAGTTTAGAGCAGGCATTCCCAACCACGGTCCTAAAGGCACTCCAACAGTGCAAACATTTAGTTATACAACCCAAGTCATGCCATATGTAGGCTACCTAGCTGCACAAATACTGTATGAGCTCTGACATTTAAATATTTAAGAGACAGAAGAGAAAATGCCTTTTTTCATTTTCACTATAAGCCATATCCCTATAGATCAGGCATTCCAAACCACGGTCCTCAAGGCACACCAACAGTGCAGGTTTTAGTGATATCCAGGCTTCAGCACAGATGGTTTAATCAGCATCCCTCAGGTACTAATTAATTCACCTGTGCTCAAGCCTGGATATCTACAAAACCTGCACTGTTGGTGTGCCTTGAGGACCGTGGGTGGGAATGCCTGGTTTAGAGAGACAGCACAGGTACAACAAATGAGGGCTAAGATAGATAATTATGGTATGAGAGGGCTGCTATGTGGGCTTGTTTCATTGTGTATGCACAGTAATGATGGAGAAAATCGCTGGGCTGAAAATCGCTTCGTGAATACACACTGAGCAATTTTCGCCTGTCCAAAAATTTCCCTTAGGGTGGACTGCTTTCCATAGCAGGACATATAGAAAGGCATCCACCCCGTCGCTCATCTGCTTGTAATACCAGCAGATGAGTAGCGGTGGCTGGCAATGATCTGGGAGCACGCATCAGCGCTCAATGCTCACAGCCAGGCAGTACACCCAAGGTTGCTTTTGAGCTGAAAGCAGCTTAAACTGTTAAACTGAGCTGCTTTCAGCTCAAAATTGCCCAGTGTGTATGGGCCTTAACTGTTTGTGTCAGGGTGAATGGCAGTGAGATAGCTGGAAACAAAGTCCTGGGATGGCAGAGTGCTGTGTACAGTGCACAGTAGATAAATGATAAAAGTTAGATAAATGTTAATAGGAGAGAGCTGGATTGAGAAAAATGATTGAGAGGCCCTGGAGACAAGGGATCTGTAGGAGAAAGTGCTGCTGGGTCTGAAGCCCCCCATACACTATGTGACTTCTCCAAGGGGAGAAGTTGCATATAATGCCCCTTGAACTGACTCCAAGCCAATGTGCATGGGACCATCCATCGGATCGTATTTAATGTCAAACTCATGCGATTTTTCCCACATTCTGTCTCTCACAGGTGAAGTGTATCTATGATTTAAATTACAGACCTCTCTCATCTTTTAAGTGGGTCAACTTGCGCAATCGGTGGCTGTCTAAATACTTTTTTTGCCCCACTGTATGCCCCTAAGTACCAGGTCTGCCCAATTTGCTGGGAAAATGGGCACGATACTGGAGGTTGATGTTCTCCCACTAGTTCTAGAAAGCCTCCGTAACTTTGGGCAAGTATTTCTGTGTGTGAACATTCTCAGGTGCATTAAAGGCATACACGATAATATAGCCCCTACCTCCAGTCCTTCTAGTGTTATACAAAACAGTGTGTGGGAATGAAAAATGGTAATTGTTACCAAACATTTATTTATTTATAATTTATTAACAGTTTCTTATATAGCGCATACATATTCCGTAGCGCTTTACAGAGAATATTTGACCTTTCACATCAGTCCCTGCCCCAGTGGAGCTTACAGTCTATATTCCCTACCACATGTACACGCACACAGACACAGTCATTCTAGGGTTAATTTTGTTAAAAGCCAATTGACCTACCAGTATATTTTTGGATTGTGGGAGGAAACCGTAGTACCCGGAGGAAACCCACGCATGTACGGGGAGAATATACAAACTCCACACAGTTAGGGCCATGGTGGGAATCGAACCCATGACCTCAGTGCTGTGAGGCAGTAATGCTAACCATTACAAAATCCATACTGCCATAAAAATAACTCATTTACATGCATGTATTTTGTGATCATTTGTCCCCTTTATGTAAATTAGGTGAAAACTAACAGCAGTCACGTATACTGCTATGCATATTTATCATAACATCTCAGTATTGTATTTCTGCATTATGACACTGTACATGCTACTGAGATCTTTTTGCTTTCTTCATGTGTTCTCAATGCCAATTATAAAGTGTTTGAAAGGATTTACTGATCTGATGTTGTGTCACTGTATTTCTATCTCCTGTTCATTGTGTAGGTACTGTGCTATTGTATGTTGTGTGATGCTTATGTTCTTTTCAGGATAGGGTGTGGGCCAACGTAGGGAAGAGCCTTAATTGCATTATCGCCATGACGGACAGGTTGCTTGAACAAGAAGACAGCACAAAAGACATAAAACCTGATTCCTTAGATGTAGATCTCATCACATCGCCCATAAATGGTAAGATATCTTTCTTACATTATAGTCCAACTGCACTGAATGAGACACATCTATTTACAACAATAAGGAGGGAAAGATGACAATGGCCTTTCCCTGAGGCACTAATGCACTTGCCAGCATTAGACAGCCATACTGTATCCCTGATGGAAGAGCCTTTATCATATATACACAGTGCTATTTTTCAGCAGGAACTCCGTTCCTGAAGCTCTAATTAAATATGACATCATCAGGACCTGGGTTCCTGAACCTTTTCTGGGTCAAACTGTACTTTCCATAAGATAAGTTTTAATTTAAAGTTACCTGTGAGTGCCTTTGTTTCTAAATAAAATATACATTTCTCTCTCTAGCTCTCTAACTATATTTATTCTATCGATCCACCCCCAGACACGGAGTAACTGGACCTATTTTTCCAGAAAAATTGCACTGGATATATATATATATATATATATATATATATATATATATATATATACAGTATACACTGTTTTCCTATCAAGCTAAGACAAATTGTTATTAACAGCTTCACAACAAGCAGAATACCGAGTCAGCAGCTCGGTATTAGTTAAGATGACATCACATAGTTCTTGAAGGAGGGTTTTGGCTTCAATAACAATTCATGCAGCTACTACTGTGGTCATCTGTGCAGACAACGCTGAGCTTGTAATACCTCCTGGCAGTCGTATGGCTAGCTCTGCCGCAACTGTGTACTAATGAAGTATAATTGTATGGTTAAATTAGATATGTTTTTGTTCTTAGGTCTAAACTTGTTTCTTTTGTGACTGTATATGAAGTGATTTCTACAAATATTTATTTATGTATTTATTAAAAGTTTCTTATATAATTCTTTACTAATCAATATATGTATGGCACTTTTCTATTGATGAGTCAGAAGTATTTACAGTCCATTGTAATCCATCCATTCAGTGTATTTGCCATTTGGTTTTGGAGTAGCTCATCAGTGAGAAGGGGGAAGAATTCAGGTGACAGCACAGAGTGCTGAGTCCACATAGTTGAAAGAATTGTAGTGATAAGCATTAATTAGATATAAGATTAATTAGACACAAGTAGCAAACATGTAACCCTTTAGGGATAGTGCAGTCAGAATATGAACCAATGGAAAATTGATGGTTTACACTCAAGTGACGGTTGGTTGGTTGGTTGGTTGGTTGGTTGGTTGAACATACAAAATTGCTACAAAGCATACTTGTCCTACTTTTGAAAAAGATTGTCAGGGAGATTGGGGAGGTGGCACCTAGAAAAACGCAGACATGCACTGCTACATCTAAGAGGTGTGTCATAAAATGACACATCAAAATGTAGATGAGCCCCAAAGCAGTTAGCAAGATCTATTGTACATGTTGAAGACAAGACACTGGGGTAGATTTATTAAGCTCTGGGAAGTGATAAAGTGTCTGGTTTTTATCACCGGCCAATCGGCTCCTACCTGTGAAGTTATAGGCTTGGTTTGAAAAATGACAGGTAGGAGCTGATTGGCCGATGATAAAAACCAGACACTTTATCACTTCACCGAGCTTAATAAATCTACCCCATTGTTTTGTGTCAGGGCTTGGCATACATGGTGTTTTAGAAGTAGTTCCATATAAGTGGCCATGAGAAACTTAAAATATAAGTAGCCATAGGGATCAATGGAGCAGATGTATTAAGCCTGGAGAAGAGATACAATGGAGATAAAGTGAAAGGAGATAAAGCACCAGCCAATCATTTCCCAACTGTCATTTTCAAATACAGTCCATTGGCTGGTGCTTTATCACCTGTCACTTTATCTCCAGTTTATCTCTTCTCCAGGCTCAATACATCTGCCCCATTGTGCATTGTAACCAAAAATTTTACAGCTTCAGAGTGGGGATGAGGTCAAGTTAGGGAAATTGCTAGACACTTATTGGAGTCAGGGAGATTGCTACATATTACATGCATACAAAGCTTTTTGTACTTCTTGTTGTCTTTGCTGGGATGGACCTATAGCGCCTGCCTAACGGAAGGGGTTCAAACAGGTTGTGGCCAGGGTGTAGCTTGTTCATTGAGATCTTTCCTGCATGCTTCTTGACCCTGGCTAGGTATAATTCTTGGACAGTGGGGAGGTCCGCTCCAATTATCTTTTCTGCCGTCCTCACCACCCTTTGCAACCTTTGTCATTCTCGTTTGCTCCTCCGAACTAGATTGTATTCGAGGAGCATAGGACAGACTCTACTATGGCATTGTAGAATATGAGCAGCAGCTCCTGTGGGATGTTGAATTTATTGAGTTGCCTCAGGAAGAACAACCACTGCTGGGCCTTCTTGACAGTTGTGGTAATGTTGGGCCCCCATTTGAGGTCACAGGAAATCTTTGTTCCTAGGAATTTGAAGGAGTCAACCCTCGATTATTATGAGTAGGTACATGGCATTTGGTTTCCTTCTGAAGTCCACCACCATCTCAACCATTTGAGGGGGTTGAGGTCAGGGTTGTTTCTGTTACACCATTGACTTAGCCGATCCACCTCTCGTCTGTATGCCGACTGCAAATGTTATCATTTTTACTGACTGTTCTGCTGAGGTACAGTCATTTGTGTAAAGGGAGAAGAGCAGGGGGAGAGGACAAATCCTTAAGGGGCACCAGTGCTGATGGTACATGTGGACCTTAAGCACAGTCAACCTTTTAACCCTGCTGACCTTTTGCTGTAGTTGACCTGAAGCATGTTGACCTTTTGATTGTCAACCTGGGGATTGTTGATCTATCATCTGGATACCATTGATTCCCATAGCAAATTCTTCACCTCAGCTGTCTGCATGTGACAGTACAAGCCCTGCTGTTACAATGTAAGTTCATCTGTTTTCTGTAGGGCTGCAGCTTTGTGGGTCGAGCATTTCACAGGGTGGCAAATTACCGATGTGCATGCTCGAGGCCATTCTGCAAAAAATTACAGCATCTTTTATGATCACTAGCCGTTCCCAAGTTAATTAACAGGAAGCTAGCGTTTGGGGTTGGTGCACCAGTATACAGTATACAAGTGGTATACTCTGAATGTCAGATGGGGATGTTTGGAAACTAAAAGTGGCCCTGAAAAAATTCTTAGATGTGGCCTCACGTGGGCGGAACCAAATCAAATGTAGGCCGAGCGAACAAAATTGGCTGGATTCATACATCACTACACTTGCGCAGAAACTGTTGGTTTCAATGATTCAATAACACCTCACGCCCCCAACTAAGACTGACCACAGACCCCCAAACTCTCCATCATGCATTACTAATCCCCTGAATATCACAAGTATCCCCACCCCTCCCCCAATGGAGACCAGAAACACCCCATAAATTGTTACACCCTCCAATAAGCATCCACTCTTGTCCCTTTAACAGAAGTCATAATAGATATCGATGAGGACAGGGCCAATACTCTGGGCAGGGCCACATCTTAAAAAATAGGTGACTGGCTTATAATTGGCCTCACAGATGTATTGGGCTACTGTGAATCCCCCCTGTAAGGTCTATGTTCAATCCACCCCTGCATCTACTCTAGGATTAATTGCATGGCATAACATTTCATTTACTACTGAGATATAATATGTTATTATTTCTCTGTCCTGAGTGCCTGAGATGACGAGGTAGGCAACCAGTGTCAGGAGGGCAGACTAACATCATTTCATTTGTTATGAAAAAAAAAAAACATATGAAAACAATATATCTTCATGGTCCCCCTGGTGATGATGAGGAAAATACAAGCAGTGGAGTGTGGAGAAGCACAAGTGGTTTCGGCCAAGGTCAGGTGGGATGAATAGATTCAGGCCTTTTTTTGCCAGCAGTTTATTTTCCTGACAAAGTTATTGTAAGCAGTGGAACAGGAGAGTGTAATGACATCATTCCTATACTGGGCCACATGCATTTGTATCACTTGCACACTGCATGGCAACAGCACATCCATGTGCACATCAGTTTTTAGAAGGTAAATTATTTCTGGGAGATGCATGTTTGTTCGATCAGTAGGGAGGATGGGTTCCACAGCTTTCATTCTCATAATCCTTTTATCAATGACTCCTCTGCAAAGAATCTAAATGAACAAAAAACAAACACACAGGATTTGAAAAGGAACAGACAAGTAATGTGACTTGTAAACTACTGCCACCTATTGGTCATTTGCGTAATGTCCACATTTTGAGCTTACATTCACACAAATGATAGTACAAGATTGCATTTCAACAGAACCATTAATGGACCGGGCAGCATAGCTTGCCTATATTTTACAGGCACGAGTAACTGTGTCATTGAATTGTGACTCTGATGGCAAACATAATCCACGGAAATCCTTTCTGTCTTGTGAAACAGGAGTAATGAGATGAATTGCCATGAACTAGGCCACGCTTGCTTGTTACCGTGGTTGTCAATTATGGCATTGGATAAACTGAACAACCCATTTATTTTTATTTTTATCCTCCGCTCTTTCATTACATGTAAATTATCGGTATGTGGCATGTTCTGTTTTCGTTATAATGAACGCATACATTACATTATTGTTAGAATGAAGTTACATTAGTGTACAGCGACATTTCTGCCCTAAACCCCCTTATTAAAAATCAGCTGTAGAGCAGAACCGAGTGCTGGGACTACAGTAGTGTATGACTGATTACCGATGCTGGGAACCTGCACAGCCAAATGTAAGGATTAGAGCATAGACAGATCTTGAAGATATACAATAATTGCAGCAAACCAGGGCTCTGGAATCTTGGTCACTTAATTGCATCTTGTGGGATTTTATCATATCATTCAGAAACCAATTTAATGAGCTTATCTCCTATCTAAAAGGAATTGGAGGATAATTTAACAGATTGGTTTTTAGTAATAATATGTCAGGCTAATGTAGCTATATTGTAGATAGCGTTCAGTGGACTTCTCAGT
Organism: Crinia signifera; assembly: GCF_055691185.1. Taxonomy (NCBI): domain Eukaryota; kingdom Metazoa; phylum Chordata; class Amphibia; order Anura; family Myobatrachidae; genus Crinia; species Crinia signifera. Next base: position 127,583,475 of record NC_139217.1, read on the forward strand.
GACACTGCGATTGCGTGCGATTTTATCATGGAATTTTAGATAGAAAACAAGATTTTTGTGCACTTGCTGTATACATATTCATTTTCTTTATCCTTGTATATGGCGTTTGGGATGCATGACGGTTTATCTGTTATTGGATCTATACATGTAGCGATTTAGGGGCATTTTCTAAGCAATCTCAGTAATTGCTTAGAAAATGCTCGTACATCGCTCCGTGTGTGGGGGTCAGAGCGATAGTGATAGTGATAGCATGCTGGGTATTAATCTCTTAGTCACCGGGCGGGGCCAGTGTTCTTACTGGAGGACACTGGCCCTGACAGATCGCTCAGCACACTCTAATTTAGGTCAAAATGTTCACATTTGACCTGTTGACATTGACAGAATGTTAGCATACAGTGTATGTCTACATAACCCTTAACAAGTGTTAAGGGTTAGGTGCAGTTGGAGTTAGTTTTATATAGTATGGGTGACATTATAACCATTGACATGCATAACGTGGATACAGGTGGAGCCACGCTTATTCAACCTCCCGGCGTACCAGAGCATTCTGTCTCGGTAGACCATTCGCCAACAATGGGACGCACGTGCTTGCGAGATGCTCGCAGGCCCCATTCACAGCAAGAAGATGCATGTGGGTGATGATCATTCATTCCTGTCTGGGCGCACCAGTGTGTTGAAAAATCCTGACTCCCTCTGTATATTGAATATGTCAATTTTAGCAGACAATATTGACCTTTTAGACTCTATGGAGATTCTTGTTTCAGCATGTTGAATGTCGAAGTTGTATGCCACACCTATTAGATTGTGCAAACCTCCCAACATGACCGTTTCCACTAGGGACACAATGCTATCTATCTGGACTTCCCTCTCTTAAGCTCTTTAACCCCTTCCCGACGAGGCCTTTTTTGTTAACTTTTTTTTTTTTTTTCCTCCTCGCGTTCAAATAAGCGTAACTTTTTTAATTTTCTGGCTATATAGACACATGAGGGCTTTTTTTTTGCGGGACAAGTTGTACTTTTTAATGGTACCATTTACTATACCGTATAATATTCTGGGGAATCAGGAAATAATTCAATGTGGGGTAAAAAGGAAAAAAAAACGCAATTCCACAATTTTGCGCTGGTTACGGTTTTTTTGGAGTTCATAGTTCGTTTAAAATGATGGGTTATCTTTATTCTATGGGTCGTTACGATTCCGGTGATACCAAACTTATATAGTTTTCGTTACGTTTTACCACTAAAAAAAAAATAGAAAATTTTACGTTTTTTCTAATTTGCGTCGCGTCGCCATGTTCTGCGGCTTATAACTTTTTTATTTTTCCACCTACGGACCTGGGTGAGGGCTCATTTTTTGCGGGCTGAAGTGTACTTTTTAATTAATACCATTATGGGATATGTGCGACTTTCTGATCTCTTTTAGTTACATTTTTTTGGGTAGGTGCGACCAAAAAACGTAGTTTTGGCGTTGGGAATGTTTTTCCGTTTACGCCTTTAACCGTGTGGGATAACTAATGTTATATTTTAATAGATCGGACTTTTAGGAACGCGGCGATACCAAATATGTTTAATTTTTTTATTTTTTATTTATTTTTATTTGTGAAATGGGGAAAGGGGGGTGATTTGAACTTTTAATATTTTTTTATTTTTTTTTTATTTTTAAACTTATTTTTTTTTTTTTTTTTTACTTTTACTACAAGGCCCCCTAGTGTACTTGACCACTAGGGGGCGCGATCGCCTGTACTAGGTTCAGCCATAGAGCTCTATGGCTGAACATAGTGATTTTCAGCACTTCCTATTACATCCTGCCTCAGGCAGGATGTAATAGGTATGCTGACATGGCCAGCACAGGGGTCTACATTAGACCCCTGGCTGCCATGGCAACCGATCGGCACCCTCCGATCTCGCCGCGGGGGGCCCCGATTGGCGCCGGAGGGGGGCGCCCCCCCTCCGATCAGCTATTTAAGCACTGCGGGCGCTTTGCCCGCGGTGCTTAAAGGGTTAAACGGCCACGATCGGCGAACTCGCCGCTCGTGGCCGTGAGAGCAGGTACCTGGCTGTAATATACAGCCATTACCTGCTCTCTTTCAAGCCAGCTCACTCCGTGAGCTGGCTTGATTCCCCCGCAACCGACTCATGACGTATATATACGTCATGTGTCGGGAAGGGGTTAATGTATAATAAAGGAATTTCACCACAGGCGATTGCAATCATAACTTAACCGGAAAACTCATGCGGAGAGAATTTTGTTTATGCCAGAATGGGTCATGTTGGGAGGTAATAGATTGTGTATATTAAATTAAAAAATACTGGATTTAAAGAACTAATCGTTTAGACAATTATTTTATAAAGTTTTCTTGTAGTGGAAAATAGACAACTTAACATTAAAATACACAGAAAAATGTAATTTACTGTATCATCTATCGTTTTAAATGCAATAATAGCAGCAGCCTCTGTACTGCTTACACGCTGGGACAGGAATCAGGAGAGCTAGGAATGCCACTGTGCTCTGGCCGGGGAGGCCCCCTGACAGAGGGGTACAGTTTATGCCACGCCCCCCTCCTTAATCTTGCTATGGTCTGACTCCTGACACTTTCCCAACAGCTGCTACCTGTTTCCCTTAGATTGTAAGATCTAATGGCTTTAAATCCTCTTTGTTTTGTAAACTTGCGATGCCTGTTCATCTCTTGAATATTGCACAGCTGCATCGCTTGTCAAATTATAAATACTAACTCATTCAAATTATGTTTATAATTCTCCTGTTGGAGATTGGCAGTAAAAAATAAATGTGCGTTTGGTGAATACCATTCTCACCTACTGTCACTGGTTAATATGAACACAAGCCATTGTCATAGGTGGTAGTTTGCTCCTTTCCTGCTCCACACATAACTGGATAAGAATCTTGGTGAACAGCTGGTGTTTTATAAGCTTGTCAATAATCTATGGTGAAAATGTCTGAGAGCTGGAAACTGGTTGCAGCATCTAACGAATCCAGCAAATGTGATGTCTATTTTATGAGTGCGGTTTTGCATAATATTTTTATGTATTCAGTGTTTTCACAGCACGGCAGTAGACACTCCTTTTAAGATGTTCTCCTTCTGTTTACTTTGATCACTGTCCTTTTTTCTATCGTGCAGAAGACTGGTATGAACAGCTTTACCCTCTGATAATTACTCTGAAAGACTGTGTAACAGAAGTAGTGGATAAGGCAAAGACATCAATGGCATTTGTTGTGCTTCAAGAACTGGCGTGCGGTTTGCCCCAATGCCTGCGCCTTACCTTCAGAAGAGACGTAGTTTTCAGCCAAGCCGTAAGTCCCTGCTACAGAATACTGGCATCATCCATACGGTACACATTAATTAGGCACTTGGGCCTGCAGAAAAGCAACCTCCAGAATAGGTTTATTATAAACATTGAGAGAGCAAGGTCTCAGTCATTAAGCTGTTAGCAGGTAATTCCACTGTCCTGGCCTACTTCCAGCCCTCATTACCTTAAAGAATACCAGTTGGGTTACATATTCCTTTTTACAGGAAAAGAAGGAAGGGGCTGTTTGTGGGAACGCACATGAAATTTTTCTTTAAAATATAACTTTTAATGGTTTTTATTCTAATATTCCCTATATCAGGGTATGGGAACTTTAAATAAACAGCTGAGATTTTGAAGAAGTTAAAATCACATACAATACATACACAAATACAGATAGTGTGTAGAAAGAGAAGAAAATAAATGTGTTTTAAATTTTTTTTTAAAACACATTTATTTTCTTCTCTTTGTACACACTATCTGTATTTGTGTATGTATTGTATGTGATTTTAACTTCTTCAAAATCTCAGCTGTTTATGTAAAGTTCCCATACCCAGATATAGGGAATATTAGAATAAAAATCATTAAAAGTTATATTTTAAAGAAAAATTTCATGTGCGTTCCCACAAACAGCCCCTTCCTTCTTTTCCTGTAAAATGTATACATCCATGCTGTAGGGAACAGCACCCCCGTTCTTGATTAAAAAATTCTTTTTTGGGGTCTCCTTACCCTGTTTCGAATCAGGGATCCATTAATCCATTAGGTTGTGCGAACACACACCAACTCCTCACGGAGTAAAACCCCATGTGGGTTACATATTCCATTAGAACAACAACCATTTTTAAAGCTATATTTGGGAATGACTGAGATCTGGCTTTAACCTACAGTATACATTCAGTGGGTCCCATAGACACTGGTCAGATGGACTTTACATTGGAAAGTGCATGTTATATGCATACAAGTAATAATCAATAAAAAGAGTAAACTGTAATGGTGGTAGGTTTTAAAGCAGAAACTGAGCATGCTGCTTTGTGTTTATGTTTGTGAACCACTTGTATACTTTGGGTTAGTTTGTCTGTCACATATCAATAGTGAATTGCACAGTGTTGGTTTTGCTCAACAGTATTTGTGGAAAAGTGTAAACATTTCTCACTAACATTTATTTTATCCAGTACTATAAATGCCTCATGCCATCTTCTATTTTACTGCACCCTCATCCACCCCATCCACCGTCCACAAATAAACAGATATATAATATAACTTTTATTCTTGTTTATTCAGTCCAACTAGATGACTTACTGAACTCATGTGTGAGACATTGTACAGCCAGTGCAAGTGCCACTCTTAGTAGACAGTGCCACATGCACAGCACTGTGTTGTCATTGCAGGGGTGTGTGTTCATACAAGGAGCCTGGAGGCCAAAGAGTTGTTGTTCACCCTTATGCTCACATTCACTACCAGTACCCCAATTCTAGCAGCACACACATACATACTCCCTTAACTCATATTCCCTACCAACACCCCAATTCTAGTGCACATGCACACTCCCCTAACTCATATTCACTACCAACACCCCAATTCTAGTGCACATACATACTCCCCTAACTCATATTCACTACCAACACCCCAATTCTAGTGCACATACATACTCCCCTAACTCATATTCACTACCAACACCCCAATTCTAGTGCACATACATACTCCCCTAACTCATATTCCCTACCAACACCCCAATTCTAGTGCACATGCACACTCCCCTAACTCATATTCACTACCAACACCCCAATTCTAGTGCACATACATACTCCCCTAACTCATATTCACTACCAACACCCCAATTCTAGTGCACATACATACTCCCCTAACTCATATTCACTACCAACACCCCAATTCTAGTGCACATACATACTCCCCTAACTCATATTCCCTACCAACACCCCAATTCTAGTGCACATACACACTCCCCTAACTCATATTCACTATTAACACCCCAATTCTAGTGCACATACATACTCCCCTAACTCATATTCACTACCAACACCCCAATTCTAGTGCACATACATACTCCCCTAACTCATATTCACTGCCAACACCCCAATTCTAGTGCACATACATACTCCCCTAACTCATATTCACTACCAACACCCCAATTCTAGTGCACATACACACTCCCCTAACTCATATTCACTATTAACACCCCAATTCTAGTGCACATACACACTCCCCTAACTCATAATCACTACCAACACCCCAATTCTAGTGCACATACATACTCCCCTAACTCATATTCACTACCAACACCCCAATTCTATTGCACATACACACTCCCCTAACTCATATTCACTATTAACACCCCAATTCTAGTGCACATACACACTCCCCTAACTCATATTTACTACCAACACCCCAATTCTAGTGCACATACATACTCCCCTAACTCATATTCACTACCAACACCCCAATTCTAGTGCACATACATACTCCCCTAACTCATATTCCCTACCAACACCCCAATTCTAGTGCACATACACACTCCCCTAACTCATATTCACTACCAAGCAGTGCCCAATAATGCCCACTCCCACATTAAATTCTAACAATCCAGCTGCACCTTTATTCACTGCAAACACTACAACAGCACCCAGACACACAACACTCTCCCCAACTGCATTCCCTGCGGGCACCGCAGTATCTCTTAGACACAAACTCACCCCTCCCCCCCCCCATTGCCTGCAATAAAAATGTCACCGTCCAAACAAAGAATAACCACCCCATGCAAAATTGCAAATGCATCTAAATAGTGATGCGTATTAGATCATTTTGCAAAAACCGAACCATCAAACAGTTTTTTTTTCCATCTGTGACGGTCTAGGGCTCTACACTCATCTGCTAAACCAGGATGGAAGTGGTCATCTCTGATGTCGGAGACCCACCCAAAAAACACCTGGGCACACCTAGAAAATGCCATGTTTCCCGCCCTAAATGCTGGCTTCCTGTCAGTCAGTATGCTACTTCTATGCCTATGGATATTTATCTGCTGATTGCAGTCACGGCTGCGCAATGCAGATTCTGCGCACATACAGTCTTTCTTCGATAACGAAACGGTTTGCGAATTCTCTGATGAGCGATCCATGCTGAATTAAGCTCTATGTTTGCAGTCAGAAGAGCTGAAAACTGTTGCACGTTTTATATATACAAATGATTTTATTGATTGCAGTGCAACTTGCTTTTCTTGTTTTGTATTTTAGCTTTCTGGATTGGTGTGCGGATTTCTAATAAAGCTACATTCCAGTCTACACAATCAGGGCTTTCTACAGCAACTTGGCATGGTGGGGTTACTTGTGCAATACGAAGGCCTTCTGAGCACATACAGTAAGTATTACTTACCAATAATCAGTAACACAGAAATGGAAATCACACGCTGCCTACACCAGCACAGACTGCTAATTATAGCTAGGAGCTGCCACTGGCCAATACTATGTACCTTTGTGTACCAGAATAAAAGCAAAACTGGTGGTGCCCTCTATTGCAGAGCAGCTTGAAGGGGGACATACTGGTCAAATGTCCCTGCAGTATGGGCATATGTTGACAGGATTTCATTTCCCACCCTCCTTCACATCCACCCTCATTTAGGGGGTTATTCTGGTTCACCCGCAAAGGCAAATTCCTTCTCAAATGGACAAAACCATGTGCACTGCAGGGGGGCAGATGTAACTTGTGCAGAGATAATTAGATTTGGGTGAGTTATTTTGTTTCTGTGCAGGGAAAATACTGACTGCTTTATTTTACACTGCAATATAGATCTCCCACCAAAATCTAACTCTCTCTGCACATGTTACATCTGCCCCACCTGCAGTGCACATGGTTTTGTCCAATTGAGAAGGAATTTGCTTTTGCGAGTGTACCAGAATAAGGGCATGTGTGTACTGGAAGAAATACCTGGGAGTTATATGGAGATGCTGCATGTTTTGAGGGGTAATATAATTGAGGACACTGTATACCCTAATCTGCTGCTATATATTGAGATATAAATTAATAAACTGCACATGAATTACTATAAATGATTGTCATTGATGATGACATACCGTGTAGTATATGAGAGTGCTGCTGGAAATAGTTGGAGGACAGGAAGGGGGCGTTGTTTGTGCTGCTAGGAGAAGCAGAAAGTGTCCTTGTAGTCCTGTGTTGGCGCTTTTCTACTACCAGGTATAAAGGGGGGTTAGTGCTGGTTTGTAAGCATTACATGCTTGTTCCTCAGTCACTCTCTGCCTCCCACTGTCACCCACTGTTTCTCACAGTATTCCACTGCTTCTACCACTAGTACACTGTCTCTCTCCCTGTCACCCTCTGCCACCCATAGTAGTTATAATAGAATCAAAAAGTCACTACAGCAGTGGAGTTGTAGTCAGTATTTCTACATGATCCTTTCTGTGATTGCATCAGATAGAATGAATCGGAGAAGGTTGCTTTTCACCACATTCACCAGAAATAAATCTATTCATTTTATCCGTTAACAAATTGTTTCTGTTTTAAAATTCAGACTAAGGGCGGTATTCAATCTCCCGCTGCTATTCCCAACGGGGGAAATAGTGGCGGGGCCCTATTCAATGCTGTCTTTTCCAACAGCATTGAACAGGGATCTCGGCAGAACGGGCCTGACTTTATAAGCAGTGGATTGTCGAGCTCCCACCCGCAGGTCTATGATCCATGGCCGTATCTCGCGGCCACGCCTCCTTTTGGACATTCGGCAAGTGGGACATTGAATCCGGCTGCGGATTGCCAGTCGGGCCAGCCAAGAACAGGACAGGTTCACGGCTGTCGGGCCAGGCTGACAAGATTGAATATCCCCCCAAAACATTTCAAACATAGGGGGTTATTCTAGTTCACTCTCAGAGGCAAATTCCTTCTCAAATGGACAAAACCATATGCACTGCAGGTGGGGCAGATGTAACATGGTCATAGAGATTTAGATTTGGGTGAGTTATTTAGTTTCTGGGCAGGGTTAATACTGGCTGCTTTATTTTTTACACTGCAATATAGATCTCACTATAAAACGCCACCCAAATCAAATTTTCTCTGCACATGTTACATCTGCCCCCCTTCAGTGCACATGGTTTTGTCCATTTGAGAAGGAATTTGCCTCTGAGAGTGAATCAGAATAAGGGCCATAATTACCATAATTTATCATTTTAAAAAAACCTGAATACTGTACACTCTCAGTAGTAAATATCCAATATATCATTTCTATATTTTCTGATTTACTATAACATACAAAGTACTGAGATAAAAATAGAGATGAATTCCAAGTCTCTTAACTATAACAAAGAAGAAAAGCAGCCAATTTATTATTATGAGTCTTGCTAACAGCAAGCAGAATGGCACCCCTCGGAGATCTCATACAGGCAGATCAAATCCCCAGCTCTGCTTTAGACTACTGTAATCCAATATAGGTTTATACTTTTATCACTAGAGTAACCTTAGTTTTTTTTAATTATTATACTCTCCTGCTATGGTAACGGGGGGAGGAGAAAATGCGGGGTAGGAGAAGTTCACGTGGACCAGTTTACCCCTCACAGAGAAGCAGCAAGATACATACACATACACAATTACTGTGGTGTTGAATATTTTATATGGTGTGTGCTCAAATTGTTTTTTCATTTCTTATCATATATATTATTCCATTCAGCCATATCAACCGATGTGTCCTCATGTGTCCTCATACACCTGGCGGTAAATTTACTAAAGCATCTAATAATGAAAAGAAGTGATGTTGCCCATAGCAACCAATAATCAGATTCTGTATATGATTCTCAATGATGTAAGTAAATTAACTACCTAGCGTCTATACGCCATATGGTGTGCTACGCCCCAGCAAGGCGGAGATGCTCTGAAAGGAGCAGCATACTGTATTTATATTCAAACAGGGCATAATACCTCCCAACATGGTCCAATATGCTCTGTTACTGGACTTCCTTGCCAGTCACAGTTGTAGAGCTGGGGCTCCAGCACCTTCCAAAATGCAAATAGGGGTGCCACACCAGCTGCCACTTAGTCAATGTTTGGCAGCGGTTTCGGTAGTAGTTAGTGTGGCTCACCTATTGGAATTTTGGACTGCGTTGCAACACTAGGTCATCTGTGCCGCAACTGCGTTAATAAGCTATTGTTATACGTACATCTGACATCTCGGCCCACAAAATAGAAAAAAAGGGTTTAGCTCAATGTACAATGCTGCTGGAGATCACAACACAGAAAGACAACAAGTTACAGATGTACCCACCAAAACAAGGTTATATTGATATTGTTACTATAAACCGACAAAGTTTACTATAAAAACCATGGTGACGCACCTTGGATGTTGGTTGACAACATTAGTAACAATCAGCAACCACTGAATCAGAAACGCCACACATCTGTATGTTTACCAGTGTAGAATTTTAGCAGTTATGCAACTCAGGATATTATACACAGATGTAGTACATGTACTGTAGTCTATAGTGTGACTATGGAAGATGTCTGTGCATGCATTCTGTACTGTATATCAAACATTTGTATATGTCTGAAAAAACTTCAAAGCCGATATATATATATTATGTGTGTGTATACTGTGTACAGCTATAAACTCCCACAACAACTAAGCTCCACATTTGTCTGTGCTTGCTGGTTAAGAGAGGCACTTACCAGACAGGCAGTATCAGCCCAGGGGCTAAATGCAATAGCCTCTGACTTGTTGGTTGTTCTAGATTTTTTTTTTTTTAAAGCAGCAAGGCAAAAACAACGTGGGGGGTATTAATCTTTCATTCCTCCTGATGTTTGCTTCGATGGTTGTTATATTTTGAAGTTGCAGTGAGTAACTACTCAGCTGGCAAATCTTGAGAGGGAAGAGGCAATGGTGACAAGACGAGCCCTCAAGATGCAGCTGACTGCAAGTGGTCATGGAACCCTTGAGGGGAATGCTACAAATAACATTTTGAATGAAAGAGTGTGGCCAGTATGATGTGAATTTCATAGGAACACATCATATTGGCCCCGGGGCCCCCCAGTTTCCCACAATTTGCATCATTATCCTCCCCATAATGCCCACTTAGGATGTGGAAGGGTTGTCTACTATTCCAGCTGAATTTTTCGCTTCTTTCTGGAGAGTTGGCAAATATGACTGGGGCCAGACACCAGCAAGCAAAATGTGTTGGGTCTACGATCTATTCTCAGGCTAGAGGGGGTAATTCCTTATTTAGAATTTGGTGCACATTTCCACCTGGACAAAACACTTAATGATGCACTCTGTGTTTAATGATGCTTTTACAAGTAGCACACAAATGCTGAGCAATTATCCTTGAGATGAGGTACTGTAGGATACTTCACAGCACCACATAGTTTTAACACTGTATAAAATTGTCCTTTCTAGCTAGGTTTTCACATACAGTCAGGTCCATAAATATTGGGACATCGACACAATTGTCATATTTTGGGCCCTATACACCACAATGGGTTTGAAATGAAACAAACAAGATGTGCTTTAATTGCAGACATTCAGCTTTAATTTGAAGGTATTTACATCCAAATCAGTATATTGTCCCATTACTTTTGGTCCCTTAAAATGTTGGAGGCTTATATTAAAAACCGTTGTAATTCCTACACCGTTCACCCTCAAATTAAAGCTGAAAATCTTGTTTGTTTAATTTCAAATCCATTTGTGGTGCTGTATGGAGCCCAAAATATGTCAATTGTGTTGATGTCCCAATATTTCTGGACCTACAGTAACTAATTGTTAATAATAATAAGATTTCATCCGGTGTAATTCCACATTGACCCCTTAGACATGACCGGTTAAAGTTGAATAGCATATCTAAATTACAGCTAAGATTTGGGTGAGTTTGGGCTTCACACCTAACCCCCACACTTTGGGCCTGATTTAGAGATTTTATTTATTTATTAACAGTTTTTTATATAGTGCAGAAAATTTTGTTGCACTTTACAATTGGAAACATTGATACAGCAAACTTTGTATTTACAGACAGTCAAAGGTAGGACGGCCCTGCTTGCAAGCTTACAATGTACGCAAATGCCATCACTGCTGCGATTCAGTACTCATCAGGTGTGCGAATATATGCAGAGGTCGCAGTTGCTGGGATATGTATTGAGATGCCCCCTGGAGGTGTCTTCTGCAACCATTGAATACACATCAGTCAATAATCAATATTCTGCGAAACTCTATAGTTATGCAGCTTGGCCAGCATAATTAAGATGATGACGCTACCAAAGCAGACTGCATTTGAGTCTATACTTTCCCATTACCTCCCACATACTGTATGCTCCCTGCTTGTCACTCACTTTACTTCTAAGTCCTCAATGGGAACATGGCTGCACATGTGCAGTGCAACATACATTGACATTTCTTCTTTCATGGTTTCCTGGGCCCCCAGAACAGAAGTGCTGGACAGTGACTGTCATTTTATACAGATTGGCAGGTTATCTGAGTCAGCCAATCTAGTGTTTCTGACATGATATTGGGCTCATAGCAGCCTGTAAATGCATGTGGAAAATGACATTGCTGCTAAAAGAATTAGTATTCTTGTATGCACCACTATATCTAATACATAAAGGCACATTATTTGCATTAGTTATGAACAAATCTATGGCTTTTGACTCTGAGCCCAACTTAATTAACCATGCCAAATGACAATTCTTCCCTGTTGGTTTTGGTAATCAGTAAGTGATCATCTCTTAACTGCTCACAACATACTGAGTAATTTCTTTCCTGGTATAATTATTATGGTTCTCTTGCTTCGGAAACCATGCACAGCCACTTAAAGAACAAGGATGCATAATTTGCTAGAGTCTTATACCTGCTTGAAGCTATTGCGGCTGTGATTTACCCACTCAACCAGCAGCTATGAAAATCAGTCATCAACCTCGGCAGCCTGAAGTGAGCTGTAAATCAGTCAGCTGAAACGTGTCCAACCAGCTCAGTGTTGTGCCTTCCCCTCTTTGCATGCAGAGCATATTAAATGAATGATGAATGCAAGCATCCTTGATTAACACACGGATGCACCTTATCTTAAATCCTGTCTTTTTTATTTAAAATCATTCTAAACACCATTTGGCACAGTGCAGGAGAAGGAATGGCATTCTGTGCTGGGAGGAACTGTTAGTATACTGTAGTTAAATATTTTACTTTGGTGTATATCTTCTAAGATTACTTTTTTATTCTGCAATTTCACTTAGAAACATGTATCACATATGTACTAAGGAACTAGTTAGGGTTAGTTAATGCTTCCATATCCTCTAGTACAGTGGTTCTAAAATTCGGTCCTCAGGACCCCACTCAGTTCATGTTTTCCAGGTCACCAGGCAGTCTATACTTATTTTTATCCTGGACGGAGATGGCCGATATAGGGGCGGGGCTGACATCATGTGACATCAGCAGCCTGCATTTTGTTTGGTCCGCCCAGGGTTTCCATGGGCGCGCCCACAAAATGCTTTGCGGACCCCAGCAACCTCCTCCTGCCCGCCCATCAGTGAACGAATGTCCCAAAGGCGTTTTCTCCAGGGGCACATGCGCAAACCCCCACCATTGGGACTAGGGGGTGAAGCAGACCTGATCAGGCCTAAATTAGCCCAAATGTTCCATACATTTAGCATAACTACTACTTGCCTTTTCAAGGCTTCCTTTGTGCTGTTTCTACTATACACTTTTGTACTATACACTGTGTGCCTTCTCTGTCTCCTATCATATGGACATTCCATCTTCCATGCTATAGTCTTTCCACCTCCATTTCCTGCAAATGATTGTTTAGAAACGACATTTTCAAGTTTGTTGAATAACCTAATGCTTTGTATATTTCTAGCATATTTTCCACTATTTCCTTGTAGTTGGGATGTCTGAAATTCTCCAAGGACTTCTTTACATCTCCCTTAAAAGCATTCCAATTCTATCTATTTCTGCAGTTTCAGTTTTTATTTTTTTTTATACTCTTTAGAGTTTTCAAATGTCTGGTTCAACAAAGATGCCTTTTTTCTATTTGTCATCTAACAATCCCAGAAACTTTTTCCCCAGATATTTTTAAAACACTCTTCTTCTTTTGACAAAGTTTTTAAAACAAACTGCTTCATACTGTCCTTGATTGAGAGAAAGAGGGGTAGGAGGGTGTTTTGTGGATCACTTATACTTTCCCAGATAACATTTTTGTATCCATGTTTTCATTCAGCTCTGTTTGGCCATTGTTTTTTGATCCAGTGTTGGACCTTTGCTATTCTGTGCTTTCTGCACAAAAATCATGGTTACTTTACTCCTTGCTGGTAAAGGAACATGGAAAACACTATACTCCACCACTTGTCATCTATCCGTGATCCTCATAGTTGAGCTTTGTTATGGATTTTTCGGTACTTGTGTATTATCAATATTAAGCGGATGCTGATACCTTCACAGATCCCTGCGTCCCCTCGCGGGCTTCACAGGTATCAGCGTCCCCTCGCGGGGCTCGCCACGCTTCGGGCTCGGTGGCTCGCTGCACTCGCCACACTAATCTATTCTCAACTCCACGCCGACGTGGATAGTAGGGGAATGAAAAGGTCGGAGGACGCGCACCGCCGCCCCTCGCGGGCTCGCTGCGCTCGCCACGCTTCGGGTTCGCGTTAATCGTGGCGGCCACAATGGGGGGCCATTATTTTTTACACACATGACGGGGCCATAGCCAATGAGAAATGGCCCTTATTGGCCCTTTTACCATTTTTTACTATGTTAAATGGACTCAGTTTCAATATTAAAAAAAATTAACATTGAAGCCTATGGACACGATGGACCCGATTTCTCCAAAGTGTCACAACGGATTGTTGTGGATCCACTGGGGGCGTGGATTCTGACACGGATGCCAATGGTGGAGAAAGAACTGCTGGTCGAATATACTGGCGTCTCATAGGAGTCTCCAAGGAGTTTGGCTATACTCCTAATCAGAGGCGCGGAGTCTAACTGAGTGGCGGTTTTCACCAGGGACCCCCGCAAGGGGATTTGGACTTAGCTGCGTCCACCCAGCAGGTCGCGGCCCCCCAATCAGAAGCCTCCGAGGAGATTAGGACGCTTGCTGGAACAGATGGATATAGCTGTACTCAGGAGACGCTTGAAATAATAATAGAACTTAGGAGACACTTGAAACGTGAACTGAACTCAGAAGGCACTCGGAGGGTTAACAGAACTCAGGAGACACTCGGAGGGTTAACAGAACTCAGGAGACACTTGGAAGATAAACAGAACTCAGGAGGCACTTGAAGGGTTAACGGAACCCAGGAAACACTTGGAAAGTAAACAGAACTCAGGAGGCACTTGAAGGGTTAACGGAACTCAGGAAACACTTGGAAGGTAAACTGAACTCAGGAGACACTTGAAGGGTTAACGGCACTCAGGAAACACTTGGAAGGTAAACTGCACTCAGGAGGCACTTGAAAGGATAACGAGATGCTTCTGATTGCAAACAGGACTCAGAGAGACCTGGAGCTGTGTACACTCTCACTGGCTGTCAGCAGGACACTGAGCAGAAAGCAGAAGTAGCAGCAGCATTGGAGGATAGGCGGCCCAGCCTTTTATTCCTCCAGGCAGTGATGTCACAGGCCCAACCTTCAATCAGAGGTTATATCAGACCCTGCTCCCTTCTGCCTAATGCCACAAGCAAGATGGCGGCGCCTGTCCCAGGAGCCGACCACGGGAACAGCCGGACCCCCAGAGGACCTACCGCCGTCCCTGCCAGTGACACCAAGTCGGGGAAGCGCTGAGTGACGGGTGTAGCACCGCAAGGAGTACAGCGCCCGTGCAGGTGAGTAATGCATGCGGCGCAATGCTCTGCAGAACCGGCGGCAGCCGGAGGACCTGACACAAAGGCTTCAATGTTAAAATAATTTAACATTGAAGCCTATGGAGAAATCGGGTACATCGCGTCGGTCGCGTCGTGTGCGTTTTAGTATGCACCCGACGCGACCGACACGATTTTTTCCGACACGACCACCACGATAGAAATCGTGGTGGCCGTGCTAGGAAACAAGTACCGATTTTTCTGTAAGATTCTGGCCATGATGTAGAGGGACCCAACATGTGCTGGACCACCTCAGTCCAACCCCAGCCCCACCAGTTTGCCATCTCATCCTTTCTCTGTCCCTCCCTGTCCTGTCCCTCACAACCCCATTCTGCCCTCAGTGTGGACCAGATATACTAAGCCTTGAAAAGTGGATGGATATAAAGTACCAGACAATCCGCTCCTATTTGCCATGTTACAGGCTGTTCTTGAAGAATGACAGGAGCTGGTTGGTTGGTGGTTTATCACTCTCTACTTTATCTCTTGATAAGATTTAGTACATCTGGTCTAATATACTTACACTAGTGATCTCCACGCAGAATTCTCCTCTGATCTCCCTAACTGTCCCATTACTAAGTGGGGGATATTGGATAGTAGGGTAAGGCGTCTGAGGTAAGCATTCCAGCCTCAACTTCTTATGTCTGGAGAAAGGACAGACTTTTGCAGATTTTTATATAGACAATAATAGTTAAAAATGTGTATTTCTTTGCAATGAGGGTGAGCATTTGATGGTGATAAAGTTGGGAGATGCCAGATAATAGATGGGTGCTTAAAGATCGGTATTTAATAAAATTAAACAATAAAGTGTTAAGGAGAGAGAATGAATTTTGATGATCTGTGTGAAAAGCATGAAACAGAGAAACACAGAAACATAGAATTTTACAAAAAATAAGAAACATTCGGCCTATCGAGCCTGCCCCATTTTTAACAATATTGTTACTTCAAATCCTTTTGATACTTATTTCTGTGTAAAGATATTCTTATGTTTATCCCATGCATGTTTTAAATTGTTCTAGTGTCTTAGCCTCTACCACCTCTGATGGGAGGCTATTGCACTTGTCCTCTACCCTTTCTGCGAAGTAATTTTTCCCCAGAGTTCCCCTGAACCTTCCTCCCTCTAGTTTCAGTACATGTCCTCATGTTCTAATACAGTACTTCCCTTCATTTGAAGGCTGTGTCCCTCCTGCACCTTGTTAAAACCCTTGATATATTTGCACTTTTCTAACATGTCTTTCCTTTCTCTTCTCTGCTGCAAAATATACATATTAAAATGTTTAAGTCTTTCTGGGAAGGTTTTGTGATTTCTTCTTTGTACCGTCGATAGAGAGCATGCCTCTGGGCATGTGGAGAACAGGAAAGCATAGCCGTTCTACTCCCTCACAAGGAAAGTTGGGTGATAATTGGGAAGAGATGAAACCTTGCATTAGTTGGATGAATCCTAATCAGTGTTGGTTGGAACTATGGGACAACAGATGGCTACAGTTGAATAAGCTTGCATATGGACAATGGGGTGGTTTATTTCTAAACAATTTCTAGTGTTTGGCCCTAGTGCTTCTTTTCATTATTGTCAAAGCAGTGTGCTCCAGAACCGTAACGGTGCACTTCTGAGCATCAGGTGCCAGTTTTCACACTACAAAGACTGGAAACCAAGGCCACCAGCGTAGCAATAGTCCAACTGTAGTGGAGATGTGTCCTCAAACCACTGATCCTAATTTTCAGAAACCCCTGATTGTTGTTCTATGTTTCTTCATCATAATCCATTGAGTTAAAATAAAAAAACAGCAAAAAAATCCTATTACCTTCTATATTTTTCCACTTTAGTCCATGTTATCACATTCAGCATAGATGAACATAGGTTTTCAGTATAATAGGGAAGCCCAAGCTGTCTAGCACTGGGGCAGATTGCAGAATTTGGGTGGTTCCATGCTGACAGATATTATTTTGGAAATTTTAATTCATGTGTTTGATGATAGTACAGTATGCTGTGGTTAAGAGTCATAGTATGATTTAGAAAACACGCCTCAAACTGCATGGAAAATGTCAGTTGGAAATATAAATAAATGAATCAATTCCAACCCTACTATGTTCAATTGTTTTGATTACAGTCTGTTTAACTGACTTGTCTTCTATACAGATAACTCTGTATAAATGCATAGAGTAGACTCCCACAGAGCAACCATTCTAGTATCATAATAAGTTAAAGCAATATTTGTATTGTATACAGTATCGTTATTACCTAACGGTTAATCCTGAATACATCACTGGGAGTTTACGTGCACTGTACCTGCTCACCATATATTTCAAAGTCCTCACACCGTCCTTTATAAAGTTGGAGGAAGATGGTGGCTGTTCCTTAACCCTATTCATCATAATGACCCGTAATGCTTACCTTATATAGGAAATGTAATTTTTTACCCACCATTCTTTATTTGACTTTATATAATAAATGTGAGCGAAGCTGGCATTTTTAGCGGATATTTCGCACATCTCTCACAGAGATGTTGGCACTTAAAGGGTTAAGTATTAAATGTTTAGATGTTCCCTGTAACAAAAAGGGATTTTAGTTTGCAATTACACTTTATCAGTACAGTATTTAGTGGTAGACAGTAACAATCTATAGCTGGGATTCGGAAGATATAGAACTCCAAATGGACCAGATGCTTTATTGTGCCAAAGGAAGTTTTTTGACACTTATACTATCAACGGTTCACAAGGTCTGTAGTTGTCTGTAGTTCTGGCAAGTGCTGGCCTGCATGGCAGACAGCCGGTGCGTGTCCTGCCGTTGATCGGTGAATGGAAGCTGAAATGCCGCACTCTGCCGTCTGTGATATTTGATTGCCAGAGTCAACGGCAAACTCCCGACGTTGTGTGCATGTCCCACTGCAGACAATTCAGAAGGCTGGAGTGCAATTTCACAGCGTCCACAATACCTGCATGCAGGGATGTCAACAAGATCTGTGTCAGCCGAAGGTGCTCTCATCTCCTGAATGACCAGATGAATTGTAGATCAATAGTCTCTGTCCTTTGTAATCGATTCAATCTCCTTTGATTCTTTTCACCACTCTCAGGGTGGTTTATTGTTTTTATTTTTTTAAAGCCTGCCCTGAGAGCAGTAAAAAAAAAAGGGGGCCAAACTGACCACAAAATTAACTCACATTACTACTGTCCTACCCTAATTGGAACTATAGAGAGGTCTGTCATAACTTAAAAATGTTTCATTACTGGCATGGACATTTTGTATTTTACAGTACATCGACCAGATGCACCAGTGCACCAATTGAATACTACACTTTACACCACATGTCTTCAACCTGTGGCCCTCCAGATGTTGTAGAACTACATGTCCCAGCATGCCCTGACAGTTTTGGCATGCTCTCATAGGAAACATGTAGTTTCACAACATCTGGAGGGCCGCAGGTTGAAGACCCATGCTTTACACCATGTTCAATTGCATGCACCTAATGTCCCAGAGTTTAAAACATTTGCTGAAAATACTGATGATTATTATCGAGCATCTGCACTGTTCTGTTGATCTCTATCCATGATACAAATCTTACTCTAAAAATAATGCAGCTTAAACACAGGCTCTAGGGATTAAAAACATAGACTTTTATCATCATAACTAGCTGTCTTGGGGAGTAGAGTATACTAGTTATTATGATAAATTGCAAAAATGCACCTTTGCCACAATCTATTCTACAACTGTCCATTATTTTAAAATGCTAGAAAATATTAAGTGAAGGACAGAATTTTTTTTTAAACTCTGGTTATCCATGTAGTAATGTATTGTCATTCATTGTCAGCAGTTGTATATGTATACCTTCATATGTTACAAAGACTACTTTCACATACATTTCACTGATGCTACCCATGTTGCTCTCTAGGTGAGGAAGTTGGAATGCTAGAAGACATGGCTGTCAGCATTTCGGATTTGAGGCACGTAGTATTTAAAATAACTGAGGCTAAATCAGATGACTTCCTGCCGGCTGTGACTGGAAGACGGTAAGCCTTGCCTGTACCAGACAGTGACTTTCTCACATCTTGGGAAATTAGATTAAGAAAGCATTTTGTTTTTCAAAACGTATAAGGTTGCAAAACTAATTAGTGTTATGATGCTTGGTGATGTTGATATTGCCACAATGAATCCCCTCTTATTGCATCACAAGTTATATCCTTGTATTTTGCGTGCGTCTCAAGCAGGAATTATTAATTACATTTTTTAAGGTTTGACATTTTCATTTTTCAATAAAATTTATTAACAAAGCTCAGTGATTAAAGAAAAAAAATCTAAGAATTAAAATTATAAACCCCTTCTTTTGTGGATTATGTTTTCATTTGAGGCTTTATTCTATAGTGTTGTGTATAAATCTATAAAAAGTAGCAACATAAAATACACATAATAAATACCACAATTCATTAAATACATAAGTATTGTAGGAAAAAAAAATTTTGAATATAAAAAAACAATCAAAGGCGCTAAACTAAAGAACAGTAAATCAAATGATGTCTTAATTGTGAATAAAATAAAACAAAATACTTTCCTTCTGTTTGTCCAAACACCACTAATCCCTTGTAGGGTTTGATTGGTGGTAATTTTCCACATGACTCGGCAAGCAGTTGGATTATTCAATATCTTCAAATAGTTGGGAATTTGGAAATAAAATGGGGAATAATAATACAGTTTAAAATATATATATATATATATATATAATATATATTTATATACAGTCCAGCAAGTGAGCAGCACTACCTTAACTTGTAGTAATGGATGGGGTGCCTTCCATAACCATCCCTGGTTAAATCATATCCTCCCAGATTGCGACACTCACCCGAATTAAAACACACAGGAGCATGAATATGTTTCAACGTTTTGAACCTTTACTGTAAGGTTCTTTGTCATTATTAAGTGCAATACATTACAATACACATATATATATACATACCACAGTCCACCATACACCAATTACCGCCTAGCACAATGGCTCCATCCAGCAGCGTCGGGGCACCGGCGCATTTGGCGCACAAAAGGCGCGTCATCACGCTGGTGTCCCTCCCGCGTCATGCTGCCGGAGTCTACTTGGTTACTGTAGGAACCAATATCAACAAAATACAGTTCTTTATATATATATATATATATATATATATATATATATATATATATATATATATATATTAAAAATTTAAAGACAAAAGTGACTGGAAGAGTTGTTCAAACAGAGTAGACTATCTTCTACTCTGTTTGCCATACAATTGCACCTAGCCCTCGGTTTATGTTATGATGATGCTTATCAGTATCATGTCTCATAATGCAACAATGTTTATATGCAATGTAGTAGAAAGCCAAGGGATTTGATGTGGTCAGAGGGATTATGTAATAGAAGATGTTTTAAATAAAAATAGGAAAGCACATGAGAGAAGAGATCTGTGCTCATGAGAGCTTACATTCTAAAGGGGAGGGGAAGACAGGCAGGGGGTGAGTTGACTAAGTTTGGTGAAGAAGTGAGTCTTGAGAACCCATTTGAACTTTTTTTTTTTTTAACTTCAATAAATTTTTATTGTAACAGATATTTTTTAAATGGGGTACAGAAAAGAGAAAGGGGGACATTTGGGGGGGGGAAGGGGTGTCCAGGGGGGGGGGGACAAAAGTTCACATTAAATTTACTTCTTCGCTTCGCAGAGCGAACACTGCAATTAATAACAGTCAGACATAAGTAACAATCAATAAAGGATCCAGATGAGGAGGATATAGGCAATCAAATAAATAGATTAAATAGACATTTCCAAACCAGGGGGTTCCCTTGGTGGGAGCAGGGACGTGTACCTCCTAGCGCATCAGTTCTCAGGAGATTTAGCCAAGCTAAACTGACTGTGGTCTGATGCGGAGGGTGAGCGGAAGAACTTGGCGCCCTCTCCCTCGGTTACATAGGCATGCCATGGGAGCCAGCGGATGCTGGGGGAGGAATTCGAGGACGAGTAAGGGGTGAAGTTTGTTTCCATATTAAAGTGGAAATTGGTCTTCAGGATTACTGGTAGAAGGGAGGGGGGGAGGGCTGTTTCCATTGTTGGGCCAGGTTGGCTCGAGCTGCGATAAGAATGTGGCCTAAGACCAGTTTCTTTTCTGTGGGGACGTCTTGAGGGTAGATGTGAAATAAAGCAAGAGAGGGGTCGGGGTCAACTTTCATTTTAAGTACCGATGATATTAGGTCAAAAACTTCTGACCAGTACCGGAGGATTTCGGGGCAGGACCAGAAGATGTGAAATATGGTGCCTATGCCTCCGCATCTTCTCCAGCAACTGTTCGAGCATGTCGGCCAAAAAGTGTGTAGACGGTCTGGGGTCATATATAAACGGTTGATAAGCTTAATATGCATCTCTGTATGATTTAGACATTTTGACATCTTATAAGAGGTGGTGAAGATCTGGCGCCATTGGGTTGGGGTAAAAGTTTTGCCCAAGTCTGTTTCCCATTTTATGTGTGCTGTAGATTTAGAGAACTCTGTAGGGGATATGAGAGTTCTATACCAGAAGGTTATGTCACCTCTAGTGTGCAACAGAAAGGGTCTAGAGAGGATCGCCTGGGATAGGGCACTGGGAGGAGGAAATGTAGGAGAGTGGGATCTCCACCAGTGTGAGATTTGCAAGTAGTGTAATTTTTCGGACTCGGGGATCAGGAAGAGGGACTGTAGGGAGGTAAATGGGCGTAGAGTCTGGTCTTCTAGTATATCTCCCAAGGTCGTAACTCCCAGGGCCTTCCATGTGCCCAGGTTGAGGTTGGGGATCAGTTTTGCTACAGAGGAGATGGAAATGTTATGAATGGGGTATGTCAGGACAGGTAGTGAGGATAGTAAATGGTCCCAGGCTTGTAAAGTTGCCTTGGTAGAGGGAAGCAGGGGTAGATAAGCTGGTCTCATGTGTTTAGGAATTCTAATCAGGTCGACTAGGGGTATGTGGTGGGTCTTTGCTTGTTCAATTGTGGCCCAGTTTGTGGGGGGATCAGTTTCAGAGTAATGTTTGATGTGGGCCAGAAGGCATGCTGAGTGGTAGTGAAAAAGATCTGGGAGGTCTAGCCCCCCAAAGGCTTTTGGTAATGACATCCTTGAGCGGGCGATTTTTGGAGGTTTGGTTGACCACACATATTTCGACATCAGGGATGTACATGCCTGGAGGGATTTCCGCGGGAAAATATAGGGGATAGTTCGGAATAGGTACATCAGCTTGGGTAAAAGGGACATTTTAAACGCTGCCATACGGCCCATCCAAGAGACCTCATATGCCATCCAAGATTTGGTTAGGGCCGAGAGGGTTGCGATCATTGGGATCAGATTGACATTAAAGACATTGGATGTACATGAGGGAATGAGAATACCAAGGTATTTTATTGCTTCCTTTTGCCAGTTGTATTTGTATAGTGGTTGCAAAAGGGGCAGGGAGCTGGATAGGTTAATCGGGAGGGCATCAGTCTTGGTAGTGTTTAACTTGTAAAAAGAGGCGGCGCTGTAGGCTTCCAAAATGCTATGCAGGGGGGGCAGGGTGTTGAGAGGGTCAGTCACAAACAACAGTACATCGTCGGCGAAGAGGCTTAGTTTATGTCTAATAGATCCAATTTGTAGTCCTGGGAAGTTAGTGTCATTGCGTATGGTATTGGCCAGGGGTTCTATTGAGAGGACAAAGATAAGGGGAGATAGGGGGCAGCCCTGTCTGGTTCCGTTAGAGATGAGGAACTTTTCGGACAGGAAACCATTGCTGAACACCCGGGCCGAGGGGGAGCTATATAGTGTCAGGATAGAGGTGAGGATTCGGTCTTTAAAGCCAAAGCGCTGTAAAACCTCCCTCATATATTGCCAATTTAGCCTATCAAACGCCTTTTCAGCGTCGAGAGATAGAAGAAGAAGGCCCTGATCTTCTTCTAAAGAGTCGACCAGATTAAACACCCTTCTAGTGTTGTCGGAAGCCTGTCTTCCCGGTACGAACCCCGTCTGGTCCGGGTGTATCAGCAAGGGGAGGAATTGTTTGATACGGAGGGCCAGAGCCTTGGCATATAATTTAATATCACAGTTCAGTAGGGCTATGGGGCGATAATTTTGACATAGGGCGGGGTCCTTTCCTGGTTTGGGGATTGTTACTATCCGAGCTTCTAGAAGCTCTGGGGGGGCTGATCCCAGAGAGGACAATTCATTAAATAGGTCTGTTATTTGGGGGGTAAGAAGATCTTTAAAGGTAGTATAGAAATCAGCTATAAAGCCGTCTGGGCCTGGGGCTTTATTTCGGGGGAGGGATTCAATGGCTGTTCTTATTTCCCCCTGCGACCATGGGGCATTGAGAGCATTTTGCTGTTCTATAGTTAAAGATGGGAGTAGGGTCCTGTCTAGGAATGAGTCAATGGTTTCTTTAGATGGCTGGGGGGTGGAGGAGTCTGATGAGAGGTTGTAGAGTTTCGAGTAGTACGAAGCAAACTGGTTCGCAATGTCCTTTGGGTTGATTATCTTCTCATTAGTGGGCGAACGAATATATTTGATTTTATTTCTAGCTTGCTGGGCACGGAGTTTTCGGGCGAGCATTCTGCCCGACCTGTTACTAGAGAGGTAAAATTTGTGGCGAATTTTGTTTAGGGCTGCTTGGGTGCGGGCAAGAAGGAATTTTTGGAGCTGGCTGCGAATGCTTGCAATTTCTTTTTTAAGGATAGTAGATGGGGATTTTTTATTTTGTGCATCTAGTTCTGTCAGTTGAGACTCTAGGGATTGTTGAATCTGCATGTTCCTCCTTTTAAGGTTTGCCCCTGCCTGTATCGCTGCTCCTCTGGTGACCGCTTTTAAGGCGCACCAGTGAGTTATGGTTGATGTGTCTTGTGGGGAGTTGGTAGAAAGGTATGAGGTTATTGAGTTCAATATGGTGGTTTTGGCTGTGGGATCTGTTAATAAGTGGGGGAAGAGTCTCCATGGTTTTGAAGGGATATTTGAGTTATTCATGTGCAATTTCCAGGTGACAGGGGCATGGTCCGACCAGGTGATGGGGAGGATGTCGATGTCTTTAGTATTTTGGAGGGACCATTTGTCGCAGAGGATGTAGTCTATTCTAGAGTATGTGTTGTGTACTGGGGAATAAAACGTGTATTCCCTTCCTGATGGGTAGGTAGACCTCCAAACGTCATATAAGTCAAATTCTGTCAGGAGGTTGCGGAAGGCTAATGAGGGGCCCGAGGTTTGTGTGGAGTGGGATACAGGGGTACGGGATTTGTCAAGCCTAGGGTCAAGGGCTAAGTTGAAATCCCCGAGAATTATCAAGGAGCCTTTCGCAGATTTTTTAATTAGAAGGAGCAGCTTGCGAAGAAAGGTGACTTGATTTGTGTTGGGGGCATATAGCGAAACAATAGTTGTCATCCTGTCCTCCAGTAGGCCCACCAATATTAGGTATCTGCCATTCTTGTCCCGCAACTGGGAGTGAGGTACAAAGGAGGTGTTTTTGTTAAACAGAATAGCTACTCCGTTGCGCTTGGCTGGACCGTTAGCATAAAAGGCTGTGGGATAATGGGGATCTTTGAACTGGGGGGGGTTTAAGGAGCTGAAGTGAGTTTCCTGAATGGCTACTATATCTGCTTTTTGTTTGTGGAAATAGGAGAGGGCGAGTCGTCTCTTGTTTGGAGAGTTCAGCCCCTTCACATTTAAAGACATTAAGGTAGGCATTGGGAACCTGGGGGAAATGCTAATGTATAGCTAGGTCCTGAGAAGGGGTGCAAGAAAAAGGAGGTTTGCGGACTTGCAATGTCCGTTGCGAGCCCTGGAGGGGGGGGAGGGGGGAAAGATGGAGTGGGGAGGGAGACAGAGGCGAGGGAAAGAGCTAGGGTAAAGGGAAAGACAAAACAAAAGGGTCCTGTGTATTGGACCCGCATGACTACTGCAGGGGAGAAAAAGGGTCTTGCAGTAGTGCGTGGAGAGTTGGGGGGCGGCATGGACTCCTGGGGAGGGGAGAGGGGCCGCCACTCACGTGATATACATTTTAAATGGGTACGGAGAGACAACAGACATGCTAACTGCAGAATATAGGTCAGAAATAGAATAATTAAAAAATAAAAGAAACTTAACACCTATAGCATGTTAGGTGCAACAAAAACAAGCTTGTTTAAGCTAACTCATGGCCCGTTAAATAGGGTCAAATTATAACATATTGAACTGAATAACACATGTCTTGCATGGTAAACTAGACAATGGAACTAATACTTATCGTAAATGACCCGTCCCAGTGGAGGGCCCAACAAGAGCATGGGCATCAGCTGTAAAGTTATTTGATTGGTCGCTCTTCAAGGAACGGGGAAACTTCAGGTGGAGGACCAATCGTGCTGTACGGTGTTTGGGTGCTTCGGCTCCTGGTGATCCGCGACGGATATACCCCAGTCCAGCAGGAGTCTAACCCCCGCGTCCAGGGAAGAAATGGTGTAAGACGTGTCTTCGTGGTAGATAATCAGCTTGACCGGGAATCCCCACCGGTACCGGATATCATTGGCTCGTAGTGCTACGGTGATTGGGGCGAATGCTCTCCTGCTGGCAATCGTTGCGGGAGAGAAGTCTTGGTAGATTTGTAGGCCACCAAGTGTGTCGTTGTTCTTCGAGTCCCGGGCAACTCTCAGGATACGTTCTTTTATTGTGAAGAAGTGCACCCGCAGCAACGTGTCTTTAGGCAGATCAGCGGAGACTGTTCTGGGTCTTGGGAGGCGGTGGATGCGGTCAATTAAGAGGTCTTTAGGATCGGCGGAGGGGAGAAGTCTGCGGAACAGGGTGGTTGCGTAATCTTCCAGCTCTGCGTTTGTCACTGAATCTGGGATACCCCTGATTTTTAAGTTGTTTCGTCTGGATCTGTCCTCCAAATCTGCTAGCTTAGACTTGAATTGATCCATTTCGCGCTGCTGGCGGTCGTAAGAGTTGACCAGATCGTTGTGGGATGTAACTATTTCCTCAAGTTTACGTTCCAATTGGTCGGTCCTGTCGCCTATAGCGACCAGTTCCGTTTTAACCTCTCGAATTGCAGACTTTAGGTCTTTAGACATCTCTGTTTGGAAAGCTGAGAAGACCTGGCACAGGGATTTCACTGTAACTGGGGCATCAGATTCAGTGTCCACTCCTGCCAATCCTCTGAAGGATGACGTGCCGGGCTGTACGCCCTGGGTGGGGGACATTTGGAGTGGTTGGTTGGTTTGGGGTGGTGAGGGCTGGGGTGATTTCCTGGCGGGGAGGGATATCTTGCATGGGGGTGCCTCTTTTGGTCTCTTGGGAGGCATGTTGGGGCGTTGTAGCACAAGGAAGCAGAGTGTGATAAAACCGGCACCGGTGGGACTCTTATGCAGGTTTACATTAACCTATTGGTCTCTGAGGTCGCAACATTAGTGAGTGGCAGCCAGCGGGCATGTAATTTACATGGGTGGCCCTAGCAGGGGGGCCCCCGGGTCACCGCCCGTCTGTTCAGTTATCAGGGTCAGATAGCTCTGATCGTAGAAAAGAGGTTCAGCTGCTGACTGGGGGGTTGTGGGCTGCTGCTGATATCTGGCAGTTGTAGTGGGCTGCCTCTCCACCATGTTCTTAAATTGTATTAACCCATTTGAACTTTTGAAGAGAGGTGAGTCTCATGGGGAGAGGTAGAGAATTCCAGAGATAGGAAGCAGCACTCGCAAATAAAGAGTAGGAGCAGAACATGAGAGATGGTGTGCATTAATGAAACAATAGGTGGGACGGGTGTGAGTGTAAAGATCAGAGGAGAGAAATGGCTGAGAGCTTTTTAAGTGAGTATGAAAAGCTTGAATTGGATTCTTATTGGGAGGGAGAGACAGGAAAGTGCTTGAAAGAGATGGAAGGTGGATGTATTATGCTTGGAGGAAAATTAGATGAGCAGCAGCATTTAGGATGAATTAAACTGGAGAAAAGCAGTTGTCAGGTATGGCAGATAGGTGGAGTTACAGTAGTCCAGTATGGAACTGAATATGTGGTTTGAAGGAAAGGGAGGAGTCAAGGATTACTAGTATACAGGGTAGTTGGGAGCTAGAGGAACAGAATATTGGGGGACACTTACAGTTAGTGGAAGTGGGGGAAGGTGGATTCACAAATGGAGGCAGAGAAGGAATGATCAGAGAGGTAGTAGGACAGCCAGGATAGTGCAGTATCACTTAGACCAAGTGAGTGAAGGATTTGCAGAAGGAGATGGTGGTCTATCAGCAGAGAGTGGAGGAGAATAAGCAGAGTAGTAGTCCTTGGATTTAGCAGCAAGAAGGTCATTGCAAACTAGCGAATTATCACAGCAAAGCACATAATCTGTATTAAAGATATTGTACCATTCACCAATTTCAAAGAAGACTAATAATAACCCTTAAGGGACATTTATTCAAGAGCTTCTGAATATCCTCCCTACTCAATGCAAACCTTAATTCATTCTGGGATTACTGTAGGAGTTATGTGAAGAAACACACATAATAAGTACTATGAGTTATTGTTTATTTACAAGGCCTGGTTGAGTTGAGTACCACTGCTTAATGACATACAGTATACAGTAGCATGGCCCTGACAATTCAGGACCCCACACCAGTTCTTGGGCAATTAAGGGATCTCCTGAGATCATTTAATGCTCAATGTGATTAATGATATTGTCAGATACTTTTGTGCATGCGTATAAATCCGAAGGAATGTCCTAGTTTGCTGAGCCAGTTTAGTCCATGTGGATTAGCTGCACTGATCCAATTATCAAGCATTGTGGAGTAAGTTAACTTTATATAAATAATATTAATAGTGGTGATAGTAATAATTAGAGTGATGACAATGAACCATATAGACCAGGCCATGATAAAATGTTGTTAATTATGAACACTGTTCTCATTTAAAAGGCAACACCACAAAAAAAAAAATATTTTGCCTCGTTAAAAATGTGGAATTTTACAACAAAAAATATTAGACAGAAGGACAGGAGCATGTTTGTAAAGGGAGTTTATAAAGACCATGATGATAAAACCAACATACAGTGAAATATATTTGTTCATCATATTTCTGGTATAAGTAATAAGATTTTTTTTCTCAATTTTACTTTTAGAGAGCACTATATAGTCGAGGTCAAACTTCCAACAAAAATGTTTGAGTTGCTTCCACAGGAGATTAAAGACGGAAAGCTGCTAAGTGTTTACCCGGTGCTTTTTAACATTGGAATTAATGAGCAGCAAACAATTGCAGAAAGGTAAGAAACTACCGTGACTGAAGAACATTTTTCTTTCTCAAAAAGAAATGAGCTGTTATTTCTCCAGAGAGTGTGTAACATTGACATTTGTATGGCCAGAAAGTGCAGGGTAAAGGGTTGACTTCCTCTGTATTACCACAATTGCAATTTAGTTGAACCAGATGGACTTGCAACCTTCCTAACTTTTGTCACTGTTAAGCTTTAATTTAGTAAGCATGGCTCGTTCCGTGAAATTGCAAACAATGACATAACGGCTTGTCATTTCACAACCTTAGCTCTTTTTCTGAAGGACCTAAATGTCTATTTCACCCCATTTGCTGCTTGAGTTCGTTAAAAAGAATAAACTATAGATGAGATAAATTGTCTTTTATCTATATAATAAGTTGAAGAATCTGTGTGCGTGTGTGTGTGTGTGTGTGTGTGTGTGTGTGCGTGTCCGTCGCATTGCGGACACACCGTGGCACTCAGAGACACCAAATTCAGCAACAAGATACCTCTGGACCCGGTGGTGTGCACCTCGAAGCCCTTTTTGGGAAATTTCACTTAGAAATTTAAAAAACACCAAGTTTTAATTTTCCTTCATTGATGTTCTGGGGAAAAGATTGATGATCTGGAAAACCGTTTGCGAAGGAACAACTCCACACCTGATTTCATTGCTGTCATTGAGTATGAAAGACACATTCTAACATTATGGTGAAGGCTTTAAACAATTAGGAAATAATTGAGGATATACATAGACCACACATAACACACACACATACACATTGTACACGCACACACAGTACACCACATACGCAGACATAGCACACAACACACACATTTATACGTAGAGCACCTCACACACTTACACATTGGACAGATACACACAACACACCACATGCAGTACAATACAAATCCATGCACACTACAACACACACCCAAAAACAGTACAACAAAAACACACTTAAACATTGCCAGGATACGCAAAGCACACTACACACACATATATACGTAGCACACCTCACAAACTTACACATTCGGCAGATACACACAACACAACACACACACACATAACACACCACTCACAAACACACAGAACACATAAAAAAATATTTGCCGTTTATTTAACAGTCTGTACCGGCAAATAAAAACTGTACCTAATGTACCGTTTCTACTTTCTACCCCATATCCATCTCTCCAGTCCTCCAGCCTGTCACTGCGCTCCCCGGCCAGTTGCACTGAGAAATCTTTGTCCTGGCCAATGCACCCATTGATCAATACAAAGTGGCTACACTGGATATCAGGCACTAGATAATGTTTGGTCGATGGGCATGAGCGCTGCATGCATTTGTTTGAATGTTATGAGTGTAAGAAGTTGAAGAATAAGACTGAGATGAAGATTTGTCACGTTATAGTGTACAATTTTCTCAATAAATCATGAAAAAAATATGTGTACATAGAAGTACAATCAAGAAATGAAAGTAGGATTAAAAAATAAATTCCGATTCAAACTGATAATGGTTTGGATGGGGGTGGGTTGCGAAACAAATCTATAGGTGGAGGGGGTATGGATATTGTGGGCATAATTGGTGTTTGGTACACCTACAGGGGGTCCCCAGTTGATGAGACATTTTCACTACAGTGTCACCGTAGGGGGATTTCCAATTGGGGTTCAGGTGGTCTTTTAGGGACCCCTTTACAATCCCGTTGGTCTTTTCTCCTGGAGCCTACAGTCTCCCTCAGTGATTGACTATCAATAAGGGAGACCTTAAGCTCAAGGAGAAGAGACCGACAGGATTGTAAAGGGTACCTAAAAGACCACCTGGACCCCAATTGGGAATCCCCCTATGGTGACACTGTGACCGTGACACTGTAGTGAAAATCCCATCAATTGAGGACCCCCTGTAGGTGTAACAAACACCAATTATGCCCACAATATCCATACCCACACCTATAGATTTGTTTCAAAACCCACCCCCTCCAAACAATTATCAGTTTGAATCAGAACTTATTTTTTAATCCTACTTTCATTTCTTGATTGTACTTCTATGTACACTTACATTTTTTTTCACGATTTATTGAGTAAATTGTACACTTTTTAACATGGCAAATCTTTTTCACAGTCTTATTCTCCAACTTCTTACACTCAAACCTTATCAATGCACCCATTGATGATTGTGATGGCTGGATCAGTGGATTGGCCCGGTGGGTGTAGGGAAGAATTTGGCCCATTGCACCCATTCCCAGTGGTGCATTACAGTGGTGTGGGTGGCGTGCGTCGCGTCATGACATCATGTGGCCAGGCCCACGGACCTGCTTCCACACTCAGGGGCTGCCCCACTGTTTGGTAGAGATGCCCGGTGCATGTGCTTTACAGATCCCCAGACCTGAGAGACTGCTGCAGGCAGGTTCCGTGAGGGGAGTGGCACTGGCAGGGAGCAGTGAATTTTTAATTAATTATGGCGCGATAAGTAATGCCCACCCCGGGTCCCCAGGCACTCAGCGCCTGTAATTACACACCCTAGAAACTGTACCATTGAAAGTATAGAAATGGAGGTGTGGCCACGTCCCTTTCTGATTTTGTACTGATTTCTGACCCTCAGATGTTGGAGGGTATGTCATAGGTGCTAAATCTCAGGAGTGGAATTCATCAACACATACAAGTTATCAACTCAGGAGCATTGTGTTTCAAACAACAACACCACACCTGATTTCATTGCCGTCATTGGCATATATTCAATGCCGTGGGCGAGCGGTGACTGCGAGCAGGACTTTTTCTCGCAGTCACCGCTCACCCTGTCAGTATTCAACTGACCCCCCTCATTCGCAAATTCCCCCTCGCTCCGTTTTTTGAGCGAGGGGGAATTTGCGAATGTGCCTCCAAAAACTGCGAGAGCCGAGGCTAATTACAGCGAGTTTGCTGCACTAGCCGCGGCTCTCGCAGTTTAGGGGAATCCTCGCCGTTCTGTGACTGCGAGGATTCCCCCGGAACGTTGCATAGTGCGAGCGGCCGGCGCGGGGGTTAAACTGCGAGGATCACTGGTTTTCTGTGATCCTCGCAGTTTAACCCCCTCGCCGGCCGCTCGCACCGGCATTGAATACTGCACATTGTGTATCAATGCAAACACATTCTAACATTATGGTGGAATCTATAACAAATTACAATCTTAGGTCTTTGGCACAGCATACTGTGAGATGACATTTTTCAGCAATTTTGGAAATAAAGAAACCCCAGGTTTTCCCGGGCAACGCCGGGTGGGTCAGCTAGTGCCATAATAACTTAATGTCAATATTTTGACCAGTGTAGATTGTATAGAAGATATGAAAATGTTACACAAAACACCTTTAGTAAATAAACCAATTGTATAGGTTGTATCCTGGTATGCTGTTTCTTTTAGTAAATCATGATACTGTATGCAAAGACCATATTTATTCCCAAACTCATTTGTCACAGTTGTTCACCAGTATGGATTAATCCATGCATTGTATTATTGGTTATTCCAGGGGTGACTTTCTTTATTAATTTTTATGGTTGCAGGTTTGGGGACACCTCTTTGCAAGAAAGTATTAACCAAGAGAATGTTGAACAATTGGAAGAATATTACAGACTGTGCGCAGATACGGCGGTTCCAGGCTGTAAGTATAGCCTGAATACGATTTATTTATTACAGGTTGAGTATCCCTCATCCAAAATGCTTGTGACCCGTTTGATAACGGATTATTCTGTATTTTGGAACATTTTTATAATTCAATGATGTATCTTGAGGTATCTTGCATTTATGTTGCACACATCATCATGTATGTTGTACACATCAAACACGTGAAATACACACAATATATTTAATATGTGCATGAAAAAAAGTACATTTGGAATGTTTTCCTTTGGAATAATTTGGATAAGGGATATCTGGATAAGGGATACTCAACCTGTGCTAAGTATACTACTTAGAAAACACAGAGCTTGTGATTATGTTTATGGAAAAATAGAAATAATTTTTGATGTACAGCAGTGGTACCCAACCTCGGTTCTCAAGTAACCCTAACAGTTCAGGTTTTTAAAGTCAGCCAGCCGGTGAACTGTGTATGACCAACTGTCACATTTTAAAAATTTACAGGTGACCTGGAAAATGTGAACTGTTGGGGGTACTTGAGGACCAGAGTTGGGAACCACTGACAGCAAAGAATATGCAAACCTTATAGTACATATAGGGCCTGATTATAGTTCACTCGCAAAAGCAAATTATCTCTCTAATGGACAAAACCATATGCACTGCAGGTGGGGCTGATGTAACATGTGCGGAGAGAGTTAGATTGGGAGGGGTTTTTACTTCAAACTGATATTGCAGTATAAAATTAAAGCAGTCAGTGTTTACTCTGCACAGAAACAAAATCACACCCACATCTAACTCTCTCTGCACATGTTACATCTGCCCCATCTAAAGTCTTTTTGTCCATTGGAGAGAGAATTTGCTTTTGCAAGTAAACCAGGTCCATAATCCCTTAGCTGTAAATACACATGGTAAATGTAAGCACTGGAATCCTTTGAGATAACAGAAAGGAAGGCGTTATTACAGAGTGGCTCATGTAATCCAGTTTATTAATTAAATATGAACTAATTAGTGGAGATGTACTGACAGGAGTACCTAGAGGAATGTTCTGTCATAGTTCTTACAACATTCCATACAAAACAGAATGCTGCAGGAAGATAGTCTCTGGGTTGTAAAGACTCATGGGCTCTCTTTAGATAGCACCTTGATAGTATGATGTATGAGAACAGAACTTCTGCATGAAATCCAGTTGCAATTGTCAGTATGTATTTTGTCTAGGGCAGTTTGAAAAGTGACAGGTAGGGTTTGATCTGTTGCTCTGGGTACACCACATGTTTCTTCTGTGCTAGCCTTTCAATGTGCCTTAGCCAGAATATTTTGAAATAATGGTGGCTATCAGAATCTTTTTTTACATCCACCATCTGCCTGTGTTTGCTCTATTGTGTTCTTTGGGCCCCTTACTTCGCAATGTCCTCTTGTAACTGTAGAGTGGGAGGGAAGGGCTTTCTGTTTGCTCTGCGTAGATGGTTTCATTTGATGCTTTTTTTCTCCATTTATATCCAAGCCCAGGAACTTTGTAAGTTTGTGTATGAACTGTTATTTGAGTAACTACTTCTTGCTCCACCCACTTTTTTGTCATGGCTTTACTGCTAGTGGCCTCTTCTCTCATATATCTGAGACTGCAGGTTATATATCACTATTCACTTATGGTTTGGTAGGATATTTTGATAATTGGAATGGAAAAGGAAATCTTTGCTGATTCGCTGTGATCCTTGATCCCATTTATTCTGCTGCATTTTGCAGTATCATTTTACCCTGATTATTGTACTTAGTATTCCTCTGGTTACATAGTTACATAGTTACATAGTAGGTGAGGCTGAATAAAGACTTGCGTCCATCTAGTTCAACCTATGTTTATAGTAGCATATCCCTTGTATAGTATGTTCTGATATTTTAAAGACAGATTATGTTGCTTATTCGTACCCATGGATGTTTTTAACCAATAAATGTTTATCCAACCTTTCTTTAAACGTATTTATAGTGTCTGCCGACACCACTTCTCCAGGAAGAGAGTTCCAAAGTTTGACTGCTCTGACTGTAAAGAATTTTTTTCTTCTAGATGAACAAAATCTTTTTTCTAATCTAAACTCGTGTCCTCGATTCCTTTCTAGTAGAAAAAAGGGTGTTTGACAGTTCCTTATATTGGCCCCTAATATATTTATACATGTTGAGCATATCCCCCCTTAAACGTCTTTTCTCTAGTGTAAATAGTCCCAAATTGTTTATTCTTTCCACTTAGCTTAAATTCTCCATTCCCCTTATAAGCTTTGTTGCTCTTCTTTGGATTTTTTCTAATTCTATGATGTCCTTTTTATAGTGCGGGACCCAGAACTGCACTGCATATTCAAGGTGCAGTCTAACCAATGATTTGTACAGAGGCATAATTACTTTTGAGTCCCTAGTTTCCATGCCCCTTTTAATACATGCTAGAATTTTGTTGGCCTATTTTGTTGCTATATTACATTGAGCACTACACCCCAGTTTGTTGTCTATTTGGACTCCTAGATCCTTTTCGAGTACTGATTTACCCAATTCATCCCCGCTTAGGTTATAACTAGCACACTGGTTATGTCTCCCAAGGTGCATGACCTTGACTTTGTTCACATTGAACCTCATCTTCCACTTTTTTGCCCACTCGTCTAGATTGTCAAGATCATTTTGAAGCGTGGTGACATCTTCTGATTTAATAACTCTGCTCAGTTTTGTATCGTCGGCAAAGATGGATACATTGCTGAGTAACCCCATCCCAATATCGTTAATAAAAATGTTAAACAAAATGGGCCCAAGAACCGAACCCTGTGGCACTCCACTTAGTACTGGTATAATATTTGATACGGCACTGTTCACGACCACTCTTTGTTCTCTATTAAACAGCCAGTTCCCTACCCATCTACAGATATTCGCCCCTAATCCCATGTCCTAAATTTTATTTATCAACCTCTTGTGTGGTACTGTGTCAAAGGCTTTAGCAAAATCCCATGCTGGTTATTACTGAGTAAACTATGAAGGTCTAAATATTCCTGGATACCATCTCTTAAAAATCCTTCAAATAGTTTACCCACTATTGATGTTAAACTAACAGTTCTGTAATTAGCGGGATCCTCCTTTTTTCCTTTTTTGAATAATGGCACTACCTTTGCTATTCTCCAGTCTTCAGGTACCTTTCCTGATCATAGTGAATTATTAAAGATATAATGTAGAGGGGAAGCAAATTCCTCCCTTAATTCCATTAGTACCCTAGGATTAATCCCATCGGGCCCAGGTGATTTATTTGTTTTGATTTTGCTGAGCCTCAATATTATTTCCTCGGTAGAGAATTCAATATTGAGGTCCGGCTTGTTCATCCCATTTGTGGTATGTGTGCGTTCCACAGTCTGCTCTCCCTTAGTAAACACAGATGAGAAGAACTCATTTAACAGTTCTGCTTTTCCCTTGTCCTCCGTAAAACTTTTTCCATTGATATCGGTTAGTGGGCCTATGTTGTCCTTAATTATACGTTTACTATTTATGTATTTGAAAAACTTCTTGGGGTTAGTTTT
The DNA here is from genome assembly GCF_055691185.1 of Crinia signifera. Lineage (NCBI taxonomy): Eukaryota > Metazoa > Chordata > Amphibia > Anura > Myobatrachidae > Crinia > Crinia signifera. The sequence goes on from NC_139217.1 coordinate 127,618,943, forward strand.
ACTTTCAGTGGCTATGCGCTCTTCATAATCCCTTTTATCTACTTTGATTGCCCCTTTGCAAATGTTGTTTGATTCTTTGTATTTGGTGAACACCTCCTCATTTAAGTTATTTTTATAGAATTTAAATGCTCTTGTTTTATTGTTGATTGCTGACCTAACTTTTTTGTCCAACCATGGTGGCTTTTTTTTTATGGAATTTACCCTTAGTTACTTTAGGAATGTATTTAATAGTTAATGATTCCAGTACATTTTTTAGAGTATCCCACATTTCCTCAGCATTTATCCCCTCAAAAACTGTTTCCCACTCAATTTTTTTTAGGGCTTCTCTGAATAATTCCAAGTTAGCTTTTCTGAAATTTAGTATTTTTGTCGATCCATTATGATATAATTTACTGAAGTTGATTTCCAGTGAAACCATATTGTGGTCACTGTTCCCTAGGTGTTCAATTACTTTTGTGTTTGAAACTAAATCTATGTTATTTGTTAAAACCAAATCCAATATGGCCTTATTACGAGTTGGAGCCTCTCAGGAGATGCACCATAATAAAAATGGGCATCAGATACACTGGTGATCATTAATGATATAGGGGGGATGCGCTAACATCTGCGCCCCCTTACCGCCGCTCATCGCCGGCTACCGCTAACCTAATTATCGCATATGCTGTAACATATGCGATAATCAAGGGCAAAGGACAGCTCTTGCATTAAGAGCTGTCCTTTGCGGTGAGAGTCAGCGGGTCCCACCGGGCCCCGGCGGCTCTCCCCTCCCTCCCTTATCTGGCGCTGCTTCTATTGCGCCGGGCTCTCCTCCTCCCTGCACCCAGAAGATCGTAGTGCAGGGAGGAGGAGGTCACAGGTCTAGGCAGCACAGCTCTGTGCTGCCCGGACACAGGTGAGCGGGTGTCGGTGCGTGGCGGCGGGGGTCGGTGCAGGGAAGCGGTGGGTCGGTGCAGGGCGGCGGTGGGTCACGTTAAAAGCCCATAGGCTTCTATGGGGCATCGCCAGATTTTTCTGGCGATGCCCCCCATCGCAATAACCCGGCAGGGGATGCTTAGAGCATTCCAAAATGTGGTAAAAACCCAGATAACGGGTTTTTACTGCATTTTTAGTTTAGAGAATCTCCCCCACAGACTTTTGCACCGCAAGCTGAGTTGAACCCATTTCAACCCTGCTCATTACCTGAGTTGCTCAACTTGGGTAATTGCAACTGTGTGCTTTCACACTGCACAACATCCAGGTTTGCTGCACGTCTACAACTCAGCTATATCAGTAAACAATTATATTTTACACATTCTGGGCCAAATATAATTGGGTGTGAGAATCAGAAAGTGAGAGATTTTCGTATAGTTGTCCAAATTTTTTTGTAAAGTGGCAATCAATTACATCAACCTGGTTTTTCAGTGTAAATGATTGTTGCTTTAAAAAAATGGGAAAAATCACTGATTTTCACACCCTATAACATTTGGCTCTCAGTGTCTGACCAGTCTAATGCTACAGCTTATGGTGCACACACAGTTTGGGCTAGAGAGATGTTACCCCTGTTCCTGGTCACCGCGCCATAGTTTGGACATGCCTGCTTTACACAATCTAGAGCAATATGAACTTGTTCTCCTTATCCTACAAGCATTGTGGTCCAGCAGACTTCTATTTATGAGAAAATCCATATAAACCCATTGCGCAAAGTACATACCGGCAGGGCACCCGAGTGGGGGGCAGGTACTAATTACCCGGGCCTAGGCTTGCTGGAGGGGCCCGGCGGGGGCCCTGTCCCGAACCCCCTTCCCCCTCCATCCTTCCTGGGCAGCAGCACACACCTCTACAGCATACGTCTCACTGACAGCTGTCAGCACAGCACATGCTGTAGGTGTGTGCTGCTGCTGCTGCTACTGCTGAGGGGGGGGGCAGTAACACCCCCCCTCCCCCCCTCGACTTTAGAGTGTTTTTTTCACAGCCCTCTAAACATTTTTGGGGCCTAATCAAGAGAGGTGGCCACGCCTGCCATGATCAGGCCACGCTCAAAAATGTTACCGGTGCCCGGCATAATTCTCAGCGGCCCTGCGTACAGGTTGGGAACAGAATGCAAATGTAGACATTGGTGGAATGGGGGAGAGTTGGGCGCTGCTGGTGCTTTAGCCTAGGGAGGTGGTAATCAGCCCCTGTACAATTTCTTGCTAGGATAAAATTCCATAAAATTTGTGTTATACTTTAAATTACATTGTTTCACTGTTCATTCTCACTGTAGTAGTATATAAAAACATCTACAGCAAATTGCAGTGAATACAAATTTAAAAGTACAAAGTTAAAGATGTCTACTAATCAATACTACGTGTGCTGGCGAGTCCGGTTGCAGAAGCTGTTGGATGCAGTTTTTGTACGTTATATAACAGTTACCTGTGTTATATGCAGCAATAGCTAAAATCACATCATATACTGCTTCCCTAATATGCTACATTCTTTCTTATGTTCTGACATTTCCATTTTAAGTGGTTCTTTATTGCCATAAGAGTAAAAAAAAAACAACTTTAAATAAAATATCTGAAATATTTAAGGTCTCGTCATGAATCAATTTGCTGTAGGTTGGAAATGAAAGATTGCGGTGGGTAAGGAGCCAAATACTGTAGCCGATAGTTGCTTACTCCCAAGTTGCTGGCATCCGGATATCACAGATAAGACAGCTTTGTGAAATCAGGCTAAGGGATAACCAGTCAATCACAGGTTTGCACATTGCTAAATACATTTTCTTGTTATAGAACTTTGTTTACTACAAGGTTTTAAGGAATCTTTTTTATATTGGTGCATCTTGGATTTGAATCCCACAATATTAAAATGTTGGGGATCATTTTTGAAAACGCATTTCTAAAGATGAGAATTCATATTTGTGACATTGCAGCACATGCATTATGTGTTTTTCTGTCCCTTAATGCAGTATTTTTACCAAGCAGTCACAATTGCAAGCAGACCAAAGCCATGCAGTATACACGTCTGGGTGGTCAATAGGAATATTATCTTTATATGGTTTTTGTGTCCTATTACTGCTGCAAAACCTGGCTGGTTCATGTCCCAGATTTACTGACCGTCCTTAGGACTACAATGCATACAATGTCACTTTAGCGCAAACAAATGCTGTAGATGGAGGTGTACGTATGGTGCAGGTACTTATCGTTATCCTGTAGCTGCAGTGGATGCTGGAGGGAAATGGAGGTCTCTTTGAAACAGGCTTGAAGTCTACACAGCGTGCAGGCTAATAGTTGTGGTCTGCAAGGCGCTACATACATAGGGAACTCCGGCAGTGATTGACAACTCTCCCTGCCTGGGAGCTGTCGGGGCTCAGAACGTACTGACTGTAATAGCGTTGTCCTGTATCTACACTGCAGGGGCTCACTACAAGGCCTGCTGACAGCTTCTCTCCACAGCGCGGGACACTTCACACTGATGGGGGCGCTGTCACTGACACACCCTGTTAGGACACACAGCAGGTGTTCTGTCTATAACGAACACAGCGCACATAGACCTGGGGACCACCCACTGCAGGGGATGGGGTGCACAGAGGGACATACAGCCTGTGGGCTGATACTGCTGCAGCTGCTGCCACTTAAAAGAGTCAGGTGCAGAGCACACCACTCCAACAGGTTACACTAGCAAAAGCTGGCAATACCCCATAGAAGCCTATGGAATTCTCTCCGCAGTGCTGGTTGCAGGATCTATCACAGATGCCTCCTAGCATACCCTGTAGCCGCTGGTGTCACTGTGCAATTTATTGTAGCACAGTTTCTATACCAGCGCCAGTATCAATGCACACAAAAAGTGGTAAGCTCTACGGGGGCAGAATATGTGTGCTTTATTAATAAATTAATAAATAATATTAGTTCAGCTGGGATTTCCATGGACTTGGCAGCGACATTGCAGCACTGTCTGTTGGAGAAGGCCCCCATCCGCTAGTGCACTATGACCAAGTTTCATTCAATTCCAAGCTTCCGGAATGAGGGATCGGATGTAAAGTTGCCATATCGCATGTCATTTTCTTCTGACTCCGATCCGAGTGGCATTCCCAGATAGTCATGGCTGCCATGAATATTTATTGGATCCTCCAGCAATGAATGGGATTGCATATTATACAAGGACTGCATACACTGTATCGTATTGCACTGGGATGGAGGTCTTCACAGTAGCATTAACATAAAACAACTCTGTATTTGTGTGCAGCAGTATAGCCTTTACCTGGGTGTGGGACCTATAGTGGCTACCATGCTTACTGGGGATCATGATAGCTGCAGTAACCAGAACTCGTGCTACTAACTTGGTGAATAACAATTTCATATGAAATGAACAATCTATTACAATGTGAATGGAAAAAACATGTTATATACAGCAGTTAAGAGGGATATTACCTTCATACTGTTCAATTAACAATTCACTTTTCTGGTCAAATACAAAGCCAACAGATCATCAATTATCATGCCAGGCTAGCTGTTCAAGTGAGAAGATGACACATCCTGACTACCGCTGCTGACCCTTACCAGCATTATTAATCACATTATTAATCATATCTCTGCCTCATGCTAAGGTATTCTCCACCAGGGATCCCAGTGGCACAGAGCTGCGTATATTGGCATACAGCCAAGTAAATACAAACGCAGCCAGCTGGGTCATAATAACCTTGGGCATTCTTCAAAAGAATATAGTGTGTGTGTGTGTGTGTGTGTGTTTATATCTATGTGTATGTGTGTGTGTGTATAAATATATATATATATATATATTCATAATATTTTCTTTATTCATCCAGGGTAGCTTCATATGCCTTCATAAATATCAATCCCTTTACTATTATCATTTCATTGAAATCATATCTGCCATTGGAGACCCGTCAGAGACACCTGGGAGGCAATGAGTTAGTTGATATGATGATTATGCTAATGCAGCCACCACAACAGCAAGCATCAGTATACCTCTTGTTTCCCTGTGGACATACATGAATGCCTGAATGATAATGTTCCATTTCTCTTATGCCTGCAGTGCAATAAATGCAAAAGCGCAGGATGGAGACTGGTTTAGAGACCAGCGCAATTAACTTTTAGTAAGTGCAGTGAATATAAAACAGACCCAAGTGGAGCTCATGCACCAGAAATGCTGCAGGAATGTCATTTCCCTAAAGGGTGCCATAGATATTTCCTGCATTCTCGGGGAGTAGAAACATGTTCAGCATTCGATAACTCAAAATCTGTGGGGAGTTTTCTGGCACATATTTTCTTTGTTGAGGCTGAGTACAGAACATCTGAGACATATTGCACTTACATTTTTAAAATAACCAGTGCAGACAGCGCGGCATCCAGATAATAAGGTGCTCTGTGCTGGCCCTGCCCCCTTTTCATGTGGTATCATTATACCACATTGGGGGAGTGGGGGCACTGGCGAAGCTAAGGACACTCCAGGAAACAGCTTTGTAGGCTTCACTGCAGCCACCTAGGCCCTGTGTTCACCCCTAATTATGGTCCTGGGTACCAATATACACCAGGGGAGTAATTCTGTTTGACAAGTGACAGGCAAGTACTGTACAGACTTACACTCATGTCAGACTGTAACTTTGTGCAACATTCATGCAGAAACTTGATGATGATTATTTGCTTGTTATCTATTATATAGCGGGCAGCGAGCCACGTGACACTGGTCGCTCATGTTGCTGGCAAGCTTCATATGGCATCTTGGCTACCAGCACTTATGTGACAGGGACTTCAGTCCTATGCTGCTTGTTATTTGCTGCTAGTAGGAATGAATAAGTGTCATACAGTAGGTCCTGTGACTAACACGACATCTGCCTTTTTGAAAAATAATTGCAAACCTTGCGAAATGTAACAAATTTGTACCAGTTCCAATATATACTTATTTGGGGTCAAATTTTGGGGCCAAATCCCGGGATTCCATCGATCCCGAGATTGGCGACCGTCCGCATACATCTATCCTTCATGTGATACGAGTTGCATTATACATAACGTGTGAGTGCCGTATGGCCCTGTAGCACCGTGCATCTTTGCATGTGACTTTTCTGTTAAAATACGACCCATGCAAATGCGTGGTGTATCTATATTGGGATGGGATGCAAATTCGCAACACTCTGAACGAGTCTGAATCGGGCCCTAAGTGCAAAATGTTCTATTTTGAGTAAACTGCTTAATTTTTCCTTGATATAATGGACATCTGGGCCTCAGTGCAGTGCAGCCATAGGTATCTGCTTTGGACCAATAAGTGGCACGGATTATACGTACTGTACATATACGTTCATTAAATTGGAGACATAATTACATTTTTACATGAAGCGAATGTGCGCTCGTTGATGGCTTTGACTACCACTGGTTCTCTTAAAAATAAATCATTGAAATGTTCGAATTAAATTCATTGGCTTGATAGACTGAAATAAAATGTTGTCACAGTCTGATGATTTCCTGATCTAGAAATAAATGTTTCTATTTCCCTATAAACTGGATAGTTTGCAAAAGGCTTTTGTCTCGCTTCAATATTTGTAGGTGCAGAAAAAGAACATTAAAAGTGATTGTGTTGTGTTGTATTGAGAGCGGCTCCTAAAGTATAATTCCAGAAAGTAATTTTGCTTGAGCAGTTTTATGTGCAGTACATTTACACCCAGCAATAAGGGGTCAGGATGGAAATTCAAGGAAAAACAGAAAACATCAAATAAACTACTGTATGAAGCATAAATCAGACCTGGGTTTTCCCTATAGCATCAGATGTGATGGAAATGCGGTTTTGCCCATAACAAGTGACCACGGTTTATACCCCTATACTACTGCAGCAGTTGCGCCATACAGGTATCCCAGCATGTTCCATGCTACCCGGTTAGCTCCAACCAAGCATGTTTCTCCCTGGAATGTGCACCATAGCTAAGTCACACAAACAAATTCATCGGATGAAACAAAACTCCTGTGACGTTGAAGTTGCTGCCCAGCATCTCGGGTACAGACTGAATGATGTTTTGCTGCTTATGCGGATCACAGTTGCTGAGCTACTCCACTTGACATGGCAGAACATGCCGTAAGATAAATATTAGTACTATTCCTATGACTGTATAATGGACCTTATTCAGGTCCCTGTGTATGTGCAGACGCATTTCTGCACATGTGTAGATGAAGGTTGTGTGCGGCCACAGCCAACAGGGTGTTTGCCAGGCGCACACACCCAGGATTGCGGAGGGGGGTGCGCCTGGGACCTGAGTCACTTAGATATGCGTACACCTTTGCCATCATTTGATGGTCGGCGGCCAACGAATGATGGGGATGGTTCTCCCTAGCCTGGGAATGAATGTTTATTTAAACACAAACCCGTGCTGCGAGGGGGCAGCTCGGCAGCCACCGGGCAGGTTTGGTGGCCTCGCAAGACTGCGATTTCATTAGGTAGACAAGTTTTAGGTTCACATGCCTTAAGTCAACAGGGTCAAACTGTCAACATGAGGTTTTTCGGTTTTTTGGGTGTATGTTGATGTAGGCCGTCATGGACACCGTATAATTGTACCCCGTTCCCTTACATGGCTTGCTGCACTTGCAGCGCTTGGTACACTATTATATTCCCACTCCACATTCATTGGGACGGTGAAGTATGAACAAGTTGTTGTATAAACTTTTTTGAGAAAAAACTTGAAAAACTCATGTCCACCTTTTTCATGGTTTTTGATCTGCCTTGCATGTGTCGACCTACTGCCTGTCGACCAATAGTGGTCAACCTAATGACGGTCAACCTCACCTCATTGGCACACTCTATTTTATGTTCAGCTTATTTCTCTTTTTAGATGAGAATTACATTGAGCTTGTTTGGATTCTTCTAGTTAGGTAATTGTTGCTATATAAATGGCCGCCCTCATACCACTGTAATCAGCGTTGTATTCAGAAGTGTAAGAGTCTGTGAGTTATGTCTCCATTTACTGCTTTCAGGTCCACAGTTATTCCAGGATCAAAGTGACCTAAAGGAACTCCTCGAAAACCTTCACCAAAACACTCATGCCAAAAAAAGGAAGAATGTAGAAGTCATGTGGTTGGCGGCTACTGTAAGTTTTGCTTGCACATCTTCAATGTCAATTTGCCAGAGGGATAAACAGCAGGCGACTCTCTCCAAGTGTGGCTGAACTAAAATCTGCCTTCTGCATGCTCAGCAACAAATAGGGAGTCACCAGATGTCTGTCTCTTAGCATGTAACTCATGTTTCTCTATTACAGACTTTTCAGGTCATTTTAATAAGCAGAACTAAGTCAACAACAATTCCAATGTATTTTTAAGTTAATAATATCATTTTTCCCATTTGATACATGATTTCATGCGATTGCCTCCTCCCTTATGGTGCCCACGCTGTTAAGAAAATGTAATTGAGTTTCAACATAGTGGGTTCTGTGCCCAAGTAACCCTAAAACTGCCAGTGAGTTGGAGGATTTGTGTAATATGTTCTGGCATTCAGCCGTGAATTCTTGTTAATTGCGGTTAGATTTGTTGCCGCATTAAGGAATGCTGAAATGATTATAATTGCAATTTTCAAGAATGAACTATAAAGCAACCCTTAATAAATTGACTGTGGTGACCGTAGCAATGACCTGGAAACATTGTTTTACATTAATAATCTGTAAAATATTAACACGACACACGGTGTATACAATGGGGCATTTTTTGCCTGTTTTCCTTCTTCAGGGATCAGTATAATAAATAGCCAGCTACAGAGGCACATTTACATTTCTATCAACAGATTTTACGATGCAATGTCTTGGTTTGTAAGAGCCCTGCCTTCAGAGACAGAATTAGTTAATCATTGACATCATGCCAAGCTCTCTCACGATGTCTCTGTGTGTATAGATGCTGTCTCTGTGTGTATAGATGCTGTCTCTGTGTGTATACATGCTGTCTCTGTGTATAGATGCTGTCTCTGTGTGTATACATGCTGTCTCTGTGTATAGATGCTGTCTCTGTGTGTATACATGCTGTCTCTGTGTATAGATGCTGTCTCTGTGTGTATACATGCTGTCTCTGTGTATAGATGTTGTCTCTGTGTGTATAGATGCTGTCTCTGTGTGTATAGATGCTGTCTCTGTGTGTATAGATGCTGTCTCTGTGTATAGATGCTGTCTCTGTGTGTATAGATGCTGTCTCTGTGTGTATACATGCTGTCTCTGTGTATAGATGCTGTCTCTGTGTGTATAGATGCTGTCTCTGTGTGTATACATGCTGTCTCTGTGTATAGATGCTGTCTCTGTGTGTATAGATGCTGTCTCTGTGTGTATAGATGCTGTCTCTGTGTATAGATGCTGTCTCTTTGTGTATAGATGCTGTCTCTTTGTGTATAGATGCTGTCTCTGTGTGTATACATGCTGTCTCTGTGTATAGATGCTGTCTCTGTGTGTATACATGCTGTCTCTGTGTATAGATGCTGTCCCTGTGTGTATAGATGCTGTCTCTGTGTGTATAGATGCTGTCTCTGTGTGTATAGATGCTGTCTCTGTGTATAGATGCTGTCTCTGTGTGTATACATGCTGTCTCTGTGTATAGATGCTGTCTCTGTGTGTATAGATGCTGTCTCTTTGTGTATACATGCTGTCTCTGTGTGTATAGATGCTGTCTCTGTGTGTATAGATGCTGTCTCTGTGTGTATAGATGCTGTCTCTGTGTATAGATGAGTAATGTAACCACCCGTCTTGTCTTTTTAATATTTATTGCCGGTGTACATTCAAACACAGGTGTATATACTGTATAATAATTGCTTTATCCAGTTTTCACCCTTATTCATGGAAATGACATAGACCTTAGGAGGGTATTCAGATTTGTTCCGATGTTAGGGAGTCTGTACATGAACATGGTCTTTATGCGCAGCTCCCCTATGCGAACAGTTTCAGCAAGAGCCAAGCCGTTTGCCGTGATCGGGGCAGGCAGGAGGCGGGGACAGGGGCCACCAGCTACGTGGGCAGGCCAACGTGTGCAGGGGCGGGCGGCTGTTTTCATCCTGGCACTTGCAAAAAAAGTCAATTCCCAATTACTTTTATTTGCGAAGCCAAGAAAAATCATGCCATGGTCAGCGACCATGGCATGATTTCTCCTGCAGCGGAGAAATGCGAAGGGATGGGATTTGTAACACATCCCCTCACATGGTTGTGAGGGGAATTGGCGGCGGGGGGGAAGGTACTCTGCGGGGTGGCTGGGAATCATGCCCTAAGTACGGTATATATAACCTGTGCACTGTGCACTACATTCAGTATGTGCACTACATTCAACATGTGCACTACATTCAGACACATAGGGCAGTATTCAATGTGAATACTGGCGACATGCAGCGAATCCTGTTTAGGATTCGCTGCACATTCGCCACTGCTCGCTGCGTTCCGGAGCCTTGCCGGCTCCGGTATTCAACGAGTCAGGGGCTCGCTGCCCCTGACTAATACTGGCACATAGCAGGAGTGGCATGGTTGGGGTGGCACCGGTCCTCATAGAAATACTATACTGTACATAGAAACAGAATTTGACAGCAGAGAAAACCCACTTGTCCTATGTACTGTATATGCACACACCAACACACTAGGGTTGTTTTTTTATTGAGAGCCAATTAACCTAATGTGGTAGGAAAACAGAGGATGCCCACGCAAGTACAGGGAAAATATACAAACTCCACACAGTGCAGCAGTAATACTAACCATTATACCATCTTTACTGCCCATTATCGCATCCAGATTTACACACATACAAATGAGTGGACACTGCAACTATGACTATAAGAACGATTAGAAAAATACAACACAGAATAATAAAAACAGGGTATTATTATAAGGTAGCTGACTATCAATCAGTGTTAGTCTCCTGCCATCCTGCATTGGTACTTTTTGCACAATAGCGCAGGTGCAACCACACCTGAATGACCCCCAGTATACAAACTCTACACAATTACGGCTGTGATGGGTTTCAAACCAATGACCTCTGAAGTAAGATCTATAATTTGCATAATATCAAATTATACATAGCAGCTGATTGGTAGCCATAGTCCACTTCACCTTTGGCTCCCTTCTTCTCCCTTATCACTGCTTCATACATCTACCCCACTGTACATCACTATTCAAGGGTGGCAGCTATAGTGTCAGTGCGTTACACGGTTACTCGTTTAGGGTGTGTTTTGTATTGATATTAAACACTATGAACATGATTTTGTTGTTCCTTACATCATGTTCTAGAATACACAAAAATAATGTCTGTACATTAATAGGCCCAAAGCGGTGTCTATTTGGTTAAAAATGTTATAGACATTACTGATGACACACACTCTACATATCTGTAGTATAAATACACACAACTGAATTCTTCCGTTTACATCAGTACATTGCAAACACAGATCATTTTAAGTTTAAAATGTATTCCAATAAATTGCTATATTATGGAAATTGTGCATCAAATGTATAAGAGTTTACAAATATATTTCTTCCATAAAATTGCCTCATTTCTTCAAGCAGAATGTTTGCATTTCATTAGGCTCCCGTTCTCAACCTTCTCCTCTGTACAAATGGTCTTCGTACAAATTCAATTGATCTTCAAGATGACGTGACAGAGGGACTCCATTTACAGTACACTTAAAAGAATGGATGATTTTGGATCTCACAGACCTTACATCGCTACATTGTTGTTCTATCAACTGTCTAGCTCAGCATTGTGTCCAGGGCCGGTGCTAGGCTTTCATGCGCCCTAGGCAAAATTTTAGCTTGCTGCCCCTACACCCCCCCCCCCTACACCCCCCCCCCCCCCCCCGAAAATCTACTTTTGAGCCTCTCACATAACTCTTGAAAACCACTATACAAACCCCAGCCCCAACCAGCCCCTCCTCCTCCTACCCTCAGCCCGGAACGCGTCCCTAGCATCCAAGTCACTCACCGCCCCCCGAGCGCCAACACAGGGTTTGCACTTTGCAGAGAGTCGTGCTGTGTGCTGCTGTGCATCCCTTTGTGCGCCCGCTGGCAACCAGGCACTGTCTGCGTAGCTGTGTCAGTGCTCTAGCAGGATTTCACCTGGCTCCCCGCCTCTCCTCCGTCCGATTTACAACATTACTTCTGACAGCCGCCAGACAGTCACAGTGCCGGGTTGCCTGCGGGCGCACAGAGAGATGCACACAGTGCGGTTCTCTGCAACCCAGTGTTAGCGTCTCTGCCATATTTGGGGGGAGGAAGCTTACCCTTGCCCCTCACCGATGCCCCTGCTTGTGTTGTAAAATAATGTAGTCTCTTTCAGAGACATATTAGTGTGCTGATCCCTTCAGTTCCGCCCCCTCACTGCCGGTGCCCTAGGCAGCTGCCTAACGCTGCCTAATGGTAGCACCGGCCCTGATTGTGTCCCTGTTCCTCTGGTCATCTTTGAATTGCTCAGCTGCCAAGTCAGCTCTGACACTGTTTTTGTTTTGACCACTCAATTTCAATCTGCTGATCCAGAAAGTCGTTTGTGCTTAGATGAATTGTGCACTGCTACATTCCAATAACATAGTTGCTGATGGGATCAGTGCAAAGTTTCAGTGCAAAGTGTTGTTGGTCAGCTAGTAACTTAGCTTTTTTGTTTTGTATACCAATAACTGTAACTGATTAGCAAGTGGGGTATAGTAAAATTCATACACTTTGGTCTAAAATACCTTTTATATATAGCTCAGCTGTTACTTTCCTCCCTCCCTTATCACCATATCCCAGTGTTTACTATTGGATTATGAGGCCCGTACATCATTTAGGTGATTCCCCAATCCCGTTTGTGATATCAGTTTGTCTGACGATCAGCAAAATCTATCCCAGACCTATGTATTCTGATGATTTTTGGGCTGGAACGGCAAATCCAAGATGGATTATGCTGCCGCACAAGTGCCATGATCAGTTATCCCAACCATGTTTATTTTAGAGCTCAAACTTAACTTCCCATGGGAGTTGTTTCAAATAAACAAAATTAGATTTGTACATCCTGGTCTGGTACAGAACCAGAGATTGCTTAATGCAATCCTTCAGGTCCCTGCAAAGCTATGCACTGTGTTTATAATGTCAGGGTCCTTCAACACCATTCTAAGGGTCCGAGAGAGTTGTACCCCTGAGGAACTTTGCCAAGGTACAACTGCCAGCGCTAGGGTGCAGTGGGGCAGACCTGGCAAAAAGCAAGGCTGCACTGCATGCCATGTCTCTCCCTGCAATATGGTGGAAAAAAATGTACGGGCACATTGCTAAAGTGGGAGAACTTTGCTCCACAGTGAAGCGGTCACACATGACCAGCAGTTCCCTAGCTGTGCGTAGGTCGGCCATGTTCCAGGTTGCAGCAGCTGCGTGTGATGTCCTGCCTCCCCCCTGATTGGTCAGGACATGGGGCAGGACTGTTCAGAACACTCCCACAAAACAATGAGTCCTGCCCCCACAACCCCGTGTTGTCACCCCATCAACAGTCCCAAACAGAACTGAATCTGCGATCTCCTATAGTTTAAGGACTTCCCACTGACTTCTATTTGGGATTCGGCAGCAGGGGGCTGGTATTCAGCAGGTGGGTGTCACAGGCGCTTGGTAAGCTGTGAGATTTGCAGCTTACCAAGCTAACCAGAATCACCCTCTAAGTCAGGACCTAAAAACTATGGGGTTATTCAGACCTGATCACTGTTCTGTGAAATAGCAGAGCCCTGCAATTAGATAGCCCTGCCCTGTGCAAGGCTGCAAATAGCTGTAAATCCCATTAGCATCTCACTCACCATCAAATGGTTTTCTCAGTCTGTGCGTAACCCATAACTAACTCTGCCTGTGCCATAGAACCGTGCTTGCTGGAGCTGATGCCTGAAAATGCCTGGGTCGTCTGCCTTTTCCCCGACACTCCCAGAAAAGGGCTGGCTTACACCCACAAACGCTGACTTCCTGGTAATTAACATACGTACAACTAGCAGTCAAAAAAAAGAAGCTGAACGTTATTTCTGTTTGACTTCGTTCATGCTAGTTATGATCCATACGCACGTGTAATCAGTCAATAATCACATCAGCAATCAGGCAATCAGGACTGAATAACCCCCCAATGTTTTTTGCCCTTTGGTATTTTGTATTTATTATGAATTATTCACTTTTTTTATTATACTATGAGGGGAATTGGCAGCGGGGGGGGGGTACTCTGCAAGGTGGCTGGGTGGTGTTACCGGCACTCGGTAAGCTGTGAGCGTACCGAGCAGATCAGAATCATGCCCTAAGTACGGTAAATGTAACGTGCACTACATTCAGACACATAGTGGGGACCCATAGTCTGCCTTTAAGGGCCCCTTGATTGTCAGATATGTATACAGGATACAGCACACTTAATTTAAAAAAAAATCATAAAAAATACTAATACTGGCACATAGCAGGGGTGGCATGGTTGGGGTGGCACCGGTCTTCATGGAAATATACTGTACATAGAAACAGAATTTGACAGCAGAGAAGAACCACTTGGCCTGTGTACTCTATATGCACACACCAACACACTAGGGTTGTTGTTTTTTATTGCGAGCCAAATAACCTAATGTGTTAGGAAAACAGAGGATCCTCACGCAAGTACAGGGAAAATATACAAACTCCACACAGTGCCACAATGGGAATAGAACCCATAACCTCAGAGCTGTGCAGCAGTAATACTAACCATTATAAAGTTGCAGTGAGTAAGATTATTTTTATTCTAAAAACCAGTTTTCCATACATAGGTATCTTTCATATTAATACAAACAATTGGTCATCGAATTTCGGTGACCTGATCAGGCGCTAGTATGTCTGTGGGTTTCCAATATATACACTTTAAATAAAGACGGATTATAAAAATATGTATAACAGCTGCAGCGTTCTATATGCTCAAGTGTTTGAGCATATAATTTGTATTTAATCCGGTACCAGAAATCCTGATCCGGATTTAACACAGAGAAAACCAAAAAATCCCCTAAGGTTAAAAATGCTGCACTAATTGGGTACTATCTCTTTAAAAATCAATACACCATGAATGACCATACGTGCAATAACAAGATGGAGACTGTGGTGCCGTGGCCCGGCATAACTGCGGGTACAAGCTTTGCGATTTACCTTGTATAGGGATACTGTACCCATTTGGCAATATATTTCCACATTATACAAAGATCCCGGAAACATCGATGTTGTAAAATCGGAGAAATATACCACTATTACAAAAAGCATTTAATAACATCTAATTTCAAATCTCATTCCTGTCTATGGTTTTTTAATTGTATGCGCATTACAATCATTTCTTGATTTTTATAATTGATTTATATATATAAAAATTGTTGTTTTATAGGTGGCCGCCTATTATACAAGAGACTTACATGTAATAAATACTTTTTTGATACTTTTCTAAGACAGTCTCCATCTTTCATATTAATGACTTGATCTATGCATTGATGGAGCTGCTTCCTTGATACTTTTTAAAATGGCTCCTGAAGAAAACACATTACCCTTAAGCAGCCCATACACGCTGCTATGAGGGCGGGGTTTCCGTGCTGTACTAGCACGGATCACATTGCATTGCATTGCGTGTGCATGCGTTGTGCATGCAATGCGATGCAATGTGATGAAACCTACCATATATACTCGAGTATAAGTCGACCTGAATATAAGCCGAGGCACCTAATTTTACAACAAAAAACTGGGAAAACCTATTGACTCAAGTGGGACCATCACTCGAGTATAAGCCGAGGGGGGCTTTTTCAGCATAAAAAATGTTCTGAAAAAGTAGGCTTATACTCGAGTATATATGGTAAGTACAAAAAGTATGTGCAAGCACATACTCTTTTTACTGTGCGATGAGGTGCCGCGGGAGCGCGCACCTCAAAGCACACATCGGGACAGCACGCATAGCAGCGTGTATGGGCAGTTCTAGGGCTATGTACTATACAATAAAGACTGAACCCTCTCTGTGTTCTGTAGGTTTAACAACATCACTTTGCTTATAAAGTGTGTGTGTGTGTGTGTGTGAGACCACAAGCAGTGAGTATACAGTTATCTCATCACTGCTCCAGTCATAAAAGCCGATTTATGTTTTTGCTGGTGGGTGCTCAAGCCAAAAATATAGAGGAGTGTCTTCATGGGGAAGGGGTGTGGCCACAAAATAACACCAAATTACGGCAACAGAGTTCCACATACATAAATGCCCCCACAGTGCAGGTACATAAATGCCCCCACAGTGCAGGTACATAAATGCCCCCACAGTGCAGGTACATAAATGCCCCCACAGTGCAGGTACTCCATGGACAGAATACACTCTTCCCGGCATACTGTTTCCCAGGTGGCGGGTCCAGCAATGTTGGTGCTGCAGCCGCAAATTAGCAAGTTAATATGGCGGCCCAGCAGCAGGATTCTGGCCTGTGGGTGCTCATCAATTTCTGTGGGTGCTCGGGCCCTTGAGCACCCACAGAATCGGCACCTATGGCTCCAGTGATGACATAATTGTATACTCACTGCTTGTGGTCAGTGACACAGGAAAGCTCAGGTGCCCCAGTGATTATTTTTAATAAATATCTTAGATATTTTCAGCTCAGTTATTTGTAATGAATGACAGTACAAAATATTTATTCTATGCCAGTGGTTCCCAAACTTTTTGTATTAAGGCACCCTACAGTATCAGAATATTTTTCACGGCACCCTTAGGCCAAAAGTTTGTTAATGAAAATTTCAGAAACAAATATAAAATTAAATAAGTTGTGATTAAATTGTACCCTTAGGTCCAGTTATGTAGTGAGGAACATGATTCATTTCTGTTTACCCACATATGTTATAATTGGAAGCCACAAGCACTGATTTTGCCTATTTCATTGGCCATACATAATTTGAATTGGTTCTGGACCACCACCCTGAGGCACCCCTGCAAGTGCTCCGAGGCACCCCAGGGAGCCTAGGCGCACAGTTTGGCAACCACTGTTCTATGCTATTTAATAAACTACTAGTCAGGATCACATTTTTGGAGTACAATACTATTTGTCATCATCCCTTGGTGATTATTGTATGACTGCAAAAGTTCCCACTAGTTTATAGTTGGGATGCATTCAGTGTGTTACAGCTCAGCTCCAGTGTAATTACTGCTGCTAGCACAGTACTAATTATCATTTGTAGCATACTGTAGTCTTGTCTTTGAACCTTTCATTAAAAATCAAGTAGCTTCCATTTAATGGGTGTTAACTGGCCCTCAACTTGTTCCATATGATTAACTCATGCATACACTGCTTGCTTTCAGGTAAGCTGTGATGTTGTTTCACTTGATACAATGTATAATTTAAATATTACATTAAATGATTTAGCAATGACTAAACTAAGCTCCTTGCAAAACGTCGAGGATGAATCAGGTTTTGTGTAGTGTGTGTGTGTGTGTGTGTGTGAGGTCTTCAAATGTTTAAAGTTAGAGTGATTGTCACCAACACATGAAGAGTGCACATTGAGTATGTACTGTAACAGGTCTGAGAAAACAAAATGCAATTTATGTAGTGCATGATTTCAGGCCCTTAGCAGATTCTCCCTTCTGACCCATAGACACACACCCACACAAGATTTGGTAGGGAAATCTTTTGCCACGGATCATGTGTAGTATTTCCATTCCACCCTTTTATTTTGTATGTAATGGCCACTGCCCAGGCTGTGGGGAAGGAAGGGTACCAGGAATCGGGAAACCCACCCACCCTCTCCGCTTACATTTGTCTATGTGAATATCTGTAGGGATGCACCTGCCAAGAACCTACTGTATCTCAGTCCCTATTGATAGTGTACACTACACCATACAAACAGAGGGCCTAATTCACTTTGAATGGCGGGGACCGATGGTGCAGCTCTGCCCATGACAGTCGCCAAGGCATTCGCACTGAGGAGGATGGGCAGTGGGTGGACATGAGACTGGTGCATGGGGAGCCCCGCATTTCCTGTGCGTGCCCACAAAAATGGTGGGTGTGCCCAAAAATACGCAGGCTGGTCAAAGCCTGCATGGGGCGGCGGCTGACGTCACATGATGTCGCCGCCCGTCCAGTTCTTGGTCATTTCACGAGCCAAATAAAAGTAAGTTTAAACTGACTTTTATTTGCAAAGACCTACAAAAATAATTTGAATGGTTGTGGGAGCGTTCACATCCATTTACATGCCGCCACGTAATATTCCCGCGGTGGCAACGGCGGGTGTTCATTTGACTGGCGGGTGTCGTCAACCAGCTCACTAAGCAGCGAACGACCGCTGCTTAGCGAACCAATGTGAATTAGGCCCAGAGTCTGTTTTATCTGATTTATAGTTCATTTAAACTTTTTAATATGTTTTCATTCTGGCTATGCTAATCTAGTTACATTGACTTTAAACTAATTTGAATATATTATATTTGAATATTATATTATCTTATTCCACACAAAATACATGTTCATTTTCATGGAAGATGCTAATTATTTAATATAGAAAATACTGTACGCAGGCATTTTCATACTGCAGAAGTTGTGTAAAATCTTGATATATTATACTTTTTAATCTAAACTTTCGATTATGTTCTCTCCACCATAATTCTAAAACAATATATTTTCTATGTCACTAGATTTGCCGAAAAATGAATGGGGTTCGATTTACTTGCTGTAAAAGTGCCAAGGACCGGACATCTATGTCAGTTACTTTGGAGCAGTGCTCAATCTTAAGAGATGAACATGACCTTCACAAGGACTACTTCATCAAGGCCCTTGACTGCATGAGAAGGTGTGTATGGATAGTTTTACAGTTAGAGCTCCGATGTTAATTGACCCAATTAGTAGGAAGTTTTCAGATCTGCAGATTTACAATTCACATTTGCAAATCGCTCATGATGATATCAGATGTAATGCGCCATAAGTAACATTGCCCTCCCTCACATTCCTGAGACCAGCATACTCCGCTTTGGGCCTAGTCTTTATGGTGGGGGCCCATACAGGGCCAGTTCTACCATTATGCAGCTTTAAGCAGCTGCCTGGGGTGCAGGAATCTGTGGAGGGAGGGGCACCACAGAGTTTGCCAATCACAAATTTAAGGGTGTCTATGAAAAAGACACTCTTGTTGAACCTAATAAAGGTGGAGGCTGTAGGACGCCACCTTCATACTTTCAATTAATGGTCTGCAAAGTGGGTATTAGTCATATGGTGGGGTGTGGTTACCAAGAAGCCTTACACAAGCCCTGGGCCCATAAGAATATGATTATCAGGTGATAATGCAACTTTTGTCCATACTTGCCTTGGTTCCCAGAATGTCTTAAAGACTCATATTTTTGGAAGTTCTCTTGAACTGTACATTGCCAGAGAAAGCAAATGTTGCTACTTTTTAATGCATACTTGGTGGGTTACAAGGGGCAGAGTAAATATACAGAGGGAAGATACTAGTTGCAAGTGGAGAGCCAGGGGCACTTGTGGGGAGAGAGCTCAGAGGCGCACTTGGTGAGGCAGAGTGCAGAGGTAAATATAGGAAGTGAAGATGCACTTATAGGGAGGAGAGTGAGAGGCACACTTGGTCAAGCAGGATGCAGAGGTACATATGGGGAGGATAAATGATAGGCGCACATAGGGAGGTAGGAGGCAGAGCCACTCAAGGGAAAGAATTGGCTACAATACTGATGACTCAAAGCAGGTGAAGGAGGACCATTAAGGATAGATGTAGCCATGGACATACTGGGGGAAATTTAATAGGGTGAGAGATTTGGTAAGAAATCTCCAGTTTTTTTAAAGCGGCAATCAATGCAAAACCAGTTTGATTTTGAAGTGTTAATGATTGCCGCTTTAAAAAAACTGGACATTTCTTACCAAATCTCTCACTTTCTGAATCTCTCATCCTATTAAATTTCCCACAGTATGTAAATGATTAGCTGTGATGATTTATGAGCCTTTCTATGAGAACACATCTACTGCAGTACCACTCTTGGCCATTGTGTGCAGTGCAGAGCGCTACCATTCCCACAAAAAAAGTATCTCAATAGATTCTACAATGGCGCCTAAATAAAATAGAAAGTGATACTCACCTATAAGTGTATTCGGGGTTCGTCTTCAAATATACACACAAATTTTTAGAAAACAAAGTACTTATATACAGTCCACCACTTTGGTATCTCTCCTAATATGTTGAATGCGGGGGATACCCCCTACACAAATTACTCACAAAGAATCAATGTAAGATCGGCATACAGTATCTGGTGGGTCTTTCTCCACTCCAGTCCTCCCATTGTGATCAGCTGCAAAGGATAGTAACCCAAAAAGAGCAAAAGCTG
The DNA here is from genome assembly GCF_055691185.1 of Crinia signifera. Taxonomy (NCBI): domain Eukaryota; kingdom Metazoa; phylum Chordata; class Amphibia; order Anura; family Myobatrachidae; genus Crinia; species Crinia signifera. The sequence continues at coordinate 127,639,171 of NC_139217.1, forward strand.
TAGTAGGTTTCAAATGTTTCCTTTAATCACAACAAACATGGTACACATAGATAAAAGATGACAGGTGTACTTAGCTCCAAATAGGGGGTCAGGTTTTCCCAAGATGTCTAAATAGGGATATATCGGGGCCCCTTTCCGTCTAAATTGGAGCCAGTTCCCACCACTACAGAAAACAGAAGAGGCCCCACCCACGCGTTTCGATCTGTTCTAGATCTTTTTCAAGGTGCAACCATTACGTTATTAATGTAATTGTCACTCTTACTAAAATGGTCACTGTGCAGCTCCCTTTTGTCATAGGTTTATATTTCACACAGTTAATCTTCCCTGACAAATGCTCTATAAAATGTTAAAAAGTGCAACAAATTCCATCCAGTTGTTCACAAGATTAGCTAGACAGACAGACAGATCAAGGACTTTATCTCTATAGAGAGAGAGACAGAGACAGAGATAGAGACATATGTATGGTTTAGAAATTGGTACCAATTATAATAAAAAGATAGGCCCTAATTTATATTGTTAAAAACTGAGTCATCTATCTCATTCTTTGTGGAAGTGTTCAAACATTACATTTTGAACATAAAGAGACAGTTTTATAACAACTGCAGTTATTATTCTGTTTGAACCTCATTAATAACCTTGATCATTTGGAATACAAATTGTGACAGCTTTTGTAGTGCACAATGGTAGTTTCTCTCTCATGTTCTCTTATTATAGTAATAGAGATCAGGACTAACTTTTTCCTGAGGGAGAAAAATTAACTAATGGAATTTTCATCTTTAAATGTATCATTATTTATCAAAAGCACTACTACAGAGTCTCTCACCAGTTGCTTGTGAAACAACGACTGGTGGGGCACTGGGGGCTATGTAACAGGAAGAGCAGAGATTAGCTGCTGAAAGCAGGACACATCACAATTAAGGAGAATACAGTATATTCTAGCACTGTTATATAAAAAAAAAATCAGTTTAAAATTAATTTGAACATCATTATTAAAAGAAATTCCGAAAAGTACTGTAGTGGTGACTTTAAGCTCACGGTAAAAAGAACATTTAAGTTATTCTAAAATCACTTTTTGGCCACCTGCTGCAGTGGTAGGAGATAAGCACATTTGCTTGATGAACCATTAACCACTTGCCTTGCATAGCGGCTGCTAGAACATCATTTTCCAGTAGCTGCCAATCTTAGACAAAAGAGAAACTCCTAATATCTTTCACCCATGGCTCCTCCTTCCAGTGTCTGCCAATCACTGCTTTCTGCAGCCGCCAGTGAAGTATAATAAAATAAGCCGCTGTGTCCTTGTACATACCCAGTAGCTGTTCCTATCTGCAGCTTTCAGGGAAGCAGCTGCACATAGGGAAAAATAATAATACATATATATATATATATATATATATAGCCACAGAGATGAGGACACTCACCGGTCTTTCTTCCAAAGAGATTTTATTCCATATCACCACATCAGATAAAGTGCAAAGTGCATGACAGTGGGCCTAGGCCCACTGTCATGCACTTTGCACTTTATCTGATGTGGTGATATGGAATAAAATCTCTTTGGAAGAAAGACCGGTGAGTGTCCTCATCTCTGTGGCTGTATTGGAGAACTGGACTTGTCTGGGACCCCTGAGCTGACACCCCGGCAGTTGCTACGATTTGGAGGAGAGTGTGGTCCTTACCCTTGTATATATATATATATATATATATATAGTTGTTGTTATATGATATAGTTTAAGTAGATGCTCTTCGTAATTAAAAAATTTCAATTTCTGAGCATTTTCTTAAAACAATATAAGACCATGAAGGGACCTTGGCTATCAGTGACACCCATGGGTCTACCGAGTAAATCAAAAGTCATTTATTTGGACTTTCCCCTTCTACTTCTTTGAATTTATACCCTAATTTTTCCCAGTATAATGCTCAATAGATAAATATGTATATGTAATTATATAGGCGGTGCCACAGGAGAACTTTATACTGCTTACACAATGACTAATATAGCTAACGTTATCAGTCAGTGATATCACCCACCCCCCTGCTCAGATCATTAAGAATATATCCCCAATACCAAGCTTTAGTCATAAATTAGGTCACTGATTTGAATTGAACGTCACACATTTATTATTATTTATTAAGTTTCTTATATAGCGCATACATATAGCATACAGACAGCGCTGTACAGATTATAGTTTGAACGTTCAGTCCCTACCCCAGTGGGGCTTACAATCTATATTCCCTACCACATGTACACGCACACACAGACATTCTAGGGTTAATTTGTTAGGAGTCAATTAGCCTACCAGTATATTTTTGGATTGTGGGAGGAAACCGGAGTACCTGTAGGAAACCCACACAAGTACGGGGAGAATATACAAACTCCGCACAGTTAGAGCCATGGTGGGAATCAAACCCATGACCTCAGTGCTGTGAGGCAGTAATGCTAACCATTACACCATCCGTACTGCCCCATATATGATATGTCCCAGACATATCAACCTTCTGACCCATTTAAAATTATGGGGGGGGCGGCAATAAAGTTCCTGACGAATTACTCCATGATTTCCCTTGATGGAGTAAGAAATAAAATGCTGCCTACAGTACATGCATTATATTATTTTATGTAAATATATAATATAGCATAGAAATGGTTTTTATGAAAACGGTCAGTTTCTCTTCTGTTAGACAAACAACTAAAGATCGTGGAAAATGCTCCCTGCTTTAACACATTCTCCTTACTGCCAATTAAATGCCAAGGAAAGCTGTGTCTAGCTATTGTGTGGACATTTCCTGCTTGTTATGAAGAATATGACATGTCATCCCTGCCCATTGTAGCTTGTTATAATCATAGAAATTGTGTATTCTTCTTTGATTTTCTCTCACATCTTTTATTGAGTTGAATGGAGTTCTGCCAATGTCTGCCTCATAGCTCTGTGAATTGCTTGCATACAGAGAGGCACTTATACATGTGTGTAATGTACCTCGACATGAAGTGAAGGTTATATTGTACATCATCTGAGCTGCTAATAAAGAAGGATAGGTAAATACATGCTGGCAATGTAATAACACAGCTCTGACTTTATTTTAATGAAATCATATTTTACTTCTATGTCTATAAACAACATACCTCCCAACTGTCCTGCTTTTTGTGGGAACGTCCCATTTTTGGGGGGATTTTCCCTTGTCCTGCCTGGGGGGGAGTGGGGGCAGTTGGGAGTCCCCCCTTGTCACCCACTGGGCAGCAGTAAATAGATGCTATTCCCACAGACTCTGTGCCATGCCACAGCAGCAAAACAGGGGTGTGGCCTCACTGGATGATGGGATTTGTAGACCACGCCCCCTTTCCTGGCAGGCTATGCCCCCACATTTCGGCCGCACGCCTCCAACACATGCAGATATCCCGCCACGAGAATGGAGCAAGTTGGGAGGTATGCCAGTGAGGCATTTCTGTATTGTGGAAGCCAGCCTTAGTAGAGTACCCCATGGAAAAAGCACCAGTGTGGCTTCTTTATTAACCCCTTCATGACAGAGCCAGTTTGTGCCTTCATGACAGAGCCCTTTTTTTCAAATCTGACATGTCTCACTTAAGTGGGGATAACTTTTTTTTGCTTTTACTTATCCCAGTGATTTTGAGATTGTTTTCTCGTGACACATTGTACTTCAAGTTAGTGGTAAATTTTGGTCGATACAGTCTGTGTTTTTTTGTGAAAAATACCAAAATATCGTGAAAAAATGGAAAATTTAGCAATATGCAAAATGTCACATTTTCTGCTTGTGAGACAAATAATCATACCACTCAAAATAGTTAATAACTAACAAAGACCATATGTCTACTTTATGTTGCAATCATTATTTCAACCCCCTTTTCATTTTTTTGGACACTAGGAGGCTTCAAATATGACTAGCAAATTCTCAAATTTTCAAGAAAATTTCAAACTCTGATTTTTTTAGGGACCAGGTCAGTTTTGATGTGACTTTGAGGGACTTGTATGTGAGACACCCCCATAAATGATGCCATTTCAAAAACTGCACCCCTCACAGTATTCAAAACAGCATTTTGGAAGTTTGTTAACCCTTTAGGTGTTTCACAGGAATTAAAACAAAGTGTAGGTGAAATTTCAAAATTTCATTTTTTTTGCAGAGTTTCAATTTTAATACATTTTTCTAACAAATACAGTACATTTTACTAGAGAAATGTGACTAAAAATTGATTCCCCCAATTCTTTGGTTTTCATAAATATCCTATATGTGGCCCTAGTGTGCACGGTGACCAAACCACAGGCTTCATAATAGAAGGAGCACCTACTTGATTTTGGAGCCTCCTTTTTATGAGATTATTTTTTAGGCACCATGTAGGTTTCTAGGCACCATAAGATGCTAAAAGTTAGGAACCCCCCCACAAGTGACCCCATTTTGCAAACTACACCCCTCAGGGAATTCATCTAGGGGTATAGAGTACATTTCAAACCCCCCGAGGTTTCACCAATTGTGGTACAACTGGGTAGTGAAAATGAAAAAAATTAATTTTTCATTTTCACAGCTCAGTTGTATCAAAATTGGTGAAACCTCGGGGGGTTTGAAATGTACTCTATACCCCTAGATGAATTCCCTGAGGGGTGTAGTTTGCAAAATGGGGTCACTTGTGGGGGGGTTCCACTGTATGGGTGTTTCGGGGGTCATTCAACCAGAATCTGTGCTGCAAAATCCAAAAATCACTCCTTCCCTTCTGAGTCCTGCCATGCACCCAACTGGTATTTTTTGGTCACATGTGAGGCATTGCCGTACCCGGGAGAAATTGGGGCACAGATTTTGGGGTGCTTTGTCTCCTTCATTCCTTGTGAAAATGAAAAATTTTGAGCCAGATCTGCATTTTTGTGTAAAAAAATTTAATTTTTTACACAAAAATGCAGTTCTGGCTCAAAATTTTTAATTTTCACAAGGAATGAAGGAGACAAAGCACCCCAAAATCTGTGCCCCAATTTCTCCCGAGTACGGCAATGCCTCACATGTGACCAAAAAATACCAGTTGGGTGCATGGCAGGACTCAGAAGGGAAGGAGTGATTTTTGGTGGTGGAATGAATGGTGGGTGCTATGTCGCATTAGCAAGACCCCCGAAGCACCAATACAGTGGAACCCCCCCACAAGTGACCCCATTTTGGTCACCAGCTTTGGGAGGGGGGCTGGCGCTGCGGCTGGCGGGGGGGTGGGAGGGGTGCTGGCGCTGCGGCAGCCGGGTGGGTGGGAGGGAGGGGGGCTGCCGGGTGGGAGGGGGGGGGGGCTGGCGATCGTTGGTGATCGGTGCGGTATACACACACACACACACACACATATATATATATATATATATGTGTGTGTATATATATATATATATACAGATAGCGCAGGCCTTATGCTTGCTGGCGAATCGCCAGCAGCATGCTGCTGGCGATCCGCCAGCAACACGGCGCGCCATCTGACTGAGACGCGCGTGCGTCCCCCACGCACGCGCGTCTCAGTATCCGGGCGGCGAGGCGGACACAATACTGTCCGCCTCCCGCTCGAGGGGGGCTGGGGGGACCCGAGGAGGCTGTGGGGGGGTGCGGGCGCCCGGTGTGGGCACCGGGCAACCGAGGGCAGCACCGTCGGAAGGGGACGCGCGCGCACCTCGTGCGCGCGCGTCCCCTTCCGACACACAGATGGCGCGGGAGCAGGGAATGGCGATGGCGACGCCATCGCCATCCCCTGCAAAGATGAGCCCGGCCCCATCTGTATATATACATATATATACACACACACATATATATATATATATATATGTGTGTGTGTATATATATATATATATATATATATATATATATATATTTGCAAAACTTCTTTTTTATTTAATTTTAACTTTTGTAGCAGCATGATGCTGCTGCTGCTGCTGCTGCTGCTGCGGGGGGGAGGGGGGAGGAGGGCAGCGCTGCGTGCGCACCGGGGGAGCCGGTGGAGCTGCTGCCGCTGCCGGGTGAGTGCCCGGCGGGTGGGAGGGGGGTGCTGCCGCTCGGTGGTGATCGGTGCTGCACCGATCACCACCGTTTTCTGTGTTACCGCCGGTAACACAGGAAACGCTGTGATTGACTGTTCAGATTTGAACAGCCAATCACAGCGATCGCCGACCGGGGGGGGCACCCCTGCCCCCCCTGGGCGACGAGGGGGGATGTCTGCTGTCAGGGACAGCAGACATCACCTAACTGTCACTGCGTCTCTAGACGCAGTGACAGTTTGAAGTCATGACGTATATATACGTCATGTGTCGGGAAGTACTTCCCGACCATGACGTATATATACGTCAAATGTCGTGAAGGGGTTAATAAATAAAAGAATACAATAAGGATGGGAAAAGATAGAGAAGTGAACTGACTAAATAGTTTGGATGGAAGTAAAGGGAACACAAGTTTAATTATATAATATAGTGAATATATAAATAACTACAACTTATGCCTTTTAGGACCTGTTTCAGAGTTGATCACCGATCAGCAAATTTGCAGATTGAGTGATTAGCAAATGACTGCGCATACGTACAGATAGTACATACGCTATGCACAAGGGTGAATAGCGAGAGAAATTACAGAGTTTTGCAAACAGGAAGCTGGTGTTATGCGGTGGACACCTGGCGTTTTCTGGGCGTTTCCAAAAACACGCTGGTACACCATGACATGCACCCAGCAAACAGATCGGGTTGTCCTGAAAGTCTCATCTGGTGGCTATATAATCCTTAGTCCTTCCAGTTGAAGTTGAGACTCTAGCAGTCTAGGACCTAATGCCCAGAGGAAGCACACAGGGCTCTCTCTTTCACCAATTTTGCAGTCTTTCAGATGAATCCCTAAAACTATTATCATTTTGATGTTGGCAGAAAGTGGGCTTGTATCTTTCAATACAAAAAAAATAAAAAGTGTGGTGCCACATGTTTTATATTGTAGTTTGTAAATAAGCTTATCTGTGCATGTTTCTTTGTCAACTAGAATGTAGCCTGTGGTCCAGGTATGGCCACTTCACCCTGGTTCAGCAATGCAGCCTTGTGACCACATGGGCTAAGGTGGTTCAAACAGCCACTTTTTCCCACCTACTGTATAGTGTGTCTCAGATCAGACCTTTATCTACTGCCAAAAGGCTCATAAGCAATGTCGGTGCTTTGTAGCTCTGCATACACCCAAAGAACTCCTGAATGTACTTTTACAGAAGCAAAACCCATTTCCAATTAGCATGGGGTCACATCAGAGAATTCACATGGTCTCTGAATGTATAATAAAATACATACCTACATGCATATATGGCGTTAAAAGGCCTATGTCTCAAAAGAGAGTAACATTACAGCAGACATATTTCAGGTGTATCAAGTCTGTACCCTTATTACTGGAATCTTTCCCAAAGATAATTAATGAGCATATACAGTAACTGCAAAGGTTCCGCAAACTGAAGAAAGTATGCTGTTAGTCAGGAAATCTCTTTTACAACAGATCATACCATGTTACCTTTGCCAGTAACAAAAGAACATTTGTTTTAGGTAACAGCAACACCTGTCATGTGCAGCATGGCGTTCTCGTGATATACGTACACATTATTTAGCCTACCTGCTTTTTTCTGTGTATTTACTACTATTTTTCCCTTTAAATTAGCTTTCTCTAGAACACCACGTTCTCTAGTGATGTAACCTTGAAGCAAGTTATAAAGCAGCCTAATGACTCTTCATAAATAATCCTGTCTTCTGCTAGCCTTAAATAAAATCCTCCCGCTGTTCCTTGACAATTACAGTTAAATATTTTTTTATTTGATTTAAATGTATTACAAATGTAAGTTAATTGCTCTTTCAAGACACGAAATGCTATAGTATTGTACTTATAACAAAAAAAATAATTTCTTAGGTCTTGTAGGTGGAATAAATGATCTGTCCTGTGAGCCTCAGCAGGAATGCAGATCGATATTATTATAAGAAATGCCATGAATTACTGAGAAACCCGGTTCAGCATTTTCGGCTACCTGAGCATAAGAGAACAGCAGGGACAGGAGTTGCTTGCAGCATGCTGATGTACTTACTGTACCTATGAGGTAGATGCTGAACAGGGAACTTGTTAGTAAAACCTCAGAGTAGAAGCTTACTTTGTACTTATCACAGTCCGGTTCATTCTATGCCTCCTATCCCCATATTCTTTTAATCAGTTTTCAGACTGTCAACATTGAGTTAGGCGAAATCAGCGATACGCTATACAGTTTTCTCTGGTGACCTAGATTTGCAGCACCCAACTTCATGAACAGGATGGGCAGCTGACATCCAGCGACTTCAGCTGCCCGCCCCCGGCATGAGTCATTCCTCCATTAGCATGGGAACGCCAATGAAACGCTGGGTGTTCCCATGGGCATGACCCGTCTCTGCCACCCCGCATTCACTGCTCCAGGCGAATGTGCCGGCGACTATGCAAGTCACCGTGTCCGGTCACACACTGTGCCTGCACATGTGCATAAATGGTTATGCGCATGTGCAGAAAAAACATTGCTCCCCCATCAATCAGAATGACCTCCTATGTCTCATCTGCCTCCTGCAGTTCGTAGCAAAACCTAAATTCCAGGACAGACCCAGTTCAGTGTGAACGCATATGACGTGGGAATTTCCCAGGTTTTTGGTGTAGTGTGAATGGGGTCCCAGAGCCAGGAAATCCCAGGTTGGTAGACGTGGGTCGAATGCGTGGATTTCCTGGTTCTTAGGTCTAGAAAGTTTATAAAAATCACATCTAAACTGATACATATTTTGAAAACCATATGCTTAAACTTATCCCCTTCTGACATACAGAGAAACCTAAGGCACGGCGATACTACAGGGGCCCTACTTATGTCTAAGAAGCTCGAACCTAGATTAATAATCCCGGGTCCTTGCCTCTTCATAACCACGCTCTTTCACGCATGCAACTAAATCACGGGTTTATGCAATTCGATAGACCAGGGTAATTCCTGGGACTTGTAACCCATGCCTGTGATGACGTCATGCATCCAGTTCACTGGCCGTTCTCAAGGTGATTGAGGGAGTGGGCGTGTGGGGGTGAAAACTGACCATTGTTTTGGGAGTGGCAAGAAAAATGCTGGGCATGCCGCAAAAATGCTGGGAGTGTCAAGGAAAACGCAGGCATACCAAGCCGGGTTAGGGGAAGGTTTGTGACATCTGCTTCAACCCGGATGTGCCTGTTTTTCATTGCAGCGTAGAGTAAGTCTTAGGCTCTGCGGCGCCTGTAATGATTGTGCCCTATGTAAAAATCATTAGATGGTGAGCCTGTTACAAAGGATTTCTGACATAATTACATGGTGCTAAGGGATGTACACCCAGACATATCCATTTGCAGTGAGGGCATTAATTCGCAAGGTGGGATTTCACTGACGCAGGGTAACGGCTTAACTGATTGCTGGCTGCTGCAAATTCGCAGCCATATGCTGAGGTCTGAAGAAGCCCCTAAGGCCAAATAATTGGACATATTTGTATAGTAAGAAATAGTGAAACAGTATCCAATGTCTCCAGTAGTTTTTGTGCCCTCCCCTTTCTGACAACTGTTAGGGCGTGCGGTCGCCTTATGCGGAGCAACAGGAATTGGCACAGCTGCACACGTACAATTACTGTATGTCACTTTAAGAAAATAAAAATTAATTAATAATTAATAAATTTTATTTGCTGTGTTGGAAGGAACAAAAACACTTCTCTGAAAATGTGGGATGTAAGTTGTTTGAAAACTGCCTAATTTTTTGTGATATTGTTGCTGTAATGTGACAAGTGCAAATGTGGAAAAATGGGTTCAACACAGAAAAGAGAAAAAACAAAAGAGGTTAGAAGAAGTGTTGAGTGTGGTATCCCTATGAGTTTTCTTTCAGCTTTAAGCACAGCACTAGATTAATAATGTAGGTAGGACTACAGCCCATACATTTCCATGAGAACATAATGCGGACCAAACACACCGTCAGCCATCAATAATAAGTATTAAAATTGTATATCTATTTTCCTTATAGTCTATGGGCGAGATGCACTAAGCTTCAAATGGAGAGTGATTAACAACCAACCAATCAGCTCCAGTCTGTGACATGGAAGTTAGTTGCTGATTGGCTGGCTGTCTATCACTCTCCATTTTATCACTTTTGAAGCTTAGTGCATACCAACTTAGTACTGGCTGTATACATACACCGCTGGTCATAGTGCCTACGTTTCATGTACATTTGTTGATTTGCAGAGATGAAAAATGTGCTGCAAGACAAGTTTTCTACTTGAGGTTATATAATATTTCTCCAGAACGTTTAATTGCAGGCTTTGTAGGTGGAAGCACAGCCCCTTATGCCCTGACAGTAACCAAAATGTGCATCAGTGCTGAGTTGATACTTTCTTCTCTTTTTGAAAAATAAACTAGAAAACCACAGGCCTGTGTCTACCCAATCAGGTGTTTTCCAGGTTCTTCCCTTCTCTTTGTCTTTGATGCCAGGAATAGGCTTCTAGAATAACTAGACATATCCCATATTGCCTACAGGCAGGGGTGCCAACAGGGCGGCCGGGCTGCGGTAAATGAAGGGGGCGTGTCCATTGGGTAGGGGTGGGGCATACTTGAGGGGATGTGGCCACACCCATGAAAAAAAAAACGAAGATGCTAGAGAGGACAGGCTGCTGCAGCTGTCTCTCTCTCTAGCTCAGCACACGGCACTGAGCAGCATGTGTTGAGCTGGAGAGAAAGGCTGTACTGCAGCGGCAGCCTGTCCTTTTTCTCCCCACTGCCTGCAGCGAAGGAAGGGGGGAGTGGGACCCAGTAGAACTGGGGCCAAGTTAAAGGTAACCGCTCTAGCCATCACAATATGGCCCCTATGTTTGCCTTTTTTGCCTGTTTCCAACAACTTCAAGAACTGACTGTTCACTTAATGCCTGATATATCCCACCCATTGAAAGGGGTCTCTGGAATAAGATAATCAATGTTGTTTAATTCACCTCTTAGTGGTTTTAATATTATGGCTAATCAGTGTAGATCACATTATTAATAGTAGGTATTATGGAGTGTGTATGTGTAGAATTAGCAAACGGGTGCCGGACGGGGTCCCGACAGTCGGGATCCCGACTGTCAAAACACCGACAGACGGGTTCCTGACCGCCACCGGCTATTCTCCCTTGTGGGGGTCTACCCCCCCCCCCCCACAGCGTGGCGAGCGCAACGAGCCTGCAAGAGGCTTTGTTGTGCTCGCCATGCTGTCTGGGTCCGGCTTGTCAGGATCCCGACGTCGGGATAATGACTGTCGGGATCCCGGCTGTCAGACCCCTATACCACACTCTTAGCAAACATCTGTACTCAATATTTAGTCAAAATATTTAGATTAAATAAATGTTAAAATGGTTTCTGAATTTCTAGATATGTGATGTGTCAGGAGAGCTGGTGTGTCTATAATATTATAATCAGCACTTGTACTATATTGCAATGTAAAAATAAAGCTGCCCAATATTTGTAGACTACATTCAAATGCAGCCAGTATTTACCCCGCATGCACTCTGCAGTATGGTTTGCCAAGGTGCAATGTTTTTTACTAGGGTTTATTTCCTGTTATTTTTTTCTCAGCTTTACATATTTATTGCATTTATGAAGCATATATTTATACAGTATAATATTTGACTCTGCGTATGCTTAGGTGCACACACACACACACACACTGAAAAAGGAGACATAGCCTTCTGTCATGTTTACGGTGGTGTGATATGAGTCACAGGGTTGTGGCCTCATGTTACACCTGTCTGGGTATTCCAAAGTTTCTCATAATTAGTGTGTGTGTGTGTGTGTTATATTGTGTAATCTGACTATGAACAAATTTCCTCATACAGTAGAATGTGAAAAAAATAATTTTCTGAGTAAGTTCAATGTAGATCCCCAGTTTAGCAAAACTTATATTGCTTAACACAAATTGTGTAGGATTTGAACATAACGCTGGGAACATGTTCAATGACTATCATTTAGACTGGCCCTAAATCTACAATCTCAGCATTTTCTCAAATCCCTGACAATCTCCTCTCCGGTAAACTGCGAATTCCTGATGTTTAACCTACAAGAGAAATCAAAATATATTAACTGCCCAATCTCAACTCAATACTAACTCCTTTAATAGAATCAGGTTCTGCAAATGTCAGCAAGTCACGAGAAAGCCTTCTTAGATAAATATAGCTTACTTTTTATTGCTATAGCTACATTTTGGATATTTTACAAGAATTCATCTCAAACATATATTCATAGATTTTTATGCAGTTTTACTCATTTATATTAACATTATAGTTCTACAAATGGATGCAGACTTTACCTCATGAAACCTTCTGTCTATATTAAACATTTCATTTTCATGATACTTTTTATCTGTACTTACATATGCAACAATCACACCTAATTAATTGTCTACAGTCTGTACTCCCATGAGTCCTAGCCATGCGAGGTCCTGATAACGGCCAGAATAAGGGGGCATCGTCTCACATAAATGTACATGACCGGAAAGCCACACCCTGGTTTGCTGCTGTGGGGGCATGACCACACAGCAGTCCCTCTCTAACAGAGAATGGATGCTGTGCGCATTTCAGAAAGTGACAGGGGACTCCCAACTGCCCCTACCATGGGACACTGGGGCAGATGTATTAAGCTTGGAGAAGAGATAAACTGCAAATAAATTGGAGATGAAGGAGATAACGCACCAGCCAATCAGCTGTGTTTAAAATATGACAGGGGAGTTGATTGGCTGGTGCGTTATCTCTTTCCAATTTATCTCCAGTTTATCTCTTCGCCAGGCTTAATACATCTGCCCCAGTGCCGGATGTGGGACAGTCCCAGAAAAACGGAACTGTACTGTGAAAATCATGACAGTTGGGAGGTATGCTAGTTTAGGATGATATGAATCAGCTGTCAAGTACTAGTATAAAGCCATAGAGCATATATTTAGAGATTGTGTACATCAGAGGAGCCACCTGGCTTCTGTTTCAACTGTAAGAGGTTTCCTTCAGGGGCCCTGCAGAAAACATGTTGTAGTGGTCTTTCTCTCACCATCTAGATAACTTGGTCCACATGAACTCAATCATTAGCCATAAGCAATTGTATGACAATTAGATGGTGCTTGGTCTCTCTCCTTTGCATGTTGTTTTGTTCTTTGTCTTGGATGGCTTGAAAATCCATGTATTAACTTTCCTATAATACTATTCTGTTTGTTCCTAACTTCTCCTGTCTAACAGCGGACAAGCCCAAGGACTTCTGAATGAGTCGGATGATCCAGAAAAAGGCTGTGTAACAGATAACAAGCCAACTTCCCGCCACTTCTATCCTGTTGCTCTGCTTCTTGTCAGCTCACACTTGTTGGTTGTGTGGCTTATCCTGAGTCTTGCATTGCTATTAGCCAAATATCAATAATATGCACCTCATTTTCTGTTTGTTAAACCAATAGCAATGTCCTTTAGTTTGTAAAATATATCTGAAATTCTTTGTACTCTAACCTCAAAATGTGCAGTTTGAACCACAACCTGTTTTTTATATTTATTTATATTACATGTAGCTATAGTATTGTATTCAGATTACTTTGTGATGTTTATTCAAATATCTGTAGGAAGAATGCATTCTCTCATTCAGTTGCCCGATGCTGATTATACAGCTTATTTATATTACTTTGCTTTGTTTATCATATTTGCAAGCACCATTGATTACAATGGTTTTTGTAAAATCAGAAAAAAAAATTGTTTTACTTACAAAGATCCAGATGACTAACTATTCTGTATAAATAGTCTCTCAAACAAAATTAGTTTTCTTAGGAAGAGCGCTTGTAAAACAGGCTGGATAAAAATTGTAGTGCTCATACTACAGGCTGAGTATCCCTTAACCAAAATGCTCCGGACCAGAAGAATTTTGGATAACGGATTATTCCATATTTTGGAATATTTTTATATTTGAATGAGGTACCTTGAGGTATCTTGCATTTATGTTGCAGGAAACAAGGTTTTAAAACAAAGTTTGTGTACAATCTCAGACACTGAATTTGAATGCCAAGCAATCCCGTCCTTGCACATATTTAGTGCCAGTTACATGTTATTTCCCCAGTAGTGCCAGTTACAGATGTCCCCAGTAGTGCCAGTTACAGATGTCCCCAGTAGATTTTTAGCAAAAAAAAATGAAAGTACATTTTGGAGACTATGGTTTTCGGAATAATTTGGATATCGGATATATGGATAAGGGATACTCAACCTGTATATATGTACTACAGCATTGTAGGCCACTGCAACCAATGAGACATTAGCTTTAGATTTGCGGGTCTATTTTATTACAATGAAAGCATTTGATTGGTTGATATATGATAATAGCACCTTTTTGTGCAGTTACCTATACACCAGTGTTTTGCTGTTCTTTATTGGCTGTGTGATGACATAGTAAGTTTTTATATACTAATTCTTGCCATTTCCAGTATAAATTTTGCAGCGATTTTGCATTCCCGAAAAGATATACAGTATATTTTTGCTATGCAGTTTCACGCCATTGAGTACATTTAAACATAGGGATTCCAGGTGCTTACTTTGTCCCTGAGAAGTCACTATTGTGTTAGAATCTGTAATGTAATCTATGTAAACTATGGTAAGAATTTTTCTGCGTCTAAGAACTTGAAACTTTGATGACATAGTAATACAATTAACATAGCACAATTTGAGACAATTAATGCTCCAGTAAGCTGAGCTCAGAGTCCCCAAAGTTTCTATACGTGTAATACAGAGTTCATACAGTGTATCGTGCTAGTCTGTGTTAGGAGGTTTTAACCGATAGATACTCAGGGCAGTATCTATCGGTGCGTGACCGGTGCCATCACACAGAGCATGTGGATCGCCACCTCTCCACCCTTGCTTCTGAGCAGTATCGTACAGAATGTCACCCTAAAGCCATGCTATCTGCTATAGCTCCACCATAGTATCATTTAGACGCTCTAGACAGGCACCTTGTAGCCTGTACAACCGATCGGAGTGCCCCGGCCAGATGCACCTGCTCTGTGCATTGCAATGGCATCATGCATGTGACATGACATTGGGCGTTCAGGGCTGGCCAGCACAGGGCGTATTGTGACTTATTATGGCGTGCCAAACAGCACATGTTCAAATTTAGAACACGTGCCATTCTAGTAGCCACATTTATTGTTGGGATTTCCAGCTACAGTAGACGATGAACAAAATGTACACCTTGTTCATTGTTCACCAGTATAATCCCCTAGATCAGTGGTTCCCAACCTGGGGTACTAGTACCCCTGGGGGTACTCTGCAGACCAGTTGGGGGTACTTGAAAATAATATTGGTAATGGCGGAAGAAGAAAAAGTCTCCCAATGACAAAAGAAGTCTACCATTGCCATGGAGACGAACCACGTTGTGACTTTTCTGGTTTCATCTGCAGCATCATCGGCTTCTCCTCATGCTTTTGCCCAACCAGCAGTCCACGAAGAGCTAACAAAGAAAGTAAAAAGCAGCGCTAAGGATTAAAAAATACTACTTCACCAAGTGAATCAATAAGCATGTAAGTTTTAATCACACAATCACAATAAGAATTTTTTTTTATTTAATTTAAAAACAATATCAGAAACCTGATGTAAACAAGATGCAATAAGCTGCATATGGTTGTTTCTATGCAGCTCATTACATCTTGTTTGCATCAGGTTCCTGATATTGTTTTTAAATAAAATTGTAATTTTTTTTCCTTTATTCTTATTGTGATTGTGTGATTAATACTTACCTGCTTATTCACTCAGTGAAGTAGTATTTTTTCATCTTTAGCGCTGCTTTTTACTTTCTTTGTTCATTTTTTATCCAATTGGGGAGCTGACTACTCTCCTAAAGCAGCTGCTTTTGAGCAAGCACACTCTAAATTAGCGCTCCTTATAACTGACTCACTTGAGTCAGTTTTGTTTTTCTTTCTGTCCACTAAGAGCTACAGTACCTGCGCTGCCCTCTGACATCAGTGAACATCTGCCCCCACTGACATGGGTGAAAGAAGCATTAATCCTACAGGCATTAGCGGGAACTCTGGAGACAATACACAGCCAGCGGCAAGACAAAGAGGGACCTAATTCCTCACCATATACTAGTCCACAGCTAGTCCTTAATATTAGGACACGCATACCGCTCACTTCCACTCATAAGTACTGTGGATATTTCAAATAGAGAGGAGGGGTACTTATAAATGAAATGCCTAATCAAGGGATATGGGAGAGAAAAAAGGTTGGGAACCACTGCCCTAGATCATACTCAGACTGGAGGATTGTCACGCTGAATGGTGACAGTTTGCACTGCTTACAATTAGAACCATAGATTTAAACAACACATATCAGTGATTTCATTATTTGTTTTATTTTGTTATTAAGCATAATTTAATGACCCTGCAAGTTTGGTATCCTAGCTATGGTACCTGGAATAAAGGGTTTATATAGTAAGAAAATGGTCCAATTTGAAGGCCAGATTGTGGACTGTGTGTAGGATTAGACTACACACAGTTTGTACGCAACAGCATACACACCTGCATTGTTCTTGGCTAAGGAACTGCTAATCATCGCAATTTTCATGCCACCCATGAAAAAAAAAAAATAGACGTAAAGTCCTCCACAGTTCCATACTCAGGCACAGCAACTACGCAATAACAAGCAACATCAACTCCTAGAGTAACCTATGGCTACACAGACTGGACTACGATTGCAGCTGAGGGCAGATACACACATCTAAAATGTCCATAACATGCCTGCATTTTTGCCACCACTCCCACGTTTATTCCCCCAAACTGTCCCTTCCTGTCAATCACTCTACATATAAAACGTCAAAGGCAAAGGTACCTTGGTGCATGCGCAGTGCGATCACTCCATTGTGAAAACATCAGCATTGCTTAGAAACACAAATAAGGCCCTAAGTCCACTCACAGTCAGTGACTCTATCACAAGCTCTTTCAGTACAGCCCTTCCCGCACCGTTTTAATGTATGTAACCCAACTTGCATATAGAAAAATGAAAGAACATTGGCAAGTAGTAAAGCAATATCTCTGACTTCGGCCTCCCCCAAAGCTATATTGTACAGTATATTCATACGTTTATTCACAGCTTATATGCAAAATATTTATTCTGTCTTCTTTTTCCTAAAGATTTGGCAGGCACAGCCCTTACATATGCTATCCCTGCTTAAAACTTCCCTGTGCATGTATTTCTGAAAACTGACAAAGGATGCTAATCTTTTATATTTCCTTCCATGTTCTGTCTGTATTATTGTGGCCTTCTTTGCACTGTGTTACTGGAAAGTAACTGTGACATTCAGATGATTTATATGGGAGATGAGACATTATGTAAAGTATTCTTGTTGGAGTGTAATATTTTGTGAGCGGAACCAATAACCATATTCATGGTTATACCCATCCATTCACCAGTAATGCGTTGAAGCATGAGGCATTACAAATGAGTGGCTGAATTCTGTGTAATACTGGCCAAGCTCACAAATATCTACCTGCACTGGTTGCTGTGGAGAAGCGAATCAGTGGAGAAGTTGCCCTTAGCAGCCAATCAGCTTTGAGGAAGCATTTATCAAGTACCACCTAAAAGATGATTGGAAGACAATCTCTCCACTTCTCCACTCTTTTTGCGGCTTGATACAATAACCCCCAATGTGTACAAGTTATCTTTTCATTAAACCAGCACAATCAAGACTCGGCATTCTACATATAGCCAGACCCACCACCAAAGGTTTATGAATACATAGCAGTGCAAGCAGCACTAATAAAACTACTTAATGTGCGCCTCTCATCTACATATTATGGAAGAGCAATTTAAGGAGCTGAGTTAATATTCATGAGAGATGATACCTTTGAAGACAGTAACAACCCATGCCCCATGTATAATATTCTCCAAGTACCTCAGTTATGTCACTTGTTCCCGAGTGATAATAGGATACAATCCTCATGCAATAGTGTCCAGCCCAGAAAATGGCCACCATCTCTGTAGGCAATATCTGCTTCTTAAGTCATTAAGGGCTAAGCATGCTCTTCAAGAAGATGAACTCTATGTTTTTTTCCCACAGTTACAGTTCAATTTTGTTTTGTATCCATGTCTGCTTATTGTATCACATTGTTTGAATTTGCTGCCCAAACACTTTTTTTTGTATCTTCTTTCCTACATTTCTTTCTCCCTTCATAGCATCAATTTAGGAACGTGCAAACAACTTTTGTACTTTATGTCAATATGCACTATCTCTTTGTAAAATATTTTTTGTAAAAAATAAAAAAAGTAAATAAAAAAATATATATATATATCATAGGTAACAAGTTTCAAATAAATTATAAATATTAGAATTGAATTATACAAATGATAAAAAAATCTAGTGGTTGGAAATTTATCTGAAAATCTTTATGGCCAGATTCAATAAATGCCTTATTCTTGTGTGTGAGATACAGAGATTTGTTGTCTAAACTTATAGTTATGATTGTAATTCTACTTTTGATAACGGTCAAAATTTATTATACAGCATATTGGGTCTTATTTAATAATAACATCGCTTAATGTGCACAGTTGTGATCCATTACCACCAATGAGGTAATGGATAGCACTCTGTAGGAATACAGTGGATGAAAGGGGGAGTTACACTGGTCTGGAAAGATAACCGTGATTCCTTTGAGCCCCGTAATTGGGGTAGAGTTACACTATGCTGTGCTACTGGGTTTTTTTGTCCATTAAACAGTAGCAAATGAGAGTATTGATGCTCGAAAATGACCAATGTGGGCAATCTTTGACATAAATGTGGTACCTATTATTCAATACATAGGTAGTTTGGCTGTTAGGTCCAGGTGTTGGTACATATTTCTGAGGGCATTTGCTACATGTGTCTGGCCTCTGGATTTAAATGTGTAAGATGTATCATCACTTGTGAAAAAATAATGTATGGTTGAAACCTTGTTATTTTTACTCAAAGACTGCAACACTGCAATGAATAAATAAATCTTATTTCTGTACATCCTGTCTCATGAAGTTGTGCTTTCTTCTCCTCTTCCCAGAGAAGGATGCCGCATTGAGAATGTGATGAAGAATATCAAATGCAGAAAGTATGCTTTCAACATGATTCAGCTGCTGACATTCCCAAAGTACTACAGACCTCCAGAAGGGACATACGGAAAAGTTACCAATTAAATAAATGCAGATTGTCTCACTGCGACACTGTGCAAGGCACAGGCTGGATAAGTTAGTGTAGTAGTGTAACATTCCTCTGACCATAGGGAAGATTTGTCACTGGAGCCGGTATTGATGTTTAGTTGAGGCAGCAATCTGCAAATAAACAGTTTCCATGCACAACTGCATTAATCAGTTGTAAACACATGTCGTGTAATTGTCTGCCACAACAGGGGATTGCAAGTCAATACCAGAACCCCAATTTCAGGCTGTTTTTGTATTTTAGGAAAGAATATTACAGGGAAACAAGTGGCCTTGTAATGATAAACAGACAGGCATTCATATTTCTATCGGTTCTAATCTCTCCACACTGTAAGCCAAGGTATAAAAAGGTATAAGCCAATGTCTACTGTTATGTTTACAATATATCTCATTAGTGCAAACACTAGGTGAATACAATGACAAAATGAAGCACACAACATTGCTGCCATCTGTAAATAATTCTCAACTATTTATTTGTTATCAAACAAGGGGGGAAAAAAAGAGCACTCTCATTGGATTGGGTTTTATTCCCTGCGTACACTACCTACTACATCAACATTCAGTTAATTGAAGCCTGATCTCAATTAAAATCTAATTTATATATTCAAGAATGGCAGCTGATGAAATCCCAGCATTACTATAGTATATCACGAAGGTTCAAAATGGGCCATATGTAATTATATGGATACTAAATGCACAAAGTAGCATGGTTATGTTACAAAACCGAAGGGTATATTGTTCAGGTGTTTTTATGTCTTTGTTTCTTTTGCAAATTGTAGGAGTTTATGTAGTTTTGAATCCAGTGGATTGTTTTATTACTTTTATATATAGTTTTATACCTATAGGCTGGTTTAAAAAAAGATGGCTATGGGTAGTAACTCCAGCTGGTACCTGGAGCCCTGTGTAACCCTGTCTGTGGCATTTATACAGTCCCCTTTGAAGCCAGAAGCATGTTGCTCGCTGTTTTGTGAATGTCAGAAGGAATGCTTTCCTCTTCATGCCATTCGTGCTAGCATTCATGCACACATTATGTTTCTGTCATATTTAATATGGTTGAATGTATTATTCAAAATTTGGATGTTGTGTATGTTTTTACCATTTCCATGTATTCAGTTTTATATGTAACCATTACTCATTGTACACCATGTGTATATGCAGTGTTTTTACTTTAATTTAAATAAATGTGTTTTGGGTTTTTTTTATATCATTTTGTGGTTCTGCCTTCTTATGCTCCAGAAAACATATCAAATGATCACATCAAGAACTGTTTCTGTAACCCTAATATTTACCAAGCCTGCCATTTTCAGTATGAATTATGTTTACATTATCATTTATATTGGAGATCAGTTGGCTGATTAGTGTTCACCTTACATTCAGGTGACGGTAAATGACAAAATAAACTGAGTTGTTTAAATTATTATTATTATAATTTTATTTATAAGGCACCACAAGTGTTTTGCAGCGCTGTACAAAGGAACAGTACAGGGAGACAAAACTTAGTATTACATTGAATAAATAACAAAAATAGAGTACAGGTAAAGAGCGCCACAGTTCAATACACATTACAGCTTAAATATAAAGTAGTGAGGACTCAATCAAAATACAACTAGAGGCTTGTGGCCAATGATGGAGATGAGCATATGCGGACAGAGATGGTCACTGAGTATGGGAGAGCTGTGAGTGACATGTGAAGAGAAGAGGGCTTTGACAACAGGAGGGAAGAGAATCTAGTAGGAAGGGGAGACAGACAGATTACATGAGGTTGAAGCCAGTGGGCGGTGGCTAGATAGTAGGATGTAAGCAGGCACGGGGTCGGAGAACCAGCCTCAGGACTAGTTTATGCAGAGAAAGGGTATGCTTTGATGAATACAGGGTTAGTTTTCAGTGCCTGTTTGAAGCTTTGCAGGGTCAGGGAGAGTCTAATGGAGCGAGGGAATGCGTTCCACTGAAGGGGTGCAGCAAGGGCAAAATGTTTGGCAAACAAACTGTATGGCTTTATTTACTAAGATGGGAGTTCTATTGAAGATAGGATGTTGCCCATAGCACCAATTAGATTCTATCTATTATCTTCTAGAACAGTGGTTCTCATTCTCGGTCCTCAGGACCCCCCAACAGTGCACGTTTTCCAGGTCACCCGACAGGTGTGCAGGTGCACTCATTATTTACTGACACATTTTAAAAGATCACAGGTGGAGCTAATTATTTCACCTGTTGTGTGGCGACCTGGAAAACATGCACTGTTGGGGGGTCCTCAGGACCAAAGTTGAGAACCACTGTTCTGGAAGTTGCTAAATAAATAAGAAGTAGATTCTCATTGGTTGCCCATAACAACATCCAATCTTCAATAGAACTCCTATCTTAGTTACTAAACCCCTATAGTTGTAGGTAGATGCTTAGAGGTGCAAGTATAAACTGTAACATGCAAAGAAAATAATTAAACATACATCGGCACATCTCTTTTCACATGTCTGAAAGAGAACATATAAAAGCTAGGGATGGCCATTGGTGCATTTCCCATTGATGGTCATTATTGATGGTGCCATTGAGTGGTAATCTGGTAATATGGTTTGAATCCATCTGCAGTGGAACGTCAATGGTTTCATCTACCAATGGTTAGCCTTGCTTTACAAATCATTAAATTGTGGTATAAAGAGGGGATGCAGTTACAATCCTGGAGGTCGGAATCCTGGCGTTCAAAATGCCAACGCCGGAATCCCGACCGCCGAAAACTTGACACTTTCTCTCTCTATGGATGTCCACGACACCCATAGAGGGAGAATAAGTTAGTGTGCCGAGCGTAGCGAGCCACCGGGCCTGCTTCATGGCGAGCGCAGGGAGCCCACAAGGGGGTGGGGGGTGGGCGATCCAGTCCCCCCTTGTCGGGATTTCGGCGGTCAGGATTCCGGCGTCAGGATTTTGAACACCGGGATTCTGACCTCTGGGATTTAGTACCAATCCCGTAAGGAGAGCCTAGTGCATATTTAAAAGGGAGTGTCAGGGAGCGGAACTATGCTCAGTATCCCGCCACCTTGGATACAAAATAGTTGCTTGTGTTGGGAAGCCATCTGCTTCTCCACCATTGATGGAAAAAGTATTTAACATAGATATGGTCATAGATAATCAGTGACTCTGAGTCATTAATGGCCAACGGTCTCTAATGACTGCAGTATTGTTATCAGACATAGCTCTCTAATAAATTTTACTTTATACATTTTGTTTACATTCTATTGTATATCACTGTGTATACTGTACCACAACTACATTATGTGTTAGAGATAGCAAAGATCCTTAATACATATAACATCCATTCTGTCAAAGTATGAAAAATAAAAGAATACATATTTCATATATACACACACACGCACCCACACACATGTACACATATATACTTATTAACAACATTTGTTTTGTGTCATTGTAATCAAATACTAAGACATTTCCAGATAATTATTTACAGATTTGTTTTGTGCACACAGTACACTAAGGAGGCAGTTTTAAAACACACACATATGTTTATATAAATATATATATAAATGGGGGGGACCCCTTCCTGCGCTAATGAAATAGGAGCAGCACCTCTGAAGGGTCTTCTGTTAGACAAGACCCAGACAATAGAAATGGAAAAAGAGGGGGTATCAGAGTGCGCTAGTATACAATCGATGTAGATTTAAACATTTGATATTTAATATAAATATAAAACGTACAAATATATGTACAATGTACAGGAATAAAACAAGCCCTTATTAGGGTATCACAAGTATACAAATGATGAACATAAATAATTGCTGTTCAATTCAGAAGATCTTGATCACAGTTAGCCCAACGCGTTTCGTCATGTCATGACTTCATCAGGGGCGGACATTGCAATCAGCAGTGACTATGTGTGTCCTATATACAATTTGTCTGGAGCTTGATGCCTCAGAATCAATCCGGTGTACTTTCAGCAATCGAAAAGAGACAAGGAATGGTCCTAGTATAGTGTAAACTGTCAAGGATTTTGCCAGATGAACAGAATTAGCAGAGAGATCTGGAGCAATAACCTGCAGCAGGGGTTCACCAGTATGAGTCTTTAACAAGTATTTAACATTGGTCATAGATAATCAGTGACTCTGAGTCATTAATGGCCAACGGTCTCTAATGACTGCAGTATTGTTATCAGACATAGCTCTCTAATAAATTTTACTTTATACATTTTGTTTACATTCTACTGTATATCACTGTGTATACTGTACCACAACTACATTATGTGTTAGAGATAGCAAAGATCCTTAATACATATAACATCCATTCTGTCAAAGTATGAAAAATAAAAGAATACATATTCCATATATACACACACACACGCACCCACACACACACATGTACACATATATACTTATTAACAACATTTGTTTTGTGTCATTGTAATCAAATACTAAGACAATTCCAGATAATTATTTACAGATTTGTTTTGTGCACACAGTACACTTAGGAGGCAGTTGTAAAACACACACATATGTTTATATAAATATATATATATATATATACACCAATAAGAAAAAAATATATATATAGAAAGGAGAAAGAACCGTCACTCAGGGCTTACTTGAGCTTCAATAACAACAGCTTCCTCCGTTGCCGTAGGTAGGGTGGCTGCATGGGACACACAGCCAGCAATGTAGGTAGTGGGGATACAAAGGTACTCGGAGACTGAGCAAGGTGAAGCATATGGACCAAGTTTTAATCCATACTATGAAGGCCTGTCTACGTTTCGGGGGTCAAGCCCCCGTCGTCAGGACAAATAGGCGAGTGTATACACAGGATCCTGATGACGAGATTAAAAGTCTCGAAATGTTGATATAAGAAACAGGTCTTATTCTTTTCAAGTCGCCGGAATGCCACCTGATATTCTGTCTTAAATAGTGGAATCTATGGGGTTACCAGAGGAAGGCACCTGGTGCCATTGCCAGGAACTGAGCTGTGGAATGCCGGCCTAACATTGTTTATGGTACTTGTGAGTTATCCGGGCTCCCGATTTTTTGATTGTATGCCTTAAGTTAAGGCATACAATCCGATGCGATGCGATACGATATCGCATCGCATCGCATCCGACCATCGGATGCGATGACCCGATTTTTCCATAGGAATCAATGTTAAAATGATTCCTATGGAAAAAGGGGTCCTTTTCATACCCCTACTATCCAAGTGGGCATGGAGTTGGATATAAACCTGTGGCGAGCGTAGCGAGCCACCGAGCCCGAAGCGTGGCGAGCGAAGCGAGCCCCGCGAGGGGACGGTATTCCGTGTCCCCTCGCGGGGCTCGCTACGCTCGCCACGCTTCGGGCTCGGTGGCTCGCTACGCTCGCCACAGGTTTATATCCAACTCCATGCCCACTTGGATAGTAGGGGTATGAAAAGGACCCCTTTTTCCCATTGAATTCCATGTTAAAATGGACTCAGTCCATTTTAACATTGATTCCTATGGAAAAATCGGGTCATCGCATCGCATCGCATCCGATGGTCGCATGCGATGCGATGCGATGTCCTGATCCGACCCGATTTTAAAATCGGACGCCCGGATAACTCACAAGTACCTTGTTTATATATATATATATATATATATATATATACATATATATATATATATATATATATATATATATATATATATATATATATAGACATTGTAGGGGCTCTGCACACACTAAATTAACTGATAATAAATAGTGGAGATTTGGTTCATGAATTGATCAATGCATTTAAGCCTGCAGCCCCCTTCACGGGACCCCACTTTTCTGCAGGTCCTAACACTATTGCTCAAAATGGCTACAATACACATAGCTATCACATCAATGTTTGATTCCAGGCATGCTATCTGGTCTAAAGCTCACAGCACACTATGCTTTTATAGGTGAGCAGCTACCAACACACCTGTCACTAATCACCTAGGGAACTGGTTAACATGAGCTATGCACTATAGGTTAAAACAGGGTGCATGAGAGAATGTGACCACAATAAGACTAATTAAAAGAATTTATCTAATAAACAATATATACACTAAACATCGGCACTCGCCTTTCCTAGTTTTGGGGGGCCCTATGGCTTGTGACCACATTGTTTAAACAGACATTGTAGGGGCTCTGCACACACTAAATTAACTTATAATAAATAGTGGAGATTTGGTTCATGAATTGATCAATGCATTTAAGCCTGCAGACCCCTTCACGGGACCCCACTTTTCTGCAGGTCCTAACACTATTGCTCAAAATGGCTACAATACACATACTGTAGCTATCACATCAATGTTTGATTCCAGGCATGCTATCTGGTCTAAAGCTCACAGCACACTATGCTTTTATAGGTGAGCAGTTACCAACACACCTGTCACTAATCACCTAGGGAACTGGTTAACATGAGCTATGCGCTATAGCAGTGTTTTTCAACCAGTGTGCCGTGGCACACTAGTGTGCCTTGAGCTGTTCTCAAGTGTGCCCCCACATCTAGAAATGCCCAAACCCATTTACAGCCACCACCAGTTCAAATTTTATTTACTGGTCTCTTCTTTTCATGTAAAGGGCCAATGTATTTTATTTTTGTGACCTGTGGGGACCAGTGTGATTATTTTTAATGTGGGGGCCTTTAATGTGGGGGCCAATAGGTTTTTTTTCCCTGTGGTGGCCAATGTGTTCTGCCCTGTGGGGATCTTAGGGTGTGCCTTGGCAATTTTAAAGTCTTATTTAGTGTGCCGCAAGGTAAAAAGGTTGAAAATCACTGCGCTATAGGTTAAAACAGGGTGCATGAGAGAATGTGACCACAATAAGACTAATTAAAAAAATGAATCTAATAAACAATATATACACTAAACATTGGCACTCACCTTTCCTAGTTTTGGGGTGCCCTATGGCTTGTGACCACATTGTTTAAACAGACATTGTAGGGGCTCTGCACACACTAAATTAACTGATAATAAATAGTGGAGATTTGGTTCATGAATTGATCAATGCATTTAAGCCTGCAGCCCCCTTCACGGGACCCCACTTTTCTGCAGGTCCTAACACTATTGCTCAAAATGGCTACAATACACATAGCTATCACATCAATGTTTGATTCCAGGCATGCTATCTGGTCTAAAGCTCACAGCACACTATGCTTTTATAGGTGAGCAGTTACCAACACACCTGTCACTAATCACCTAGGGAACTGGTTAACATGAGCTATGCGCTATAGCAGTGTTTTTCAACCAGTGTGCCGTGGCACACTAGTGTGCCTTGAGCTGTTCTCAAGTGTGCCCCCACATCTAGAAATGCCCAAACCCATTTACAGCCACCACCAGTTCAAATTTTATTTACTGGTCTCTTCTTTTCATGTAAAGGGCCAATGTATTTTATTTTTGTGACCTGTGGGGACCAGTGTGATTATTTTTAATGTGGGGGCCTTTAATGTGGGGGCCAATAGGTTTTTTTTCCCTGTGGTGGCCAATGTGTTCTGCCCTGTGGGGATCTTAGGGTGTGCCTTGGCAATTTTAAAGTCTTATTTAGTGTGCCGCAAGGTAAAAAGGTTGAAAATCACTGCGCTATAGGTTAAAACAGGGTGCATGAGAGAATGTGACCACAATAAGACTAATTAAAAAAATGAATCTAATAAACAATATATACACTAAACATTGGCACTCACCTTTCCTAGTTTTGGGGTGCCCTATGGCTTGTGACCACATTGTTTAAACAGACATTGTAGGGGCTCTGCACACACTAAATTAACTGATAATAAATAGTGGAGATTTGGTTCATGAATTGATCAATGCATTTAAGCCTGCAGCCCCCTTCTTGGGACCCCACTTTTCTGCAGGTCCTAAAACTATTGCTCAAAATGGCTACAATACACATAGCTATCGCATCAATGTTTGATTCCAGGCATGCTATCTGGTCTAAAGCTCACAGCACACTATGCTTTTATAGGTGAGCAGTTACCAACACACCTGTCACTAATCACCTAGGGAACTGGTTAACATGAGCTATGCACTATAGGTTAAAACAGGGTGCATGAGAGAATGTGACCACAATAAGACTAATTAAAAAAATCAATCTAATAAACAATATATACACTAAACATTGGCACTCACCTTTCCTAGTTTTGGGGTGCCCTATGGCTTGTGACCACATTGTTTAAACAGACATTGTAGGGGCTCTGCACACACTAAATTAACTGATAATAAATAGTGGAGATTTGGTTCATGAATTGATCAATGCATTTAAGCCTGCAGCCCCCTTCTTGGGACCCCACTTTTCTGCAGGTCCTAACACTATTGCTCAAAATGGCTACAATACACATAGCTATCAGATCAATGTTTGATTCCAGGCATGCTATCTGGTCTAAAGCTCACAGCACACTATGCTTTTATAGGTGAGCAGTTACCAACACACCTGTCACTAATCACCTAGGGAACTGGTTAACATGAGCTATGCACTATAGGTTAAAACAGGGTGCATGAGAGAATGTGACCACAATAAGACTAATTAAAAAAATCAATCTAATAAACAATATATACACTAAACATCGGCACTCACCTTTCCTAGTTTTGGGGTGTCCTATGGCTTGTGACCACATTGTTTAAACAGACATTGTAGGGGCTCTGCACACACTAAATTAACTGATAATAAATAGTGGAGATTTGGTTCATGAATTGATCAATGCATTTAAGCCTGCAGCCCCCTTCACGGGACCCCACTTTTCTGCAGGTCCTAACACTATTGCTCAAAATGGCTACAATACACATAGCTATCACATCAATGTTTGATTCCAGGCATGCTATCTGGTCTAAAGCTCACAGCACACTATGCTTTTATAGGTGAGCAGTTACCAACACACCTGTCACTAATCACCTAGGGAACTGGTTAACATGAGCTATGCACTATAGGTTAAAACAGGGTGCATGAGAGAATGTGACCACAATAAGACTAATTAAAAAAATTAATCTAATAAAAAATATATAAACTAAACATTGGCACTCACCTTTCCTAGTTTTGGGGTGCCCTATGGCTTGTGACCACATTGTTTAAACAGACATTGTAGGGGCTCTGCACACACTAAATTAACTGATAATAAATAGTGGAGATTTGGTTCATGAATTGATCAATGCATTTAAGCCTGCAGCCCCCTTCACGGGACCCCACTTTTCTGCAGGTCCTAACACAGTTACCACCTGGTCGAGGGGATCACCAAAAAGGGAAAATATCTATTTACATAAACATGCTCCACACTATCCTCTCGTTAAGGCCATGGAGCGCCACTGTGTTCAATTGATGGATCCATGTCACCTCCAAATTCAGGAGACGTTTGACCCTATCACCACCACGGTTAGATGACCATGTATTTTAATGTTTCTAAGGGGTGATTCAAATCCCTAAAGTGAATGGCCACAGGCTGGTCTGACTTCTTGCCTGATAGTGCTGCCTTAATCGCAGAGCGATGCATGCCCATCCTTTCTTTGAATTTCCTTGAAGTCATAACTATGTAGTAAAGACCACAAAGGCAAATTATTACATAAACCACAAATTGAGTATCGCATGTGAGAACATGTCTAATCTGGTATTCTTTCAGAGAATGCGGGTGCCTAAATTTATTAGAGGCAATCATAAACTTGCACGTCACACATCGGGGACATTTATTACACCCCGGCTTTTAAAACATCACATTAGTTTGACCCTCGGGGTTGAAACCCGTAATATGGGAATGGACAAGTCTATCCCTCAAGTTGCGGCCCCTGGTATAGCAAGCCAAGGGTCACACATCTCTAAAAGCAGGCAGATTCTTGTCAGTGTCTACAATAGGCCACAGCGCCCTGCTCGCAATGGGAATTTGAGAGGGGGGGATGATGACTACTCGATAGTAAAAGAGTATTCCTATCGGTGGGTTTTCTAAGCACTGATGTCTGAATCTTCCCCTCAGATAGTGAAATTTGTACATCAAGGAAATCAATAGTCTCACCACTTGATTTAAATGTAAATTTGATTGGCGTGTCTGCCGCATTGATTTCCTCCATCACAATAGTGAATAGCTCCACCCCTCCATTCCATAACATAAACAGATCATCGATGTATCTGCAGAACGTCCGGATGTGTTGGCCAAATCGATGTTTAAAAAATAACTCATTTTCAAAATTAAACATGAAAGCATTGGCATAAGCTGGGGCGATTGCCACTCCCATTGCACACCCGGACGTCTGCAGATACATCTTGCCGTCAAATAAAAAATAGTTTTTAGTAAGTACTAGTTCCAACAATCTTAGATATAATGGAATGTTGAAATCAAAGCTGGGTAGACCGTTGAGCAACTCGCACATGGCGGAAAGCCCCTGTGCGTGTGGGATGGATGTGTATAAACTACACACATCCATAACGCACATAATCGTGTGATTGTGCAGAACTTCAGAATTGGAAATCACATTCAAAAAACTTGTGGTGTCCTTAAGGAAACACGGTTGGGCAGTTACATGAGGCTGAATGAGCATATCCAATAATTGCGATACTGGTTGGTATAGACTCCCCCTGGCAGAGATGATGGGTCTGCCAGGAGGATTCACCAGGGCTTTATGGATTTTAGGAAGGGAATATAGGCCCGGTATTACTGGTTACTTCACTTTAAGTGCAATAGCACACTAAGCATCTAGCAAACCATCCTTGACCGCACCATGAATCAATGCAAAAAGCTCACGTTGAAACCCCTTAGTGGGATCTGAAGATAATTCCCAATATACAGAACTATCAGCTAACTGCCGGTGCAATTTCTGGCGCCAATTCACTGCTATATAAGGTAACACTATGTTCTGTTATGTTGTGTATGCTTTTTGCCTCTTGATAAAGGGGTATATTCCCCGAAACGAGCCATTGAGGCTATGCATTAAAAATTTCTTCATGTTGGAGATGCTGCAGTGACGTGTTGTTCCTGGGGGACCGTTTGGATGTCTGGGAGCCTAGCTTTATGTATATATATATATATATATATATATATATATATATATATATATATATATATATATATAGAGGCGAATAGCCGGCACTTGCTTTCACAGGATCTTGTAGGGGTGGTGCCTGAACGGAACAGGGTATATACAGGCGAAAGACGGCACTCACCCACCTTCAACAAATCACAGGAGCTCAAATGTGCATTTGCAACGTTTCGGGTTAATAATAATAATAATAATAATAATGATATTTATATAGCACTTTTCTCCCAATAGGACTCAAAGTGCTTCACACATTGTCTTTACAGCTCGAAATACAAAACAAGCTTAACAGTAGATGTCAGTGAAATGCTTGAGTAAATAAGTATGTCTTTAGTCTATTTTTAAAGGATTCTATAGTGGGCGATTCTCGCACTGTGCGAGGAAGAGAGTTCCACAGAGTTGGAGCAGCAAAGTTGAAAGCTCGACCCCCAGATGAATTCAGGGAGATTCTGGGTACTGTTAGTAGTCCTTCTTCAGTGGATCGTAGTAATCGAGTAGGACAGTAAGGGATCAGCAGCTGTTGCAGGTACCTTGGGCCCTGGTCATGTAGGGCCTTGAAAGTGAGTAAGCCAATCTTGAAAACGATTCGCCATTTTACAGGTAGCCAGTGAAGGGCGTAGAGAATGGGAGTTATGTGGCAGGAGCGGGGCTGGTTAGTTAATAGTCTGGCGGCTGCATTTTGTACCAGCTGCAAGCGGTGCAATTCTTTTGCTGGAAGACCCAGGTAGAGAGCATTGCAGTAGTCTAGTCGTGATGATATAAATGCATGTATGACTTTAGGAAGGTCTTCTGAGGGAATTAAATGCTTGATTCTGGCTATGTTTCTCAGATGAAAGAATGAGGATTTGATTGTGGCTGACACCTGATGTTTAAGTGTCAGGCCATTATCCAGGACAACACCAAGATTCCGCACATGATCAGAGTTTTTTAATGCTGTGCCCCCCAGCTTAAGACCTGTCAGTTGGCTATGCTGCCGTCTTGTCCTGTGATTTATCATCAGGACTTCTGTTTTATCTGGGTTCAGTCTCAGCCAACTGGCACTCATCCACTCCTGGAGCTCAGCTAGGCAGCCATTTAAGGTTGTTATTGTGTTAACGGTGCCTGGAGCAAAGGACAGGTACAGTTGGGTATCATCTGCATAGCAGTGGTAGACCAGGCCGTGACGTCTGATTATGTCACCAAGTGGAAGCATGTATACTGCAAAAAGCATGGGAGATAGTATAGAGCCCTGTGGGACACCACAAGACAACGGCACTGGTGGTGAAGAGTATACTCCCGATACTCCTTTTATTAAACCCGTCGTCAGGCAGTACTGGCAGTTGAAGGTGGGTGAGTGCCGTCTTTCGCCTGTATATATATATATATATATATATATATATGTGTGTGTGTGTGTGTGATTACATATATATATATATATATATATATATAATCTTGTTAAGTACAGATTGCTGTGTATACCATCAGTGCTTCGACACCCCATACAATAAGTTTGCTATGTAGAATGAAATGCCAAATAGGTACGGAAAGAAAACAACCTCCTGATCTAGTATGTGCCAGAATTTGGAATATATAGAACTATCTTTTTATATCCTATTACAGTATGTATACACTTTATTTGAGTGGTACTGTATTTTAGTGGATTTTCAAAACTACAGTTCTAAACTCATTAACAGGTAAACATTGATGAGTTTGCACAGTCTTTTTGTATATGAGAGAAAAGCAGTTTAAAAACTCTCGTACGTAGCAGTATTCAAAAAAATGCAGATTTTTGGCAGAGCAGAGAAGTCGAGCAGAGATCAGGGAAGAAGTGTGTGCAAAAGCTCAGTTTTGGTAATGTAAATCTGATAAAATCAGGGTTGCCAACTTTCTGGCTGTCAGGGAAAGCTAAGGGTGACATCTGGTCCCTGCAGACACCCCACCCCCCCAGGGTGTTTTGCGGGGTCCACAGAGATTTTTAACAGTCTGTACCGGCTAAAACCCCTTGTACCGATTGTACTAGTTTTTTTAGCTGCAGCGATTGATATGCGCCTCCTCCCTTCACTTCTCTCTCAGCCAAGGAGGCCATGGGGACTCTGGGAGGTATAGTTTTCGACACCCCCGACTGCTACCCGGGAAGCCTGAGGAGGAGCCGATGGACAGGACTACAACTCCCAAGGTGCACCATGGGGCTTTGTTGTGCTCGCCATGCTGTCTGAGTCCGGCCAGTCGGGATCCTGACGTCAGGCTAATGACTGTAGGGATCCCGACTGTCAGAACCATATACCACACACGACTAGGCTGGGAAGCAATGGCAGAGCTGATAACAGGAGAATGCACATCAAGAAATTGGAGCTCCGGTAAACATGAAGTAAACGGTAAACATGAAGTAAACATAGCCTTGAGGCGAGGAATAGCAACAGCATGGCAGGCAAATGAACACCATCAATCATCATTGTGCAAAAGCTGGCAAAGATAGTTGGTTGTGGCTGAGGCACATGTCATTTTCTTATATTGTGTAACCCTAATCAAGGATGTCATCAATAATGATGTCACAACGGTATCCATGCTCTATGCAATATCAGAATACCACAATGCTAATGCATATGCCATAACGCATTTGGAGGAAGGCAAACCTGCTGATGATTCCTTGTCCAATTGGAAATCCACATTTGCCATCCAGAGTGATAAATAGCTTTGCTTTTGGCATCTCAGTTCTTGCTCTACAGTTCTGAGAGGGTGATGCTATTCCAACAGAACTTTGTTCAGATGCACAGACTCAATGCAAATGCATACTGAAGCATCTTCTTTACAGTAGCAACCACGTCTGACACACAAGAGATTGCTTCTACCACTAGATGTGAACCCCGACAAGAGTAATGGTGCTGAATGCTATTGTGTGATTTAACTCTGTCCTTTATGGTCAGAGATACACATCTGGGAGCAAGTACTGTGAAAACAGTCTCATCTACACACATGAGATAGGCAAGTCTATCAGCAATGTATTTTAACTCTGGAACATCTGTTGAATAATATTCACATCAGCAATAATTAAACCCAGTTTATTGCATCCAACAAATCGATAAGCGGTTTCTAGTGGACTATATAATCTACATGCAATAGGATTTATTGTCATGTTGTACAGAAATAGTGATGTCAGTTAGGTAACTCTGGGCTAATTCAGGGGCAGATTTATTAAGCTTGGAGAAGAGATAAACTGGAGATAAAGCGGAGAAAAGGTAAAAGGAGATAAAGCACCAGCCAATCAACTCCCAACTGTCTTTTTCAAACACAGCTGATTGGCTGGTGCTTTATCTCCTTTTACCTTTTCTCCGCTTTATCTCCAGTTTATCTCTTCTCCAAGCTTAATAAATGGGCCCCACAGCTAGCTTCACAGATTGAAGGAAATAGGTAGGACTTAAACTGTGGTTGCATTGCAAAAAATATGATCACAGTCTAAGAGACGACAGGTGCGTTGAAAAAGCATTGCGGGGTATCGGCCGTGCGTCTTCGGGCATGGTTCAGACAACAGAGAAGTTTCCACAAATTGTTATGGTTTGATTTGACCATTTGTAAAAAGGTAATTTTTGTGAGGTGCTTAAGGTCAGCAGTGGTGCTTACCTACCAACAGTGGTCCAAGGAGGGGAAAACCATGAGTCATCAATGGAGTGTTGAGTGGTCAAAAGCTCATTGATACAAAAGGTCAAAGAAGTCTATTCCACCTGACATAAACCACCGGAAGGGCCACTTGTGTCTCAAATACAGGAATTTCTTAGAATGGTGACAGGAGTAATATGTCATGTCACACAGAAAAGCAAACCATGCTGCATAGCCAGTATGAGTTCTCATGCTTACTCGTGTCTATCATTGACCACCTACATGAGCACACGTACATGTGTTTCATTTACCTAGGAAAGAGATGGCACCAGAATGCACTGCAGAAAAGTTGAGAAACTGTGTTTGGTCATTTATATGAACTACATACCTAAACATTGTTGCTAGGTAGGTAAATCCTTTCATGGCAATGCTATTAACCCAGTGGAAGTGACCTCTTATATTACCTGCCACAGTGCATGGATTGTTCATTGGGAAATATGATGAAGTGTTTAAGTAGTTACCCTGGCCTCCGGTTTCACCAGATCTCATCCTCTCTGTTGCCGTGTTTACTAGAACAACTAATTTGAACGGCGTTGACTCCATCTAGCAGCTTACAGGATTTAATGAGTTTCCTAGTAATGTTCTAGTACTAGATACCACATGACCTGCAGAGGTCTTGTAGAGTCTATGCCTTGTTGTGGTGGCACATGGAGGAGTCACAGTATATTAGAGAGGTGGTCATAAAGTTTGGCTTAACGGTGCATACTGCAACTTGCTAACTGATTTGGATTCCCCTTCTTTTATCTAAAATATAAACCTCAACAATGTACAGGCCTTTAATGGATCTTATAAAAAATGGTACTGGAGTGGGGCGCTTCCAAGATGGTACCCACTGCCAAACTATGGCATCTCCAAGCAGCTATTGTGGCTGTGAAGGAATATGTAGATACAGAAGCAAGTAGAGATCCTGATGTGAAAGAGATTGGATTCCGGGAAGAAAGAGAGCAGCTTAGTAGACAGAATTGGAGGGGTGCTTGTGAAGCCAAAGAATCTGTTGAACACTGAAGAAGTGCGAGAGTGGCCAGAGCACTTAGTTGGTCAAAGGTTAGTCCTGCTGCAGCAGAGAGAAGGCACTGTGTGATCATCCCAAAAGACATGATAGAATCTCCCAATTCTGAATAGGCAGTGGTGCAAGAGAGTCAGAACCACAGATCTGAGGGAAAATGATGGGGAGAGAGACCAGGGCAGCACCATTCCTTTATATAAACTAACAGATCTATCTAACTAGCCTTTGAAAGAACCCATATCTTGTTGTGACGGTCCAGTTACACAGATCTGGTAAAGGCACCCCAATAAGTTATAGAACCTTCTGGAACAGCCACATGCATTTCTTGTCTCATTAAAGGTAAGTCCTTTCCCTGAGTTGGCTGCTTCCATGCATAGGAAAATTGTATGTGAATGCGAACAGAGAAGGCCTCACACAAAAATTAGTTGGGCAGGGTCAGCTGCAAGCAGCTCACCTGTACTCCATCTGCTAGAAAGAAGTTACCCGAAGCTGCACTATGCCTTATATACTTTCCTGTTGTTAGTTTAAATGTGAAACATGCATCTAAGTAAAGACAAATCGGGGCCATTTCCTATATATACCTAAGGACTGCGCATTTCAATATACTTCATATTCTGTGGCTTCTGTGATACACTTAGGTCAACATGCATTGGGTCGACACCTGAAGGTCGACATGGCTTATGTCGACACATGGAATAGGTCGACATGCCTAAGGTCAACATGGTTGGAAGGTCGACACAAGCATTAGGTCAACAGTCGAAAGGTTGACATGAGTTTTTCACTTTTTTTGGTCCGGAATGTCAACATGGTCAGCATGGACACCGTACCACATCCCCTCACATGGCTCACTGTGCTCGCCATGCTTTGGGTACGGTGCCTTGAGTTGCATATACAGTACAGGTTGAGTATCCCTTATCCAGAAGCCTACCAGGGACACTGGCACTACTGGGCACATGATATGTAACTGCCACTAAATATGTGCAAGAAAATGATTGCTTGGCATTCACATTCAGTGCCTGAGATAGTACACAAACTTAGTTTCATGCACAAATACAATATATTTGTGTGTATTTTATGTGTAGGATGTGTTTGTACAAAATACAGTAAATGCAAGATACCTCATTGAAATATAAAAATCCCAATGTCTTCTACAGCAGCCACAATTCAGCGATGGATTGATCCATTTAATGAAAGCTGCATGTGCTGAGGGATCCCAGGAACCGAAGGTCCCGTGTTGGAGAGATCACACCCACAAGCAGCCATTTTAAGCACATAAGGGACAGGTTAGTAACTACCACAATGGGGCAAAGGTGCTCAAACCCAGTGGCGTAACTAGCGGTAGGCAGCCCCAGCGGTGGCGGGGGGGAGCCGGGGCCACAGGGGCGCAGGTGTTGGAGAGGTGCACTTGGCAACCTTCTCCATGGCAACCCCAGCAGCAGCCCACAGGCTGTTTGACCCCTGCAGCCACCATCCCCAGGTATAGGTGGTCCTGCGCTGTCACATCTCTGAGTGACAGCGCAGTTAGCCCCTCAGCGCTCCGTTACCAGACAATTGTAGCGCTGCTTGTGGGGGGTGCCCAGCATTGAAGTGTGCTGTGCCCGCGCTCTGTACCTAGTATCAGCGTCCCTCCTGTAGTGAGTGAGGAGAGCCCCGGCGCTATATGTGCAGCCGCTCTGAGGAGACGGAGTTGGCGCTGTGTCATATGCCGGGGGAGCTGAGGACACGGAGCCTGCTGTGACATTATGCTGGGGGAGCTGTCACTCACTGTCCTACGGTGTCTCCACATAGCGCCTGCAGCGCTGTTTCATTGCCTGCCTAATAGAACCCTCCTGCTCGAGGCTGCACGGCTGTGCAAACTTCAAGCCAGCAGAGAGACCTCTGCAGGAGAAGATAAGTATAATAACTTGTTGCTGACCACTGATAGCCAGATACCATCTCCGCAGATAATCGCTGCCACACTGACCAGAGCAGCTTTTCCATCTACTCTCCGTACTAAACAGGAGAGCTCCTCCCATTCTACAGAGGTAATTTGTGTACCTAACAGCACGGACACTAATCAAGCCGGACACACCATTTGGAGATTTGTCTCCTCCAACTATGCGGGACTGGTAACTATACAAAAAGCCTTGCTTGCACAAAATTGTTGCTTTGAATGACTTTTAAATCCAGCCTCATATCAGCAAATCAAGCTATAAGAAAAGCCTCTCTATGTTAAATGTTGTGAGTCTTGTTCGTCTTTGTCTTGCAATTGCAAAATGAAATACTTATGAAGTGCACATATATGTATTATTATTGTTGATATTTTATTTATTTTTAATAAAAATTTTTACATTGTTATAAGAAACAGTGGTAATTATTGTGCTGCACACCATAGCGCTCCCTGGTAGTACATGTCAGTGCAAGCTGCATGTTTCTATCCCTTCAAGTATAATAACTGCACCAATACACCTGCACCAAGTTTGCGTGTGAGTGTGTACACCTACCCCCCCCCCCTGCAGCCTATAACCCTAACCATACACTTACACACACACACCGCAGCCTATAACCCTAACCATACACACACACCGCAGCCTACAGTATAACCCTAACCATACACACACACACCGCAGCCTATAACCCTAACCATACACACACACACCGCAGCCTATAACCCTAACCATACACAAACACCCGCAGCCTATAACCCTAACCATACACACACACACATACACCGCAGCCTATAACCCTAACCATACACTCACACAACGCAGCCTATAACCCTAACCATACACACACCGCAGCCTATAACCCTAACCATACACTCACACAACGCAGCCTATAACCCTAACCATACACTTACACACCGCAGCCTATAACACCAACCATACACACACACCACAGCCTATAACACTAACCATACATGCACACCACGCATACCACAACCCTAACCTTACACACACACACACACCGCAGCCTATAACACTAACCCCACACACACACACACACCGCAGCCTATAACCCTAACCATACACACACACACACACACCGCGGCCTATAACCCTAACCATACACACCGCAGTCTATAACCCTAACCATACACACACACACCGCAGCTTATAACCCTAACCATACACACACACACCGCAGCCTATACCCCTAACCATACACACACACCGCAGCCTATAACCCTAACCATACACACACACCGCAGCCTATAACACTAACCATACACACACCACACAACCTATAACCCTAACCATACATGCACACCACATCAGGCAGGGAAGAGGAACGGCATGGGTTTTCAAATATGGCGGTGCTAGAATGAACACCAATCCTAACCATACACCCTCTAACCCTAACCATACACACCCCGCAGGCTATAATCCTAACTACACACCCCATATCAATAGTGCAGCTCCAATCAAGCAGGTTTCCCTCCTTTATCTGCAAATTCACACAATGGCATAAACATGTACAAAGCTATTTTGAAAGATGTGCAGTAGGTTTGGTTTTTATACCATTCTTTGAATTCAAATTGTTTAAAATGTACCGTCACAACTGTGTGCCCATAACTCAGAAGCACCCTACCTGTATCCTAATATCAGCCAATCCCAGGGACATCCAAAACACAGGAGAAGGCATGTTTATTACCTACAACACTGCACAGCATCTGTCTGCATCACTCAGAAATAAACAGTATGCAGAGGTATTATTGTGTATTATATATTGTAGGGCAGGAGGCAGTAGGAAAGCTGTCAGTGACACAGTGTGAATGTGGTGGTGGTGGGTGCCGCGGACCCGGCTGGCAATGTTGCTGTTAGGGGTGGGCCTGGCCAGCTCACTCACAGTTAGGGGCATAACAGGAGGGGGAGGCGCTTCAGAAATTATTTTGGCTGGGGGGAGGGGAGAAAAATGTATAGGGCGGTATTCAATGACTTTTATCGCCAGTCACGGCGATACTGTTTTTAGATACGCCATCAATTCGCCGTGTCACCCTATCGCTTTTTTGCAGCGATTCGCCATGCATGGGGATTCGCCGGGATTCGCAGAGTCACCCTATTCAACGTGGCTGAGATTCGCCGCCCCTAACGGCGAATCTCAGCCAATCCGGCGTATCCCTAAACACAGCTCCATTACTGTAGTCAGTGTTTAAGAAATTGCAGTGAAATGCAAAAAAAATGCAAATTACCCTGAAAAAACTTCCAATACAGCAGACTGCAAAAGCTGTGTAATCTCCTCAAAGGCCAAACGAAGGAGTGAGGTGGGGAGGAGATTCATGGGTAATTGAGGTGAATCATGGGTAATAACAATGCATTGTGGGAGAAAAAAAAATACCAGAAAAAATTAAATATATATTTATATGGCACTTCTACAACCATAAAATCACACAAGGGCAGCAAATAATACTAGATTACACTTGCAGAGTTAAATTGAACACTTAAAACTAATTATTTCAGAAGTTCATATAAAAGTTCACCAAAAAAAGATGACGAGGGAAACTCGGTGAAGAACGGCGATAAGAATCAAGAAATAGATTCGCCAACTTCTCATTGAATACACTATTGGCGAATCCCAATGAAAAATCCTATTGACAAAGCCCGGCGATTTGCAGCAAATAACATATGGCGAATTGTCCTTCATTCGCCGGTCGCCATCGGCGAATATAGCTCATTGAATAGGGTGATTCACTTTTGGAGCTCCAAAAATCGCCGACACACACGAAAAAATCACAGATTCGCCATAAAACTTGGCGAATCTGCCTCATTGAATACCGCCCATAGTTACGCGCCACTGCGATTGCCGTCACAGTCCCTAACTATGATGGCAGGCATTGAATGGCATCGCAGTGGATGGAAGGATTTACCTTAGCTCTCTCTCTGTGCCACTTTCAAACAGACACTACTTCACTCCTCCCCATCCCCTGCGCGGATGTGCCTATCTAAGTCACAGCATGTAAAGTTACCAACGCCCCGTCCCGCCCAAACTCTACAACAACTATTAAGCAGCTGAGGTAGTCCGTGAAGGCAGCACAGTGACAGCAGCCGGCAGCATGCCGTCTGACCATAGTGACTAGAGGTGTCAGACGGTCATACCAGCCAGGGCTGCCTGCTTTGCTGCTGCTGCTCTAGTCTTGTTAATGCAGACCCCGACTGGTTGCCGCTGTCTCTCAAAGTCCTGTCATGGGGTCGGTCTGGACTGGAGTCCAATGCAGCTTCTCCCCACACTCAATGCTCACTCTCCCTCAGTCCTGTCTTGTGTTGGCGCTGCACTCACTGCTGCAAGTGCCTGGTGAGAATGGAGGACTGCGGCTACTTCTGCTCCTCCTCCGAGGAGAAAACGCCCGGTGGCAGATACAGAATGCAGACCAGGCCATCCCCTGTGAACTAAAGTAAGTTTATTTGTACTGGTGCACTAGCAGGCTGGCTAGCCTGCAGGTTCGGTCACCCTGACCATGCGAACAGCGCAGACACTACTGCAGTGGTGGTTACACACAGACTTGTCACCAGTCTCTCTCTCTCAGAGGGCCAGATTCTCTAAGTTTCAAAAGTGATAAAATGGAGAGTGATAAGCAGCCAACCAACCAGCTCGTGTCTGACATTTTTCAAACACAGTCTGTGACATGGCAGGTAGTAGCTGATTGGCTGGCTGCTTATCACTCTCCATTGTATCACTTTTGAAGCATAGAGAATCTGGCCCTCTGTGTGTGTGTGTGTGTGTGTGTGTGTGTGTGTCCACCACTGCAGTAATGACTGCACTGTTCACACAGTCACTGACAGATGTTTTGCTTAAATTGCTAATAAAAATGCAAATTATATTATTACTCCCGCCTACACCACCTATACTGTTCACCCTAGTACACCCCTGCCCCTCTTAACTCAGCAGGGTGTCAGATGAGTCAGTATGCCAACATTGGAATCCCGACTGCCAGGGGTCTATTTCTCCCCGACCCCCATAGATGGAGAATAGAATACCGAGCCTGCAGCAAGGGGCTTTTTTTCTCTCGCCTCCCTGTTGGAGTATATACCCTCATACCTCCCAACATGACCCTCTCCAGGAGGGACACATTGCTGTGCTCCTGCACATCCCTCTTAATGTATTGTCATCACTTGTGGAGAAGCACCTTTCTTATTAGTTAACCTGTTCAACACAGGTGATGGCAATCATACATTAAGAGAAAAAGTCCAGAAGCAGAGTAATTTGTCCCTCCTGGCATGGGTCATGTTGGGAGGTATGCACCCCTCCAATGGTGCACCCCCGAATAAAATGGGCTGTGCACACCTATGTACATCTACAGTACAGTACTTGTTGGGAAAGTATAATATTCATTATACCCTATATAAATATATAGTTCTATATAATTGTTCCAGTATAAATATATTTTTGTATTTATATATAGGATGTGCAGTGTTTGTGTATATGTATGTATGTATGTATATATATATATCTGTCTGTGGAGTGCCACTTATTTTCTGTTACTATATTTGACCGTGTGAAGGGCCTGAGAAGGCACCGCAGCATTTCACCCTACGTTTGGAGGGAGTGCCGGGTGAGTCTGCCCTAAGGGCGCTCTTCACACCGCCGTAAATGGTTCTGCCCCTTTAACCTATGAACGCTTTTATTGCATGTAAGATGGTTTGTATTATATGGTGCTGCTGAGCCATCCCCTGGCTTTATTGATATATATGTATACATATGCCAGTGTTCCTGGTGGCAGGGCTGGCAGCAGAACCTCGGGCCACTCCGCCTTCCTGCCCACACTAAGGCCTTCTTTTGTCCAAGACGCAGTGGTGTTGTCTCCGTGGTCCCATCCATGTTGTGAGTTCCTGCCCGGCGGCTATCCGGGCACCCGACACTGCTTGCCTGCTGTGGTCCTGCTGCAGTATCTGGATACCATCATTAACCCATGATTGCACTGCTGGATCTCTGTAACTGTATGGCAAGCTATTATACCCTAACCCCAATGTACATGTGCAGATTATGAAGTAAAATCTTTTATACATTTATGCTCACTGATGCGCTTTCTCTCATTTCTTTTTGCAAGCATTTATGTGGATTTGTGGTGGGATCCTGAGGAAGGGGCACACATTGGGACATTCTGTGGACATTGCTCATTTAAAAACATAACAGATCTTTGTGTCTGTTATATATATATATATATATATATATATATATGTATGGCTTGAAGAAAGACAGCGTCACTCCTGGATTTTTTTTAAATAGAGTTACTTTATGACACAAACAAGAGGGTATACCACATGCTGGTCAACATTCCAATGTAATGGATATATTTTTATCAAGATGAAGGGTAGCCCTCCACAAGAAAGAACAACCCGCTGTGCTGCAGGGAAGAATTAAAATTCTTACTGATCCACGCCGATCACCAATGGACTGCATATGTTCTATATTGAAACACAATATAGAACACAGAAATATGGTTGCAAATGCAGATATACTGCATAACATGGACATAAATCAATATAATACACTCCAATTTAGACGCTCATTAAGGCCATTTGGTTTGACCAAATTGAGCCGGTAAATCCATCTGGTTTTAATTTTCAATAGTAGGCTGTCCCTGTCACCTCCTCTGCACAGAGGGGGGACATGCTCAAGAAGGATCAATTTAATATCACTAAGCTTATGGCCCACTTCTAGAATATGCCGGGCCACCGGCTGATCAGCTTTTTTGGTGCGTAGTGATAGCGGACCGATGTAGCGCCATCCGCTCATGTATATATACATATATATATATATATATATATATATACAGATGGAGCTCCTGTCATCCTGGCAGGGGCTGGCAAAATTATTGCCAGCCCCTGCCAGACGGCAGCTCACGCCAGGGGGCGCGCACGCACAAGACGCTTGTGTGCCCTGTGGCAATGGAGCTTCCCCCGGGTCCCCGCCGCCTCCCCTGCAGCCGCCGCCGATCCCCCTCGCTGCCCTTACCCCCCAACCCTGCCCATCTCCCTGAAGCGGAGATTGGCAGGGATGCACTGCGCTGCCGCGAAGACTGGAACGCGCGAGAGTCGCACTCGCATCCCAGTTTTAATGGAGTCTCCGTCTCCGATTCCCTAGAGATGTCGCTGATTTATATTCAGTAAACTTCTCACATTTATCTCTTAAAC
The DNA here is from genome assembly GCF_055691185.1 of Crinia signifera. Classification (NCBI taxonomy): domain Eukaryota; kingdom Metazoa; phylum Chordata; class Amphibia; order Anura; family Myobatrachidae; genus Crinia; species Crinia signifera. Next base: position 127,682,083 of record NC_139217.1, read on the forward strand.
GATTGCCGACTTTGATATATGGAAACATCTACCACTCTCTTATATTGGCCAATGTCACCTATTTAAGATGGTCTCCTTTCCGCGACTCCTTTACCCAGTCCAGATGCTTCCATTTCTTTTGACCAAAAATTATATCTCGAGTATTACTAGGGGGGCACTTGTCAAATTTATATGGGTTGGCAAGCATCCTAGGATATCTCAGCTGAAATTACAACAGCCACCACTATTTGGTGGCATTAATTTGCCGTGCATACAAGACTATGCCTTGGCATCAAATTTGCGATATGCTCTGGACTAGGTGGGGGGTGTAGGTAATTATACTTACAGATCCTTTGATCAATCCTTTCTCCAAGACACCACTATAGATGCATTAATACATACTCCAGTTTCTTCTTTTCCAGCACACTTGAAGAATAATCCATTAATTTATTCCCCCTACTTAGCTTGGTGGTCCACTCGAAAACGCCTTCACCTCCCAACTACTGTATCTATGTTTCTACTGTTGATCCATAATATTGGCTTTCAGGGAGGGAACCCCGATAACATATTTACTAGTTGGCACCTTCAGGGACTCCGCTCAATTCACCAATTTTTGTAAGAGGACCATTCTACAGTTGTGGGCCTGTCACGTCTGATGGAACAACACTGTACTTTCTCTATAATGGGCTGTTTTATATATTGGTATGATACAAATAAAAGGTAAATAAATACATAAATCAATATAAAATCGTGGTGATCTGGACCCTTTTAAATATAGTTATAGGGTTGGAATGGATCAGTTTTCCTATTGCTTTATCTTCTTTTAATATTCACCAGTATTTTAAAATATTCTAAAATGTATAGTGTTGTTTATTGTATTTAGTGATTGTTGCTAAATTTATCTCTTGTCAGCTTCACTTGATTCATGAAATTTATATTTCCATAATAATATTTCCATAATATAAAGATTGTTTTATCAAAACAACCAAATACTAAATAATACCAGCATAATCCTACTAAATGTCATGCTTTAGAAGAGATATAGAAGACAAATAGACACGTAGAGACAGAGCATCATTTATTTTTGTGGCATATATCATGGAAAATGGTTGCCTAGATTTGCCTTGAATTCTAATGTGACTATATAAACTGTACACACTGCAGGAATACCTTACTTGTATGGTTATGAATAAGGAATATGCCTCTATGCATTCTTTGGTAATGTATTTTCTAATTCTGTCACCAGGTGGCACCGCTGTTTAATCTAGTACTCTGCATGTTCCAGCTGTAGACTGCATATTGCACTAGAATCCAATTCCAGTTCTATTATAATGAATAACCTTCTACATGTAGCAGTAATGGCTTATTTTAAAACATATCAACCTTTAACCCAATACCTAATGTTTAGTTGACTATACGGTATCGTTTGATTATTTAAATATATTCTACACTTTGTACTAGGGGCACTTTCATTCTGAATACTAAGTAGTTCTATCTGTGTCTCGAAACTGAGAATCCAGTAGCATTATTTCAGATAAACCTTTAATATGTGTTATGTCTTGTACGCATTTCTTATACATCTATTACAATTATATTTTTTATCTTTGAAAAATGTAATTGTTTAGCATTATTACACTGTGTACTTGTTTTATACTTTCATGTATCATATTTCACTTTATAGGAACACTGTCCGCTTACTCAGCATCAATGTTAACAGATGAGCTTTATACTATAATTTGGTGTGCAGATAGATTCCGTCACTTTCGCTTAAATTCCTTAACAGTACCGTATATAGTTTTGACCCTATTCAACGTGCACTTCTCGCCGTCTTTCTAAGTGATTTTCGCCGTGTCTCTCCGTGTAGCAATTCTCCATCTTTTCATGGGGAAGTGGAATATGAACTTTTACAATAAAAGGTTTTTTGTTTTAATTTTGGTGTAAAAAAATCAGGAATTTCAATCTGTGAAAGGGCATGCTATTTTTATTCATGTGCTTATAGCACATGAGTATATATTTAATTTAAAAATATATATATATTTTTTTTACACAGAGCAGCCAGCAGGGGGCCGAGAGCCGAGCCGCTCATTAGATATTCATATATTCACTGCACCCGATCATTACATATGCACGATCGGGTGCAGTGAATAACCGGTCCCCTGTTGGCTCTCCCGGGGGGGGCAGCCTGTGCCCACCTCCCCCCCACATATGTTCTGGGGCAGGCAGGGAGACTTCCATCTCCCCGCCTGCCACTGTCCTCGGGCTCCCTGCGGCGTCACCTCATACGGCGGATTGGCTGATACTCGCTGCGAGGGGTGGCACATTGAATAGTGTATAAAGTGCCGTGACGGAGAATCTCCAAACATGGAGAATCTCCGCAAAAACACGGCGAGTGCATGTCGAGCGAAAAAAAACCACTCGCCATGCATGGAGAATAATCACATTGATTACTGCCCTGTGAAGTGAAGAGCATTATTGAGCACAGGTTACAGCTGTCCAACATTGTGATGCTCCAATAACACAGTGATAGGCTTATGCACAGGCATAACAATTATATAAGTAAACAACATGCACCTGCAGTCTAATCAGCATGATCTTTAAGTCGTGTTACTCAGACTTGTGATGTTACTGTGGCTAAATAAGTCATGCACAATAATACTTAGTCAAGAGACAGTTTATATAATTTTGACATATAACGACATGACAACAAAATGAGGGTGGTGATTATGTGGGGAAATAGACTAAGGTACTGTTTTTAATACAAACAACACGTTATGCACATATATGGTCCTTTCATTTGGTATATGATGTGCCCTGCTTAGGCACTGCCTTCATAGAAATAAGTAACTCATAAAAATTGCCCATATGCGATTAATAAATAAATTGCTAATTTGTCAAATAACGGAATATTTATTCCACAATGTGATATAGATGGTTATGGATTCTTGAATGTTCATGAAAATATAATAAATAATATCACATAGTGTAACATACATTTATTTCACACTTTATATATCCTTACACAGGGTCTAGTAGGTAAACTTACAGGGCTCCGCAGTATCAGCTGAGTTGCAGCACTGTTGTTTCCGAACGTACAATGGTCTGTTTTTCCTTTTAAATTCCGGTAGTTTGCACTCTGCCATGTTTATAGGATTACTATTTTCTAATAGTGAGCTTATTCGTATTTGGTTCCAAACATGAAGCAGGCACAGATCAGTCAGATCCATGCAGTGCTTCTTTGTGTAAAAGTAAGGTTAATAAAAAAAAAAAAACAGTACAGGGTCCCCCGACCTTGATGTCCCCCTGTATTTAAAGAAGCATATAAGGCTCATGGACTGCCGGGGACAGGTTTAAACCAGTCCCTGTGGCCATAGCATTAACCCCCATTCCCACTAGTCAGCGCTGGCCAGGGTCCTTGGGGGAGTGGGAACCCCTAAATAAAGGGTTCCCCCTTCCATAGACCCCAAGTGCTAGGTCTGATGCCCGGTGCTATGTCCAGCACCCCTGTCAAACTGGTGTGAGTCCGTAGCATTGTAGCATTGTAAAAGTAAGATTTAACATTATGTTTTACTTGAGGAACTAGAGCTCACAATAAGCATTCCTCCCTTGCTGGTACCAGAACCACAAGTACCAACATGGGGGGCAATAAAGGGCGTGATGGTACTGTAAAACAAATACAGTATAAAATAATGACAATACACACATACAGTAGGGCCTTATTCTAGTTCACTCTTTCTGACAAAATCCTTCTTAGATAGACAAAACCTTGTGCACTGCAGGTGGGGCAGATGTAACTTGTGCAGAGATAATTAGATTTGGGTGGGTTTTACTTCAAAGTAAGATCTATATCGCAGTGTAAAAATAATGAAGCCAGTATCTACCCTGCACAGAAACAAAAAACTCACCCAAATCTAATTCTCTCTGCACATTTTACATCTGCCCTCCTGGAGTGCAGATGGTTTTGTCCATCTAAGAAGGATTTTGTCAGAAAGAGTGAACTAGAATAAGGCCCAAAGTGACCGTATAGATTTATTACATGCTCATGCACACTTACACATATGCTGACACACTCACACATACTTTCCTACATCCCCGGGTCCTCTTCTCTAAAAGCAATCTGTAGGGCACCTGGAAGAAAAAAAAATGCACCTTATCCTGTGTAGATTGATCCTCTTTGGTCCATCTATATGCAGGAAAGTTTTATTCTTGTTGAAGGTTGTTGATGGGGATGATGGCAGTAAGAATACTGATGCCAGCATAACGCTAGATGGAATCTTAACAGTTGTCCAGTAAGTAAACTTACCTTCCCCCTGCCCACCAACCATAACCCTCCCTTACTACAGCTTAACCCTAACCCCCCAACCCGCAGCCTAACCCTCTCTGGTAGTGCGTAACCCTCCTACACTGCAGACTACACCTAAGCCTCCCTCTTGCATCCTAACATTACCCCCCCCCCCCTTCTAAGTGCCCAACCCTCCTGCTCCATGCAGCCTAACCCTACCCCTAACCGCAGCCTAATCCTCCCACTAGTGCCTAAACATAGACCCCCCTGGCTTAACTTTAACCTGCCCTCATATGTATTATACGACCGGAAAATAAACCTGGAAAATATTACTCATTTTCCAGGTGTATTTGCCTGAAGCCTCATTGTGTATAAATAGAAAATAAATAATTTAAAAAGGCTGATGAAAGCTGAAGTGCAGACTCCCCGCCCAGCAATTACCAGCCTGATCCTGGTTCATGGAACAAATGATATAGGGGTTACTTGAATCTTTAAAACCAGCAACAGACTCAAGGGCTGGTCCCGGTTCCCAAAATACAGAAATGCGCAATTGGCCTCTGTTCAAACTCAGGTCGCAATTGCCCACTAAGCGGCCAATCACACATTTCGGGGGAGGATCGGAGAATGTAAATATTACATTCGACGCTTCTCTAAGTCCGATGGCTCGGGTCAGCGTTTTGTTTTTGTACTTGTCAGACTTGGAATGAAGAGGACCGATCCAACCCAGTGGAGTTCGTAACTACAATCTCCTTCCACAGGTAACCATATGGATATTATACTCGACAAGTAGACCGATCCTTTGTGTCAAGGTAGGTAAGTATAGAATGTGTGGGCTTCGGATGTAATAAAGTTTACGTTTTCATGTGTTTTAATTGGGCTTTTGGTTCTGCTGTGGAACTATGAACCCTTGTCATAAGGACAAGTCGGACCCGATTGTCCCAGCAGCTCCCTGGGAGGGATCACATGTGATGGCACTTCATGTGCCAAGTTTTGCATGTGATAAATCGGAGCTGCAGGGACAATGGGAGCAGGGGACAGCAGCGGGTATATGCCCGCGACCAGAGCGGGCGGGGGAGGGAACCGGGCAAGAAGCCGCTGAGCAGGGAGCAGGGGGGCGGCTCAGAGTACCAGGGAGCTGGGCAGGAGAAGACGCTGCAGCGCGATTGGCGAGAGCAGCAGAGCACTTCGAAAAATGAAAAAGCCCATACAAACGCATAGGAAGCCAATGAGCGATTGGCTGAGAGACCTCTCACAGCCAATCAATGGCTTCCTATGCATTTGTATGGGCTATTTCTTTTTTGGAAGTGCTCTGCTGCTCTTGCCACAGCGTCTTCTCCTGGCCGGGTCCCTAGTACTCTGCGCCCCCCCCCCCCCCCCCTGATGTTGGCAGCGGCTTCCTCCTCTGCCCGGCTCCCTGCGCCTGATCCCTCCGCCCGGCTCTGGTAGGTCCCCCATTGCGGAGGAGCATGGCTCTGGGCAGCACATATCTTATGTGCAGCCAGTCCGACCTCCTGACTCTGACAGGGCCGCGCATCGGGTCGGAGGGGATGTCTCCATATGCGATTTGGGACGATTTCATGGCCCGATTCATCCGAATCGGGCAAAATCGTGCCCAAATCGCATAATGTATGGGGGCCTTAAGAGTCCCTGCGTGCCCATTAATGCCCTGCATGCTGAGACTTGTGGTTCTCCAAGTCGGAGTATGTGGGGGAGGCTTGCTGGGAGTAATTGTTCCACAGCAGAACATATTCTATGTTTTACACTAGAATCAGCCCACCACCCTGGTGCACCGAGGACAGCCCCAAACTTTAGCGGAGGCAGGGTAAATTCTTGAGGGGGGGATCCCGTTATTGCAGGTCCTGCAGGTTTAATGCTTTGGTCACGGGACCTTTTATGATAAGTTTCCCTCGGCTGTGCCATTACCCTGCTTACTGCTTGGTCTTGGTGCTGGGTCTCAAAATACAGGGGACCCCTATTTATTTTGTCCACCGTATTTTGGGAAGCAGGACCAGCCCTTGAGCCTCGTACTAGTTTTAAAAATTCAAGGGAACCCCTACATCGTTTGTTCCATGAATTTTTAAAACCAGGACCAGCTCTTTGAGCATGGGGCTGGTTTTGGCAATGGTGGGGAACCACACAAAGTTTTTAAATATTTATTTAATTATTCTTTTTTTTTTTTACACACTGCAGCCTGCACGGATCTGACTGATCCGTGCAGGCTGCTGATTTGTATTTGAATGTAGCGGCCATATATGCGGGCGTCAAATACCAATACGATAAGGTAAAAACAAGGCCACCTATGCCGTCGGGGAAATCTGCACTATTTACAAATTGCATTTTCCTGAAAAATATGGGCTGATGCCGGTCATATGCAATCGTACCTAGCATCGGCTGTATTTCCAGCTCTTAGTAAATTTCCCCCAAATGCATTCTGTGATTGGACATCCCCAATATCTTTATTTGCCATGCAAATATTCCAAAATACTGAAAAATCGAGAATGCTAAACATTTCTTGTCTTAGTGATAATAATACTAATGCCCATAAAAAAAAAATATTGATCTGACAGGCCAGCATCGATTGTCCCAACTATAAGTGTATTTTGAAGATGTGTTTCTATTGTTGAGAATTTGTTTAGCTATAATTGCTCATGAATATTATATATATTATAATGGGTTTCATTTCATAAACTTTGAGGTTTCACAAAATATTTAGAAGAACTATAGGAAACCCGCTTATTTCATTTGGAGGAATGGCAATTTTATACCCCTAACTCCTTATCGTAGAGGTACCAGACATGGGAGTTGAATTTTATGTCAGTGGAATTCCCTGACGATACAAGTGAGAATTGGCTCCGCTGACCAGTGCTGCAGCTCTTGCAGGAGGTGGCATCATGCCCAACTTCATTCATTTCATTTAGAACAAAACCACCTTGTTTATGTAATTAATAGCTGTGTTGGAGCTATCAGCGGGAGCAGTTGGCAGCTGGTATGAATGATCTGTAATACTGCACTGTATACAAAGGACTGCAGAGCGAGGTTACAGCATTGGTCTTTCTTTTATTAAACATAAAAAGCTAGTATCATTTTACATATAATGTTGGAACATATACAGAAATGTGTTTATTTTGTGGTGATTCGACATAGGGCCTGATTCTGGTGGACTCGCTAAGCTGATTAGCGAGCCATCTAACTCTGTTGTCCGCATGCATAATTTTTGTGGAAATGCCCAGGAAATGCCCACTGCCTGCCTCCACCCCACCCCCCCTCCCATGTGGGGACGCCTCAGTGACTGTGCAAGTCACCAACGGTATCCGCACAGCAGCCCTGCTAATATACGCATGCGCAGAGGCAAAACATTGGTCCCCATATTGAATACACCGGTGATCGATCAAACTAGAATCACTCCCATTATACACACATACAAAATATACACAGATCCTGACAATTGCACCCAAGATAGAGAGCAGCACTCATGCATTTGTACTAGTCATGACTGCAGTATGAATACATGGAGGAGTATGCTAAACTCCCCATCTAAATGGCTTCATTAGTGGAATGGTCTATTTGCATTTGATGCAGAAAACTTCTATTCTTTTAAAGGTAATGCTTAGTGGTGTGCAGTGGGGTGAAGCAAAGCCTTTCCTGTCATATTAGCGTATATGCCGGCATTTTGAATATATAAAGTATGTCACAAATACAAAGAATATATTTACAACTTATTTTTATTATTATAATTATTTTTATAGTCAAACTCTGGAGTAAAAATTCTATGGCAGGTGAGGCAGTGCCTCACCTGGCTACCTTTTCTTCACATCTCTTATCAAAACTCAGCGAATCTCCAGCAGTGTATACTGCTGCACATGTGTATAATGCCAGCATGTACCCCATGGCTCATAAATTGTGTGCATATCTGGCTCTGGTACTTGCCAGGGACTCTTGAGCCATTTAACTCAACGCATGTCCCTGGTAATGCTAATGCTGCGCCCTAAGCCCTACTATCCAACATTAGGGTTATTTAGCATCTTCTTTCAATACAGCAGGGTAGGAGGTAAGATTGTCCATCTTTGCAGTAAATGTTTAATTTTGCTTTGGAGCACTAGTTGGGATATGGTATAGAGCAGTGGTTCTCAAACTCGGTCCTCAGGACCCCACACAAATCACATTTTCCAGGTCACCGAGAGATGCACAGGTGTACTCATTACTCACTGACACCTTTTAAAAGAGCCACAGGTGGAGCTAATTACTTCACTTGCGATTCTGTGAGGAAACCTGCAAAACATGCACCATGTGGGGTCCTGAGGACCGAGTTTAAGAACCTGTGGTATACAGGATCTACAATGTCTAGTTCTGCAGTAACTAAGTAGACCACTAATGGTCAACAGTGACTAGGTCGACGCCAGGGAGTGGTCAACAGACCCAAGGTCAACATTGACAGAAGGTCCAAACATGCTTTAAATCAACAGTGTCATCTCACGGTTTTTAGTGTCTATGTCAAATTATGTCGACATGGACATCATATAAGTGTACTGCGTCCCTTTGCATGGCTTTCTATGCTTCAGGCACGGTTCCTCGCTGCACTTGGCACACCATTATGTTCTCCCTATATGCCCACATGCATACTTATGTATGAACCAAGTCAGTCTGCACAAGTTTTTCACTTTTTCGTGTAGACCGACTTGGTTCATATATAAATATGCATGTGGGCATATAGGGAGAACATAATCGTGTGCCAAGTGCAGCGAGGAACCGTGCCCGAAGCATAGTAAGCCATGCGAAGGGACGCAGTACACTTATATGATGTCCATGTCGACATATTTTGACATAGACACTAAAAACCGTGAGTTGACACTGTTGATTTAAAGCTTGTTTGGACCTTCTGTCAATGTCGACCTTGGGTCTGTTGACCATTTTTGTCAACCAAGTCACTGTCAACAAATAGCGGTCAACCTAGTGACTGTCGATCTAGAAATTGTCAACGCAGGGACTGGATAGCCACTGTGGCAATGAGGGGAAATAAGGATTATATAGGTAGACGCATGGGCAATCTGTAGAGATGAGTGATCCTGTTTCTATGGAAGCCAAACACACCCAAACTGACTCAGATCTTCTTGGTGCTTTCGGAAGCCAAAATGAGCAAAATGTGCAGAATGTAATCTTCTAAGGCCGGATATCTATTATTTTGGAACTGCCTATGAGTCCCTCCCTGGTGATCAGTCATCATTTCACATACAGGCGATCAGGGGAAGAGGGTGCTGCAGTGGCAGGTATTGTGCTTTAAAAAATAGAATGCCAAGGGATTAGATACTGCCACATACTTGGAATGGAAGATGAAAGCCATTAAGGATACGTAACATAAGGCTATTTGATCTGGGTGGCATGATCATGCCTTTCTTACATAAATCCCCATTTTTCATGTACCTTCAAGTGAGGCTCTACGCCCAATTCCAACCAAGCCCTTTTGACATTTCAGTCACCCCTGACCCAATCCTCACATTATTGTCGGCACATAATGTGCTAGGATATAGAATCCCAAATTTATATCAACAGCTGGTAGCCTTGCCAAAAGACAGTTTACGTAAATGATTGGAGCTTAAAAGGAGAGCTGTTCCAACACTTCCCCTCATAGCTTTAGGAAACCCACTTAAAATTTTTGAATAGAGCTTATGTGTCATGTTGTCCCAGGTGACCTGTGCAAAATACGAGGTGCATAACTTCCATAACCATAACCATAACTTCTGGGATTGTGGGCGGATTAAAGTGGGCGGATTAAAGTATTTTGACAAAAACTGCTTGGTTTTTTTAACACATTATTCTCCCTCCAATTATCCTATGCCTTGCTTATTCCTTAATTTTAACAATTGGGAACTAAGACCTAATAAGCGTCATAATATACCATTACTTACGTTAGTACTTGTCTTGGCTAATTAGCTTATTCTAGCACACTGGGTAGTCAGGACATACCCTTCGTTGACTGAATTGAAGAGGGCACTTCTCAACATATTATTTTTCGAATGCCAAGCTGCCTTAATTGATACAGGGTTATCTGTTTTGTTTTTTTTGCTAAATGGGGTATATTCATTCAAAGTCTAGATTAAACCACTCAAGCTTCCATTCAAAAATTATTTGAAAACACAACATGGTTATTAATTTGCCAAATATCCTTTCCTTCTTGACCTGTTCACTTTTAGACTGAATTCCGGGTGCCTTTTTATATCCTTTATTATGCAATATGCACTAAGCATCAGAGATTTGTCAAGGATCACACTTTTGTTAATGATGTTGGTTTTGGCTAAAAAAAAGTGTAAGAAAATCTTATTTAATTGCATATATGAATTTTCTATAATTTAATCATCCATCATAAAATGTTCTCTGCTGAATGATTATCTGAATTAATTGAACAAAATGAAAGTGTATGAATTCACTGGTTCCTCTGCTACCAGCTTAGGGAATCTCCTGCGGGTGATTAGGCAGCCACTGAAAACTGACTTGAGATGGATAGATTTATCCACATAATCCCATCAACATATCAATAGAATTACTTAAAATTCTTTAGACTCTTTCAGTGCAAACATTGTTTTTTTATGAAGCTATCCAATTGCATGTTTGCCTTAGACACTAACTTTTCAAAGACTTTACTAATGAAAATATCTGCGGAGAAGGAAACAATTTACCAACAAATGAAGGAAATTTGCTCTGGACTTATTACCGTTTCAATTAAAAACCATCAAAAATCTGTCTATTTTCATCTGTAGAATTGTTAAAATGTTTATTTAAAGGGTATTTGCATGCAAACAGATGGAAGTCATTTAGAACAAAGAATCAAAAGCAAAACCACACGTTAAAAAAATGTGTCCAATATTTAGTAAATACTGACAAAGCTGCAGAAATTGCATTTAATGTCTCATTTAGCTTATCTAATTGTACTCATTAGGTTCACAGAAACAATGCTGACACCAGAATGGCAAGAGTTATAATGTTGACATTGGTAAATGCTTTTTTAAAGTAATTCCTGCAACTGTCACCAAGTAGCACAGCAGATCACTGACGCCATGATGGTTAGACAGTCAATGGAAGTGCTGTGTCTCCGCTACCAAATACCATTTCCTTTCTATTTTACTCATAAAGCAATTCCAAGAAATTAAATAAAAATGAATTATTGGCCTACACAACACATTGTACTAACTGTCCACTTATCTACGGGTATGTGGGCAAGCAGAACTGGGTAAGCTAAAGATTACATGACCGTGGCAGTCCACAGGGTGGGTGAATTGCCTTCAGCAGGAGGAACAGCAACAGAATCTAACAGACAATGCCATATCTCTGTATCAATGGCTTCACTAGGGCATTCCGCTAACAAACAATTAGAAAAAGTCATGTAATATTAAAATGGCTTGGTCTGCTTGGAATCTTCCCAGGATTTTCTGATAACACCACAAACTTTGGAAGGGCATTACAGCTGTGGGATGTCACGACTAGGGATTGTTGGACCCAGGCATGACCTAGGTGGCTAACTGAATACCAATGGAAATAGTTCACAGAAGCAAATGGGTACAATGAAGGAAGTTTATTCACACAGTGGTAAATGACAGTACAGGGGAATACTTGAGAAGGGGTATACACTTAAGGTCAGAGTTATACCTAAGGCAAAGGGAATACATTAAAGAAGACTGGAGCTGAAGACTTGACCAGGATTCTGGACCGGAATTGGAGAACGACACTGAAGATTGACTTGGAGAACAATGCACAAGACGGACTTGAAGAACAACACTGGAGACCGACTAGGAGAATATACTGGAACCGGACTTGGAGAATATACAGTACTTGAATCGGACTTGGAGAATACAGTAGACTGTGAGATGAAGCAGGTAGAGGAGTATGGGTGGCTTGAACCGGAGAGTTACCAGTGGACTGGACCGGAGACACTGGAGCAATACAGCAGAATGTGGGATGAAGCAGGTAGTGGAGTATGGGTGGCTTGAACCAGAGAGATACCAGAGGACTGGACAGGAGACGCTGGAGTAATACAGCAGACTGTAAGATGGAAGCAGGAACAGGTAAGACTTGCAGGTTGGAAGGTTCTGGAGACCTGGAAGTTGTTTGGAAGCAAACTCAAACAGCATCAGAGCTGATAAGTGACAATGCACAAGCCATTGACTGCAAGTCTGAGCTAGAAACATAAATTGCTTGGGTTACATTGATTGGAGGGTATGGTAAAAGGAAACTGCAAGAACTGGAATAGATTCAGAAAGGAGCAATCAGTGTGAAATAGGAAAATTGCATGATTCCACCTAGCAGGTAACTGAAGAGTTAATGGCAGCAGAATGTCTCACACCGCTAGGTGTTAATTATTAGCAATGCACAGTCTCTCAGAAAACATGACTGCAGTCTAGCTGCAGCAGGATGGAATACACAGGATTTAGGCAGGATTGTGATGGGATTTCCAATGTATCCTGTGTTTTGTTCACACAATCAACTTGGTGGTACAGAGTGTTTTAAGAAGTGACAGGGGTATGCAGGAGATCCTGTCTATGGCCTGATAAAAATTCTGCATGGAATATTGCATTGGCTGTAAGAACATTTCAATTTACCCTGCCACCAACTGAAGAAAGAGGTGAAATTCCATAATTTATATGCCTCCATATCATTCCCTACCACATGTACATGCACACAGAGACAATCTAAGGTTAATTAGTTGGAAGACAATTAGCCTACCAGTATATTTTTGGATTGTTGCAGGAGTACTCGAAAGAAACCCATGCATGTACAGGGAGAATATACAAACTCTGCACAGTTAGGACCATGGTGGGAATCGAACCCATGACCTCAGTGCTGTGAGGCACTAATGTTAACCATTACACTGTCCTTGCTGCCATTACACCATCTGTACTTTTTGAAAAACAGCTCAAGAAAATGAACAAGACAAATAGTATCTTGAACTTGTCGATCAAGTCCTTTATTCACTTATTGTGTCTTTTTTTCCAATTGACCTAGATCTTAAATGCTGCTTCAGGTGAGCAAGTTGTCAGCACATTTGATACATGACACAATTACATCCACGCTTTCAGTTTCTTTGGCAACACTGCTGCCAGGAGAACACTGAGCTTTCCCAGTAACCCAGTGGTGATGTAGAGGTCAAGTCTACAAGAATTGTACAAAATCGGTGACATCTGTACTGTAATAACTCAGATATGGTCAACTTTCAAAGATTGGCAGAGCATTATTTTAATGCTACCATACAAATACACATTTGACTACTTGAAGAAAAAAAGGCAATTCGGAGGCCCTTATACAAATTCGATTTGCATTGCTTAAGCTGTCCACCCTCCATTGTGTACTCAGAAACGGTTTTCAGCAGCTCTTGGAACCTTAGCAGCAATCAGCGTTGAAGGTTACTTTCTCAAAATGTGGAAAAGATGTTCCTCAAAATGAACTCCAAATTCTGTGAGAAAGACCTTATCCAACAATTACATCAAGTACAGTGATAGATGAATTAATATTGTTTGAAGATAATGTAAACACTGATGAGGGTAAGGATGAGGATGACAATGACATCTTGCCACTGTAGAGATCAGCACTGTTAGCTTATCTGACTTAAGCCTATTGGTCGTTTGTTTTTGTTTAAGCGCTTTAGCCACATAAGTGGCAGTATCTTTTGCTAAAGTGTTTGTTAGTTAAACCGTGCATACTTTTTTTAATACCCAACATAAAGGGATGTGGGAGAGCCCAAAGGCAATTCCATCTTGCACTACTTATCTATGTTCCTTTTTACTCCTTTTACTCCTTAACAAGACAGTAGCAGGTTTCCAGTTGGTGATGATGACTTTTTCTCGTACATGTTAGCTTTAAGGTTACCATCGTTTTGTGCATGACTCATCAGCACATGACTAAATAACCTCAATAACATGTCTTAGTAAGTATTATTCACCATATTTAAAGGCCAAACTGTGTAACATCAACAGGTGTATGATGTTTACTTGCCTCTATAAAAAGGTATGTGTGTGCAAAAGCCTACCGCAGTGTTATTGTAGTGTCACCCTGCTGTATGGCTGTAGAGTACTTAGCTCAGGAGAGACTGATATCTATAATATTGATTGATATTTATCTTCGATCATCTGTATTATGTTATCTTCAATAAAGCCTACTGCGGTTTAGAGTGAGTTTTTTGCACTAACCTCCTTGTTCGTGGAGCCACGTTCTCACTTTGCCAGCTACTATGCAGCTACCATCTTGTAGGCATCTGGCAAAATGTATAAGGCAGCAAGGCAATCATATTGGTTGTTCCTGCAGGCACCAGAGCAGCTACACAAATCTCTAATTATGTATTTGCAGGAAGATTGTGCACTTAATAATGACTCTATGTAACCAATAAGACCATTTCTTCTGAAAGACCTATTTTGCCTCAGAAATGTACATTTAATTTCTTAGACAATCTGTCATTTGTGTGATTTTTTTTTATGTTCATATTGTTATTCATAGGAATGATAAACCTGTCTCAGAATTCCCTTTTAACTTCCACAGACAATAAATATTTTCTCAGATAATCAGGACATCATAAAAGAACGAGTAAACGGCTCCTGTTCGTGAAGCAATGTTCTCACTCCGCCAGCTGCTCTCTGTTTATGTCTCCCATAAGTTATTAGTGCTTAGAGGACACACTATGTAATTACGGTAATATTTATTTTGCTGAAGCAGACACTTTATTGTACCTATTTCCATTTTCATTATCTTCGTGAAAATTGCAATCATTACCTCTTCAGGTGTTGCTGACATTGTCATAGTCTTATAGTTCTCCCCAGCCCTGGCTACGCTACAATGCCTCGATAAGGAAGTGCATGAAACTGATTTATGTCTCATCGCATGCCTCACAAATTAAAATGGACGCTCCCCATAGAACATGGTGTCTTGTTTGTTTAACTTCATGCTACACTGGGACTAGCTCAGATTGGTTTCACGTCTACCCATCTTCTTCTATTTCCCTTGTTATATCTTCTCAGCATCATTCTCTTAAGCAAAATTTATTTTACATTAAATTGCTTGTCACTTCAATTTAATTGCCTAAGTAATAAATTAAACACATCTATTTTGCTTTGCCTCACTTATAACGCAAAGTAATAGGCCAATTTTGTTTTCCCAGATCCAGATTTTCAATTGAAGTGATGAATACTCAAATTAATTCAGATGAGTGTTCTTTAAAATAAACAGCACAGCTTATTGCCAGAATGCACTGATTTATCATCTCTGGCACAGTTCTAACATAATCCACTGATGTGCAGTAAAAACACACTAGTATCGGAACTGAACACATTGGGATAAGGGATTTATTTTTAACAAGGGTATTTGCTCATTTTCCTGTCTGTACAAAATACGGTGTCATTCTGCAGCTTGATAAAAACCTTGGTGTTAGCATTGGAGAAGATTTAACAAGCACCTAACTGGCTCAAGTTGCACAAATACCTAATCCCACATTTGTAGCAAATCACACAGACATAACACAAGATATTGTATTGAATATATTATAAGCTATTTTGATCTTCCAACCTTTTAGATTTTTGGATGTAAAGGGAGTAACCCCTATCAACGATACAATTATACATGTTATACAATATGACACAAACTACTGTATATTCCAGGATAATGGCAATATTAAACATTTCCCCCTTGTTCATGAAACACCCATTGGGCATTGTCTGAAACGGGAAAATAACTTTCTTATTTTATATATACAGTATATATATATATATATATATATATATATATATATATATATAGCGTGTAGAAAGAAGCGTCACTCCAGGTACTTGTTCCAAAAATAATTTACTGTAGGTCAACAGTGTTTCGGGCCGGAGCCCGTCTTCGTCTTATGTCCTGAAGACGGGCTCCGGCCCGAAACACTGTTGACCTACAGTAAATTATTTTTGGAACAAGTACCTGGAGTGACGCTTCTTTCTACACGCTATCTAACAAGCGCTGGTACAGCCAGCATACAGCGGGCACCCAGGTCAAGGTACAGAGTGGAGCAGGGGCAAGTGAGGAGTGCCGGACCTCCGACTACATATATATATATATATATATATATATATATATATATATATATATTTGTTGCATGCTTTTATATACTGTTAGAGTTTATATTAATTTATTTTGGTGTATTTGTGTGTGCCCGGATTAAAGAGTTGGCCTTGAGGGTCCAAGAATGGTCAGTTTCATCTTCCCACCATAGCAACACATGTCAGGTTCTCCTCAGCCTGATGTATTGGACATGTTCCCAATATTTACCTTAGGTTGCATCTCATTCTGGATATTTACATTATAGTGAAATGGAGCATGTTTAAAGTCTTGCTATGGTTTTAGTCTGAGAATTTCAGTTCTTGTACCATTAGCAGATTGTCAAATTTGTGTTGCTGCTGGAGACATCGTGGTTTTTGATGCTGCAGTCTGTACAGCATTGGTGGGTTTGTCTTGCAGCTGGGTACTCCATGGCCCTTAATGTGGCAGTTGGTGCATCCATGATTTCTGACAAGTTTGTCTTGCAGCTGGGGACTCCATGGCCTTTGATGCTGACATTTCTAGTAGTATTAGCAGATTGGTATGCTAGCCTTGCGCTGAGAGCTTCTCTCGAGTGGCTGCTTGTCTCTTGTTGAGCAACCAAGCTTGATTGTACTTCCTCTTAAGTCTTCCCCCGTCTTGCCACTCTTTTGCTTCTTGCAGCTGTAGAGCTGTGACGCAGTCTGGACCGATTTTCTGGTGGCATGGCTTTTCTGAAACTTACTTTGTGGTTGTGCATTAACAGTGAATGGTCCTGAAAAGGAGCACAATTTTGAAGGCTGATATGTGAGAAGAATTCAACTTAGTTCTAATGTGGTATACTAAATGGGGAAAGGTTTGAAAGAGAACACAGAAGTCATTGACAACCTTATAACAATACAAATTAGAAGTAAATTCTAGTGCATTTCACTGAAGCAGGATGGAGGCTAAGCTTCAAAAGTGATAAAATGGAGAGTGATAAACAGCCAGCCAATCAGATCCTGTCTGACATTTTTCAAACACAGTCTGTGACATGGCAGGTAGGAGCTGATTGGCTGGCTGTGTCTGATTTATGCCCCAAAGAAACTTAATTTGTTGTTGTTTGTTTAGTGCTGCCAGATCTCATCAGGTACTGCAATCGTCTTGTAGTATGGTCAAAAAATGACTGCAAACACAAACCCAGTGGAAGTCATGTTCACTCAATTTCCAACCACATTAAAAAACATGTCCAATAATCCTAATTACTGTACTTTATTATTGGGTAGGTGGGTTGTATCTAGCACATTAGCACATGGTGTGATAGAACCAATTGCTTCATATAATTGCTGACATTAGAACGTGGCTTATGCAGTTCAATATTAGCTATTTTTTAACCAAAGTGATCTGACAAAGAGCCTTGGCATTAGTAGCTAGACTTGTACTTACTATTAAGTTGCTCTTTTCTAGCTCCTGGCAGTATTGATTCTTGGCAGTTTAGGATTCGTGAGAGCCCAGAGATTCATTTATGTTATCAATTTTATTCACCGTTGAAAGTGTGATTATCAAAAAAAAAGATCAATGGCACCTGGGGCCATCAGGCATGTAGTTAATGGCCTCTCACATCTCTTATTTCTTGTTTGCTTTTGTTCTACATTATAAATGTTTTATTTGTGGGAGTTCTAATGGAATAGTGCTTTCTAAATCAATCAAACTATGTAGTTCTTCTCTGTTTGTATTTAATAACTGCCTATTTGTTCTGTTCTAATTGTTATACAGTAATACGAGTTTAGAAAGCCAGATAAATGTAAAATACAGTATGTGCATTGAATTGGATCCCACCACTATGAAGGGGCCTGCAGCCAGCTGTATTATGACTTACTATATGTTTCCATTGTGCTGCAAGCTTTGACCATAACAGTAAAGGATTGCACCTGGTCTAGCCAGAAGAGTAGAGAAGGAGGGAGTAAGAGTACACATCCCTTCACAATGCTAGTGAGCGGAATGCGGGCAGTGTGGGGCGGTATGGGCGGTTTTGACCTGTTCGCTTTGCTCGGCATACTATTTTATTCTCCCACCACGCCCTAGTGGATGGTAGGGCATGAAATACCGCCTGTCGTCACGTCGGATAAAAAAATAGTGAAAACCCCCATGTCGACCTTCCCCATGTCGACCTAATGTTTGCGTCAACCTAATGACCTGTTGACCAAACCCATGTCAACCTTCAGTCATGTAGACCTTTATACAGGCCGACTTTCAGTGATCAGCCTAATGCTGTCAGCCTAATGCTTGGTGACCTAGTGACTGCATCCCCTGGGATAAAGTCTGTACTGTGTATTTGTTTTGAATGCATTGTATTTCTGTACTAAATCATATATTGATGTAATCTCCCACCAAAAGGGGGAAAGAGAGGTATTCTAATACCAAAAATAAAGCTTTAATGAAGGGATTGATTAGGAAATACCCAGGTGATACATATTAACATAGAATTTGATGTCAGATAAGAACCATTCACCTTATACCTCTCTCTATTTCTCTCTATTTCCCCAAATTTCTAATACCAGGGTTTCTTTCGCATGGGAATCTGACCTGGGGGAGACGCTGGAGGATGGGGAGTGGTCCGACATTTACTCCAGAGACGCCTCCAGCTCGATTTGTGTAAGGCTGAAGGAGAATGCTTATAAATTACTCTACAGATGGTACTATGTGCCAACTAGGCTTAACAAAGTGAACTCAGAGATTCCCCCCTTATGCTGGAGGTGTAGAGACTCGAATGGCACTTTTCTACATATCTGGTGGGAGTGCCCGGTTCTGGCTCCTCTATGGCAAGAGCTGCCAGTTCTAGCTAATTCTATCTTATCTATGAACATTCCCTTCAAGGCTGGCCTTTTTCTCCTTTCTATGGATATTCCAGATGCAACTCGGGCCCAAAGAAAATTGTTTAATCACATGGTATTAGCGGCCAGAACCTGTATAGCGAGGCACTGAAAGTCCTCAACAATCCCATCATTGGCCGAAATTATTGCTAAGATCTGGCACATCCATTCGATGGAGTACATCACCAGCATCTTGAGCGGCTCTTCCAAAAAATTTACCAAGATTTGGGAATCCTGGACCAGTCACTCCAATAATAATAAGGACTCTGACTGGCTAATCTCCTATCTGATGCTCTGCTAAATTGGCTGGGGCCAGCCGGGTGGGACTCCACCTTCCTTCCCCCTCCCCCTCCCTCCCTTTCTTTTTCTCAATCTTTTCCCTCTCTACCTCTCCCTTCACTTTTTTCCTTTCATGTTTCCTTCCGCCGATCTCTCCTATTCTATTCTTCTCTATTTCCTCTACACTATATTTAGTGAAAAACACAAAAACATAGATAACACTATGCGCTGCTAGGTGGGAGTTACTATTGAGTAATAGTTGCTTGATCACAATGACACTGGACACATTTGTTTAAAAATCAAGTCTTTACATATCAACAAGTTAAAAATAGACATACATAAAACAAGACTGAAAGTCTTGTAACCCTTTCTAAGAAAAAATATAGGTACTTGTATACTATCACGGCTCCCATCGCATGCCATATGTAATGGCATGCGATGCGATTTTACTGGGTTTTTGTTCACAAATGCATGCAAATGCCTTTAAATGAGTAGTAAACATGTGAAATGCACCCCAAATGTCATTTTTCACAATGTACCACCCCCACTATCAACGCCAACCCGAAGTGTGGCGAGCGCTGCGAGCCCGCGAGGGGCGGCGGTACGCGTCCTACGACCTTTTCATACCCCCACTATCCACGTCGGCGTGAAGTTGAGAATAGAATGTGTGGCAAGCCCGAAGCGTGGCGAGGGGACGCGGATACCTTCACAGGTATCCGTGTCCCCTCGCGGGCTTCACAGGTATCCGCGTCCCCTCGCGGGGCTCGCTGCGCTCGCCACGCTTCGGGCTTGGTAGCTCGCTGCGTTCGCCACACTTTCTATTCTCAACTCCACGCCGACGTGGATAGTGGGGGTATGAAAAGGTCGTAGGACGCGTACCGCCGCCCCTCGCTGGCTCGCTGCGCTCGCCACGCTTCGGGTTGGCGTTGATAGTGGGGGTAGTACAGTGTGAAAAATGACATTTGGGGTGCATTTGACATGATTTTAACACGTCCATGATTTTTTAGAAAAATGGAATCGCATCGCATCAGATCGCATGCGATGCGATTTTTCACTGTACGATGCCCATCGTAGGAGTCGTGATAGTATACAAGTACCAAAATATATACCATAGATATTAATGGAAAATACATATATATCTGTATATGTCTTGGTCTCCAAGAAACAATTACATTTCCCAGTAGGATTAGTATCCACAAGATTTAGTTGGTAGAATCAGTTTGAATAAATTCACTTAATTAGCGAATAGATATTATAGAGTGGTTTCCACGGGTAATATGCAATCACAAACAGGTGTCAGCAAAGCAATAGGAAAGTCTTAGTTGTTATATTTAGTGCTAGTAAGCCGGAGAGAAGTAATTGAGCCAATTAGCATGTATGCAAAAATACAGTGAAGGCTGGTACTTCAAACACGGCTTTTTTAGCATATAAGGTACAGTAAGTCTCTCACTTCCAATGGCTCCACTTGAGCGATGTAACAAGATTGTTGGAGCTTACCCCGTATATAATTCAGCCGGGACAGCTGTGAAGTTTTGTCAGCTGCAATAATGTAGATTTAGCGGCTTCGGGGTGAGGAGAGCATGAAATAGACGGTATCCTTGTTACTGTGCTGTAATATTGTCCATACAGCAGGCACCACCTGGTGTCCAGGCGGCAAGAGTCCTGTGCGATGCCGGTACATGAAAAGATCGATAGTCAATAGGTAGAACACTTTTGGTCCACAGGCCATGGGACGACACCCAGAAAAGGTCAACATACAATAGGATGACAGGGTTGAAAGGTCAACAAAAGAAATAGGTTGAAATGGAAAAGGTCGACATGAGTTTCACAAAGCAGGGTAACGTAATATACCGCTGGGTTTATGTCTAGTGGCGTACTAGCAGGGGCAATTTACTGCTACTAATAGGTTTGCTGGAGGTTTTGATCAGAACCAATAACTGGCACTTGTAGGGAATTATGCTTCGGGTGCTCGAGGGATTCAAAGCACAATCCAAGAAAAGCCGACCCCCCCCCCAGAGCCACGATAACGTGTTTTTCAGACAAAAAAAATTGGCTTGCTCGATAATGATCATTGGGATAAAATCACGATAATAGCCCATTTTTTGCCTAAATATGATTGCTTCTACTTGTATGCCACCATATGTCACACAGAACGTGACTCCTGTTGGGTATGGCATAGGTCAGTGGTTCCCAAACTGTGGGCCATGGCTCCCTGGGGTGCCTCCGGACACTTGCAGAGGTGACACGGCTTGGTGTCCATTAAAATCAATTTTTTATGAACAAAATCAGTGCTGCCAATCATAAAATATGTGTACAAACAGACGCAAACCCTGCCCTTTAACACATAACTGAATCTAAGAAGCACATATAAACACAATCTACTTAATTTGATATATATTTATATATATTTATACTCTAGGGTGCTGTGATTTGAAAAAGACTGGGAACCCCTTGCATAGGGAATAAGCACAGAGACAAGAACCATTACATTCCTCAGAAAATTGAATGTGAGCTTTGTATATTCTTTGGATTCATGGGTTCCCAAGTTGTTTACTGTAGTATCCTACTGTATGAGGCGTATTTGGTGAAATTATCTAATATATTACATTTAATAATCAAAAAAACTATACATGTATTGGGTGAAGTTGCCGTTTGTTAGGGTTACTTGATAATAGAAATAAAAACTCTACAACCGTTTCTATTTCCAGATCCCAGTGCCCTAGGCCAGTGCCTAATGGTAGAGGCGGCTTGGTACCATCCATATATGATGTTTCCAAAACAGGTTATTTTTATACTTTACTATCCAAGTGGACATAAAGGGAGAATATAATAGTGTGCCAGAAGCATGGTAAGCGAGCCATGCAAGGGGACGAGGTACACTTACAGTATATGGTGTCCATGTCGACGTATGTCCACATAGACAACAATAAATGTGAAAAACTCATGTCGACCTATTTCTTGTGTCAAACTTTTAACCCCATCAACCTAAACCAAGTCAACCTTTTTAATGTGTTGACCAATAGTGGTCAACCTGATGACTGTCAACCTTCTTATAGTCGACCCTATGACCCATGCTCCTGGTGTAGAGTGTTATATTATTGCCCATAATGAACATGTGAAAGATATTGGAAAAACATAAATTAATTTTCAATGTTTGATGCATCCTAAAACTAGGTATGGTTATTGATTCATAATATAGAATAGTTTTGCCATCTATAGGTATAGAACCAGGTGGTTTCCCCCCATTGATGGCACAGTATAACCTAATAGTTTTTTTTTATATATTTTCCAGAACACTGAGCATAGCTCCACCCCTAATACCCATGAAGCCTCACCTTGAGGTTCTGATTGGTCCGCAGGCCAGACAGTCAAATAAAATGGAGGACCATTGATAGGTAACCATTGACAGGTAACCGTATCCATCGGCAGTGATCACACCAATGTCTACTGCTACATAAAACTGATAATGTAGAGTATCTAAAAGCAGCATCAGGTATGTAAGTTTCCATAACATCCTAAACTGATGTCTGCCATGGCTGTTCTGTTAAAAGCTGTACAGGAAGGTTCCTATAAGGCCCACTGTTGCCTCCACATTTTTGCACGTTTTACTGACGTGTTTGATAAATGAAAGTTAGGAACTGATTGGTTGGATCTTTATCCTTTAGCTCTCTCCAAGATTTGATACATTTCCCCCAAAAGAGGGTTTGGGGACCGGTTGATTACTCCTAAGAAAATAAGGAGTCCTATTTCTGATGAACTTTTATTCATTAACAAATTTGGTAGTGAGAATACCACAAGGAGAATGCAGTGGTCTATCTTCTGGAAATACTCCTCATCACGTAGTGGATATTATGTGCTAATTACCTGTACTGCACTATGTATTGTATGCATGTTTCTCTCTACATATATTGTGCTTTAGTGTACACAGCTTTTAAAAGAGGAGAGAGATAGAGTATTAGCCAATCAGCTTATTCCTGCTTCCAGGAAAAGCCAATCAGCTTCTTACTGCCATGATACAGGCTGGGTTTGAAAATGACAGTTGGGAGTTGGTGACATCACAATGCAGCCCACTAGTTGGTGTCTCCATTTTGTCTGATTTACTGCAGCATAGCAGATGCAAGACAAAATTGTGGGAGATTAGACTGCTATTTTTTTGGAAATCTACTCTGTTTACCACGAGAAAAGGTAACTGTAGTTAATTATCTCATTAAGGTACAAGGACTAGAGCTTAAATTGTAATAGGAAAATAATCTGATCTAGTTAAAATGGTACACCACCAAATCACACCGTGTGTACACAGCTTAAATTGTTTCAAACCAGATGCCTAATTAGACAACATAATGCGGATTCTTTCAGCCCCCAGTGTGGTGATCCTGAGTGATCCTACAGGTATTTCAGTGGTAATTATAACAGTCTCCTCACATGCTTATTTTGTCCAAACATATTTTACTCAGATATGGAATATACATAGTTAATTTGATGACAAAGCAAACCCACATATTTCTGCTAGTTACTTGGCAGCTTTACTATACCTCCCAGCTGTCCCAATTGTGGCAGGTCAGTTTCATTTTCTTGGGACTTTCCAGCTTTCCTACCCACAGACAGCAGAGTCTGGCAGTTGGGAGAGCAGTTGGGAGTCCCCCAGCCACTCACTGCTCTGCTTGTGCACAGCATCTAGTCACTGGGAGAGGGACAGGGGGCATGCCAGCAGCTCACAGAGCTCAGTGTCAAAAATGGGGTGTGGCCTTGTAATTGGCCACACCCCTGACCATGAGGACACACACCCTGATTTTGGGCTTGTCACACAGAGTTATGTACAGATGGATCCGGGCTCTTTGCAGGGGATGGCGATGGCGACGCCATCCCCCGCCACCCGCCATCTGTTTTTGCGAAAGGGGACGTGCGCGCACGAGATGCGCACGCGTCCCCTTCCGACGGCTTCCAACGGGTCACCGCCGGTGATTCGCCAGCAAAGAAGAGCCCGGCCCCATCTGTATCTGAAGCACAAGGAAAAGGTGGGAGGTATGCTTTTTACATCAGTTAATTAGAATTATTACAGATAACATAGCAGCTTAATATAGAAATATTCTTATTTCTTATGATTATTCTCTGCACATATGACATCTGCCCCTCCTGCAGTGCAGCATGTTTTTTTCCATTTAAGGAAAAAATTTGCTTTGCGATCAGGTCTGAATTATGCCCGTAGTCCTTTATTACACACTCAATTGCAGCTCTGGATCCATGACACACACGCAGTATTATAGTGTACCAAATGACTGGTTTCATCAGCCAATCATCTGGTGCTGCTACAGAAAGTTCATTGGCTGCTGTATGTCACACATGGGAGGTGCAGTTTAGGAAATGCAGCTAGTGGACAGAAAGTTATATTACAGTCTACGGCTTTTCTGGTACCTCATTACATTACATTGCGACTCAATACAGCCTAAGGCACCATAGTGTGAAGCAGCGATGATTGGGGGCTCTGTTCTTCTGAAATACATGTTATACTGTACACGATGCAACATTAGAGCACTCCATACCATTAAATGGTGATTAGCACTGTTCCTGCCTTCTAACAGAGTCCCTGCACCTTAGCATGTAACTAAATGTAACTACATCATTACAGAACCACCTAACGGTTGAATGTCACATGTGCATGAAAGCAATAATATAAAGAACATGGTTAAACATACCTCCCAACATTTCTATCCCATGTGCAGCCAGCACGAAAAGGGCTACGAGTGGGCTCGCGGTATGACCACCCTTTTCACCATTTTTGGGGGTGAGCCCAGTGCTTCCCTAGCAGCTGAGCAGCCAGCACCTCCTCTCTGCCCTCCCTCCCCCTCCCTGCACTGAAGATATGCTAAAGCAGAGGTGATCTTTGGCTCCTCCCAATTTCCCCCAGCCCACGGGACATTGCCGGCCACGAGAGGGACAGCAGGACAGTCTCCAAATAGTGGGACTGTCCTGCTGTAATGGGGACAGTTGGGTGGTTTGGGTTACAGCTGATTCATATGTCCATAGCAGATCATATATGACAATTTATAATGCAGGTCATTATATTCAATGTGTTGTCATGATACAGTACAGTATTCTTCATTAATGGCATTTCCTTCCTCTTTCTCCTGTAGGGAGTAATCCCGATACGCAGTTTATCTGCGTTTGTTGACGTCAAAAAAGATGTCCGACAACGAAAATGATTGTTACTATTATTTTCATTACACCTGCAGTAAGGTAACATCCAGTTGGTAACATGACCGGAATGTATTTATTTAAATGATTGAAACTACATAAAATTGTACTATAGAGCGTGTCAGGGGTGTTGGAATAAATGACCGGGGGCAGTACCTGCCATTTTACTCTGCACTGCCATTTTCTTTCTGAGAAATCCCAATATGGGCCCTTATTCAGATCTGATCACAGTACAAATTTGTTCTCAAAATGGGCATAACCATGTGCACTGCAGGTGGGGCAGATGTAACATGAGCAGAGAGAGTTAGATTTGGGTGGGGTGTTTTGAAATTTAAATCTAAATTGCAGTGCAAAAATAATGCAGCCAGTATTTACTCTGCACAGAAACATAATTACTCACCGGAATATAACTCTCTCTGCACATGTTGCATCTGCCCCACCTGTGGACAGTGCACATGGTTTTGCCCATTTTGAGAACAAATTTGTACTGCGATCAGATTTGAATAAGGGCCATTATGTATTTGTCCAACTGTTTATGTGTAGTTCAGTAGAGATGAATAAGTACTACAATGTCAGTGTTTCCTTTCATACAGGGCACCAGCTGTCCCTTCCGGAAACGTGAGGCAGCCATAGGAGATAAGACCATTCCTGACCTGTGGGAGGAAGGAACCTCCTTTTGGAGAGATTTCACGTTTCGTCACAAGGCGGGAAATGTAAGTGATCAAGGTCAATCAATAAGGTGTAAAATATATATCCTGATACTTTGTATTTCAAGTAAAAAGTGCTGTCTTGGGCTATTTGTTCACTAATGTCGAAGGAATTTTATTGTTTCAGTAGGAAAAAAAGAAAAATAACGGGAGTGTGGCTTAACCGCCATCTTAAGATGACATGTGCTTAACTAGTTTAAGCTGTTATAAAAGTATTTCATACCCAGACTCCATAGATAGTGGAGTCTGGTATGAAAGCCATCTACCCCGTCGCAGATGAGTGATGGGGTGGATGGCTTTCCATAGTGTCCTGCTATGGAAAGTCATCTACCCCTGGGAACATTGCTTAGATGGGCGAAAATCGCTCAATGTGTACACAGTGATTTTCAGCTCGGCCATTTTCCCCATCATCGCTGTCCATACACATTGGTCAAAGTCACCCAGTGTGTATGGACCTTAACTGTGCTTTCGCTTAATGTGAATGATCTCAACATCCCTAATAAGTGCTCACTTCTGTACAAAGTGATCCGTGTTCTCCAGGGGGATCTTTTTACAGGACACATTTAAGAAAGGTTCTATCCCTACACTGGTATCTCGTAGGTTTGATGAGTATTTCTCACAGTCTGCTAAAAAGAATGGGATAATTATATTGATTCAGACTCTCTCCACTAAAAGTAATACTGCAGTGAATGATGTCATATTATAGTGGTAGCTTAAATCAGGCATCAAAGTGTTACCTTAGTTACCCTGTCTGTATGCCTCTAACAGGCCAGACTGTGTTTTTCATACTTTTTTTCTGATTTGCAAAATATGTGCAGATGTATGGTAGTCCTAGGGGAGGACTACTATGTTACCTTATGTCATCTCTGTTATCTACATACTTGCCTACTCTCCTAGTATGGCTGATAATCGTGTGGTGCTCATGGCTACCCAGAATAGTGGGCCAGTCTCCTGTACCCAGCCTGTTGCCCTCCAGCTAGTTGCCCACTTGTGGGCATGCTCTGGGGCCTATCATGTGATGAATTGTGTCATTGTAGCCATGACCTCTGATGTAAAATGTTTGGTAATCTTGGTATTGTATAACAGGGGGCATGGCCATGATGTTATAATTGTGTAGCCATGCTCCCAGCATGCTTATGTGCCATGCCATAATTCAAGCCTCATCACCCACATCAGCTCCTGCAGTGCCAGCCTGCAGCCAGG
This sequence comes from Crinia signifera, assembly GCF_055691185.1. Classification (NCBI taxonomy): domain Eukaryota; kingdom Metazoa; phylum Chordata; class Amphibia; order Anura; family Myobatrachidae; genus Crinia; species Crinia signifera. The sequence continues at coordinate 127,709,598 of NC_139217.1, forward strand.
AAGTTGTCAACTATACGTAAGCATACGTCTGAGTAGGGATGCCAATCCCGGGGCATTTTTTCAATCCCGGGAATCGGAAATGAAAAATGCTCAATCCCGGGATTCCCGGGATTGACATGCCTACAAGAAAATTGCCCCTGTGCCCCACACTGACTGACTTTTGGGGAAGGGGAAGGTGGGAGCGGTGCGGAGACAGGCGGCGGGTATGACGTGTGCGGCTGTGGGTAGCCTGGGGGCGAGCAGGTTCCGTGGCCACACACTTACTTTTGGGGAGCAGGGGAAGCAGGCGGCATTGGTGAAGAGGCAGGCGGCTGGGGGAGGCCCGGTGGCGAGCGAGTTCCGAGCTGGTGGTGCAGTGCTATGGCCTGCGCAGCGTGACCTGTGACCTAATCACGCTGCGCAGGCCGCACGCTGGGTCGGGAGCAGCCGGGCAGCGTCTGAGCTAGTGCTCAGACTCTGGCTGGCATTAGACTGCGCATGTGCAGTCTAATCCCGGGATTGGATACTCCAATCCCGGGATTGAAATCCCAGACATTTTGGAGCCAAATCCCGGGATCTTGCCGAGGCTGATCTCTTCAAATCATCTGTACCCCATCTGTCCTCACAATATTACACATTTTATCTCTCCCTTTCATAGGCTCCAAGCAAGCATTCTGTGGCCCCCATGGCAAAAGTACATGGAGAAAAGAAAACAGAAGCTACAGATATGCCCAGTCCTGGAAAAGTCCCTGCAGGGGATAGAAAGATGGATGATAGTGGTGAGTGTTGTGTGTACCGAGTACACAGATTTTAAGTGCGCAGACTGATTGAGTTGGGAGATGCATCTTGGCAAAACTGTATTCCTGTGCGAAAGCGCAGGTGAGCGAAGCGACCAGAATAAGAGCCATTTTGTAGACAGAACAAATAGAACATTATAGAAATTAGGTTACATAAGGACCATTATGGGAGGGGGAGACTACATATTGTTTGTAAATTGGCCTGTAAAAGACTATTTCTTACTGGAAGCTCCTTCTCTGTGTAACACGGCAAATTTCAGGTGTTCTATGAGATATTTAGAGTTGTCTATTATTAGTTGAATACAAAGGCATTGCCTATTTCATGGCCACCTTTCTTCCTGCAGAGAGAGCTGCTAGACTTATAGCAGAGGTACTGGCCTGGGACGAATTACGTCGGGAAAAGGCCAAAGAGATCAAGACTCCGTATAACAAAGAGCAGCAACAAGGTAACAAAGAAGTTTTTGATTGAAATATAAGATGTAATGCAATTACAACTGCTTACAGATACATAGCCATACAAAATGAGAAATATTGACTGCTTGGGCTACATGCAAAAGCAGCCAGTATTTATATCGCACAGAAAAAAATTATCCACTCAAATCTAAATATCACTTCACATTACATCTGCCCTACCTGCTGTAATGTGGACACCCACAGAGGGATAAAGTGCCGGGATTTCGGCGGTCGGGATTTTGACCACCGGGAATCCGACTGCCGGGAAAGTGAGTGCATCCCGCTGTGCAACATGATCACCAGACAATAAATAATACGGGGGCACAACATTGAAAGGAGGCAATGGCCCCATGTGAGTGCAGGTCAGTATGGAGGAGAGAGGGCACAATGTGCCCTTCCACTATCTATGGAATTATATTTTTTACATAGTAATGGGTGATATTGTCTGGTGTACACAAGACAACAGCTGCTAAGCGAGCCACATAATTTACAGGGTATGCTGGTGGATGGTGGATTGGGAACTAATAGTGGCCCAGTCTAATGCCCCCCCAGATCTTTCAGCTGCTGTGATAAACAACAATTCTCCACATTTCACAAAATACCCCACCTCCCCTCACTGAGACACAGACCCCAAAACCTCCATAAAGCAAACAAGTCATTACCGCAATCCCCAAAATATCACAAATATCCCCACCCCTTCCCTAGTGCAGCCGAAAGACACCTCAGAAATTGTAACACTCCCAGATAGCACCCTATCCTGTCCCTTTCACAGATGTCACAATGGATATAGATTGGCACCAGACATAGATAAGTATCTGCAGTGTTTGGTACTCCTCTTACATACAGTATTTGGAGGACCCCAATATGCCCCCTAGTAGTTATTGTCTGGTGATCGTGTTGCACTGCAGGTGGAGAGATATAAACGTGAAAATAGATTTAGATTTGGGTGGGTTATATTTTTCAGAGAATTTATTACTTTTATCTTGCTTTTATACAAAAGTGCTGAATGTATTATACTTTTTATACACTTTTTACACTCTTGCTTCCTTTTTATACACCTAAAATTAATTGTTTTCATTCTCCTGTCTACAGTAGTTATAACAAACTGAGTGTGATTCTTTTAGGTAAGGAATATGGCGCTACATGAGATTAATCATAGGTTATTCAGGTACTTAGCTTCTTATGTTGATGTTGCTCTACGTGAATCACCTATGATTACTCTAATGTAGCGCCATATCCCTTACCCCAAAAAAAACCACACTCCTTTTGCTTTCACTGGGGCTAAAAAGGAATAGCCCTTACTGGACAGGGGAAGGCAGCATAACATTAGAAAGAAGGGTACTTGTTTCCTATCACGGCGCCCAAGATTTTAATCTTATGCCATCGTATCGATCAGATCGCATAGCATGTGACCCGATCGCATGCGATGCGATCCGATCGGATTTTTTATTGTACAGCCACCCTGATGGGTGATTAATATGTTAAATGCACCCCCATTGTTAACACCACCCCCACTATAAACGCCAACCCGAAGCGTGGCGAGCAACGGCGGTACGCGTCCTCCGACCTTTTCATACCCCCACTATCCACGTCGGCGTGGAGTTGATTTTATATAGTGTGGTGAGTCACCGAGCCCGAAGCGTGGCGAGCCCGGTGAGGGGACGCGGATTACTTCTCATGTATTCCGTGTCCCTTCGCGGGGCACGCTGCGCTCGCCACTCTTTGGGCTCGGTGGCTCGCTGCGCTCGCCACACTATCTGAAATCAACTCCACAACTATCTGAAATCAACTCCATGTCGACGTGGATAGTGGGGGTATGAAAAGATCGGAGGACGCGTACCGCCGCCCCTCGCGGGCTCGCTTCGGGTTGGCATTGATAGTTGGGCGTGGCATTAACAATGGGGGTGCATTTAACATAGCAATCACCCATCAGGGTGCCTGTACAAAAAATCGGGTCTGATCGCATTGCATGCCATTGTAATGGCATGCGATGCAACACGATATTAAAATTGTACAGTGCGGGTCTTACGACCTGAAAATCGGGTCCCATCGCATACCTTAATTAGGGGTATGCAATGGCATACAATGGGCGCCGTGCTAGTACACAAGTACCGAAAGAAGCGCCCGGGACTCTGTTTTACCTTTTTGTATTTGAGCTAGTTATAACCACCAACATCCTCCCCCAAACCACATATTTAGCGTAACTTAGTAAGAATTCTGGGTAGATATATGCAAATCATTATGTTTATATACATAATACAAATGGGAGAGATATTGGATGTGGACTTCATTTTTCAGTTTGGAATTTTGACTTTATAGAAGCCCGATGTGTAGGGCTTATTTTCTGTATAAGAGAACTGACCTGTATTCTTGGTTACAGATAACACACAAATGGAGGCAATAAGCGCACCTCGCAAAGCCACTAGAAAGTGCAAACATTTAGAAGTCACCACCACGAGGGATAAAGCGCAAGTGCAAGAAATGGGATCACCCCACTGCCAAATTGCCAGAAAGTGTGCACAAACAGAAATTACCATTGCTGCCGGAGTGAAGCCACTGAGCAATGATTTGGGTATGTTATATTTTTTTCTGTGCAGGTTAAATATTGGCTGCTTTTGCATGTAGCCCACAAATGTTAGACAGCTTTATTTTAGCCTGCAATTTATAGTAGATTTTAATTTGAACCCATTTCACCCAATTATATATTTTTCTGCATGTCACATCTGCCCCACCTGCATGCAATATTGTCCCTAAATGCCCATGGGCCAGATGCACTAAGCCTCAGAGTGATAAATTGGAGAGTGATAAACAGCCAGCCAATCAGCTCCTACCTGCCATGTCACAGACTGTGTTTGAAAAATATCAGGCAGGAGCTGATTGGTTGGTTTTTTATCTCTCTCCATTTTATCACTTTTGAAGCTTAGTGCATCTGGCCCCCAGTTTGATAGGATGGATATACCACTGCCATTTATCACCCAGTACCCAGCTAGGTGACCCGATCTTTGCATCATTTCAGTTTTTGTACTCAGGAAAGACAGAGATATTGGATGCGGACATAAACCCAACTATTAAATAGTGTTTCTTCATTTTTCAGTTTGGAATATTGACTTTTTAGTAAGCTTGATGTACTGGGCTTATTTTCTGTGTAAGAGAACTGACCTGTATTCTTGGTTACAGATAACAAACAAGTGAAGGCAATAAGCGCCCACAAAGCCACCAGAAAGCGCAAATGTTCAGAACTCACCACCATGAGGGATAAAGCGCAAATGCAAGAAATGGGATCACCCCCCTGCAAAATTGCCAGAATGTGTGCACAAGCAGAAGTTACCTTTGCTGCCGGAGTGAAGCCACTGAGCAATGATTTGGGTATGTTAGATTTTTTTTCTGTACAGGTTAAATATTGGCTGCTTTTGCATGTAGCCCACAAATGTTAGACAACTTTATTTTAGTCTGCAGTAGATTTAAATTTGAACCCATTCCACCCAATTATTTTATTTTACTGCATGTCACATCTGCCCCACCTGCATGCAATATTGGCACTGCCATTTATCACCCAGTACCCAGCTAGGTGACCTGATCTTTGCATCATTTCAGTTTTTGTACTCAGGAAAGACAGAGATATTGGATGTGGACATAAACCCAACTAGAAAATAGTGTTTCTTTTTCAGTTTGGAATTTTGACTTTATAGAAGCCTGATGTACTGGGATTATTTTCTGTGTAATGCTGTGTGCACACTTGTACAATCTGCATGAGATCCAGATGAGATTACAATTTAGACTATCTGCATACAATTTAGACTATATAGTGCAGATCTGCACTATATAGACAGGGCAGCCAAGACTTTCTGGCTGAGATATGGGAGCGCGCATCTTAAACGCATCTGAATCGCTTGGGATAAAACTCATATGCTGTGTACACACTTGTACAATCTGCATGAGATCCAGATGAGATTTACAATTTAGACTATATGCATACAATATATACAATTTAGACTATCTGCATACAATTTAGACTATATAGTGCAGATCTGCACTACATAGTCTATGCAGCCAAGACTTTCTGGCTGCGATACGGGAGCGCACATCAAGATTGCATCTGGATAGCAAGGGATAAAACCCATATGCTGTGTACACACTAGTACAATCTGCATAAGATCCAGATGCGATTACAATTTAGACTATCTGCATACAATTTACACTATCTGCATTCAATTTAGACTATATAGTGCAGATCTGCACTATATAGACAGGGCAGCCAAGACTTTCTGGTTAAGATATGGGAGCGCGCATCTTGAACGCATCTGGATCGCTTGTGATAAAACCCATACAATCTGCATGAGATCCAGATAAAATTTTGACTATATAGTCAAAATCTTATCTGGATCTTATGCAGATTGTATCAGTGTGTACACAGCAATACAATCTGCATGAGATCCAGATGAGATTTTGACTATATAGTCAAAATCTTATCTGGATCTCATGCAGATTGTACAAGTGTGTACACACCATTAGAGAACTGACCGGTATTCTTGGTTACAGAAAAAGCACAAGTGAAGGCAACAAGCGCACCTCAGAAAGCCACCAGAAAGCGCAAATATCCAGAAGTCACCATTGCAGTAGGACTGAGCTCTGCTGTTACTTGTGCTGGGAAGAAGAGCATGCCCCATGATGTAAGGAAACCTCCTATTCACCTACTGTATTTCCATTTTACTAATGTATTAGAAAACATATACTGTACATCTCGTCTAGAGGAGCAAACATATCCACACTTTTTGCTCTGGAGAGAGTGTAGAGTCGTGGGCCTTATATTCACAACTGGTGTCCAAAATATGCTTTTTTTTGTCAATCTTCTTAAAAATACTGTAGTTGCTTTAAGACCATTGAGTACCAAATATATATATATATATATATATATATATATAAATCTTGTAGATTATGCACTCACGGCCAACTGTATAGAATGAGGGGGTGCTCCTTTATAGTAACACAGTGTGTCCCACTAATATGCAGAATGGGACGAATCCCAATAAGGGCACTCACCAGGGTTTCACGTATTTGACAGCTTCTTTATTGGTTATCCAACCAGGGTTACATATCTGTAGGTCTACGTTTCGGCCACTAGAGGGCCTTTCTCAAGACACTGCAACAATGACATCCACACAGCACAGAGGTCAGGATATCCTGACCTCTGTGCTGTGTGGATGTCATTGTTGCAGTGTCTTGAGAAAGGCCCTCTAGTGGCCGAAACGTAGACCTACAGATATGTAACCCTGGTTGGATAACCAATAAAGAAGCTGTCAAATACGTGAAACCCTGGTGAGTGCCCTTATTGGGATTCGTCCCATTCTGCATATATATATATATATATATATATATATATATATGTATATATATATATATATATATATATATATATATATATATACAAACAAATTCCCCTAAGGGGAAAACAGCACTCAACAGGCTTATGAAACAATGTCCAAATGTCCAGCTTTCTTCAAGAGGTTAAATGATGTACGCCTGCCGACATTTCGTTCCCACAGCAAACCTTTTTCAAAGCAGCAGTGTCAACAAAAATCACCTTTAAAAAAAAAAACCTAAAGGTGCCCATACAGGTTACAATTATTGTATACAATATCGCATCTTATCGCATCTCGGATTTGCGATGAGCTGAGATCTAGTACAAAAAGTATGTGCAGCACAAACTTTTTGTACTAGATCTCATCGCAGATGCGATGAGATGCGATATTGTATACAATATTGTATACAATAATTGTAACATGTATGGTCACATTCAGGAGGGAAGTGGGGATATTCTTTGTGGGACCAAAACGTCGACAGACTTACATCATTTAACCGCTTGAATAAAGCTGGACATTTGGACATTGCTTCATAAGTCTGGTGAGTGCTGTTATTCCCTTTGTCTGTATTTATATAGTGTTGTGTGTACTAATCTGCTTTCACTATTATACGGCACCCCAGTGGTTACCTCATATGAGGGTGAGAGTGCAGGGTTTGGGCTCTCTCTCTCTCTCTCTCTCTCTCTCTCTCTCTCTCTCTCTCTCTCTCTCTATATATATATATATATATATATATATATATATATATATATATATATGTAGGTAGATAGATAGATAGATATGCAAAAAGAAGAAATGAGAAGTGCACAAATGAGTATATAAAAGTATGACAATTTACTTAAAATAAATGCACACGAACATCAGGGTTAATATTGAACAGCTTGCCAAACCATATGTCAGCACTACTCAAGCGTGGAATTTGGAATCCAGATGCCGCTCACACAACCGCGGTCAGGGAGACCCCCTGACGAAGTCATACTTGATGATGAAACACGTTGGGCGTGGCCAGCTCTATCCGACGTGGTGACGTCCTCTGGTTTGGTCCCGTTGATGTTCTAGCGTACCTTGGCTAAAGTGGCTGCCGGCGTGACAGACTCCCTGACCGCGGCTGTGTGAGCGGCGTCTGGATTCCATCTACCACTCTTGAGTAGTGCTGACATATGGCTTGGCAAGCTGTTGAATTTTAACCCTGATGTACGTGTTCATTTATTTTAAATAAATTGTCATACTTTATTTACTCATTGTGCACTTCTCATTTCTTCTTTTTGCAAGCATACTACCTTGATCCGTAGTTGGATCTTGAGGAGCAGGCACACATCTGGGGACTTTTTGGACTTTGGTTTGATACATCACTAATTAGGATATTTGCCCTGGGCATTCTCTTTTTCTATTTTTTTATATATATTTCTATATACCGGTATATAGAAATATATAAAGCTCTCTGACTGATGAGATACACAGTACTCCCCTTGAATTTAAATCTGGTGAAGACATCAGTTGGATAGTTTATATATCCATCCTGAATTTTTGATATCCTGCCAGCCTACACCCGTTTCTAGGGTGTTTGATCCAACTCTGGTACTCCTACCATTCGTTATAGAATACATGTTTTGATACCTTGTTACCCCTGAGGAAGTCCCTATGGGACGAAACGCGTAGGGTCTCTCGGAAGTGGTATCTCACATCAAATTTATGATGCGAACATCTGTATGAAATACATATTTTATATACTTTTTATTGTATGAAATAAAAACTTTTTACTGCTTTATATGTGTGCATATATACAGTTTTGGTGAAACTGCCATCAGCGCACCTCTACACTTTCTTTCTCTCTCTCTCTCTTTATATATATATATATATATATATATATATATATATATATATATATATATATATATATATATATATAGAACTTGGAGTAGGGACCGGCACTCATAGGACTTGTGAAGAAATTCAAGCAGACACTGAAGTCTTAAGCAACGTTTCGGTGTATTAGAACCGTTATCAAGCTATATATATATATATATAAATATATATATATATATATATATTAGATTTCTTGTCTGACACCAGGTCATTGAAAAAGATCTCATTCTGAAGCTGCTGGGCCTTTCTAAAATGCTTTTTTGTTTTGTCACTTCTACAGATTCCAGAATCTGTGGATGAACCACCCGCAAAGAAGATCAAAAGATCTAAGGCAGCATCAAAAGAGGATCCATCACCAGTGGCATATGATTACATCAATATGGACAAAAACATTGATGAAAATGATTTCCTCATGGACCTCAGCTAGGCTGCTAAGAAAAATGGGTGTCCTACTGTAAATTAAGATCATAGGGTCACTTTCTATACATTTGTGACTGGGGTTCAAGCCGGGTCTTGCACAAAAACATCATTGTATCATCCCCCAGCACTTTTAAGACATGACCTTGGCATAATTTGAAATAAATATTTAGAAGTTGTAAGGCAACCTGTGTTGAATTACCATTATTCTTCTTATCCAGATGTGAACAATTTTTACCGATCTCCTTAATTTCACTTACTAAAATGTTAACTGGTTCATTCAATTAATGTTTGACTTATACATTTTTATAGATGGCCGTTGATTTTAAATGAGACTACCTTTGGGATCAGGTGTTTTTTTTCTACTCTCTATTTTGAGGGAGGCATGAGGAGCTAGACCCCACTAAATTATTGGTGTCCATCAGGGAGATAGCTGGAGAACACACAGCATTCTGGATCCCTTTTACACTATAAAGGTGTGTTCTTCAATTATGTCCAACTCTTTGGGTGACATTCTATGGGATGTGATAAATGCGCATGTTATTTTAGCGCACCACATCGCAGCTATTCGCCCTTTTTAAAATTGCATTTTTTAGTAATAATTCGCATATTTAATGTGATGCGCTTTGGAGGCTGAAAAGTGCGAAGTGGTGTGAGTTGCGGCGAAGTGGTGCGATTTTAAGTAACAAAAAAGTGCGAATTCCTCCGCCGGTCATGTGCGAGTTTTGGACCAACCGGAGTGCGATTTACAAAACTGTCTCCGCATGACTAAGAACCCCCCAACCTATTGGCCCACCTCTGTCCCCTCCATTATGCATCACACCCCCTATATAAAGGGCCATTGGCGCCATTTCACTCTTTGATAGGAAGTAAGGAGCATGGAGAGGAGCAGTGGCAGTGTGAGTAGAGGAAGAGGTGTTGGTGGCAGAGTGAGGAGTGGCAGAGGGAGCAGTGGCAGAGTGAGGAGTGGCAGAGGAAGCAGTGGCAGAGAGAGCAGTGGCAGAGGGAGCAGTGGCAGCAGCCAGCCAAGTGGGAGAGCCAGCAGTGTGGCAGGCAGCATGGCCACAGCAAGGCCAGCCCCAGACCAGGCCCTGGGCGTCCAGCCCCAGCAGGAGGAGGTGGAGGATCCGCTGGCATCCCCATCCTATAGCCAAGACCTTGACCATACCCCACAACAGCTGCAGGAGGGCCACATGTCAGAGGTGGAGGAAGATGGAGGTGAGGAGGAGGAAGACACTGGCATGGAGGAGGAGGGGTACATGGCTGGAGTAGAAAATGAGGAGGAGGAGGTGGAAGCTGGCCGCACCAAAAGTGGCTGAAAGGTCAGATTCTCCTATGAGGAAAATGCTGCACTTGTCCGGGCTATCATGCCTGTGTTTGACCGTTTACTTGGCAAATCTCACCACAAGACCACTGCACAGCGCAAAAGGGCTATGTGGAAGGACATCACCCAGGCGGTGAACGCTGTCAGTCAGCACAAGCGCCTGGTCCGCAATGTAAAAAAGAGATTCAACGACATCAAAAGGCAGTTGAAAAGTAAAATGGCCATGGAGTTGGAGGAGGCCACCAAGACTGGCGGAGGAAGCCCCACCACTGTGTGCTACAGATCGTATGAGATGAAGTTAAAGCGCATCATACCCCCTGAGGTCCTGCCTGGCATGCACGTGGTGGATACCGATAGGCCGCAAACGCCATCCAGAGCTGGTAAGTGTGACCACATGCAAACTTAAACATACATGCCAATGTTTTCTAACTGTAATGTTCACTTGAATTGTTATGCTAAGTAAAGTGCTGCTGTGGAACTACATAGCCCAGCAAGGTCATGCACAAGAAATTGCCTGCTCCTACTTTGAAATTGCTCATAATGCTGGGCCTTGTAGTTCCACAACTGCTCATATTGATCAACACTGTAACATTCTTTCTAGCAGCCTAACATGTATGTGGCCAAAAACACAGAGGTGTACTGGTGGTTTACCTGCCATGACTACATACCACAGATTATCCAATAGTTGTCATGTGTCCACTAATTTAATAATAAATTAACTAAATAATATTGTGAAAAAAAAAAATGGGGGGAATAAATAATGTAGTCCTTATCCAAAGGAAGTATTGTCCATTATTGTCATTTGAATGCATGGTTCATGAAAATGCTTAACCATTGTAAGGTCCATAATGGCTGCCCATCTTTCCTTGCACAGATTGTCCATCCCGAAGTGCTGCGGCATCAAAGAAAATAAGGCCCGTTGCTGCAGAATCTGTGGAAGCAGGTAAATGAACAAAAAACACGCCATTACACATACAGTACACACACCCATGTCACATCAACAATAACTCACACTACATTCATCTCCTGCTGCTACATTGCAACGGAAATGAATGTAATCTGAGCTAGGCATGTGACTTATTATTAATGTCAATGTTACATGATGTATCGGGGTACATGTGTAAGTACATAACACCCCTAGGTATGTGCGTCCAGCATCTCAAGCCCTTTCAAAAACAGTATAGACGACAGTCTGGCCTATATATGCATCAGTACTTACCTCTTCATCTGTATCCACAGGTACTATACAACTAGGGACAAACCAAACAGATTCTTCAATAATGGTGTTAGACGAAATGGACATCATTCTTGAACCCGTGGAGACCTTTGCGGCAGAGGAAGAAATACAGACCTCATCACAGAGTGATCTTCCCCCAAGTGGGGTGTCTCCCAACCCACCCCCACCCACAAACACACCCCATACAGCAGCTTCTGCTTCCCAAGTAGCTAACTCCTTGGTCAATTTCAAGGACAAACAGATAGAATTCATGGCCTCCCAAAGCCTGCAAATAGGTAACATCCAGGGGTACATGCGTGACACGTTTCTTCAAATACGCAAAATTGCACGTAGTGTACGGGTAGGTGTAGGCACTCATGTGCGCATTGCTAACAACATTGACACCCGTTTTGCAGATTTAACTTCTGCTGTAAGGGAACAGAATAGCCATATTGGCAGCCTTGCGCAAAGTATAGCTGCACTAAGCCAATCTTGCACAGCGCAGACCAATGCCTTAATAGGTATGCAGGCCCAACTACAGCAGCTGGAAGCCAATGTCGGAGGTGGCGCAGCATCAACCCTCAGCAGTGTATCCAGCACCCCAATAAGTGGCTCCCCCACTTCCCCACCCCGTCGGAGTATTAGGACCCGTGGTGGGCTTGGTGCAGGTTCTAGAAGTGGTGTAGGGTTGCCTGACCCTGGGAGAAGGTAGCTCATATGTTTGTTAGTTTTGTAATACCCAATACATCTTGTAACATGCCCCCACAGTTTTTATGTTTCACCTGCAAAAATGCAGATTGCGTCTGACAAAGTAGCCTGCAGTAAAATGTCTAACCGCATACCATTGTGTTTGTGTATTACTTTTAAACCAATTATTGTGTGAATTATAACATATTGTAATGGTATATGACTATGGGATTGCACTAAAGTAGTGTGGGGTAACTCCTGGCCCGTGAAAGGTTGTGGAACTACATATTCCAGCAGTGGCGGATTCAGGGGGGGCACCTGGGCACGTGCCCCCCCTGTCATTCATTTTGTAGATGAGAACCAGAGCTTTCCAACGAGCCCAGCCCCATGTCTCTAGCCCCCCGGGAACCGGAGATATCGCCTGGCAAAGCTGTAACATTTTTTCCCCATAGGATAATATGGGACCCATCAATTCCGACCCCCACCCGGTTCCGACGGCTGCCAGTTCCCCCCTGGCATCACAGGAGCTTGTGGTTGAAGTCATTCAATTCCAAATCGCTGGGCCTTCAATATGATACCAGGATGGTCCATATCGGTCAATCGGTTCCAGAGATATAGCATGTAAATCGATTTTTTTTTTATTTTTGAAATGTAATTTCATGGTTGTTCATGTTCTTTGAGGGCAGATTACTCTGGAACCAAACATTCCAGTTTCACTGGACCAAAATCATTCAAAGCCCACTCAAAAATTCTTGTATATGATACTTGTCTCATGTAAATGGGTCAGTTAGTTCCGAAGATATAGCCGGTTAAATGAGATAACTGGTTAAAGGGGGGGAGGGGTGGTTTTCTCTCCCCCTCACACCAGAAAATGCAGGGACTATGCTGGGAACGCATTTTCTGGTGTGAAATGGGTATTATTTCAAATAGCTGGGACCTGCAGTGCTCGGAATACAGCCAGGCTCTGCCACTGTCAGTGGCTATCACTTCTGCCTGGCGGCTGTCCCCCATTTACCACGAGCATGTATTCCCCGTTGGCAATGAGCATGTAATCCCACATGGCAACGAGCATGGAACCTCTGGCAATGAGCACGGAACCCTTGGCAATGAGCATGTAGATAAGCAGCACTTACTGTATGTAGCATAATTTTTAATAGGCATTATGGTGTTTGGCATAATACATAATGGACATCATGCCGTGTAACTTAACGTGCAATGGACATTATGGTGTAAATGTTTAATGCGCGCCTTTGGTGGACAATGTCCCTGTTTATGAAGCGGATTGTGAATTTTGTCTTAATCCGTGTGGCATTATGTGAATTCTGGCTCAATCCATGTGGCATTATGTGAATTTTGTCTCAATCCGTGTGGCATTATGTGAATTTTGGCTCAATTCGTGTTGCATTTTGTGAATTTTGGCTCAATCCATGTGGCATTATGTGAATTTTGGCTCAATCCATATGGCATCTTATGAATTTGGCTCAATCCGTGTGGCATTATGTGAATTTTGACACAATCCATGTGGCATTATGTGAATTTTGGCTCAATCCATTTGGCATTATGTGAATTTTGGCTCAATCCATTTGGCATTATGTGAATTTTGGCTCAATCCGTGTGTTATTATGTAAATTTTGACACAATCCATGTGGCATTGTTTGAATTTTGGCTCATTCCATTTGGCATCATGTGTAAGGGGCAAGTATAATGGGGTCTAGTATTTTGTTGCATAATGTGTAGAAGTTGTATATGGTGTTGTACACTACACTCAAGGACATGCCCCCTGTTGAGTGGCCACACCCCCTTTTCCAGAGTGCGCCTTCGGCGCGCGCACAACTGCATCCTTCACTTTTGTTGCCATGGTGGGCCTGTGCACTTTAAATGCCAGGGCCTATTTTTAATCCCATTGCCACCCTCTCTCTGCCGCTCTCTTAGCATGTACACTGGTACCACTAACACTGGCCCACCCCCACCTAAACCCTCTTTTATCATGGTGCCCCCCCTGTCATTTTATCCTGGATCCGCCCCTGTATTCCAGCAAGCTCTGACACTCATGGTTTGGACTGTAATGGTTATAGTTTGTCAGGGCATGCTGGCACGTGTAGTTCCACAACACCAGTCAGCCATGTTTTACTGCAAACTTCATTCATACATGTATCAAATGTACTTACAAGCTTGATACCAGCAAGGGATAGGTCAGCACCACCAGCTGCATCCGTTGGGCTCTGTGTATTAGGCTAAATGTGGGTGGAAACAGATGGTATTGGTCAATAATTTGTTTATGAGTACACTTACAGCACAGGTAGATTTTGGAGTGCAGGGCACATGTGCTTACCAGAAAAGTAACGGCTGATGATGTGTGTGCGCACCAGATTCCCCCTCTGCGTACCCCTTACTACCCGAGGTGTGGTAGGTTGGGCTTCCTGCACGACTGCTGCATGTTCCTCCTCCACATAGGCAGGTTGGGACAGGGCTATGTTGTGCATCATGCAGCAAGCCTGGATGATCATCACTACTTTGGCGGGGTGGTAAAGCAGTGTACCCAATGACCTGTCCAAACACCGGAATCAACTCTTCAAAACGCCAAATGTGCGCTCCACCACATTGCGGGTTGCAATGTGGGCTTCATTATACCGGTGCAGTGCAGGGCCCTCTGGGGAGCGCAAAGGTGTCATGAGCCAGGAAACACAACCATATCCTGAGTCACCTAAAACACAGATAGGAAGTGATTGCCTTATATGGTAAGGTATGTGTTTCTTTTAAACAGGACACACTGTTAGAAGAGCAATATGCTTGTGAAACAGGAAACACACACATTAGAGCAGATACAAATAAGGACAGACAGGGTAATATGAAAAAGGTACTTACCTAGTAGCCAGCCCTCTGGCATTTGGTGGTCGGTAAATCTGTTCCAGAGGGCTGAGTGTCTCAGAATATAGGCATCATGGCAGTTCCCAGGAAAGCCTGCGACAACACTCAGGATTTCAAGTGAGCATTGGATACAACCTGCACGTTCAGGGAGTGCCGCCCACGCCTATTGGCGTAGACGTGGCCCCGCACGTGCGGTGCCCTAATCCCAATGTGTGTGCAGTCTATAGCTCCCAGCACGTGAGGGAATGCTGAGAGTCTATAGAAAGCCAACTTGTGGTCCTGCCACTTCAGCTCAGAACTGGGGAATCTGATGTATATGCGCCACAACTTCTTTAAAGCAAGTAACACTTGAGTAAAATGCTTAGAGAAAGTGGCCTGTGATACCCCCAAGGCCCATGAGGTCACAGACTGAGTGGAGCCTGTGGCCAAATAGTAGAGGGCACACATTAATTTGTGCAGGCCAGACACTGCATAGTTGCCTCCCCCAAAAGGGTCCAAATCATCTCTCACCTGCTCATATAAGTCCAACAGGTTAATGCGGTTCAGCCTAAACATCCCCACAACCTGTTGATCCGAGAGGGAGTCCAGGTACAGGCGAGCACGATACATACGTGGGGTACGCAGTAGTCGGAGGGCTACCTGGATCTGGCGCGCAGCTTCCTCCCTCCTGCGCAGCTCCTCCAAATGGGCCACATCACAAATAAGCAACTCCAAACCACTCTGCAAAATCTCCATGTCTCAAACCCTCACAGGTGTCCTTAATGATGTTGGGGTTTATGTATGGGGTGTTTGTGAGTGAAAATGAGGGCACCTGTGGTGAAATTAACCATGTGTGCACTTGACCAAAATGAGTTCTGGGCCAAATCGCCAAACAGAACCTGGTCTGAAATAAGTGCGATTATTAGACACCTAAAAAGTGTGATTTGAGAAAACGCATTGCATTAAATAAGCGAATTGTATACTTTTCTGTACGAAAACATCTGGATGCGATATAAATGCGAATTAATCTCGCACTTTTGGTCCACATGCCTTAACGCACATAATATGCGATTTCAGTCCCTTAGCGCATCCTATTAAATAGGCGATTTGACGGAAAAATGCGATAGCGCCATTTTGTTTACTAATTAACGCCAAAAAAACGCAAATCTCATCCCATAGAATGTCACCCAATATCTTTATCTGTATGGACAATTCACACAGATATAAATATTCTTAATAGCTGAAACCATCTTTTTTTTTTTTTTTTTTGCTGCTGTTCCGGTAGCACTATAGATTAAAATGATTAATTGTGTATCCTGCGTAAGAAGGAAATCTCCAATTGTATTTTTTCATACCACTCAAAATACAAAATGGATGTTTTTTTGGTTTGTTACATCTTGGAGCGACACAAGGGAAGTATCCCTGTGACCAACCACAAGTGTTTTTAACCAATGTTACCTTACACGTTAACCCCTAATGAAGTTGGTGCTGAAACGCATAGAGAGTTTAACTCCTGAGAATTGGATATCAATAATCTATATCCCCCTGGAAAAAGTGTGAATTAAACCATATTAAACATTTTATTCTACATTGGAAAAACTATAATGGGTACATTTTAATAAATGTATTGTAATTTTTCCCATACCCATTATGAAGTATGGGACCAGGCACATTAGGCTCTTCTAAATCCTTCATGTGATTAACCCAGTGGAATACTATCTGAAACTTCTGGAACAATCATGATATCAAATTTCTCTCCTGAAACCATTGGGTCTTAATCAGTTTTTTACATTTTCCTTCAGCTATTCCAGTCGACTGTCAAGAGGAATATGATGCAAAACAGATGTTACTCTAGAATGTCCATAGGACAGTTGTTAGGTCAAATTTTATTGGATGCTCCCTCACAAGCCATTTATAGGGTATTCAGGGCTCACGGTTACTCGGGCCCCACTTTCCAAGTATGGGACCACTGGAATCTCCTGAGGGACATGTGCACTGCACTGTTTGACATCTTAGGGCAGGAGGTCCCTGGCTAATACCACTGGCACATTAGACTCCGTACCTTTGTTTGGGTCTCTGACAATCCCAAGTATGGGCAAACATCTATGACCTAACACAAAGACAAATAGGTAAAATCAAGATTAGGAATATAATATTACTCCAAAACCTGTATACATCTCTGTCCTAAAAGAGATCATTTAGTATGAGGTGTATTGACCCAGAATGGAATCAGTCACCTTGTTGACTAAAAGTCAACAAGATTACTAATGGGACACTGACAAAGTTATGTCGACAAATGTAAAATATTTCTTAAAGCATTTTAAAAGAGCCGCCAGTATAACTGTAAACACAAGGATTTACCATCATGTTCACAATTGCGCTACAAGTGCCCATACAGTGCTTTCACATTTGTCGACATAACGCTGTCTGCTTTCCTGGTTTCCCATACTTCTTAGAGAAAAAATAGAAACAGGCGTGTATTACCTCTAGGGTAATTACCAGGCACAGCGTAGGGCTTAATTCAAATCGAGCAGCAGTTTGATTAAGGGGTAGTCAGCCCCTAGGGTAAAAACAAGAAGAAAAATAATTTTAAACTGTGCTTTTGAGGAAGGAGATAACACAATCTGTTCAAACAATTTATTAAAAAATAATAATAACATTAAAAAGAATCACATTAAAAAGAATATGTATAAAACATAATACACATGTAATTATACTTCGATTGGTGTATAAATGGTGCAAGCCTTAGTATATCTCCCCTTTGAATGGGTGGGGATAATATGGGAAAAGCACCCCACTGGTCCTTCTTTATATGGATCCTGTGCCTATTGGACTCCAATGGGCAAGTGATTTTGGGAGGAACAGTTAGTAAACTCATATCCGGGATAGCTGCCACTACTGCGTACCGCAATTGAAGTGGTCCCATACTCCTTGTCTACATTGCAATTGTGAATAACTTGTAGTTTCCCCAAAAGTAGCACCAGTTTTGGCCTGGCACTCATTCCGGCATTACAGAGCGTATATCTGAGCTAATAATATATGAGCTAATATGAGCATTGTCATATATTATTAGCTCAGATATACGCTCTGTAATGCCGGGCACAGGTTGTCTGTGATTGGTCAATGCAAGACCATGTGATACACCCTGCTCTCCTTTGTGATACACAGCGTCTGCAGTGCTTGGATTGTGAGTCGGACACCGCCGTCACAGCTGCCTCTGTATCCCTCCTCATTTCATCTTTTAATTGTTATACCTTTTTGCCTTTTTGCCATTTGGAACTGTTTTGTCCTGGAATAAATCCTCCTGTTTCATCACTTGTCTGCTGTTGCATTGGATAAAAGAAACCATTATAGGAACACGGGGCAGAACTATAAAGTAAGTTCACTATCCAGTCATACCCTGAAGCTTTATGCCATAGATACCTTGATGTGCATACCAGAATAGAATTTTGAAGTAAGTTAACTTCCCTCTGGCACCCACACACAAGGAGATCTCCAACATATTTGGAAGATTTGAGGAAAGTCTCAATCTATTGGAGGTTTTATACTAATTATCTCCCAGCGCTGGTCACCTGTCTATTTTTTGCCTGAAGATATAGCTGGTTGTTTAAAGGGGGGGGTGGTTTTCTCTCTGGGAATGTCCCTACATGATCCTGGGACCATATTCCTGGGTAAGTCCCTGCATTTTCTGGTGTGAAAGGGGTATTATTTCAAATAGCCGGGACCTGCAGTGCTCTGAATACAGCTGGGCAGCACCCTGCTCTCTGCCCGGCTGTCAATGGCTGTCATTTCTGCCCGGCGGTGGCTGTCCCCCAGTTACAGTGAGCATGTAATCCCCTTGGCAATGAGCATGTAATCCCACATGGCAACGAGCATGGAACCCCTGGCAATGAGCATGTAGGTAAGCAGCACTTATGTAGCATCATTTTTAATAGGCATTATGGTGTTTGGCATATTACGTAATGGACATTATGGTGTGTGGCTTAACATGTAATGGGCATTATGGTGTAAATTTTTAATGCACGCCTGTGGTGCGCAAGGCCCCTGTTTATGAAGCATATTGTGCATTTTTGCTCAATCTGTTTGGTATAGCGTGAATTTTGACTCAATTTGTGTTCCATAGTGGGAATTTTGGCTCAGTCGATGTGAATTTTGGATTATTCCATGTGGCATAATGTGTAAGAGGCAAGTACAGTATAAGGGGGTTACTATTGTGTTGCATGATTTGTATAAGGGGTATATGGTGTGGTAAACGTAGGTGACCACATAAAAGGTGCTGAAATGTTGTCTACCAAGTTTATGACTGGAGTGCTGTCTCACCCCGCAAGTATCTTAGGACATCGGCATCCTGCGGGTGCAAATGTTGAGGGCACCTGCCAATATATCTCCCTGCATTTTTCCTATGACAGCCCCCTGCCTTTTCCAGGAATATATAATTAGTTGAAAGTATTTACACAAATAGAGACACACCCATGAGCAGACCACCCAAACAGAAAACTGGTCACGTCCCCCCCCCCCCCCCCCCACACACACACACACACACATTATTAGGTGCTGGCCACAACCCGTATTATTGCACATAATAGGCCCTTGATCATTTTCAGCTCCAGGACCATTTAGACCTTAATCTGGCACTGCCTCTGTAGCTTCCCAAAAATGTCTGTCAATGGGGCAGAATTTTTGCATTTATGAGATCTGTTCTGCAGTTTACCGATATATTGAGAACATGAGGGACTGACTCTGCGGCATATAAAGGATATGAAGGGCTCTGGACCCACTTGGTATATACCGACATGCTGTATAAGACATACTGTATAAAGGTTCATGAGGCAGATGTATAAACATAGAAACATAGAAACATAGAATTTGACGGCAGATAAGAACCACTTGGCCCATCTAGTCTGCCCCTTTTTTAAACATGTTACCTCAAACCATATTTGATCCTTATTTTTTTGTAAGGATATCAATATGCCTATCCCAAGCATGTTTAAATTGTACTACTGTATTTGCCTCTACCACCTCTGATGGGAGGCTATTCCACTTATCTACTACTCTTTCTGTGAAGTAATTCTTCCTCAAATTTCCCCTGAATCTTCCTCCCTCTAGTTTCAGTGCATGTCCTCGTGTTCTGCTGCTCCTCTTCCTGTGAAGAATGTCTCCCACCTGTACCTTGTTAAAACCCTTGATATATTTGAAAGTTTCTATCATGTCCCCCCTTTCCCTTCTCTGCTCTAAAGTATACATATTAAGATCTTTTAGTCTTTCCTGGTACGTTTTGTGATGTAGGCCATGCACCATTTTAGTTACCCTTCTTTGTACAGTCTCTAATGTATTTATATCCTTCTGGAGATATGGCCTCCAGAACTGAACACAATACTCTAGATGAGGTCGTACCAATGACCTATACAGTGGCATTATTACTTCTTTCTTTCTACTGCTGATACCTCTCCCTATGCAACCAAGCATCTGACTTGCCTTCTTCGTTGCTTTGTTACATTGCCTACCTGCCTTTAAGTCCCCTGAAATAGTGACACCTAGATCCCTCTCTTCCTCAGTAGTTTCCATTATAGTGCCATTTATACTATATTTAGTCTTTGGATTTTTGCAACCCAAGTGCATGATTTTGCATTTTTTGGCATTAAACTGTAGTTGCCATGCTCTTGACCATTCCTCTAATCTACCTAGATCATCAATCATTTGTTTTACCCCTCCTGGTGTGTCTACCCTGTTGCATACCTTTGTGTCATCTGCAAAAAGGCACATTTTACCCTCAATTCCATTTGCAATATCACCAATAAAGATATTAAAAAGCACTGGTGCAAGTACAGATCCCTGGGGTACTCCACTTGTAACCTTTCCCTCCTTTGACTGTACTCCGTTTACTACAACTCTCTGTTTTCTGTCCTGCAACCATGCTCTTATCCATTCAACTATCTTAGAATCCAATCCCAAGCTTTCAAGTTTATTTAACAGTCTGCGATGTGGGACAGTGTCAAAAGCCTTACTAAAGTCTAGATAAGCTACATCTACAGCCCCACCTTGATCTATTACTTTAGTCACCCAGTCAAAAAAGTCAATAAGATTTGTTTGACATGATCTTCCCCCAGTAAACCCATGCTGTTTTGGATCCTGTAAATTGCTGGTTTTGAGATATTCTACAACTCTTTCTTTTAAGAGTGTTTCCATCAATTTCCCTACTACTGATGTAAGGCTCACTGGTCGATAGTTGCTTACCTCTTCTTTGCTTCCACTTTTGTGCAGTGGGACTACATTCGCTGTTTTCCAGTCCTCTGGGATTACTCCAGTAGCTAGTGACTGGTTGAATAATTCTGTTATTGGTTTTACCAGCTCCCCTTTGAGCTCTTTTAGTATCCTTGGATGTATCCCATCTGGCCCCATTGATTTATCCACTTTCAGTTTTGAGAGTTCTGTGAGGACTTTCTCCTCTGTAAATGTACTTGTTTCTCCCTCAGTTTTCTGACTATACTTGCAACTTAATTGTGGCCCCTTCCCCTCTCTTTCAGAAGTGAATACTGAGCAGAAATAATTATTAATATTATCTGCTATTACATTGTCCCCCTCAAGAAAACTTCCACTCTCTGTCTTTAGTCTTATTATTCCACTTTTTGTTTTTCTCCTTTCACTTATATACCTAAAAAAAGTTTTCCCCCCTTTACCCACTGATTGGGCCATTTTCTCTTCAGCCTGTGCTTTTGCACATTTGATTACCTTCTTAGCCTCCCTCTGTCTAACAAGATACACCTCTTTGTCCTCATTCTTCTGCGTCTGCTTAAATATCTTAAAGGACAACTTTTTTGCTTTCACAATACTTGCTACTTCTTTTGCAAACCACAATGGCTTCCTTTTTCTTGTGTTTTTCCTAACTCTTTTGACACAAAGTTCTGTTGCTTTTAGAATTGCACTTTTTAATTTTTCCCACTTATCCTGCACTCCTTCCAAGTTCTTCCACTCTGCCAAAGAATCCCTTACAGAGTTTCCCATCTCTACAAAATCAGCCCTCCTAAAATCTAACACCTTTGTTTTTGTGTGCGATGAGTCAGTCTCTGTCTTTATTTTGAACCATACTGCTTAATGGTCACTGGATCCCAGGTTTTCACCCACATTTATGTCAGATATAAAGCAGCATGAGAGGGCTCTGAGGCAAATAAAGAGGCTTAGAGTCATAAGGGAATAGCTTTAAATCTGGCAAATGCAAAGTAGTCCTACTGTGATTTCCAGGAATCTGTAATGTCACTGTGTGTGCAACTAAGGACCTTATTCTGGTCCATACACAATGCCACCCAACGCTCGCACAGCCGCCCCCCCTCGCACGCTGAGTTCCCCACAGTGCTGGGAATGGATGTTTTGCATAATCATCCACTTGCAGCATTGAGAACGGGGCCCAAATCTTTTGATAGTCGCCAACCATCAAATGATTTGTAAGGTGCACGCAAAATTAGCTTTGCGTTTTCCCTGCAATTTGTTGCACTGAAATTGGTATGAAGTAATAATGTGAGCGTGATCATAACAACATGGCTGAAAGCATTGCACTGTACTCAGTTTTTTGCACCCAGATTTGCATCTTAGGGCCTTATTTTGGTTTGTTTGCTCCCCCGTGCGTTCACACAGGGGAGCAATGTTTCCATTTCTGTGCATGTGCATACACTGGGTGCGAACGGGCACAGCAATCTGCAAGTTTGCCGTCCCCTTCACACCAACCAGTGTGTGGAGCGGCAGGTGGATGCACCCATGGAAACGCCCAGTGTTTCGTGGGTGTTCCCATGAAAATGTTGGGCGTTCCCATGGAAATTAGGCAGTAACACCGGGCGGCAGCTGACATCCGGTGTTACTGCCTAATTTCCATGGGAACGCCCAACATTTTCATGGGAACACCCACGAAACACTGGGCGTTTCCATGGGTGCATCCACCTGCCGCTCCACACACTGGTTGGTGTGAAGGGGACGGCAAACTTGCAGATTGCTGTGCCCGTTCGCACCCAGTGTATGCACATGCACAGAAATGGAAACATTGCTCCCCTGTGTGAACGCACGGGGGAGCAAACAAACCAAAATAAGGCCCTAAGATGCAAATCTGGGTGCAAAAAACTGAGTACAGTGCAATGCTTTCAGCCATGTTGTTATGATCACGCTCACATTATTACTTCATACCAATTTCAGTGCAACAAAAGTACTAACGTAGTGCCCACATTGCTAGCCATGACAGCGTGGCTTAGGGCAAAGATGTACTAAGCCTTGAAAAGCGATCAAATAGATAAACCACTAACTAATAAGCTCTTAACTGTCATTTTTAAACTCAGCATGTAACCTGACAGTTAGAAGCTAATTGGCTGGTGCTTTATCACTCTCCAGTTAATCACTTTCCAAGCTTAGTACATCTGGTCCTAAGTCTTGCCAAGGATCTGACACATTATGTGACTGACCACATGTGAGTCTTGTTTCAATCAGCAGTAAATATGTAATGACCACACTTCTGGCATAGGCTAAACCCATTGATTTTTGTTGCTCTTCTAAATGTTTTGCTATTGTTGTGTAATAACAATTTCCTGATTGTGCAATAGACAAACAGCTCTTTTGCTTACTCTGACATAACATCTCCAGTATGACGGATGCTACCATGTATTGTAAGTGGTTGCCTGGCAATGTATATACTGTACATCAATTTTGTGTATTTCTTAAATACTATCTATTGATATTGAATTGATATTCTTTATGGAGCAGTGCCTGAGGACACGATGACCGGCGGCCTTCACCAGACCACTGATTACTGGTCCCTGTGTGTAGGTAAGTATAACAGTTATTTTTAGAGATGAGGGGGTTCGGATCCTAGAGATCCGAACCCCCCACGAACTTATCTAATCCGAGGCCGGATCCGAGGGGTTCGCCGGGTCCCGCCATCTTTCCGAGGCCAAAACGTCATCATCCCGTGTCGGCTTCTCGCGAGACTTGATGGCTATTTATGTTCCCGGCTCTGGTGCCATCTTCATTTGGCAAGTGAATGTCAGACAGCACGGATGTCTCTGTGCTGTCTGCAGAGGGGGGTGACACACCTGGGGGCCGCAAGGTGTGTGTGACACATTAAAGGGGGAACTAAACATGCTAAGGGGGCTGCTGGAGGGGGTACAATCTAAAGGGAGAAATACTGAGCGGCCAGGGTCCAATTATTAAGGGGGAATTACTGAGCAGCCAGGGAACAACTACTAGGGAGAACTACTGTGAAATAAACTAAGGGGGAACTCTAAGGGTACTATTCTGCGGCACTACTAGGGGGACTGCTATATGGGACTACAAGGGGCTCTATGAAAAAAAAAGATTTTTATTTTTACTGCAGGGCTGCCCAGTGTCCCCTATCAGTCCAGCTGTGCTGCCCAGTCTCCCGTTTCAGTCCAGGGGTGCCCGCATGTGTCCCGTATAGTCCATGGGTGCCCCCATGCATGCCGTATAATTCTATGGGTGCCCCCATGCATCCCGTATCAGTCCAGGGGTGCCCGCATGTGTGCCGTATAATTCCAGGGGTGCCCCATGTGTCCCATATTAGACCAGGGGTGCCTGCATGTTTCCCATATCAGTCTAGGGGTGCCCACATGTGTCCCGTATCAGTCCAGGGGTGAATGCCCGCATGTGTCCCATATCAGTCCGGGGGTGACCGCATGTGTCCCGTATCAGTCCGGTGGTGACCGCATGTGTCCCGTATCAGTCCAGGGGTGCCCACATGTGTGCCATATAATTCCATGGGTGCCCCCATGTGTGCTGTATAATTCCATGGGTGCCCCGATGTGTGCTGTATAATTCTATGGGTGCCCCCATGTGTCCCGTTTCAGTCCAGGGGTGCCCGCATGTGTGCCATATAATTCCATGGGTGTCCCCATGTGTCCTGTATCAGTCCTGGGGTGACCGCATGTGTGCCATATAATTCCAGGGGTGCCCCATGTGTCCCGTATCAGACCAGGGGAGCTGCCCTTTTTTTAATGAAAATAAAAATAAGGTGTTTTTTTTTTTTTTTTTACTGCAAGGGCTGTTAAATGCGCTGTAGTCCAGGGGTGAGTCAAGAGTGCTGCATAATTCATGGGGTGTTGTTAAGTCTGCCGTATAATTCCAGGTGTGCTGCTCTTTTTTCTTATTAAAAGAATACACTTTTTTAATTTTACTGTAGGAATATATCTGCCGTATAATTCCATGCCTGCCGCCATGTGTGCCGTATCAGTCCGTCCAAGGGTGATGCTAAATGTGCCGTATCAGTCCAGGGGTGAGCCAAGTGTGCTGTATAATTTATGGGGTGCTGCTAAGTCTGCTGTATCAGTCCAGGAATGATGCTAAGTGTGTCCTACCAGTCCAGGTGTGCCTGCATGTGTGCTGTGTAATTCCATGGGTGCCCCCATGTGTCCTGTATAAGTCCAAGGGTGCCCGCATTTGTGTGCTGTATAATTCCAGAGGTGAGCCAAGTCTGCCGTATAATTCATGGGGTGCTGCCAAGTGTGCTGTATTAGTTCAGGGGTGATGCTAAGTGTTCCGTATCAGTCCAGGGGTGATCCTTAGTGTGCTGTATCAGTCCAGGGGTGATGCTAAGTGTGCTGTATCAGTCCAGTGTTTGTGCTGCCCACTTGTGTCGCTTATCATAGTCATCCAGATACCTTGGTGCAACCTTTTGGCCTAAAAACAATATTGTGAGGTGTGAGGTGTTCAGAATAGACTGGAAATGAGTGGAACTGAATGATATTGATGATAATAATAGCGTAGGAGCCAAAAAAAGAACCCAAATGATGCGATTATAGCGGTTTTTATGCTCTTTTTTTTAAATCAGAACTCAAAACCTTGAGGGGATGTTTTGGCAAAACCTATTAGAACCCAAAACCTGAAGGTAATCAGAACTCAAAACCCAAAACGCGAAAAGTGGCCGGTGCACATCCCTACTTATTTTTATTATTATTTTCCTCAGTGATCAGCTTGTGATAAACAATGTTAATAAATTTGCCCCTTTGTCTTTTGAAGTAGGTTGACAGCCACTTTGCTCTTTGAAGTAGGGTGACAGGCTATTAGACGTAGATAGTTGTTTTTCTTTTAGATGGCCTGTTAGGTCTATATTTGAATGAAGCTGCAGTATCTTTGCTTTCACCAGAGGTGCTGCTCTTGTGGGTCTTGATTAACACACCTTACCTGTAGGAGGTCATTTATTTCCCTACCTTGATCCCAACCTTGCTTGATGGTCCCTGTGGATGCCCAGGGCAGCCACACTTTGCAGAGTGTGATGCCACTTCATGGGGGCACACATTGTATTTTGCATGGTTTATTTTGGATGGGAATGACCATGCTTCCCAACTCCTCATTATCATTCAGGAACTGTAGAAAACTCATCAGGCCTGCCTGATCTTCTGCACCTACTTCACTGACTTTTTATTCACACCCTTAAGTTTGAATAAGACAATACCTCCCAACTATCAAAGTCCCTTAAGTGTGACTTGCCTCACCAGAGGCATGGTCATAGCAAAAAAGAGGTGGGGCTGCAGAAGGAGGTGGTTGAAGGAGCACCCCACATTTTTTGTCATTTTGAGGGTGTCCAGTACTTGCCGAACAGCTGGGCAGGCCCAGTTATCTCCCTACAATGGGCTTTGGGAAGGACAGCGGAACAGTTGGGAGGTATAAATATAGTCACAGTCATGTCCAATGTGCAGCTGCTAACATACAAAAAACAGCTTTTTTAAGAAATTTATTTTGGCAGCAAGAGAGCCCTAAATCATAAGAGAATTTTTATATGAGAAATGTTTTATGCAGGCATAAAGGTTTTATTAGTCTATTGACCAGCTGGTTTATATGTTTATATGTTTTTTTTTATTGTGATGAGTAAATACATGTGAACATTTTTCAATGAAATTAGTCACTTCCAAAAGCGCTGCTTTTTGTATGTCATGGCCATATACAGTTCTATCGATGGTGTACTCATTCATACACCCAAATTCATCTGAAGTTACTGTTTGTAAACTGTTGTGTTGAATATTGTGAACTTGGGTTGGGGTAGAGTAGAGGGGGCCCAATTTAGATTTTTGTACCTGGGCTCACAACTAGGAAGTTCCACCACTGGGCAGTGGTACAGATCCATCTCAAGGGTGACATTCTATGGAGTGAGATTTATTTATTTTTACGATTTTTTTCGCAAAAACGGCCGAAATCGCATGTTTTCCTCTACCTCCCCCATGGCAGCCCTCACTCATGGGTTTCTCCCTTCTGGGTAGTGCATTTGGAAAGGAAAGAAAGACACCAGTCCCAGCCCCCATAAAAGGGCTCCTCCTCCTTCCTCCTGTGTCTTTTTTTCCTTTCCGGGTAAGTGCAGGTGTAGGAGGTGGACACTGGCTACCTAAGAAAGGCTTCCTGGAGGTCTCTGCGGCGGTTCTTACCCCCTGCAGATGACTAGGTCTCCATGTCCGTTTGGGAGACAGAATTCGTGGCCGCATGCGGTCCCCCCCGGGGGCAGCTACAGGCGGTGGCGTCCGCAGGAGTGACGCGTGGGGCGGCGCGGGATATCGTTGCCGCGTCACTGCCTGGCCCGCGTGCGTTGCACAGAGCGGGCGGACGTCGGCGGCAGCGCGTGGCAGCGTGGCGCGGCGCCGGCGAGTGACGCATTTCCGCTGCGAGCGTAAGCGTACATTAGCCGGCGCCTGCAGCGGGACCCTGGGAGTCAGCGCGGGTATCGCCACAGGATCTGAGGTCTCACAACTACCGGGTAAGGCGCCGGTGGCGCACTCTGCTACACAGTTTTTCCTCAATATAGCGGTTAGGTGTTTTAATGGCTTAAGCTTACTGCTGCGTTTTTCCTGTCAGATTGTCAGTGGGTTTATTTCAGTGACTGTGCGCTGCTGCCATGGAGGAAGAGCGTAATATAAGGAAGTCAGGGTAAGCTATTAGTGCTGTATGTGTCCACCTGGTGAGAGTTAGTTTGGCTAGCTTATTTAGTGAAATGTTTTGTTTTTTTAGGTCAGAGACCAGCAAGGATAAAGAGAGCAGATCTAAGCATAAAAAGCCACATTTGGATAAATGTGCAGCATGTGAAAAGGGGTTACCTCAAAAGCATGTCGGCATACTGTGTGACAGTTGTAAGGCCCCCCAACAACTGCAGCCAGCTCAAATGGCAGGCTTGGTGGAGATGTTAACTGCTGCATTAGCTGAGAAGTTTGTGGCTAAAGCAGATGTGGAGAAAAAATCATCCAAAAGAAAGCATGTTATTGCTAGTGAGGACTCTGATGATTCAGTCCGGCAATCTACCAGTGCAGTTATACCAGAGTTTGATCTGGATCAAGGGGATGAGGGGCCTAGCCAGGATAAAATGGAGGCTGAGGTTAACCCCGACATGATAGATAATCTGCTAAATTTGATATATAAATCATTAAATATTGATGATCCACAAGAGGATCTCAGTCTGCAGGAAATGTTGTTTAAGGACAAAAAGCGCAAAGGGAAAGTGTTTCCCCTGTCCAACACACTGAAAGAAGTGATTTCAGAGGAGTGGAAACACCCTGATAGACGGGTGGTGACATCAAGCAGAGTTAGCAAGATGTACCCATTTGATAAGCAGCAGGTGGCTTCTTGGGAGGTACCACCGAAGGTGGACGCAGCTGTGGCGAGGCTGTCCAGAAAAACCACATTGCCTCTTGAAGAGGCCAATATTTTCAAAGACCCAATGGAAAGAAAGATCGAGTTGGGTCTTAGGAAACAACAGTTGGTGGCAGGCACCGCTTTAAAGCCAGCAGCGGCTATGGCCGTGACATCCAGGGTGCTGAGAGGATGGTGCCAGCAACTTGAAAGTGACATGCTGGATGGACTCAAGAGATCTGAGTTGCTTAGAATGGTGCAGGATGTACAACTTGCGGTTGAATTCCTATGCGAAGCATCATTAGATTCTGTGCGCCTGGCGGCAAGGGCCGGAGCTACAGCGGCTGCCACTAGAAGAGCCCTCTGGCTAAAGCCCTGGGCGGCGGACGTACAGTCTAAGAATAGATTATTATCAATGCCTTTTCAAGGGGACTATCTTTTTGGAAAACAATTAGATGATTTAGTGTCCAAAATTTCAGGGGGAAAATCAGTATGGTTACCCCAAGACAAGGCGGCTAAGAAGACACCGCCACCGAGGTTCAATAGATATCAGCAGGAGTTCAGAGAGTCACGGGCTTATAGGCCAGGAAGGCCGTACAGAAGGGGATCTTGGGTTTCCAGGGCCAATTTTCGAGGCCAAGGGAACAAAGAGAGCAGGTTTGCCTCTAAAAAAGACCCCCAATGACGCCAACCCACAAAAAGTGGGAGCCAGGTTGCTGAAGTTCCAAAGCGCCTGGCAGGAATCCACATCGGACGAGTGGGTTCTAGAGGTAGTCCGCTCAGGCTACAAGATAGACTTTTTAAGGAAACCAGGCGACTTCCTGGTTCAGTCTCCCATTCCAGAGGATTTGGAAGAGAGGAGAGCGCTGTTGTCCAGCTTGAAGGAAATGCTGGACCAAGAGGTAGTCAGCGTAGTGGCAAAACCGCAACAGTTTCAGGGATGGTTCTCCCGATTCTTTGTGGTGAGGAAGGCCACAGGAGGATTTCGGACAATTCTAGATTTACGCAGACTGAACAAATTCATAAGAATAAAGTCGTTCAGGATGGAGTCAATAAAATCAGTTATGCTGGATCTCAGTCAAAACGACTTCATGTCCTCAATAGACCTCAGAGACGCCTATATTCACGTCCCGATCTTCGAAGGGCATCGGAAGTTTCTGAGGTTCAGGGTACAAGGGGTCACCTATCAGTTCAATGCGCTTCCCTTCGGACTGGCAACGTCACCCAGAACGTTTACCAAGGTGTTGGTGGTCATAATAGCGTGGCTAAGAAGAAAGGGGATAAGGTTGTACCCTTATCTGGACGACATCCTGATTGTGGCAGAATCAGAGGACCTTTTAATGCAGCACACGGCGGAAGTGGTGAACTGCCTAAAATACCATGGGTGGCTCATAAACGAGAAAAAAAGTCATCTCGCCCCGACTCAGAAAATTCAGTATTTGGGAGTAATCTTAAATACTCGAGACATGAAGGTATCTCTGACAGAAGTCAGGAGAAACAAGCTGTTGAAAAAAGTAGAATGGATGAGAAAGAGGACAGTGGTCTCATCTCGGGACTGCATGGAAACCTTGGGGCTCATGTCAGCAGCCCTAGAAACAATACCATGGTCCCGGTTTCACATGCGAAAGCTACAGGCGTGCTTCCTGTTACAATGGGACAAAGACAGCAAGGAGTTGAGCCAGCGGATAACACTGTCAAAGGCCGCCAAGAAAGATTTGGATTGGTGGTCCGATACGGAACGTCTAGTACAAGGAAGAAGCCTGGTCACCAGAGAGCAGGTGGTGATCACGACAGACGCCAGCCAGTACGGCTGGGGGGCAACCTGTGCCGGACAGATAGCTCAAGGCCACTGGTCGAGAGAATGGCAAGCATCCCACTCCAACCTGAGAGAAATGGAGGCGGTGTATCGGGCATGCGCTCACTTTCAGGATCAAGCGCAGGACAGAGAACTGGTTGTAAGATCGGACAATCAGGCGGTGGTGTCCTATATAAATCATCAAGTTGGCACGAAAAGCAGGGCACTATTAGAACAGCTCTCCAAAATCCTCGAGTGGGCAGAAACCAGAGTGGTAGGCATCTCGGCAGTATTTCTTGCAGGCAAGGACAACGTGATAGCAGACCGGCTGAGCAGAGAGAAATGCTTGCCAGGCGAGTGGGCCCTCAACAGCACAATCTTCGACAGTTTAGTGAGAAAGTGGGGCAGGCCACAGGTAGACTTGATGGCAACAAAAGTGAACAGGAAAGTGCCAGTCTACTTTTCAAGATTCCGGGAGTCCCAAGCCGCTCAAATCGACGCCCTGACGGCAGTCTGGGACATGGACACGGCATATGTCTTTCCTCCAATACCGGTAATCCCAAGACTACTAAAGAAAATTCAAAGGGAGAATGTGCAAGTCATAACGATTCTTCCCTACTGGCCCGGTGTGCAGACTGGCAGTAGACAGCCCATGGAAATTGCCAGCAATTCCAGACTTACTGTCACAGGGACAAGTAACGAGGGCGCAACCCCCGTCTTGGAACCTGACGGCCTGGTTACTGAGACCAAGGCATTAGAGGCAAAAGGATTTGACAGGGAAGTTATCGGGACGCTACTTCAAGCCAGAAAAAGTTCCACAATGAAGACATACTATCGAATGTGGAAAAGGTACATGTACTGGGCAAGAAGCGAGCAGAAAGACCCAGAGTTAGTGGCGACAATATTGAGCTTCCTACAGAAAGGCCTACAGATGGGCCTCTCAGCTAGTACCCTGAAGGTGCAAATATCAGCACTAGCCTCTATGCTAGACTGGGACGTGGCAAACAACAGGGATGTGCGCCGGTTCATGCAAGCGGTGAAAAGACTGAAACTAAGGGTCAGAAATCCGTTACCACCGTGGGATTTAAACCTGGTACTGGGTGTTCTCATGGAGGACCCTTTTGAACCAATACACGAAATACCACTCAAATTACTATCTTGGAAAGTACTGTTTCTGGTGGCCATAACTTCAGCCCGCAGGGTCTCGGAGTTGCAGGCACTATGGATAGATGAACCTTATCTGAATTTCTATGAAGATAAAGTAACCCTAAGAACAAATCCACAGTTTGTGCCGAAAGTCGCATCAGAATTCCATGTAAATCAGGAAATTGTGCTCCCATCCTTTTGTTCCAACCCGTCGAACAGCAAGGAGGAGCGTCTTCATATGTTGGACGTTGTCAGGGCCCTGACAGTGTACAAACAGAGGTCAGCAGAAGTGCGACAAGCAAGGAATCTGTTTATACTGATGGAAGGGCACAGAAAAGGTCAGGCGGCGTCCAAGCAAACGCTATCAAGATGGATCAGGGAGTGCATCTTAAAGGCGTATCAAATAAGAGGCGCGGTACCGCCTGAAGGACTTAAAGCTCACTCCACAAGGTCGGTCGCCTCATCCTGGGCGGAGAAAGAATCCGCTTCAGTTTTAGAACTATGCAAAGCGGCAGGGTGGTCGTCGGTGCATACCTTCACAAGGCATTACAGAGTCGATGTGATGTCATCAGCAGATGCCAAGTGTGGGAGAAGAATCCTGAGCGCGGCAGTCTTGTGAAGAAGTTGAAGAAAAATTATTATTTGATTATTATAGCCGAAGTAGGCTCATGTTTCAGTTACGTGAGTATTAACCCCCCCTGTTTGGCATACTGCTTGGGTATGACCCATGAGTGAGGGCTGCCATGGGGGAGGTAGAGGAAACACCGAGTTATTACCTGGTAATGGGTTTTCCTCTACTCCACCATGGCAGCATATATTCCCGACCCTCACTAGTTGTGATTTATGTGGTGTGTACTAACCTGTTATGTTTTTTAGCTGGAGAATTTAAAGACACAGGAGGAAGGAGGAGGAGCCCTTTTATGGGGGCTGGGACTGGTGTCTTTCTTTCCTTTCCAAATGCACTACCCAGAAGGGAGAAACCCATGAGTGAGGGCTGCCATGGTGGAGTAGAGGAAAACCCATTACCAGGTAATAACTCGGTGTTTTCCATTTTCGCATATTTAATGAGCTGCGAAAATGTGAAAAAAGTGCGATTTTGGCCAACAAATTGGACATTCTGGAAATGTGATGGCTGATTCTCGCAGCACATTACATCCAGATGTTTTCACATTGAAAAGTATACAAATCGCATTTTTAATGGTATGCGATTTGTATAAATGTGTCTAAAATTTGCCCAAAAACCAGACCAGGTTCTGATGGGCGAATTAGCCAGAACCCTGCACAGATCATTGAGATCTGTGCAGGGTTCTGGTGGAAAAAAAGGGTTAAACAGTTTAAAAAAAAAAATGCGCGGGGTCCCCCGCCAGAGCATTACCAGCCCCGGGCTCATTGAGCCGGTGCTGGTGACATAAAATTATGGTCCCCGACAAATAGGGGTCCCCTTGATTTAACGAAACCAGCACCAGGCTCAAGGTCCGGCGCTGGTTCCCAAAATACGGGGGACAAAATGACTAGGGGTCCCCCGCATTTCAAGAACCAGCACCAGACCCAACCAGCCAGCAGGGTAATGCCACAGCCGGGGGACACTTATTATATAAGGTCCCGTGGCCAAAGCATTAACCCCCTGGCTGGTCAGCATGGGCAGGGGTCCTGGGGAAGTGGGGGCCCCCCAAAGAAGGGGTCCCCCCTCCAGGACTTACCAGCCCATGCTGAAAGTCCGGGGCTGTCCCCGATGCCCCTGGGCGGTGGGCATCGGGCTGATGAAAAGTGTAAAAAAATAATAAAAACTATTGTCTTATACTGTAGAACTGTGAGTCCCAGCAAGCCTACCCCGCATGCTAGGACTTGGAGAACCACAAGTCCCAGCATGCTTGGCATTAAAGGGCCCGCTGGCACTTGTAGTTCCACAGTACAAGAAATAGTTAAATAAAACACACACTGACACCCAGAAAAATAAACGTTTAATACATCCACAGCCCACACATACTGATACTTACCTACCTTGAGCCCGTGGGTCGGTCCCTGGATCCAGGGTCCGGACTCCTGGCTCCAGGGCTGAAGAGTCCGGTTCCGGGGCCTTGGTCCTGGGTCTGGGGCTCCTGGGCTGAAGATTCCGGGGTCCAGGATCCGTAGTAATCCAAAGGGGTACCTGAGGAAGGAAATCCTACTCACCTGGTCCCCGGTGACGACCCCGGCATCTTCAGCTCCAGACGCGCTGCTCCCGGCTGGTGCCCGCTCATGGACTGGAGAGACGCAGAGATTTTCATCTTCCGCGCCTCTCCTCAGACTGATTCTATTGGCCGCCTAGCGGCCAATCAGGAGCCGAGAAAGTCGGCTCCCGATTGCGCTAGGCGGCCAATAGAATCAGTCTGAGAGGCGCGGAAGATGAAAATCTCTGCGTCTCTCCAGTCCGTGAGCGGGTACCAGCCGGGAGCAGCGCGTCTGGAGCTGAAGATGCCGGGGTCGTCGCCGGGGACCAGGGGCACTCTACGCTCACCAAGCTTCGGGCTCGGTGGCTAGCCACACTATATAAAATCAACTCCACACCGACAATGGGGGGGGGGGGCATTTGACATAGAAATTACCCATCAGGGTGGGTATACAATCAAAAATTGGGTATGGGGGCCATTTAACATTGGTTCCTATGTAAAATCGGGTCCATCGCATTGGTTGCATTGTATGCCATTATAATGGCATACAATGGACCCGAATTTACATAGGAATTTAACATTACATACAATGCTTACAATGGTATGGGGGGCCATTTAACATTGGTTCCTATGTAAAATCGGGTCCATCGCATTGGTTGCCCGGGCCCTGGCTTGCTGGAGGGGCCCGGCAGAGGCCCTGGTCCGACTCCCCCTCCGTCCCTCCCAGCATCAGCAGCAGCACACATACAGCATGTGCTGTGCTGACAGCAGGCTCAACATGTGCGTCTCACTGACAGCGTTAGAACACATGCTGTAGGTGTGTGCTGCTGCTGCTGAGTTCAGAGTTTTCTTTCACCCCCTCAAAACATTTTGGGGGCATGGCCTAAGCACAGGAGGTGGCCACACCTCCCACACTTAGGTCACTCCCCCAAAATATTACCGGGGCCCGGCATTCCTCTCGGCTGCCCTGCCGATGGGCGTCGTGCTAGGAAATAAGTACCTAATTAAAAATGCTGTTACCTCCTTATATTGCCTCAACACATACTGTAAGTTAATATAAGTTATACCATTTTCAGTAATTGTGCATATCTAAAGGGTCCTTCAATTAGTGCTGGATTTGTCTCCACGAAGACAGAACTTTAGGGTTTCACATGTCTGGTTTCTGTGATATCTCTCACCTTACCTGATTATTCATAGTACTTACATGTTCATTTTAAATTGAATTCACAAAGGCTTTTTACTATTACAGGCACAGACTTTAAATTTAGTTTTGTATGTTTGATTTTACTTGTCACTCTCTTGCTGTATACCTATCTATGTGGCTGCCACCGCTAGCTGAAATTGTCTTTAGATGCAGACAATTGGCACTAATTATTTTAACAAATCACTTCTAAAAGAAAACTTGTCGACGTAAGATAAAATAGAATGCCAGAGACCATTATCACCAGTCTGCAAACTCAACTGTGGTGATGCTAAGCTCCTTCAGCGGTATCTGTTCATTATAACTGCATGACAACCAGCTTGTGATCTAAATGCCTGTTGGAGTCAGATAGAGATGAATCCTTTATGCCATCTTCAAGTTTGTAATGATGTGAAGGAATGAGATTTTCAAAGTGTTTAAAAAAATATTGATGTTAGTGAAGAATAAGCAAAAAGAACAAAACTTTTTTTTTGTTTTTCCAACAGCACTTGCATAAAGTGGAAGAAGAACAGTGTTTTTTTCTGTTCACTTAAACAGTATATATATATATATATATATATATATATATATATATATATATATATATATATATATACTGTATATATATACTGCATATATACAGAGTTGATGCGGCGGCACATAAAGGACTTAGTATTATAATAATCAGGCGTAAATGAGTTATAATGTTGATAACTCATGGTGTTTTACGCCTGATTATTATATTACTAAGTCCCTTCAGTGCAGCCGAATCAACTCTGTATCTACCAACTCCATTCCTGGAACTACTTGGAAGGCACCTGGGCAACTGGGACTGAGTGCCGGTGACAACCCACACTATATATATATTCATTACACATCCTATCTTTGGATACAGGAACCTTTCGATCCTGCCACCCACACCCACTATCCAGTTATAGACACATTTACTTGCACCCATCACTCAATCCACAATCCCTATATGCATAACACAAGGTCGTTACAAAATGGAACCCTCTCCCAAGAGTGTAAAGACCTTTTTCTTAACCATTTTCAGTATTTATATCCACTACAGCGAATATGCCCCAGGCAACGCACAGACTTAATGAAGCTCACTCCATATCAGATTCTGCACAATAATGGCAGTACAGAATGGCTTTCAGAAGGTTTGATATATAGAAATCACCAGACACCATTTGTCCCAATAGACCCATCAGAATTTTAGGTCACTCCATATTAAGATTCCGCAAAATAGAGGGAATACACAATGCAGAATAGAGTGAAGACACAATACAGAATAGTAAATAGTGATTTCGCACCGACTGACGCCATTAGATTCTACACTACAATACAGTTCACAACGTTTTAGTAGTCTGGTTGTTATTTAACAACATTGATATCATTGGATGCCATTAGATTTCTTATAATAATTTGACTGGGCATAATGTTTTAGCAGTCAGGCAGTCATACAGCAATAGTCATACAATTTTGATACCACTGGATACCATTCGAGTCTTTAAAATAATGGTAGCGCACAACGTCAATTAGTTAGATATATAGAAATCACTGGACACGATTTGTCCCCACACACACATAGTAATAGTAGGTCACTCCACACTTGATTCCACATAATAGTGGTAAGTAAATAAGCAGCACAAGTAACACTGGACAATAACTGTCCCCATAGTAAAATAAACATCACTAGATGCCATTAGATTCTGTACAATAAATGGCAGCACACAACGTTAAATAGCTAGTCATCCAGCCATCACCAGACACTATTTGCCCCTATAGACACATATTAAATAGTAGGTCACTCCTTATAACGAAAAATTGTAAGCTATATAGCAATCACCGGACACTATTTGTCCCACAGACACCCATTTATAGAAGGTCACCCTATACCAGATCCCACATAATAAAAGGTAGGGCATATTGCAGAACAGAATACCAGCTATATAAATAAACACTGGACACTATCTGTCCCTATAAATTTGTGTATCACATACTAACATCTTTTCACACCACCTGGACATTTAACAGGATCTCACTAACCATTCATTTACAGTGGCACGTATAGATGGAAGATATTACAGTTTAAATATCCTCCACACCCTGAAGATCACTGTAGGAGTACATCCTATTATTAATATAATACATCAGACTCTACTACACACATTTAACACACTCACTTACCCAAACGCAGACATCACAGACACACATAGCAGCACCACACACTCGGTATCGCCCCATTAGAATTGATATAATGGACATTAAACCAAGTTTAATTAACAGTACAACGGAGGAATGCACATTTACATCAGTGGAATGCTTAGCACGATCGGGCACTCCCACCCGTCAGATACAAGGGGATTGACCAATGAGAACGCTTCAGGAAACATGCTCCTGACATGAAACAGGTGGAACGTATATTGCAGCGTCCCCGGCCGGAAACTAAGGTGGAATGCATACCATTGGAACGCAGCATGTACCCGGAATTCAGATCTCCCAATCTGAAACACTGATAACTGACATCTACAACATGACACCAATCTACTCCACAGGACGATTAGTGACAACTACAGCTGACAGCTATACAGCGAGCATAAAAGATTTTTCTTAGGTAATTCCAACTATCCAATCACCTTTTGCACTCCACACAGGAAATGAGGTAACACCTCTGAGAGGTATAAAAACCCCTCCTGTCCAGCAAACACACACTTGCATTCTGACTGATTGGACACACCTAACCCATCTGCGGGTAAGTTACATTCCCCATTAATTGGTTGCACTCTGTTGGTTTTATATATGTCAAGATCTCTAAGATGTTTAGTATATGCACCATCTCCATTATGTAAATAGAAAAAGATGCAGTTTGGTAGTGCATACTATATAATTTATTTATTTATTTATTTTGGGCTGTTTGGAATTTTGGGCTGTATGGAATATTGCACACCATGCAACTGACTTTAATCCATTATTGTACTTCACATACTGTGTATAATGTACCCTATACTCTGCAGAATGTCCCTGCAAAGTATACCTTATTGTACCTTACACTCTGCAAAGTATATCTCACACCTGCCCCATACTGCTGTTGGGAATAATGTGCACCAGGCTAGAGCTCTTGGCAATGTGTGCACCATCTAGCATTGTATGGTATGCACTCTGTATAATGAATATTGTGTTTCAATACCTGTCTTTATGTATCATATTGGATACACAATATCACATCTGTTGTAATGCACATATTCCCATCTTGTACTAGGACTATACATTGTTACCACCTTGCACTAGAACCATGTACTGTTTTGTTGAAACTCTCTACAATATCCCTAGATTGGCTGCTAACCCTGTGAGGCTGGCTACCATATATTTGGGTTAGACCTTGGAACAATAATGCTGTATTAACCTCTTTAAAATCCACTGCAAGATTTAACATTCACTATAAGGCTATACCAATGGTTTAGTATATATGGTATAATTATACATATCCATAAACACCTCTTTAATATAACATTTATGTTACTATGTATGGACTATAGAGTTTATATCTGGTGAGGATATCAGCCGGACCCGTTCTAGCCACCCCCCCAAGCTGAGGGTATGTACACAGACTAATCATTTTACATATATATGTATTCAGTATAGGAGACTTAACTCCTTAAAAACATGTTATAAATATTCTCATAGTAATCTCAAAAAATTAACTATTTTAGATATTCAGAGCGCCAATACCCCTCCAATAGGGGTGGACTCTCATAAGTCCTTCCATATATCTATCTATTGAAGATATCAGTCGGACCCGTTTTACTCACCTCCCCAAGCTGAGGGTATGTACACAGTTTAACTGCTTCACATACCTTGTCAATATAGGAGATTTAATTCCCTAATAAACATGTTATAAGTATTCTCACAGTAATCTTAATTAATTAATTATTTTAGACATTCAGGTAGCCAATACCCCTTCAAAGGGGCGGACTTCTATTGGTCCATCCATCCACCAAGAGTGAACACAATTCACTAAGAGTGAACACAATTCAGATCGGTATGTATACCAAAAACCCATAAAATTAAGGGAAGAGATCTCTACCTACCCCTAGATGAACCCTCTCTTTTAATCTATTTGTTTCCCTCTCATCCTCATCTTCCACCATTTGGTTTCCTCCTCATTGAATATATGTCCATCTGCACAGATTTCCGGTTTTAAAATATTGTTGTTTTTTTTAAATATTGTTTTTAATGTAATTTACATTTCAGTATTATTAAACGGCAATGTTTCACCATTCTAGAGACCCTGTTACCCCTGAAGAAGTCCCTCCAGGACGAAACGCGTAGGGTCTATCAGGAAAGCATATTTGTTAGAAGTGGTATCTATTTGATATGAACATTTATGTGAGAATCTACTGTTTTTATATTATTGTATAAAATAAATTATTTTTATTCTACCATTGTGTTTGAAATTAAGGTGAAACCTACACCAGCGCA
This sequence comes from Crinia signifera, assembly GCF_055691185.1. NCBI lineage: Eukaryota > Metazoa > Chordata > Amphibia > Anura > Myobatrachidae > Crinia > Crinia signifera. Next base: position 127,748,899 of record NC_139217.1, read on the forward strand.
CCTCTATTCTTTCTTTTTCTATATATATATATATATATATATTTTTCAGCAGGAACCAGCAGGAACTCAGTTCCTGAACCTCTAATTAAATATGACATCATCAGGAACTAAAAATGTACTTTCCATAAGATAAGTATTATTTTAAAGTCACATGTGAGTGCCTTTGTTTCTAAATACAATATATACATCTATCTCTCCCTCCCTCTCTTTATTATATATATTATTTTTTATTCAATTGATCCACCCCTAGACCTGGAGTTCCTACACCTATTTTTCCAGAAAAATAGTACTGTGTGTATATATATATATATATATATATATATATATATATATATATATATATATATATATATATATATATATATATATATATATATATATATATATATATATAATCAGAGTTATGTTGGCGGCACTCGCTTCAAGAAAATCACACTGACAACCAGATGTTCAGTGGTATATATACCACTGAACATCTGGTTGTCAGTGTGATTTTCTTGAAGCGAGTGCCGCCAACATAACTCTGATTATATTACTTGCACGAGGAAGGCACCGCGCAGATTGACTCGTTTATTACCTGGGAGTGCCGGCTATCCCCCCTGAACTATATATATATATATATATATATATATATATATATATATATATATATATATATATGAAAAAGAGAGGAGAAAGGTGCGCTCCATGGTGCAGATAAGCAAGGTTTATTAAGGAGACAGACAATGACTCTCCAAACAATGATAAAAAGCAATTGCTCGTACCAAGTACACAGACGCTGTGGACTGGTTACCACATGAAATGATATAAATACCAGCTCCACGGTGAGTGTCAGGTGATCCGGGACCAAGGCTGCCAAGGACGCTGGGTTGCGCCGAAGGAATGCTAGAGACCACCGGAGATGTCTGCGTGGAGAGACGCCGGGACCAGGGGAGACGCGGGTGTCACAAGCCACGCCCTAACGCGTTTCTTCAGAGACTTCGTCAGAGGGTGAACACCTTTATTGTGGGAAATATGGTTTGTGCAGGAGGGGTGGGGAATACTGCAGGTGCGGGAGGGGTGGGTGTGGTGTTTCCCCAGGTGGATGTGGGGGTGCTGTTGGTGGTATAGTGGCGGGTGTGGTGTTGTGGTGGGTGTGCCACTGGCGTGGGTGGGTGAGGGTCAGGTGCGAGGGTGCCATGGGTGGGGGAGGTTGATTGGGTGAGGGAGTTGCAGTTGCATGGTTGCCCCGTGTGGGTGGTGTGGGTTGGTGGGTCCCTGCATTTTCTGGTGTGGGAAGGAGACAGGGAGGAGGCAGGAGGTGGGATGGTGGCGGAGGCCGGTGAACAGTACTCATCCAGGGATGCTGGTCCTCGGTGCAGGCCGGTGATCCACTCAGGCGGTGGGTGCAGATGACACAGCTCTCTGGCGGAAGTGAGGGTGCCGGAGAGCTGCGTCATCTTCATCCGCTGCCTGTCCTGTCCTCTGCACCCGCTGTCTGTGTGGATCCCCAGCATGACCACCCACACCATGGACCGTGTCCATAGCAGGGTTGAAATCCTGGCAAATTTTCCTGGGATTTTGGGCCCAACCCAGGAAATTAGGCTGGTGTGAAAGGGGTATAATTCACACTGCACTACACTACACATGCAGTACCCTGCACTGCACTAAACACCTTTTACTTCAGAATACAGAAAGATTAGCTGCACCAGGGACATGTGACATTGAACAAGAGTAGACGTCTCCAGTTCACAAAGGAGCACAAGGATTGGACAGTAGATGACTGGAAAAGGTTCATGTGGTCCAATGAATCACATTATCAATTACACCATGCAGATAGCAGGGTGTGAATATGGAGAAAACAGCACGAAAGTCTGGACCCCAACTACATTTCAAGCTCGTGAATGCAATATTATGGTTTGGGGGCAGTGTTCCCTCTGAGCGCACAAAGCAGCAGTGGTCCCTTTTTGCAGTTGTGGACTCAATTAATGTGTGTTTCACCCATTAACTACAGTGTGTGCTGTGTTTTGAATGTTTAAATGTTTAATATCATTTTGAAGTAAAGTTAACACAAATGCAGAACGTCATTTTCCAGTTATATATAAGTGACGCACAAAAATGTAAATTTCCTTCCAAAGTTGCACAGCCAAAATCTTTTGCCGCACACAGCCTTTGTTAAATTAGAGGGAACATTATTTGGGGGATGTTTTCTTGGCATTGTATGGGTCCTTTGATTCCTGTGGAACAACGTCTGAATGGCCAAGGGTATTTGAGTGTTATCAAAGATCAAGTACATCCTGTTATGTTAATGGTGTACCCTGCCCGGGAAGGATACTTCCAGCAGCACAATGCTCCCTCTCCTAAAGTTGGCATTGTCTGCAGATTGTTCGAAGAGCATGACAGAGACTTTACCTTGCTTATTTGGCCTGTACAATCACCAGATCTCAATCTAATTGAGAATCTGTGGGATGAGATCGAATGGGCCATCAGGCAGCTGGATCCACTACCATCAAATCTTAAGGAATTGGAAAGTGCAGTTCATCGGATATGGTCTCAAATTCCTCAGACCGCCTACCAACATCTCATAGAGTTAATGCCAAGAAGAATCCATGCAGTATTAAGAAAAAAAAGGTGGTCCATGTTTACATGTATGGAGGTAACTCCTGTGCTGCGGTCACCTCCTTAATGCGCATCTGCCCAGGGGACGGACTACCAGCTCAGCTCGCCTCTGCCCCTCCTGCTTTTTTCTGCTGCCGGCAGCTTAATGAGCTGCTCTCATCACGGTAGCCAGCAAGTGCCCCAAACCAAGCTGGCGGCCAGCCCTTAGGCTAGGTGTGGAGCACCCTTAGGCAATCCAAATGCCCATGGCAATTGCATAGGTTGCCTATGCCTAGGGCCAGCTTTAAGCAGAGAACAGATGAGTGTGTGTCAGTGTTGCACTCTAAATACATATGCAGGACAATGGTTAAAAGCAGGGTTGCCTACCTTACCCTCTCCTTCAGGGAGAAAATGATCTGTTCCTGGGCTTCCCTGGTAATGTATGATTGCCATCACTTGTGGTGAAACATCTTTATTATCCTTTACCTAGCTCCCCACAGGTGATGGCAATCATACATTTCCAGGGAAGTCCAGAAACAGAGCATTTCTCCCTGAAGGAGAGGGTCAGGTAGGCAACCCTGGTTAAAAGACATTGAGACTCATTAAGCAGAATTATTTTATGGGCTGGCCTAAAAAGCCAACACAAGTAGTGAGATTTGTATTATTAAATGCAGGTAATAGCACTGCGGATCCCTGCTGTGCTAAATGGAGAACTTTTTATTTAATTAACTGTGTCATTTTCTCAACTTCTCCGATGTATGCTTTCTTATCTTTTTGTTTTACAACCAAGTGAACATCTTAATTTATACATTTACCGTGTATCACCTGAGGGGGCTGATTTTAAGCAGACAAGAAACATTTCAACAACTGCACAGGTTTTTTGCCCTGGGCTAAGTACTGTAATAAAGATATAATTCTGCTAAGCAATGATATAAGGTAAACAGCTGTAATAAGATACTGTATATAGTAGGTTATAGCTGTATTTGTGTGGGATTTTTCAGTTTTCTAAGTGTATGTAGAAGGGGTGCCAGCTCTGTGCTCACCCGCTCCACAGAGAGCAGACATTCATATAGGTTGGTGTAAATATTTTCGTAATGTATTCCAGCTATGCACACGTTTACAATCATTTTCATATATTTTAAATGAAGCATGAGAGTAACATAGAGAATATATCAGTACAAGCATTGTGAGCAGGGATTTGTTATTGCTTTGGGTGCATCTTAAATACACAGGGCGGGATTCTCTAAAATCCGCAGCCCTCTTCGCCTGGCATCGCATTTCTAATGACCGCATATTCTCTAAAATATGCGGTCATTAACGCAAGGGATAAGAGCTGTCCCTTGCGATGCGGCGCCGTTGATGGACTTCCGGGTCTATGACCCGGGAGTCCGTCTGCGCATGCGCAGACTGACGCGCCGGCCGCAGGGCATGCTGGGAGGAATCCGTGACGGATCCCTCGCACACCGCTGCGGTAAGAAGCCCATAGGCTTCTGCAGGGAACCGCCAGCTTTTGCTGGCGATTCCCTCCGCAGCGGTGACACTGCGAAGGGGGGTTAGAGAATACAGAAATGCGGTAAAAACCCTGATAACGGGGTTTTTACCGCATTTCTGTGATAGAGAATCTCGCCCACAGTCTGGAAGACAGAAAGCATGAGGTTGTAGCAATTCTGGCCCATTGGAACCAGGAAAGGACTTAGAGGGTGATTTAGGTTCACTTGCAAAGCACATTTGGGGGGTGATTCTAACTGACATGGTAAGCTGTGAAGCTCGCAGCTTACCGAGTCCTTGTGACATCGCCCCACCGAATACCCCCCACCGATGTATCCCCTTGCAACCATGCATGATTTGTAACTTTGTTTATTAACCATTGGTGTAACTAATTTGTACTTCTTTTGTAAGTGAATAATTATTTTTTCATTGCATTCCTATATACTCCAGAATCCAGTATTTGAGGAGGCTGTTAGATCGTTCTGGTTACACTATAACTAAACGTGATTGCTAGCAGGGTACGAGGAATCTCCTGGGAGTATGTATCACCAAGTCTGCCCAATTGTGGGGAGGTGGTTGTGCGGTGTACAGTGCTTAGGTAGACAGTCAATATGACAACACCAAAACATCGACATGCAATAGGTCAACAGATCTAGAACCTACTCCTATGAGTCTAAAACAGGTTGAACTTGATGGATGAACTTCTTTATTTAACTTTATCTACTATTTATTTATTTTATTTTTTTATTTATTAACAGTTTCTTAGATAGCGCATACATATTACGCAGCACTTTACAGATAATAGTTATGAGCAATAACATATAGAAATATATGTAAAAGACAGTTTAGGACAAGTACATGGTTAATATGGATAGTTGCATCAGGGGACAGGACACAAGCAATAATCAGGGTGGCAGAAGTTTATATATTCTAAGAAAGGCACATGAGGAGAGAGGGCCCTGCTCGTGAGAGCTTACATTCTAAAGGGGAGGGTTAGACAGACTGGGGTGACGCAGAAGGGGAAGAAGTGAGTATAAACAGAAGGTTCGGATGAGAGATGGTCGGGTTTTATGCAGGAGGGTGGGAAGGGGTCAGCTTAGTCTTTGATATTTGTAAGCCCCGTACACACGGGGGAGATATATTGCTCAGCCATATATTGCTGGCAATATATGGCTGTGCAATATATTGCGCAGTTTCTCCTTTTCATCAGCGACCAGAGGTGGTCGCTGATGAAAGGGAACTTCTCCTGCAATCAGCGATCATAAGGGGGCTAAAAACGGGAGCGCGCACCCGGCGATTTATCGCTGGTGTGCACTCCAATCACTGGCAATATGGTCACCAGCGACCATATTTCCAGCGATTTCAGCACCTATCGCCCCCGTGCGTACACAGCTTAAGTCTAAAAAACACTGGGTCATCCAAGAGTAGACAGCAGAGAGATAGTTGGAGATATGAGTAAGGATAGAGGGAGAGAGATCAGGAAAGGAGCAGTATATTTCAGTATTATCAGCATAGATTTGATAGTGGAAGTCGAGGGAGCAAATAAGATCACCCAGAGAGGTTGTGTAGAGATAGAGAAGAAGAGGGCCAAGATTAAAATGTTGGGGGACACCTACTATCAATGGAAGAGCAGGAGAGGTGAAGACATTAGAGGTACAGCTGTGCATTTTCAAAACTGACAGTGCAAATACAAGCATTAACAGTGATAGTAAAAGTTGTTTGCAGATGTAAAAATGATGATATTATGGTTGAATAGCCAGATTAAGCAGCCAGGAGTAGTACAGTATGTTGTCAGAATGAATTGAACTCACTCAAAGCAGTCTTTGGTTTTCTCAGTTGTTATTTCTGTCCTTCTGTTTCACTTCAGTGTAACACCAGTATAACGCTGCAGTTATATTTAAATTATGCTGCACTCTAAAGATGATGCACTTCAAAACTATGTAACTATGGGCCTTATTCTGGTTGGTGCGGGCGGGCCGTACGCGTACGTTCTGGGGTTTTTAATGATCTGCGCATGCGTACCATCTCCAATGCGCAGGCGCGAACACTCCACAACGCTTACGGACGGGTCTCTCCGTGCGAAAAAACCTGTACGCGAGAGTACGGTCATTGGGGGCGGCATAGGGGCGTGTTGAGGGGAGTGGCCGAAATAATGAGGGAAAATGGGCGTAAACATGGGCGTACACGGGGGTGTGCACCAAAAATGAACGGTGCTACTACCGCTCGATCGGCTAAAGCACCGTTCATTTCGGACACAAAACAGGCGGCCGCCAACCGCCACCTCAGACCACCCCTACAGATACCGCATGCCAGCGTGCGCCTGGGTTTGCTAATTAACGCTGATTACTACTCAAACACATACACCTGAATGTAATAAGCAATGCTGCAGTCTATTAAGTCCAAACCATTATTTCACTACCTGCAAGCCACACACAGCACTCAAACACCTTGGAAGCTTATCTTTCTATACTTCTCGACATTTAAAGGTTTGTTTAATTTAAGGTAAGAATCTTTGTAAGACCTGCTTATATATGCTAAGGTAGGTATTTGTTAAACAGTTATACACATTCACTACGTACTTTCATAGACTTTACACAGTAGCACACTCAATCTACACAAGTCGACATGTGTCAACGTGTTCACTCTAATACAAACATAGGTTTCGTATTTATGATACAATAACATAAACCACATCTAACACCTACAAAGGATGTTTCAGCAATGTTTTAAGCCCATGCCCACTATTTTGCACACAATCTTTGTATAGTACCCAAAATACCGAACTGTACCACTTTCTGATCTGCTATGAATTGGATTTACCTACACTCTGGATGTAAGATGCCACCAATCACATTATTGCACTCACATCTCTCTAACAAAGGATTCCTACATCTGCTTATGACACTGTAAACTCATATATATTTAAATAGTTATACATGTTTGTTCACAAGCAATTTTATCATGTTTGGCCGATTCACACATCTTTTTTTAGGGAGGACACATATGCATTCCTACACAAATGTCCCTTTTGACCCTTGTTTGTCTACCTCACCCACTCCATGAGGAAATCATTGTTCTGGACCTGCTTTTACCTACTAATGTAGGAGCTACCTCACCTGCACACAAACTGCTTTCTCACCTATTAAGTTGCTCTGCACATGTGCTGACACAAACTAATTATCAGGGAAAAGTTGGATATGAACATGTGAATGGCCATGGAGAGGGTTACACATGGGAAACTTCTACCACACTTCAAGAAATGCTCAAAAATACCCTGGTCAGTAAGTACACATAAATGTATTATTTGTTTCACACAAGAAATTACACATACAACAATTGTGTTGTAATTGGGAAAATAAATTTATTTAAAAGTAAAAGCAATGTGGGGACACATAGATAGTGATTAAAATGCCACATTAGAACATAACAAATATACATGTAATGAGGGTTAAAATGTTGTTTTATTAGGGTCTTTATTAAGGTAGACAATTGAGTAAATAGAAAACAATAATTGAATAACAATTAGAACAATTAATTAATTGTCTGAATTATAGTTGAAAGGCAAGATTTGCAGGTCCATATATGTGAAGGGTATGCCAGCGTGCACGGACGTACGCTCACTCTCACGAGCGGTGACATAAGCTGAGTTTTCCATTGAAAACAATAGCGACCCGTCCTTGCAAGCTGGCGTACGCTCAGATTGCCGCAAGAAGTCGGCGGGAAGACGGACGAGAGACGTCCGTAAACGGTGGCGTACGCTCTGTTGTACGCCAGTTGTCGGTGTGTAAGGGGTGATCCGTCCGTGTATGTTGGCGTACGCTCAATTGTACGCCACTCCCCTCCGACGTTGTTTCTGGCCGTACGTATGCGGCTGATTTGTGGGTGAACTTAACCTCAACGGCCGCGTACGGAGAGCGTGCGCTAATATGGGACGTACGCACGTTTGGCCGCACCAACCAGAATAACCCCCTAGGTAACTATGTTGATGTGACAATGGTGAAGTGACATATTTCCATACTTGTGTATTATCACACCCATCGCATACCTTAATTACTGGTATGCAATGGTATGTGATGCGATATTCGGGTGAAAAGTCCCGCAATGTACAATAAAATATCGCATAGCATCCTATGCCAGCAAAATGGCATGCGATGCGATGCGATTTTTAATTGTACAATCACCCTGATGGGTGCTTACTATGTTAAATGCACCCCAATTGTCAACGCCACCACCACTATCAACGCCAACCAGAAGCGTGGTGAGAGCAGCGAGCCCGCGAGGGGCGGCAGTACGTGGCGCCGTGATGATACACAAGTACCCCTTTTCCTTTTAAGGAGTTTTTTCATGCTTTACCATCCACGTGGACTACAACTGAGAATGGTAAATCATGGTGAGAGAAGTGAGGCATTAAGCCTGAAGCATGGCGAGCAGAGCTAGGGTACACACTACACTAATTGGGGGTCCATGTCGACAGGTGCCATTGATACAAAAAAAACCTTGAAAAACTCAAGTCAACCTTTTCATTTGTGGACCATTCCATGTGGACCTTTTTCTTGTGTCAACTTTTTGACTGTGTTGACCTGTATGTATGTGGACCACTTGTTGTCAAACTATTGACTGTCTACCTAGACACTGTAGACATTTCAATCCACACTCCAGTTATTGTAGAGGGCTATAGAGGTCTGTGACTAGGGGCCAGATACACTAAGCTTAAAAAGTGATAAAATGGAGAGTGATAAACAGCCAGCCAATCAGCTGTTAACTGCCATGTCACAGACTGTGTTTGAAAATGTCAGACAGGAGCTAATTGGTTAGTTGTGCATCACTCTCCATTTTATCACTTTTTGAAGCTGAGTGTATCTGTCCCTAGGCATTAGTACTAACACTGCCATATCATTAAGGTCATTTTTTATGTGATGTGGGGAGGGAGTCAATACCTCTTACCGCAGAGCTGTCAAATGGAATGCACATGTATTAATGTGAGCCTACTCTAACACATGTTATGCTTACAATATGACCATAATGCAGATGGCGGAATGTGTAAGCACGCCTGCCAATGTATGTGGTATGCATATATTTATTCAGTGCTATTGTATGTGCTCCATTTACTTCACATATACCGTATACACACATCTGTATATGTCTGTGAACTTAAAATAAGATATGGTGACCTTATCCTAACAGTTCTTTAAATACACACAAGTAAGATCATAAACATAATACAGACCCGATGGCACAACTGCGAATTTGCACAGTGGCTGATTATTAATAGACTGCATCTGGACCACAATGTGCGTGTGCGATGCTGTCCAGCAATGAAATCTTGCTATTTTTGGATCGCTAGCCTTCACAAGGTGATTGACAGCAAGACAGCACTTGAGGGTGGTAACCGTCCGTTTTCCGGAAGTGCCAGAAATTACGCAGGTGTATCCAATCATTTTAGGGGAGCGTGTGATGTCAGCTCCGGCCAGGATCAGCCTGTTTCCATTGCAGCTGCTGAGTAAGTCCAGGACGACTCACAGCCTGCACACACCTACACATACTGGCAAAATCATTGGATGGTGAGCGGCTTGGGAATAGATTTGGAAATATTCCCACAGCTGTGAATAGTTTTAGAAGCAGTGCACCATACATCCCAACATGACCCTCTCCAGGAGAGACACAATGCTCTGCTCCTGGTCTTCCCTCTTACTGTATGATTACCATCACCTGTGGTGAACAGGCTGATTGACATGAGGGAGTAAATGTTCTGTTCCTGGACTTCCCTGGTAATATATAAACACCTTTCTTATCAATGAACTAAGTCTGGTAATGTATGATTGCCATCACCTGTGGTGACTTAAACATAGAATTTGACGGCAGATAAGAACCACTTGGCCCATCTAGTCTGCCCCTTTTTTTAAACATGTTACCTCAAACCATATTTGATCCTTTTTTTTTTTTTTTTTTGATATCCTTACAAAAAAATAAGGATCAAATATGGTTTGAGGTAACATGTTTAAAAAAAGGGGCAGACTAGATGGGCCAAGTGGTTCTTATCTGCCGTCAAATTCTATGTTTAAGTCACCACAGGTGATGGCAATCATACATTACCAGGGAAGTCCAGGAACAGAGCATTATCTCCCTCACGGAGAGGGTCAGGTAGGCAAGTGTGGCTGATATAAACTGCGCTTTATCCGGAATACAGGGGTAGATTTATTAAGCTCGGTGAAGTGATAAAGTGTCTGTTTTTTATCACCGGCCAATCTGCTCCTACCTGTCATTTTTCAAACCAAGCCTGTAACTTCACAGTTAGGAGCTGATTGGATGGTGATAAAAACCAGACACTTTATCACTTCACCGAGCTTAATAAATCTACCTCAAAGTATCTAATTTCCCTTTATACACAAAGCATTTAAGGACACCCTTAGATTTGTCTCAATAATCTTATTTTTCACTTTTGGCACTGATTTGCCTGTTTTAGAAGTGACACACACACACAGACTGGAGAATGTGGTGCATACAAGCTTACAGATGGACCAGGAGCATTTTTCATATAGACTTTTTCTCTGATTAAGAATAACCGAACACCTAGGGGTCTGGCAGGGGTGCAGGGGAGGTGCCCAGCATTGTCAGAAAGGGGTTCAGTGTCCTCAGCTGGGATCCAACAGTGTGCCCAGTGGAGGGGCAGTAATATAACAGCATCAGTGGAAGGGGGTCCAGTAGTGTCAATGGCAGGTGGGCAAAGGTGTGGGACTCTGGCAGTGGGGTCCAGCTTGAGGTTTCTGGGGTCCAGTGCTGAAGAGCAACAGTAGCTGGTGAGGAAATGTCTAAAAAGCCACTCCCACACCTTCTGTCGTTGACCGGTGACACTGTGACATCACAACGTCAGGTAAGTGGTGACGTCACGCAGATAGGAAATATTCAGTTATTCTGAATATTTTGTATTTTAGAATTCCAGATAAGGAAGACCTGACCTGTACTTTAGGCATTCTGGAGCATGAATTTGAAAAAGCAGTAGCAGGCCCACACTTTGCAAATAACAAGGCCATGATCTTATTCCTTCCTGCTGCTAAGAGTGGTGTATGTTAGTGGTTCTGAAACATCGGTCCTCAGGGAGCCCCAACAGTGCATGTTTTCCAGGTGACCTCACAGATACACAGGTTCACTGATTACTCGCTGACATATTTTAACAGATCCACAGGTGGAGCTAATTATTTCACCTGTGATTCTGTGTGGAGACCTGGAAAATGTGCACTGTTGGACAGAGGTTGCACTGAGGACCTCTGAGGACAGAGGTTGCGAACCACTGGGCTATGTCATGTTGGCAGTTTTATGTTTTTGTCTACATAGTTAAAGGTGATGTTTTCTTAGCAATTGTCAAACATTGTTTAGAATTGGAGAATCCTTTGTTGGCATTTTATAAAAGTAGGTGTTGAAGAAATACTATGACTGCCAGCACTAATATCAGGGTTGCCGACCCTCCCGGAATTACCGGGAGTATCCCGAAAATCGGGTTCCCCTCCCGGCCCCCCGGAAGGGTGGGCAACCCTCCCGGAATCAGGGGGACCCCCACTGAGCCCCCCGATCGCGGCATTTAAATGCCGCAATCCGCGGGTCTCAAAGGAGGGGGCGGAGCTAAAACGACACACTTGTGTCATTGTAGCCCCCTCCCCTCCATGGAGATCAGTAATTTAGACTATTTCCCGTAATGGGGGTGGGGCTTAATGACGTCACAGTCAAGCCCCGCCCCCGAACGGGTAATGGAAGTCTCCTCTCCGGGCTTCTCCCGGAGAGGAGAATTTGAAAGTCGGCAACCCTGACTAATATACTCTGATGCTCCTGTCCTTCTTTAGACTGATCCATGATTGTTGTATTGTTCACCAGGACAGTATAAAGCTTGAACATTATCTTGTAATAATAGCAGCTACTGTACTACACCAGCTGATGGGGACAAAACACCCAGTAATTGCAGTAATACATAACTCCCAACATTACCCTCTCCAGCAGGGACACATTGCTCTGCTCCTGCACTTTCTTCCTAATGTATGATTGCAATCACCTGTGTTGAAGCACCTTTCATATCAATTAACCTGTTCAACACAGATGAGGGTAATCCTACATTAAGAAGAAAGACCAGGAGCAGTGCATTGTGTCCCTCCTGGAGAGGGTCATGTTGGGAGGTATGGTAATACAGTATATGCTGCTTCTCAAACACACTCAATCTTCCATGAATATACAATTCATTCTAAAAGACTATGGTCATATATCAGTAAAGGTTGTAGTTTTGCTAAATAATAGCAAATCTGTAAGCCACAGTGGTAGCATGTGGGGGGGGGGGGGTCCCTAGCACAAGACAAGGCTGCCCCGCATGCTGGGTTCTCTCCCATAACCCATATGGCTGCCGGACTCCCACTGCGTTACATCCGTCCCCAAAAAGACATCTTGAACATACCGTGTTTCCCCGATAATAAGACACTGTCTTATTATTTTTTTCCTCTCAAAAAAGACCATAGGTCTTATTTTCGGGGGAGGGCTTATTTTAATAGACCCCACATTCTTGATGGCCCTAAACCTTTCCACATGCCCCCACATTCTTGATGTCCCCAAACCTCTGTTTGCTTACCGAGACAGCCAGAACTGTATTGATGGCCCCTGTGTGCTGTCGGCGCTGTGTGCTGTACAGGCTGTACTGTTCAGCAGCCACGTGATGTGCGCGGCGTGACGTCACGCCGCGCCTACCGCAATGCATCCCTGGGAACGGGAGCTGCGGTATTATCATACAGGTACAGGAGAGTTGAGCGGGGCTGAGCAGGGCTACATTTTAATAACTTTAATAAAATCTATGGGAAAATTCATAGGCCTTATTTTCGGGGGAGGGCTTATTTTGGACAAATGTTCCAAATCTGGGGTAGGGCTTATTATCGGGGTAGGTCTAATTATCGGGGAAACACGGTAATAAAGGAAAATTATTGTAATATCAGGTTACCATTGCAATAGCATACTTGAAGTAGATTTCCATTTCCTTCCCAGGAGATGAAAGTCACCATGACTTTCCGCTGCCCAGACCCGGGGTTGCAGTCGTGAGGTTTTTTTTCAGGGAGCGCTTCCCAGAAAAAACTCGCCCAGTGGGGAGCACTCCCTAAATAAAAAACCACCACTGAAGGGGTTAACGCCGCTGAGACACAAAATGAAATCCGTGTTCAGTAACCTGTGCTGGTCCCATGATTTTGGTATGAAAGGTGTGGAAATGGGGCCGATCGGGGAGTAACCTGGAATGAAGCCACAGTGTAAGTGGGGTATGTCCTGGGGCTGCCCTGGGTTGGACCTGGGATTTTGGTGTTAAAAGGACTATACAATGCACTCACATCTAGAGACAGATGCCTTGTGTGCATATATAAGCCACACAAACATTGCCATGCGCCCAACTGTAAATGGTGCAATTTGTGTTTTACTACAAAACATATTTTACAGGCATCTCTCAAGGCTTCTGCTATTCTTATGAATAAAACAAAACATTTGCTTTGCATTTTCCATTTGTTTTTTAGATCATGTCCTTAGAGGGTAGTTAGAGAAAAAGCGTAATACATAACATTTGAAACAAAGTGTTTACTGTTTACTACAGCAAAACACTTATTCTAGTTTCAGAATTATATATTTTATTTGTTGAATTTTGAAAAGCAGTCAGATTCTGAGTAACGTTAAAGCAAACATTTGCAGCGGCAACACTTCCTTATATTATTACTGAAATGGATGCATAGTAACTGATAAGGGTATGATGCATTATTATTAGAAATTAGGCAGGGTCCCCCCTCCTCCCCCTCTCCCCCTATTGTTACAAGCAGTGGCGTAACTATAAATTTTGCTCCCCCCTGCCAAATATGTCTGAGGCGCCCCCCCCCCCTTTCCCCAAAAGCGGAATATTTTTTAAAAAGGATACATATATACACATATACATGTGTGTTTATATATATGTGTGTGTGTATAGACTTGAGTGCAGGAGAAAAAACACAGGTCCCGAAGTTGTCCCCATAGCACCCCCCTGTTTGCAGCACTGGCATTATGTGTAAGTGTCCTCTTGGACACTTACACAACTTACACATGGTTGACCATAAAATTATCCTTTAGGATTCCTGAATTCTAGGCCACAGTAAATACCCCGACAAGGTGCATGGGCTGTCTGTGGCATATTTTTACTTCTCATCTGTTCAGTGCATCCCATCAATGCAACTGAGTCATATCACCTGGCAATGTGCTTGGCAATGTGAGTGTTGTTGGTGAAGTAATTTGCATGCATACACAGAACTGCCCTGGCAAAACTCTCCCCTGCGCTTCTCAGGGTGCCTGCAACAGTTAAAAGTCATACAGTCGCATAAAAGGAGGTGTAGGTGCAAGGGCAAAGTATAGATTACAGTTAAGAAACAGAGGGCACAGAAATTGGGAGTAGGCATGGGACTGGTATATGCAGTGGGGGTAGTACCCAGTACCATATTAAGGGCGACTACTATCGTAGAGGAAAGGCCTGCACAGGAAGTGTGCAATGGGATGTGGCTAATACTATGGAGGGCATAGCTACCAACTCCCATCAACCTCCTTAATCTCTTTCCCCTTTGTGGAGTGCACACCTGTTAAATTATTGAGCACTTACATTTTATTTTCTTTCTATCTATCTATCTATTAAAATAAACTCTTATGCTCCATTGCTTCTAAATATTTGAATACATTTTTTTACAAGGCAATCTCCACCTTATAATGTATGCTTGCACCAAAGAAGAAACTGTGGGGGCAATTCAGACTTGATCGCCCAGGTCCGAATTCGCCCCCAGTCCCAATGGTGGTGCTTTGTGCAGGTGCAAGCCCGAGAGCGAATGCATGCACCCATAGAAATGCTGGGTGTACCCCTGCGAACAGGGCTGGTGGTGGACACAGTGGAACACTTGGCGGGAAGGGCGTGCGTTTGGTGGGGCAACGTGTACCTGCTCACAAGTCAGCAAATATACAATGCCTGCCAAACAAGTATGAGTTAGGCCCTGTGTGAGCTCATTACCACATATTCAAACATACTGTATAATGCACTAGGAAATTCTCTCCCCAATGTAGTCGCTTCCACCAGGCTCACACACCACACCACCGGTAATATACAAAACATTGCTGCATGCTGGGACCTCACAGGCTGCAGACACTGGGAGGATCCAGGCAGTCATTCCACATCACCAGGCCGCACCCTAAGACATTTCACAGACTTCATCAGATGCCTGGCCTGACGCCTGAATAATGTGTCAGATATCTTTTAACTGTAAAAAAAACAGTTTTCTATAACCAAGCGCAGGGCACTAATTATAGTCCCAGCTGCCGTTTATAAGGGATACTCAACCCTTAAAGTGAACAAAACTAGACAAAGAAGTAAATGGTGCTCATGAGCTATAACACAAGTATCAAAAATATGTATTTTATTTAATCAAGATTAATTCAATTCACAATATCACCGGCCGGTAGGACAATATCAAAAAACTGTGTGCACAGAAATTTTTAAATCACATAAAAACATAGGTTTTTAAAAAATTCTAAATCTTTAGACTATAGCATGCATGGTAAGATACATTGGCTAATGAGCCTAATATATACACCCAATTGGGCTTTTTAGTAATAACCAGAGGCTTGATATTCGTTAATGAAGCTGCGAGTAATATACTCAATGCTGCTGCTGTAACGGTCCCTGTATTTGGGGATAAATCACCCAAAGTCACACAAATATGCAGGGTTAGTGCTATTTTAGCTTTCAAGCAAGTTAGTCAATCATACATTAACTTGATTAAACGGAATCATCAGGTAACTTGGTATTTTTAGTGGAGCTGCAAATGCCCATTCATTCAACCGATTATGCTTCCGTTTGGGTGCAGACAGATGGATGATTTTTTTTGTAATCCACTTTGGGTGAGAATTGGGTGGGTTTTTTTGCAAGCGCTCCTGGATCCAGGCCTCAGTCGTCTAGCAAGATGACCTTTCTCGGATTCATGTTATATGTGGCATCCATAAGAGTATGAAAATGTGGATGAGTCTTTTTACTCTGGAAAACCTACAATAAATGTCCATTTGTTTTTAAAAAAGTATTATTTCTTGTATCATTGTTTATATAGAGCCACTGAGTGGTAATTTACTATAGCGCACCTCTATTCTCTTTTCTATTCTTCCTTTAGTTGTGCCTTTATTAACAGCGGGGCACTATAGGGGTGCTGCTTCTCTAAGCGCATTATTAGGGCCACAACTTTTTCTCTTTACTTATTCTATGTTAACAATATATCTCATGCCATTTCCAAATGACATCTAATAACATAAACATACAGATGTCATTATATTTTTACATATATAACATAAAAAGAAACGGTACAGGTTTACTATTAGTTGTTTGATGTATCACAAGACCACGACTAATTTTATAATTATCATTTGGTGACATTTGCACTATGTAAGGGAAGAAACAAATTGGCTCACACATGCTGCAGCTGGAATGGAAGCATTCTACAACAGCTGTTCACAAAAACAGGAGGCGACGGACGTATTATTCATTCAGGAAGGGAGTAATATCAATTTCTAGTCCATGGGGGGAAAAGGGAATAAATATATTTCTCATCTTAATGTGTTATAAAACAGTGAAAATTATGTGTAATACTAAATACCTTAAAACCACTTCTCTTTGGACATTATCAAGGCATGATGTTAACATTTTCACAAGGAATATATATGGAATACCTTTGAAACTGTGTTAATACCAGTGGCTTCTGTATTCAGAATGCTAGAGCAAGGGAATCCTGAGAGGGGTCAGTTAGGCATACTTACCTACTTCCTGCCCCCTAACCTTAACTCTCCCCACAGCCTAACCCTCCCCACTAGTGCCGGACCCTAACCCCTTTACCTTGCCACCTAAACCCCCCACCCTGCAGACCAACCATAACCACCCTCTTCGTAGTGCCTAACCATGCTTTCCCGCAGCCTAACTTTTCACCCCTCCACTCACAGCCAAACCCCTAAGCTCCGTCCAGCCCTAGTACCTAAACGTAACCCCCCCCCCCTTCTCTGGCCTTATCCTTACCAACTCCACACATTTATTTTCCTTACCCACCCAGGCAGTTGGGATTATGGCACTGTACTCTTAACTGATGTCAGGAATCGAATGCTGGTTTCCGGTCGATAGGGATGCCCAAGTCGGTATTGTTAACGCCAACATCTCCAACACCAGGATACAGAGTGCATCTCTATTCACAATGCCTAGTCCACTGTGTGACTGGTACATAAATCAAACCTTTCATATGGAGAATGTTAGAAAAAAGCTATCTGGTGTTCTGTAGAGCAGACCATTGTGGCTAGTGTAATGTATAGAATACTGCTGCTACTTACTCTATTACTGAAGACAGTTCCTGGTCTAATTTTTTTTTTAATCCCAGAATTGTATAACCAAGAAATGAAGATGGCCAAGCTTTGGAGAACATTCAGTCTTGGCCAATGTTTTTCAAAAGCTGAAAACAAGCATAGAATTGCCTTTCAGTATTCAATCACAGGCAATGCCCTTTTCGCCCATGCCATTTCACTTTTAGGGGGGAAAATAATCATGGGCAAAAATGGGCGAAAAAAATGTCAAAAAAGAAACCCATGTGAATTTACGGCAATTTTGCTGATATATACTGTTTTTGCTGAGGCAATAAATCAGTAATGGGATTGAATAGGCAACTCGAATTTTCGAAAAAAAATTTTTTGCATACGATTGAATATGGGCCATGGTGGTACAGCTAGATCAGTTTATTGATGTTTTATTACCCCAGTTTTACTTTAGAAAGTGTTGGCAGGTACGTTGGCATACCGCCAGTTCATATTTTTAAACACCGCCTCACCTGCAGGTTGCAGTGTCCTGTGTTTGTGTAAAATTTGAACCTTCTAAATGACCTTAATCTGTAAACTTTATTTTTACTTATTTAACTCTTTTAGGGGTTATTATTAGTATTATTAGCATTCATTTTGCAGTTGTTGGTATTATTATATTTCTTGCGCCCAAAAATCTCTAAACATTACATTCTATTTAATTCCCAGCAATGATCTGCATGCCACTGATAGTACAACTGTTTTTTAGATAGGATACAGTCACCCCAGTGTGAAATGGTAAACATATTTACTATCAGCATCTCACAACCTCAAATTACTTACTCCCACTGGCATCTTTGATGCAAAAAGAATCCTCTTTCAACAGCAGATCCAAAATCCAAATAAGTCTGCAGCAGATGGTGGTAATGTGAAATAAACTCACTAATGGATTAAGAAAATAATGGTTTTATTTACGTCTAGTACCCTGCTGAAAAGACAAGCATAAATACAGCTCAATTAAAAAGAAATACAATTGCAGTTATTATTTAGTTCTCCATCCATCACTAAAGACAAACAGCTGTGCATATTACAAAATACATTACTTTTGTTTGTACATAACAGCAATGGTGAAGTTAAATGAACCATTAACAAGCAATGGCATGCCAAGAGCATTTATTAAAATAGAAATAATTATTATAACAATTTATTCAACTGGAAAAATAAATATATCCATACCAATAACAGAGATCACTGCATTACAGAGTATTATATATGTAGAAAAATATAAAATAAAAATGTCAAAGGAATTTTTTTGAGACAAACCACTGCGCTTGGGAGCAAGCTTAAAACTGTCCGGTAAGTGTATCACCCAACACACTGGAAATATACAAGTACAGAAAAAATACCGACAGTGTTTTCAAGCGCTCCCTATATTCATGTGTCCAAACTCCACTCCGTCCCAGATATCTCTGATGTTTACTCATGTGACATAAAAGGAGATAGAAAACCACATATAGGCCAGTATTCAATGCCTCAGATTCGCCGTTTTTTTCAGTGAATCTGGCAACTCGCTGGGTTAACGGCGAATTTTCTGTTAGAAAAAACAATTCGCCATATTCAATGGAGGCAATTCGCCACAAATGAACAGCGAATGTCTGCCGATTCGCCGTAAATGATTCCCTGCAATTCGCCTGTGATTTTCAATGGGGTTTTTAGTGGAATTCGCCGAGAGTGTATTCAATGCTCAAATGGAGAACTGCTTTCTCCATTGAAATTCGCCATGATTCTCCATTTAGCATTCGTCAGCTTTTTATGGAGAACTGAACATGTTTCTTTAGAAATAAATGTTTTATTTCCTTTTTTTTTTATGTAAAAAAAATCAGTTTTAATTTAATCTGATGGGTCTTGCTTATATTCACTCATTACTAGCGCCTCTTTAATATATTTAGAAGTTTTATTACATCCCCCCCCCCCTCAGTGAACTGACACAGCCAGCTGAGCAGCGAGGGGGGGAGACATGAGCTGACAGGCAATTGCAGTCATGACTGCAGTGTAGGTACCTTGTAATTCAGGCAGGCTCTGGTGGTCTGAGGGAACGGGAGAGAGCCCGGACACTGATCAGCATGGAGCCCCGACACAGCCTGAGGACGGGGACGGCTCCAGCAGCAGCAGACCTCCGGCACACCCGGACATCTGATCAACACGGAGCCCCCGCACAGCCTGAGGGCGGGGAAGGCTCCAGCAGCAGCAGACCTCCGGTGCACCCAGACATCTGATCAACACGGAGCCCCCGCACAGCCTGAGGGCGGGGAAGGCTCCAGCAGCAGCAGACCTCCGGCTCTGGCAGCCCCAGCGTGGTGATAGCAGATGTCAGCGCTGGGACTGCTGGAGCTGGAGGTCTGCTACTGCTGCTGGACCCGTCCCCGTCCTCAAGCTGTGCAGGGGCTCCTGGCAGCATCAGCGTGCTCCCCCGCTGTGACTCCACTCAATCCCCTGCAGTGGCATTGTAGCCACAGCAGCAGGGGAGAGAGCCGAGTGCAATTCGCCGCAGAGGGTAATTATCGCCGTCAGGGGCTGAGAGCCCCTGGCGCGTTGAATAATGTGAACGGGCGGCTGCCGGCGAATCTCCCAGCAGGGAGAATCTGGGCGAAAGTGCAGCGAATCCTACACAGGATTCGCTGCTGCCCTCGACCCCCGGCCATTGAATACTGGCCATAGTGTGATATCTTCAAAAGCAGTTTCTACCACACCTAAACTAAATCAATGGTGGACTATTCACACTTTGGGTCTGAGGGAGTGATATGACTCCTTTCCAGGACAAGGACACATAAGTCCTGGAAGAATGTCTCCCACCGGTACCTTGTTAAAGCCCTTGATATATTTGAAAGTTTATATCATGTCCCCTCTTTCCCTTCTCTGCTCTAAAGTATACATATTAAGATCTTTTAGTCTTTCCTGGTACGTTTTGTGATGTAGGCAATGCACCATTTTAGTTGCCCTTCTTTGTACTTTATATCCTTCTGGAGATATGGCCTCCAGAACTGAACACAGTACTCTAGATGAGGTCGTACCAATGACCTATACAGTGGCATTATTACTTCTTTCTTTCTACTGCTGATACCTATGCAACCAAGCATCTAACTTGCCTTATACATTGCTTTGTTACATTGCCTACCTGCCTTTAAGTCCCCTTAAATAGTGTCACCTAGATCTCTCTCTTCCTCAGTAGTTTCCATTATAGTTCCATTTATACTATATTTAGTCTTTTGATTTTTGAGACCCAAGTGCATGATTTTGAATTTTTTGGGCATTAAACTGTAGTTGCCATGCTCTTGACCATTCCTCTAATCTATCTAGATCATCAATCATTTTTTTTACCCCTCCTGGTGTGTCTACCCTGTTGCATACCTTTGTGTCATGTGCAAAAAGGCACATTTTACCCTCAATTCCATTTGCAATATCACCAATAATGATATTAAAAAGCACTGGTCCAAGTACAGATCCTTGGGGTAACCCACATGTAACCTTTCCCTCCTTTGACTGTTCTCCGTTTACTACAACTCTCTGTTTTCTCTCCTGCAACCACGCTCTTATCCATTCAACTATCTTAAAATCCAATCCCAAGCTTTCAAGTTTATTTAACAGTCTGCGATGTGGGACAGTGTCAAAAGCTTTACTAAAGTCTAGATAAGCTACATCTACAGACTCACCTTGATCTATTACTTTAGTCACCCAGTAAACCCATGCTGTTTCAGATCCTGTAAATTGATGGTTTTGAGATATTCTACAACTCTTTGTTTTAAAAGTGTTTCCATCAATTTCCCTACTACTGATGTAAGGCTCACTGGTCGATAGTTACTTACCTCTTCCTTTCTTCCACTTTTGTGCAGTGGGACTACATTCGCTGTTTTCCAGTCCTCTGGGATTACTCCAGTAGCTAGTGACTGGTTGAATAATTCTGTTATTGGTTTTACCAGCTCCCCTTTGAGCTCTTTTAGTATCCTTGGATGTATCCCATCTGGCCCCATTGATTTATCCACTTTCAGTTTTGAGAGTTCTGTGAGGACTTTCTCCTCTGTAAATGTTCTTGTCTCTCCCTCAGTTTTCTGACTATACTTGCAACTTAACTGTGGCCCCTTCCCCTCTCTTTCAGCAGTGAATACTGAGCAGAAATAATTATTAATATGATCTGCTATTACATTGTCCCCCTCAAGAAGACTTCCACTCTCTGTCTTTAGTCTTATTTTTCCACTTTTTGTTTTTCTCCTTTCACTTATAGACCTAAAAAAAGTTTTCCCCCTTTACCCACTGACTGGGCCATATTCTCTTCTGCCTGTGCTTTTGCACATCTAATTACCTTCTTAGCCTCCTTCTGTCTAACAAGATACACCCTATGCCCGCAATTCGGGTGGGCACTGACATCATGTGACATCAGTCGCCTGCACCAAGCAGGCATCACCATGCCTGCATCTGCAGGGGAACACCCAGCATTTTTATGGGGATGCCTGAAAGATGCCCTGCTGCCACCTGTCCCATGCCTCTCCTCCTCGGGTAAATGGCCCAGCAAGTGTGTAGCTTGCCAAAGCTGTTCACTCCTAGGGTTTGCACATGTAGAAACCACAAACATCAGGAACAGGGCCGAATTTGGACCCAAATGAATGTGTCTGAATCGGCCCCCTAATCCGAATAATTGCTATGGGCAACACCACCTCTTTACAATTTTAGAAGCTTTAGTAAATTTACTGATATAGTGTGCATTAAAAATGTACATTAGAAATGAGTTACCTATAATATATTTTTAAGTTGTACAATTCATATATAGAACCATCTTTACAGATCATAACCTGGCACATATTTTATAATATTATCGATCAGGGGTTCCCTAAAATTTTGTGCACTCTGGGCTGCTCCCTGTTAGAGGCAGCTGTGTGAAGCTGGGTACACAATAAGGGAAGAAAAATGGAAGTGATGTTCTGGGTGCACACTAGAAATTATTATGTGATCCGTCCAACTAATTGTAGCTTACTCTTTTCTTAAAATTTCACTTTTATTCATAAATTTGTTTAAAAAGGGGAGGTGTATATAATATCTCCTCTTAAAAACAAGATATAAAGATGTGCATTAAAGTGGAGAAATCGTGATTTAAAATCGTGATTTGGATGTTTTGATATATATGTGCTATTTTTTCACTATTTTGCTTTGTGCCCCTTGTGGTTCTTTGATATTAGTTTATTGCATACGGTTTTTCTTGATAAGGATTTCTTTTGTCAGGATCCCTGAAAGGGTTAGGGGAATTGCTTTGTGTTGTATATTTCTTCTCTGTTTGTTATTCTGTGTATACAGTATGTGATCTGCACAAAGGAGCACTCTGGGCCTTATTCAGATCTCAACTCAGTACAAATTTGTTTGGAAAATGGGCAAAACCATGTGCACTGCAGGTGGGGCATGTAACATGTATAGAGAGAGATACATTTGGGTGGGGTGTGCTGAAACTAAAATGTAAATTGCATTGTAAAAATAAAGCAGTCAGTATTTTCCCTGCACAGAAACAAAATAACTCACACAAATCTAACTCTCTCTATACATGTTACATCTGCCCCACCTGCAGTGCACATGGTTTTGTCCATTTTCCAAACAAATTTGTACTGAGCTCAGATCTGAATAAGGGCCTCAGTGCGGAATAGACAAACATTTCTTTTGAAATACACTACACCAGTGGTGTCAAACTCATGGCACTCCAGCTGGTGAGAACTACACGTCCCAGCATGCCCTGCCACAGTTTTAGGAGTACCACTGCACTACACAATAGACAACATTTTGCGTAGTTTATACTATTGTTTTGCTTTGGCTATGTATATATTTTTTATATATACAAAACTTTTACTATGGTTATGTGTTCTACAGATATTGCCCCTCAAGCATGGTGCCTCTTACATTACTGTTATGCTGGGTACACACCAGGACGACTAGGGCCCGATCCCCTCAATCTAGATCCAATTCCGACCAATTGGATGTAGATTGTGTGGTGATTGAGATCCTACCTGCTGCAGGTAGGATCTGAATAACGACCATACTGCCGGGTGCGGGTCGCCATTGGATCGGACCCGCTCACGGTGCACATCGTGAGCAGGTCGTGCCCCCCCGCGTCACCGTGAGCGGGTCGGACGAGACACTGACGACCCGCTCACGATGTGCATCGTGAGCGGGTCGTCGTGGTGTGTACCCTACATAAGACAATCTCAGAGCGGTGTCTGGCTGTGCATATAGGACACCGTTCACTACACCACTGACCACAGAGGACTGCTGACACTTGTCATGTGAGCTGAAGGAAAATGTATGTACCTTACGCTCCAGCTAAATTAAATTATATGGTTTATATATTTATGTGTTGTTTAAAGTATCTTTGTTTAAACTTCAGCTGAATTGAATTCTGTCAAAATTCTTGTATATTTATTTTATGTATAGTACTGTTTATATTTTTCTATGAAAGTGATTTAGTTTCAACTAGAAAGTGATAATGTATGGTTTCGTAATTATTGATCATCCTCATTTTTATGTATAATTCATTTTTGTTTTAGGTTTTATTGGGCTTGTCAAGCCACCATTTCCTGGCACTCTCTATAAAAACTTGTGTATATCAATTGTTTAGATTTGGTACAGTATGTATAAAATTGTGTATATCACTGATTGCATTTGGTATGTATAAAAGATTATATATTATTACTGCTTATATTTCGTATATATTGTTCATTCTCAACTTAATTGTTCATAATATCACTCATTTATTTAAAGATTGTTCACCCGACGAAGTCTGGAAAGGTCAAAACGTGTATGGTTTGTCGAATATTTGTATCCATAAATTATTTGCAAGAGTCCTGCTAGTGAGCTCACACCTGTAAGATATAAATGTCTCATCTACCTCATTTGCAATAGTTAAGAATACACTTTTTATGTAAGCTATTTTATGTATCGCAATTGCAAATTGCTGTCATTATATCAAAATTAAAAAAAAAGTGTGTCACCTGCCCCAGCGGCAGGCATGTTACTCACCGATCCGTGTCCGCCACCGGCTAGCATGTGTCCACCGGGGGTCCAGGTTCTGCGACAGGCAGCAGGGGTCTGTGGGCATGTGAGCAGTGGGAGGGGGATGGTCACGCTGCACTGGAGTCTGACTTTGATTGGCGGCACTGTGAGGCCGGCGCCGCCATCTTGGTAGAGGGAAAGTGAGCTATTGGGCCAGGTCAAGGTCTTTCCTCTATGCCTGCCCTGTAAGCCAATGGCAGTCATCCACTAGGCATATAGGGGATCTGCCTAGACTGATCTAGGTCAGTGCAAAAAGTGTTCTGAGCCAGTTGCATCATTTGGGAAGATTCCTGACTTCTAGTGCCTTTTGCTGCTCCCAGCCTAACCTGTCAGTTTTCCTCTGCTGGCCTGATCCAATTGCATTATTCACAGCCTGGCCCGGTCCTTTTCCTCCAGTCCCCTTTGCTATGTCCTCCCCTCTCAGTACAAGCATATCTCCTCTCAACTGCATGCTATATGGCACCTGCTCTCCTGCTACAGGGTTGGGTTTTCTGAACTCTGGGCACCACAACTTCTTCACCCTCTACAAAGCACCAGTCTCCTCTGCCTTTTCCCCAGCACAGGGTCCTATTCTCACTCCACGGCGCTGTGTCTGATGCACCCTCTACCTGGCTCTGGGTCTCCTCCCCCTGTTCCCTAGAGCAGGGTCCCGCTCCCTGGTGACAGGTCTGCTGCACTTTCTACTAGGTGCCAGGTCTCCTCTTCCTATGCCCCAATAAAGAGTCCTCAGCTTCTGCTCCCTGGCAACGGTCTGCTGCACTTTCTATATGGCGCCTGGTCTCCTCCTCCTGTTCCTCAGCACAGGGTCCTACTCCCCAGGGCCAGGTCTGCTGTACTTTCTACCCAGCGTAGGGTCTCCTCCTCCTATGTCCCAGCCCAGGGTCCCCAGTTCCCACTCCCTGTGGCAGCATACTTTAGATTTTTTTTAAAAAGGGTGCAGGGGATGGGCTTGGGGCCCCCAAACTGCCGGGCCCCATAGTAATTGCATCCCTTATACCCTCCGTAGTTACGCCACTGTAACAGAGGAGCTGCCTCTTCTGTATGTAAGCGCAATATACAGTATATACAATATGTATATACATATATATATTTATTTAAAAACATGTATTCCTCATTACTATACTGTACATAGCATGCATTACAGCAATTATTTACACTTGGTTGTCAGTTGTTAGTTTCTGAAACCCTATTTACTGGTACCATTTTTGATACACTTTAATATACCATAAATTAGATGTCAGAAACAATTGGTGATTGTCAGTCTGCATCTTTGCTTATGTTAGAAGGCTAAGCCCTGAGGGGTTGGACACAGCTGTTGAGCACCAGGTATTGATTGCAAGGCCAGATGATGTTGTTATATTGACTTTTGTGTAATAAGACTTGGCAGCAGCCAGGGATAAGAGGACTGTTCATGAAAGAGCTGCTATACACAGAAGCACATGCTGAGATTAAGCCTTGATTTTCTACTTGGACTATAGAAGGTTGGAATTAATACAAGTATTTAAAGAAGAGATATTTTTGTTATGCTGAATTTATTGTGCACAGTGTTCAAGGAAACAACATATTCCAATAAAACATAAATGTCTGTGAACAAAAGTATACAGCGAAAAGCTAACACATAGCTTCAATGGTGAAATCAACTATCAAATATTAAATATAAAAATGGCTTGTATCCACAATAAAAATGGGAGACCTTAATAAAACAGCATGAAACAGAGTTACGGTGCCCACACACTGTGCTTATTTGGCTTGGGATGCTTTGCGCGCTCCTGCGCACATCACATTGCAAAGTACAAAAAGTATTGCAAATATTTAGAACTAGATGGAGCCCCTCTCATTCAGGCTGGGGCTAGCGGTGGAATTGCCAGCTGTCAGCCTCCGCCATCTGCCGCCGGTTGCCGAATGGGGGAAGCTCGCGCAGGAGACACTCACGCACCCTGTTCCAACGGAGCTCCCCGTCGGTCCCCGCAACCATGCCGCCGGTCCTCACATACATAAAACAAATGATTGTAATAATAATAATACCAAAGATATTTATTTATAATTTAGAAATATAATCTTTGCATTATTCATATAATCTTTGTATTCCACTAATTATTATTTCATAATATTAATATAGTCCATATCACCATCAAATCTTTTTTGTGTGTAGATCTGGCTCTGATACTAGCCAGTGTCGCCCCAGCCATTTCCCTCACTGCACTCCATCGGCTGCCAATGCCAGGTGTATTTGCAGAGACAAGTGGGACAGCCATAAAGTGTACCACACAGGCACTTGGAGAACAATTATTGGCATTATCTAAGTGCTGAACAAACTGGTGGCATGTCAAGTTAGGAAGTTCATTACATACACGCCTACTTTTACAAAAACATTTCATGGAGATTGTGAACTATAACACCTAGGCATCGCCAGGGGAGACTTGCCATGCTCAACCAAAGGGTGTGTTTAGCCCAACTTATTGATGTACTGTACCTGAAGGAAAAAAATACCATAGTGAATATAAATATTACTTATGGATCTGTAAAAAACTGGATGACCTCAATAAAGCTGAATAAATGTTAATTTATACAATGTGTATAAATTAATATATATATATATATATATATATATATATATATATATATATATATATGTGAGATATGCCGGCACTACTCTTCTCAATAATATGTTACATGCACCCGGTGCCTTCCCTAGGCAGTGCTCCTGAACAGGGTCCGCAAATGTACTTGTAGAAGGTTGGGCGGCACTCGGACGGCTTTACAGCAAATAACTGGAGACCACACAGGTTCAGTTCATCAACGTTTCGAGATTTATTCTCGTCATTGCACATAGCACCTTGGCAGGTTCAAGGTGTCTCTTACCGAAGGCACAGGGCCAGTATATGAATATCAGGAGTTGAGTGCCGGCTACATATATATATATATATATATATATATATATATATATATATATATATATATATATATATATATATATATATATATATATATATATATATATATATATATATATATATATATATATATATATATATATATATATATATATATATATATATATAGAAAGGGATTCCCGGCACTCACTGTAGAAGAAACACAGACTTCGGTGCCACACAATCCTGGTGGGGATAGTAATACACAGAGGTGGGTGGGCACTCGTAAGATTTTACAATCTGCACGGCGGCAGGGTTTGAGGTAAATAAAGTTGAGGACACAAGGTTTGTGGGTCAACGTTTCGGGCTCCTGGCCCTTTATCAAGACATGTCTTACGAGTGCCCACCCACCTCTGTGTGTGTATATATATATATATATATATAAAATTGAGTTTGTAACAGGTCCTTTTATTTAACTGACGTGAGAAAAGATTAGAAAATGACTTCAAATAGCTGACTGTACAGTGATCATTGGTAAGAGTATGTTCACACCAGAGCTACCATTGGATCCTCATTCCTGCATTGGGAGCTCTGGTGTGAACATACTCATGATTGAACACTGTACGGTCAGTTATTTGGATTAATTTGATAAAGTATCTTTTCTCACATCAGTTAAATAAAAGGACCTCTATGGTTTATTAAAATAAACAAGACCAATAAATAAATTGATATAATATCATCCCTAAGAGGAGATGAATCATTAAAATCTCATAGGTCCGACGGAATTACTAACCACCAAAAAAAATTATAATAATGTATTGAAAATTTCTTTATATGCTCTACTGTTACGGTTATCAATCAAATCTTTTGTATATCTACCCCTGATGAAGTCATGCTTGACACAACACTTTGGGTTCTGTATTCAATTTGATGATTGCATTGCAGTCTGTTTGTAATTTTGATCTGGCAGGTCATCATCTTCATTGTTGATGTTAATAGGCTGATTGTACAATAACAAGTATATATTGTGCAAATTTTACCAGTGAAGTCATATTGTAAAATTAAAATTAAAAAATGTATTTGAGATAAATGCTTGTTTAAAGTTTATACATTAGCGTCCTCTAAATCTATTCTTTTTGGTTTCCTATCTTTGAATCCTATCTAACAGAGGATTTTTTCTGAGGTGTCGCTCCTACACTATACTATATATTAAAGATGTATACCAGACACTTTTCTGGTTTTGGATCTGGATTTCCTTTCATGTTTTGGAACTGGATTGGTTTTGCCAAAACCAACCTGTCTGGTTTTGGTTTAAGATCTGTTTTTTTTTTATCATAAAAACAGCTACAATTACAGTTTGTTCTCTGTTCTGACAGTATTATTGACCTTGATAACATTAATTTCCACTAATTTCCAGTCTATTCTGAACAACCCACAATATTATTTTTAGGCCAAAAGGTTGCACTGAGGTAGTTGCATGACTATGCTAAGCGACACAAGTAGACAGCACAAATATGTGGCCCATCTAGGAGTGGCACTGCAGTGGCAGACAGGATGGCAGTTTTAAAAAACAACTGTGCTAAAATATGCTCCAAAGAGCACATAATGCAAAGAAAAGAGGTGCAAGATGGAATTGTCCTTAGGTCCTCCCAACCACACTTATGTTGTATTAACAGGACATGCACAGTTTAATAAACCAATCATTTCAACAACAGGGTCTGCTAGAACATTGGCTGAAATCACTGGTTCATTTGGACCCCTACAAAAAGAGGAGCTCTGTCTGCTGTATCAGTCCAGGGATGCCCTGTTTTCCATATTAGTTCAGGGGTGCTGCTAATTCTGCTGTATAAGTGCAGTGGTGCTGATAAGTTTGCTTTATCAGTCCAGAGATGCTGCTAACTATTGAGGACAATCCTCGTACCAGTCATAGTTAGCAGTGCACCCTCTACACACCCCAGGGGTGCTGTTAGTCTGCTGTATCAGCCCAGAGTTGCTGCCAAGTCTGCTGTATCCATCTAGGGGTGCTTTATGTTTATAGAAATTGAGTACAAACAATTAAAACATCAGGAACCACTTCCCACTACTAGCTCTGAAGCTGCTGCCATCATTGATGATGCTAGTCAATGTCGTCTGCTAAGGCTGATGACCAATGGCTTTTATCCCTTTGCAGTCCAAATTTTTTTTTTGCAGTTCCAACAGTCTGGTTTAAATGTTTAAATTATTTGTAAAAAAAAAAAATGTTATTCAACAATGGTCTACATTGAATGTTGAACGATGTTAATGTTCTTATTTTAAAGTGGCTCCCCATTGGATCTGCTACTAGCGTTAGGGCTGTTAAGCCTGACTAAATGTTGGACCTGAAAGGGTTAAAATAAGCTGACATGAAACGTAACATTGGCAATATGCCATTCATGACACGAAGTAACATAGTAGTAACATAATAATTGAGGTGGAAAAATATGTACATCCATCAACTTCAACCTTTTTACAGCACCCGTTACAGTGTATGGTCTGGATGTGATATCCCCTTTGGGCTAGATTGTGAGTATGGGATGTATCCTTGAATATTTTTTTCCAATAAATGTTTGTGCAACCTTATTTTAAATGTATTCGTTGTGTCTGTCCACACCACCTCTTTTGAAAGGGAGTTCCATACTTTTACTGTCTTGACTGTAAAAAAGCCTTTAAGGGTACAGAATCTTCTCTCCTCCATTCTGAGCCCAAGGCCACGTATTCCAGTCTCTGACCGCAAAGCAAAGAGGGTTCATCATTATATTGCCCCCTGATATATTTGTATATGTAAAGAATGTCTCCTCCTGGCAAGAAAAGGCTATGCTCAAGACTGATGATTTTGCTTCGCTTGAAAATGTAAGCTACCCTCCCTGTAGAAAAGTTTTAAAAAATCAAACTTGATGAGGCCCATGAACCAACTGTGCATTCTTGTAACATAATCCCCATGGAGAGTCCAAGTGTGTCCACACTTGTCATATATAGGCCTGACCCTACCAATACTGTACAGGAGGAGATGGTTCCTTACACCATTTGCACATCTTCTGCAAATTTTTGGAGGAGCAGCATCAGTCAACATGCTGACTGTGAGATTGAGGACGTCACTGTAGAAGTACACCACAAAGCTTTACAGACATCAAAACAATGCACATAAAACATAGGCTTTGGGTAGTACAGCAATAGGAAGGTCACATAGACACAAGAGAAAACCTTGAGAGTAAGCAAAATGCAGGATTGGTGCAACCATTTTGGAAAATATTTTCCACCAGTTGTGTATTTGACACTAACAAGGTACCACCAGCCATGTTGGGCGCACTGTGTAGGTTTATCCTGGGTAAATTAGGTTAGCCCTAGAAGAAATTACACAAAATGTGGTGATTGCAGTGTAGAGAGGATGTGGTTGGTTTAAAAAAGGCAACAGTAGAGACAGTTGTTTTGCATGGGATGAAAAAGCCCATTGTCATCCCTGGGCAAAAGACCAAAAAATCCACATCTTCGGTCTGGAATTATTTATTTCCTTCCCAAATCCAGACAACAACTGTCAATATGTGTCAACACCCACCCTACTATGTCACTTGCAGCGCATTCATGAAAACACAAAAGTCATTGTGAAATTCAAAAACTTTTGCTAAAAGCATAATCAGGTCAGCGACACCTACTGTAACTCCCTTTTCTCTATTGTATTCAAGCACCTGCAATCCACACCACTAACACCCTCACCCTCATATTTTATTTATGTGATGCCCTGGGGTGGTTTTGCTGGACTGGTTTGGGGGTACCCTGCATCCTAGGCATGAACCCCATAGTTCTAGGGACCTGTTTGAAAGAGGTGACCATAACGTGGTGGGCAGGTGCATATCTTTGGCCAAATATATGCTAACAACCTCATAAATTAATATAATTTAAATATAAAAAGGAATGTATGTTAGCAGTAATGAATGCATAGTGCACCTGCAAACCCCATCTGTTTTGCATGTAGCTAAAAATCTAAGCAATGTAGCACCTTTCATTACAGGGTGTGCAGTCGAGCACCATCCCCCCCACTATACCACCCCCCCTCCTGTATTGGCACTGTCGTAGGCATTATTGACCCTTAGTGACATGGTTTGTGACGTTTAAAAAGATGTCAGGTCTTCGAGTTCAACCTTTCTTTAAAAAATATACTGTTTACAAGGAAAATGAAGATGAACTACTGTATGACAGCAGTCTACCAGTTGCAAAGCAGATTACTGAGGCCATAACAACTATGCTGGTGTTAGACATGCGTCCAATATCCACCTGTAGTGCAGTGGGATTCACAGAGTGGATTGACGTACTGTGTCCCCACTCTAGATTCCACTTTACCGGATAAGCAATTCCAAAACGGTACAAGGACATTTTAAAAAGTGTACCCACTGTCCACTTAGCCACTGACATGTGGACAAGTGGAACAAGACAAACTAATAACTACATGACTGAGATGGCCCCCCAGCAGCAGCTCACAATTGCCATCTCATTCCTAGGCAGACTACACTGGGGACCGGTTTATTGAAGAGGAGAAAACTGAGAAGCTCTTAGAAAATGGAGGGACATTATTGCACTTGAACTCTACTGTGGATATGTGATACTTACCACAGGTATTCTATGCAGACACATTCATTGGCCAGTATAATTTTGGATTTTGGGA
The DNA here is from genome assembly GCF_055691185.1 of Crinia signifera. Lineage (NCBI taxonomy): Eukaryota > Metazoa > Chordata > Amphibia > Anura > Myobatrachidae > Crinia > Crinia signifera. The sequence continues at coordinate 127,780,927 of NC_139217.1, forward strand.
AAAAAAACTAGAATGCCCAATACAGTGTTCTCCTTAAAATGTGTATATACAGCAGTCATGTGTGTCATTTGTGTTGAAAGCTATATTGTTTTATTTTGAAAAAGTCTGGAAATCAGTAAATTACATAATACTATTTATTATTGTCTTAGAAGGACAGAAATATAAAAATATGGATACAATTTAATACTAAATAATTTGTAGCATACTAATTTTACAGTGATGTATAATGAATCAATTAAAAAGCACAGTACAAACTAAAGACAAAACAAAAACATTTCATCAAAATGTATTTTAAAAGTAGTACTTGGGCAGGATCAAATTAAAGGGGTTTCCAAATGTTTGATTTTGGGGGGTGCAGAAACTTTTCAATTATGTGATTTAGCCAGCTGCAAAGCTGAGGAAATATATTCCAGGCTTGCCACACACAGATGTAATTGGTTACATACGTGGCAAGCCTAACACAAATTAAAATAATTAAAAAAAGCTTTATAAATGATGTGATGCAGCCAAGACCTTCTCTTCCCTGCTGTCCAAAACCAATGAGGTCCATGGGATCTAGGTGGAGACTGCAGCAGCTCCCCTGTCCTCGGCCATCTCTGAGACGAATGCTCCAACCTCTGCCTGTTTGGACCTTCATGTCTAAGCATTAACAGGCCAGCCAGACTGGGTGGAGACAAAGCTCTCCATTTTGTAAAAGAAAATTAGGAGCAGCCACAGTGATGACATTGGGTGTTTTTAGGCACTCGGAACCACGCTCTCCTGCATGTGCAGTTTACCTTACATGATGTCATCACTAGCACTAGCAAGATTCCAATGAGCATAGTTGGGGCATATCTGGTTTATTACTTACTTGCCTACTGTTGACAAAACTTACTGATTCTGATGGACTCTGATGGACGGCTGATCCACTAGGAAAACCCCTCTGTCCGAAGAATATCTAATTGTTTATAGTAGCAGAGTAGGAAATACACATTGCTCTGGCACCTGCTGTCCAGTTGTGCAAGCAGATTTTAGGGTGGGATCCAATTCCTACAACATTTTTTCATATTTAATTTCTCAGAGGGGAAACCAGAAATCAGAATCATAGAATTTTTATAGCATAACATCTTGTTATTATCTACATTTTGGACACCCAAGCAGTTTATAGTGTCTGTGATTTCATGGATGTGCAACTAAGTTTAACCCCTTCCTGACAGAGCCAGTTTTTGCGTTCCTGACAGAGCCCTTTTTTTCAAATCTGACATGTCTCACTTAAGTGGGGATAACTTTTTTTTGCTTTTACTTATCCCAGTGATTTTGAGATTGTTTTTTCGTGACACATTGTACTTCAAATTAGTGGTAAATTTGGGTCGATACAGTCTGTGTTTTTTTGTGAAAAATACCAAAATATCGTGAAAAAATGGAAAATTTTGCGATTTGCAAAATGTTAAATTTTCTGCTTGTGAGACAAATAATCTTACCACTCAAAATAGTGAATAACTAACATAGACCATATGTCTACTTTATGTTGACATCATTATTTCAACTTCCTTTTAATTTTTTGGGACACTAGGAGGCTTACAATATGAATAGCAAATTCTCAAATTTTCAAGAAAATTTCAAACACTGATTTTTTTAGGGACCAGTTCAGTTCTGATGTGACTTTGAGGGACTTGTATGTGAGACACCCCCATAAATGATGCCATTTCAAAAACTGCACCCCTCACAGTATTCAAAACAGCATTTTGGAAGTTTGTTAACCCTTTAGGTGTTTCACAGGAATTAAAACAAAGTGTAGGTGAAATTTCAAAATTTCTTTTTTTTTGCAGATTTGCAATATTTTTCTAAGGAACACAGTACATTTTACTAGAGAAATGTGACTGAAAATTGATTCCCCCAATTCTTTTGTTTTCATAAATATCCTATATGTGGCCCTAGTGTGCACGGTGACCAAACCACAGGCTTCATAATAGAAGGAGCACCTACTTGATTTTGGAGCCTCCTTTTTATGAGATTATTTTTTAGGCACCATGTAGGTTTCTAGGCACCATAAGATGCTAAAAGTTAGGAACCCCCCCACAAGTGACCCCATTTTGCAAACTACACCCCTCAGGGAATTCATCTAGGGGTATAGTGTACATTTCAAACCCCCAGGGGTTTCACCAATTGTGGTACAACTGGGCAGTGAAAATGAAAAATTATTTTTTTTACACAAAAATACAGTTCTGGCTCCAAATTTGTCATTTTCAGAAGGTATGAAGGAGACAAAGCACCCCAAAATCTGTGCCCCAATTTCTCCCGAGTACGGCAATGCCTCACATGTGACCAAAAAATACCAGTTGGGTGCATGGCAGGACTCAGAAGGGAAGGAGTGATTTTTGGATTTTGCAGCTCAGATTCTGGTGGAATTTTGGTGGGTGCTATGTCGCATTAGCAAGACCCCCAAAGCACCAATACAGTGGAACCCCCCCACAAGTGACCCCATTTTGCAAAGTACACCCCTCAGGGAATTCATCTAGGGGTATAGTGTACATTTCAAACCCCCAGGGGTTTCACCAAATTTGATACAAGTGGGCAGTGAAAATGAAAAATTACATTTTTTTACACAAAAATGCAGTTCTGGCTCAAAATTTTTCATTTTCAGAAGGTATGAAGGAGAAAAAGCACCCCAAAATCTGTGCCCCAATTTCTCCCGAGTACGGCAATGCCTCACATGTGACCAAAAAATACCAGTTGGGTGCATGGCAGGACTCAGAAGGGAAGGAGTGATTTTTGGATTTTGCAGCACAGATTCTGGTGGAATGAATGGTGGGTGCTATGTTGCACCAATACAGTGGAACCCCCCCACAAGTCACCCCATTTTGCAAAGTACACCCCTCAGGGAATTCATCTAGGGGTATAGTGTACATTTCAAACCCCCAGGGGTTTCACCAATTTTGATACAAGTGGGCAGTGAAAATGAAAAATTACATTTTTTTACACAAAAATGCAGTTCTGGCTCAAAATTTTTCATTTTCAGAAGGTATGAAGGAGAAAAAGCACCCCAAAATATGTGCCCCAATTTCTCCCGAGTACGGAAATGCCTCACATGTGACCAAAAAATACCAGTTGGGTGCATGGCAGGACTCAGAACGGAAGGAGTGATTTTTGGATTTTGCGGCTCAGATTCTGGTGGAATTTTGGTGGGTGCTATGTCGCATTAGCAAGACCCCCCAAGCACCAATACAGTGGAACCCCCCCACAAGTCACCCCATTTTGAAAACTACACCCCTCAGGGAATTCATCTAGGGGTATAGTGTACATTTCAAACCCCCAGGGGTTTCACCAATTTTGATACAAGTGGGCAGTGAAAATGAAAAATTACATTTTTTACACAAAAATGCAGTTCTGGCTCGAAATTTTTCATTTTCAGAAGGTATGAAGGAGAAAAAGCACCCCAAAATCTGTGCCCCAATTTCTCCCGAGTACGGCAATGCCTCACATGTGACCAAAAAATACCAGTTGGGTGCATGGCAGGACTCAGAACGGAAGGAGTGATTTTTGGATTTTGCAGCTCAGATTCTGGTGGAATTTTGGTGGGTGCTATGTCGCATTAGCAAGACCCCCCAAGCACCAATACAGTGGAACCCCCCCACAAGTCACCCCATTTTGAAAACTACACCCCTCAGGGAATTCATCTAGGGGTATAGTGTACATTTCAAACCCCCAGGGGTTTCACCAATTTTGATACAAGTGGGCAGTGAAAATGAAAAATTACATTTTTTTACACAAAAATGCAGTTCTGGCTCAAAATTTTTCATTTTCAGAAGGTATGAAGGAGAAAAAGCACCCCAAAATCTGTGCCCCAATTTCTCCCGAGTACGGAAATGCCTCACATGTGACCAAAAAATACCAGTTGGGTGCATGGCAGGACTCAGAACGGAAGGAGTGATTTTTGGATTTTGCAGCACAGATTTTGGTGGAATGAATGGTGGGTGCTATGTTGCACCAATACAGTGGAACCCCCCCACAAGTCACCCCATTTTGCAAAGTACACCCCTCAGGGAATTCATCTAGTGGTATAGTGTACATTTCAAACCCCCAGGGGTTTCACCAATTTTGATACAAGTGGGCAGTGAAAATGAAAAATTACATTTTTTTACACAAAAATGCAGTTCTGGCTCAAAATTTTTCATTTTCAGAAGGTATGAAGGAGACAAAGCACCCCAAAATCTGTGCCCCAATTTCTCCCGAGTACGGCAATGCCTCACATGTGACCAAAAAATACCAGTTGGGTGCATGGCAGGACTCAAAAGGGAAGGAGTGATTTTTGGATTTTGCAGCTCAGATTCTGGTGGAATTTTGGTGGGTGCTATGTCGCATTAGCAAGACCCCCCAAGCACCAATACAGTGGAACCCCCCCACAAGTGACCCCATTTTGCAAACTACACCCCTCAGGGAATTCATCTAGGGGTATAGTGTACATTTAAAACCCCCAGGGGTTTCACCAATTTTGATACAAGTGGGCAGTAAAAATGAAAAATTACATTTTTTACACAAAAATGCAGTTCTGGCTCAAAATTTTTCATTTTCAGAAGGTATGAAGGAGAAAAAGCACCCCAAAATCTGTGCCCCAATTTCTCCCGAGTACGGCAATGCCTCACATGTGACCAAAAAATACCAGTTGGGTGCATGGCAGGACTCAGAAGGGAAGGAGTGATTTTTGGATTTTGCAGCACAGATTCTGGTGGAATGAATGGTGGGTGCTATGTTGCACCAATACAGTGGAACCCCCCCACAAGTCACCCCATTTTGCAAACTACACCCCTCAGGGAATTCATCTAGGGGTATAGTGTACATTTCAAACCCCCAGGGGTTTCACCAATTTTGATACAAGTGGGCAGTGAAAATGAAAAATTACATTTTTTTACACAAAAATGCAGTTCTGGCTCAAAATTTTTCATTTTCAGAAGGAATGAAGGAGACAAAGCACCCCAAAATCTGTGCCCCAATTTCTCCCGAGTACGGCAATGCCTCACATGTGACCAAAAAATACCAGTTGGGTGCATGGCAGGACTCAGAAGGGAAGGAGTGATTTTTGGATTTTGCGGCTCAGATTCTGGTGGAATGAATGGTGGGTGCTATGTGGCATTAGCAAGACCCCCGAAGCACGGTGAAATTATGAACCTAATATTCCATAGATGTGTGGTATATTTTAAAACACTCCTTTATACATAGGCCGGGTTTGTCGGGGCAAGTGTCACACTGGAAAATAGTTTGCTTTCTTATTCCCTTTTTATAGCAAACTTTGCACCTTTTTTGTGTCCTGCCCTTTTTTCCAGTGGAGGGGATTTCATCAGGAAAATGCTGCCCTGGTACAATACGGGGGCCAGTACTAGAAGTACTGGGGCCCTCTGCCTGCTGGTTCCCAAATATTAGGCCCTTTATGACTTCCTCTTGAAAGTGCATAAATGTCCCCCTCTGGCCGGTAGAACGGAATAGCACGTAAGCGTTATACAGTGCCATCTGGATGATATACACGGCCACCTTCTTGTACCAGATTTTTGTTTTCCGCAGGGCACTGTACGGCTTCAGTACCTGATCTGAAAGATCCACTCCGCCCATGTACCTATTGTAATCCAGGATACAATTAGGTTTTGAGGTGTGGGTACTGGTACCTCGTACAGGGACGGAGGTGGTACTGTCTCCGTGAATTGTTGTCAGTATAAGGACATCCCTCTTGTCCTTATATTTGACCAACAACATATTTTCGTTGCATATTCCCCTGCTTTCACCCCTTCTCATTACTTGGGCAATGTGCGTTTTTGGGAGGCCTCTTTGGTTCTTGCGCACAGTACCGCAAGCTGCTGTACCTCTTGAACCAAGGGCCTTAAACAGGGGGATGCTAGTGTAAAAGTTATCCACATAGAGGTGATAACCTTTATCCAGGAAGGGGTGCACTAAATCCCAGACAATTTTCCCACTAACACCTACGAGGGAGGGGGGGCATTCTGGCGGTTGAATTCTTGAATCCTTCCCTTCATAAACCCTAAACCTGTGGGTGTACCCTGAGGTGCTTTCACACAGTTTATACATTTTTATGCCATACCTTGCCCTCTTACTGGGAAGGTACTGGCGGAATTTAACCCTTCCTTTAAAATGTATAAGGGACTCGTCGATACAAATAAATTTTTCAGGGATGTACACCTCTTCAAATTTGGCACTGAAATGATCAATGACAGGCCTGACTTTGAATAGCCGGTCAAAGGTGGGATCATCTCTGGGTGGGCACTGTGCATTATCGGTGTAATGTATAAATTTAAGAATTGTCTCAAATCGAGTCCGGGGCATGGCCATACGGTAAAATGGAGTACTGTACAGAACATCTGTACTCCAATATTGCCTAATTTCTGGCTTTTTTACTATGCCCATATGAAACACCAGACCCCAAAACGTCATCATCTCTACTGCATCTACAGGGGTCCACCTAGCAAATGATGACGTGGGGTTTTGAGCAATAAACTGCTGGGCATATAAATTAGTTTGGTCCACCATTAAATTTATAAAATCATCAGAGAAAAATAATTTGAAAAAGTCAATTTCTCTGAGACCTGTGGAATCAAATTGGATTCCTGGCATGGCCAAAAACTCAGGAACCTGGGGCTCAAAATTGTCTGGTGGTGGGGTCCATACTAGATCAATTATTGGGGGGGGAATCTCAGCTGCTCTACGGGGGCGTCTTTGAGGGGGTCCCTCATCACCAGAGGAGGAAGAGGAGCTTAAGACGAATCCTTCAAATTCCCCGCTTGCATCACTGCCTGTGTCAGAGTCAGAGGCAAGCATGGCATATGCCTCCTCCACTGAATACATTCTCCTGGATGACTGGGAGGACATTTGGGAGGACATTTGGGAGGACATTTGGGAGGACATTTGGGATGCCATTTTTATTTTTGTGTTACTGGTAGTGAAATGTTTCAACACGTGTATAGTGTAGGGGGGGGTACAAACTTTATTTCAACCCGGGGGGTATGTAGTGTGTAGTGTGTATGTAGTGCAGAAAAAAAAAATACTTTATACCAATAAAAAAAAAAAAAAATGAAGGGGTTAAAAATAAAAAATTGAAGGGGTTAAAAAAAAAAAAAAAAGGTCCTGCGCCAAAAATTGAGCACAGATGTTGGTCAGTAACGTCTGTCACTGAACAGCGCTCAAAGGCAACAGGAATCTGATCAAAAAAAAAAAATAAATAGATCAACCCTGTGCCGAAAAAGCTGATCAGTGATGTACGTCACTGATCGGCGCACAGTGGCCACAGGACACCCACAAAATCAGTGTGTGTAAAAAAAAAATTAAAAAAAGACCCCACAGCACTCACAAAAAAAAAAAAAGGTGATCAGTGATGCGACACTGATTACCAGTGAGGGACAGCAGGTGCACAACCTTTGGTGCAACTGACAGTGCAACTGGCAGCAACTGACAGGTATATATATAAAAAAAAAACCTCTGCGCCCCCAAAAAGTTGCTGATCAGCACAGATATACTGATCAGCACAAAAGGGGGGGTAGCAGACACAAAATATACACTCTCTATCACTCTCTGTCACTATCTCTCTCTATCTCTCTATCTCTCACTATCTCTCACTATCTATCACTCTAGGACACTGCAGCAGCAGCACTGACAGTTATATGTATAAAAAAAAACTGCACCCCCAAAAAGGGGGGGTAGCAGACACAAAATATACACTCTCTATCACTCTCTGTCACTATCTCTCTCTATCTCTCTATCTCTCACTATCTATCACTCTATGACACTGCAGCAGCAGCACTGACAGTTATATATATAAAATAAAACCCCTGCACCCCCAAAAAGGGGGGGTAGCAGACACAAATCTCTCTATCTCTCTACCTCTCACTATCTATCACTATCTATCACTATCTATCACTGTATGACACTGCAGCAGCAGCACTGACAGTTATTTATATATAGAAAACCCCTGCACCCCCAAAAAGGGGGGGTAGCAGACACAAAATATAGCTCTCTCTGTCACTATCTCTCTATCTCTCTCTATCTCTCTCTATCTCTCTCTCTATCTCTCTATCTCTCTATCACACTGCAGCAGCAGCAGGAAGTCTCAGGAAGTCAGATCCAGGAAGCGTCCAGCACGCTACAAGCAGTGATAAGGTGATCAGGTAAGGTATTTGCAAGGATCAGGTAAGTATTAGCAAGGATCAGGTCGGTATTCACGGCAGGCAGGCACGGTGACCGTTCTGCACGCTATTCCAGACCGGAATGGCGTCTGCAGCGCAGTCACCGTCAGTTTAAATGTCGCGCCTTGGCTGTGATTGGTCCGTGGGTCCCACGGACCAATCACAGCCTTGGGGGCAGGTGGGGTGAGGGTGGGGTGAGGTGTCATCGTCACCGATGACCCCCTCATGCCCCCTGACGCCCGGCGGTGATTGACACCTGTGTTACCGAGCGTCTGATTCGCTGGTAACACAGGAAAACGCTGTGAATGGCTGTTCACACTGAACAGCCAATCACAGCGATCGCCGACGGGGGGGCGGCATCGCAGCCCCCCCTGGGCATGCAGGGACATGTCTGCTGTCAGGGACAGCAGACATCGTCCCTCTGTCACTGCGTCTCGAGACGCAGTGACAGTTTAAACTCATGACGTACATTTATGCCATGTGTCGGGAAGTACCTCCCGGCCATGACGTAAATGTACGTCAAATGTCGGGAAGGGGTTAAATTATTCTTATTTCTCCACCCTTTCCCTAACTATTAGAATTACCACAATTTTTATGTGCCTCATTTTAAACATTACCGGGAGTCATCACAACACGGAGAACCTCTTTATTAAAAGAAAGGATACACTATTCACAAGAATTACACAAGAACTTTATTTTTATTTGTTAATTTTATTATTGTTATTAATTTAATTATCAAGCTACAGTATGCGCCTCCTGAAGAGTCTCTTCCAAACCTTTTTGTTCTATTTAGTTCCTTAAGTCCACTGCCTGAGAGCCACCTTTCACTCTCCTTCTGATGTAATCCACATATCCACTTTTGCACCCATTCCTCTTTATTCCATCTCTAAAGCATCACCAGGATCAAGGAGACACTGTATCAGATGTGGATAAGCTGTGATAATATTGACCCAATTTGTAATGCGATAATTGATTACATTACAAATAGCTCTGTCTCTAAGAACCAAATTTGGTACTGCTTTCCTAGCACTGCACCCACGATCTAGATTGTATGTGTGGGGCTGATATCTCAAGCATCTCATGCATCTTATGTGTTTGTGCGGCATAAGATGCATGAGATGCAATTGACGCAATCGACGAGATTTTTACATTGGAATCAATGTAAAAAGGCCCCCAAACCCCAATTTTAATTGCTAACCCCCCCTGATGGGTGAAATGCCCCATCCCCCCATTGTTAACACCACCCCACTATTGACGCCAACCCGAAGCATGGCGAGTGCAGCGAGACCGCGAGGGGCGGCGGTACGCGTCCTCCGACCTTTTCATACCCCCACTATTCACGTCGGCGTGGAGCTGACTTTATATAGTGTGGCAAGCGCAGCGAGCCCCCGAGCCCGAAGCGTGGCAAGCGCAGCGAGCCCCGCAAGGGGACGCGGAATACATGTGATGCGGAACGCGGAATACATGTGTGCGCTCGCCACGCTTTGGGCTCGGTGGCTCGCTGCGCTCGCCACACTATATAAAATCAACTCCGCGGCAGTGGCGGGCTGGGCAGGGGGGCAGGGTGCCATATGCCCCCCAGGCCAGTGCAGGTATACAGCAACAGGGCCGCCTGTTAGCTATGTGTGTGCACATAGATGACAGCCTGGTCGGCTCCAGGCTGCACCTGTCTCCCGGCTGTCATGTCAGGCTGCACGCTGCTGTGCTGTCCAGCATCATTCAGTATGAGAAGATGCTGCTGGCCGTGGCAGATCCGGATGGGGCCACCATAAGGGAGGTACAGAAGTTACTACAGGGACAGATTATGAGAACTCTACCTACCCTGCAGAAAGGCCCTTTCACAGACAGGTTCCCCCCCTAAGGCCCCCCCAGCACTAGGTCAGCACTCCGTCTCTCCGTGCTGTGCAGTAGCCCCGCCCCCAACTCTCTTCCTCCTGAAACCTCAGTTCTCCTTCCTCCCTGCTGATACTGGCCCTGCACAGGAGAAGGCTGGGCCTGACACTCTGCCTGCATGCTGCGGAGCACAACACAGAGGTACCACATGTCTGTCCCCTGCAGTAAATTTCATCATATCCTTATCTTCTGCAGTCTCTCTATCTCCTAGTCCTTTGCTGTCTCTCCCTTTCCCCTGCAGTCTCCCTTGCTGTCTCCATATACCCTGCACTCTCTCTTGCTCTCTCTGTGTCCCCTGGGGTCTCTCTTGCACTCCTTGTCCCCTGCTGTCTCTTTCACCCTCTCTGCATCCCCTACAGTCTCTTTCCCTCCCTCTGAATCCACAACAGTCTCTTTCACACTCTCCATGTCCCCTGCAGTCTCTTTTGCTCTCTGCATCTCCTGCAGTCTCTTTTACCCTCTCTGCATCCCCTATGGCCTCTTTCCCTCTCTCTGCATCCACTGCGGTCTCTTCACTCTCTCCAGGTCCCCTGTGGTCTCTTTCCCTCTTTCTCTTTTCATCCCCTGTTGTCTCTTCCCCTCTCTCCGCATACCCTGCAGTCTCTTTCACTCTCCCCGCTTCCCCTATGGTCGTGCTCTCCACGTCCCTTGCGGTCTCTCTCACTCTCTCTGAGTTCCCTGATTTCTCTCTTGCTCTCTCTGCATCCCTTGCAGTCTCTCTGCATCCCCTGCTGTCTCTCTGCATCCCCTGCTGTCTCTCTGCATCCCCTGCTGTCTCTCTGCATCCCCTGCTGTCTCTCTCTCTCCCTGTCCCCTGCAGTCTCGCTCTGTGTGTCCTGTGTGGTCTCGCTCTGTCCGTGACTCTTGCCGTCTCTGTTGCTCTCTCCCGGTTCCCTGCATTCTCTCTCTCTCTGTCCCCTCTGTCCTCCGTAGCTGTCTTTGTCCCCTGTGCTCTTTCTCGCTGTCTCATGTGGTATCTCTCGTTATCTCCCTTTTTCCTGTGATCTCTCCCGCTGTCTCCCTGTCCCCCTGCGGTCTCTATCACTGTCTCCCTGTCATGTGGTGTCTCTAGTTATCTCCCATTCACCTGTGGTCTCTCACGTTATATTCCTATCCCCTGCAGAATTCGACTATATCCTGGTTTTCCCAGAATCCTACCTGTTTCTGACTTTCCGTTCCAATAACTGCCTTCTGGACACACAACTGTCCCAGTCATTGGAATTGGAGGGGCCACTGCAAGATGGTAGAGCAGAGGTTTTTAATTCTGTAAATAAAGCCCAAAATTGTGTACACATGGTGTAAAAATCACACTGTTCGGCCACATTCAATCCAGATGCGCAGCAACGCAGCATTGGAATTGAAAGTAGAAATAGACTGTGCAGCACAATCTATTTCTACTAGATCGAAAGGAGGGCGATCGCTTCCCGGACGCCGTCCCTCTCTCCCTGCCAGCCAATGCCAGCACCCCGGCGTCAGCCAGTATCGAGTTAATATTGGCGGCCGCCAAATCACACCGTGTGTACATACTTCAACCCCAGGGCCACTTGCTTGTGTATGCCCCCTAGGCCAAAAGTTGCCAGCCAGCCCCTGCTCCGCGCCGACGTGGATAGCGGGGGTATGAAAAGGTCGGAGGACGCGTACCGCTGCCCCTCGCGGGCTCGCTGCGCTCGCCACGCTTCGGGTTGGCATTGATAGTGCTGGTGTCATTAACAATGGTTATTGGGGGCTCACGATTTTTTATCTCATGGATCTCATACATCTCATGGATCTCATGCATCTTATGGATGCATAAGATCCATGAGATGAAAAAATTGGGTCCATCGCGTTGATTGTATGCCTTAAGTACCTTAAACTTAAGGCATACAATCAATGAGACGGGCGCCGTGCTAGGAAAGCAGTACCCCAAATTTTCATAAAAGTACACTGATTACGTGCTGCGCTGCTGCTAACATCTCTTCCCCCAACACTTCCACCTCACCCCCCTCCCCATCATAAAGATTCACCTCCAGGCCGTGACCTCCCCACTGATCAGCCCTCTGTGATCAGAGCTCCTGGAGAGCTGACGGTCATCGGGACTCATTGCTGCTGTGACCTCCGATGCTGTAAAGTGAGCTGCCGCTTTGCTGCATGACTTTACTGCATTGGAGGTCGCAGAAGCAGCATGGAGTGCTGATGACCAGCAGTCCCCTCTCTTGCACTGATCACCATCTTATCTGGGTAGATACGTTATATTTTCTTTAGTAAACTTTTATTTCTATATTATTTCTAAACTGTGTGTCATGATCAGACACATATCTAATATCTTATTTTTATTATTTTTAAATCAGACAGATCGCATATCCCATTATAAGTATGGGAAATGCGATCTGGTTATTAAAAAAAATGTTAATTAAAGGGTTTGGAGTAGTTTTTCTGACAGCTGCTCCAGAACCTTTAAATGCATTTAGGTGATAATAAATACATGTGAAAAGAGTGTGAAAACCTATTTTTTCACATTATTTTAGTAAAAATATTGGGTATTCTTTACCTAGAACGGCGCCCATCGCGACCATCGTATGCACTAAAAAACGGGTGCGATGCCCGCGATGGCCACGATTTCCCATAGGGATCAATGTTAAAAGTGAGATTGGACGCGATTTTAGTGTTCAATGCCTCAATGCCCGCGATTTTTCCATAGGAAACAATGTTAAATGGGCCACAGAGCCCAAATAGTCACCCTAAAGTCTGAAATGGCCCCCACAATTGTTAACGCCACCCCACGATCAACGTCAACCCGAAGCGTGGCGAGCGCAGCGAGCCCGCGAGGGGCGGCGGTACGCGTCCTCCAACCTTTTCATACCCCCACTATCCACGTCGGTGTGGAGTTGAGAATAGAATAGTGTAAACGCGTCACAGGTAAACGCGTCCCTTCGCGGGCTTCACAGGTATCCGCGTCCCCTCGCGGGGCTCGCTGCGCTCGCCACGCTTCGGGCGCGGTGGCTCGCTGCGCTCGCCACGCCGACATGGATAGTGGGGGTATGAAAAGGTCGGAGGACGCGTACCGCCGCCCCACGCGGGCTCGCTGCGCTCGCCACGCTTCGGGTTGACGTTGATCGTGGGGTGGCGTTAAAAATTGTGGGGGCCATTTAAGACTTCAGGGGGACTATTAGGGCTCTGTGGCCCATTTAACATTGTTTCCTATGTAAAAATCGCGGGCATTGAGGCATTTAACACTAAAATCGCGTCCAATCTCACTTTTAACATTGATCCCTATGGGAAAATCGCGGGCATCGCGTCGCACCCGTTTTTGATGTGCATGCGATGGCCACGATGCCCGCGATGCTAATCGCGGGCGCCGTTCTAGGTAAAGAGTACCAAATATTGTAAATATATCTGCCCCTAAATCTCTTTTCTACCTCAAAACTGGTCCACTGTCTTAACATCTTGTACTTTGACTATTGCAACTTTTTCTTCTCTATGATCTTCCTCTCACCCTATTCTTCATAGAAACATCTAGTTTGCCTATTTTTTCAACCATTTTGTTACCTCAAAGCCTAACTCTGTCTACACCAGGTGTGGATTGGGATGGAAAACCAGCCTGGGAAATGTCTGGAAGCAGCCCTCATGGAGGCGGGGTCTGTTGAGGGGTGTGGTCTGTTGAAAGTCCTGTTTCTGAGTTGGACACAGATGCAACTTTTCTTGTGTCTTTTCCTGCAGTTGTGTCTGTGACTTTATGCTGATTCCGCTACATTGGCGTATTGTGAATTTAAAGTGGGCCTGGAAAAATTTTCAAAAAGTGTCCCCCTTACATGCCCACATAGCCAGCCTGGCACTTTCTACCCCCAAACACACCTACACCACCAGTCTGTCAGCTTCCACCCTCTCCTGGCTACATGATGCAACCCCGTATGTGCGCCGGCCAGAAAAAATCCCTGTGGCTTCTATTTACCTGAGCACTCCTAAATGTGCCACGCCCCCTGCCTGCTTATTGCTAAATTAGAGGTTATTGAACCCTGCTCATATTGGCTAGATTATTGGTTAGATTGTTCGTATATCTATCTGCATGTTTGGGCTTCAGCTCAATAACTCTTTGAGTAACTTTATTTTACTATACATTAATTACTTGGTGGTATTTGCTCGTTTTTCTTTTGTCAGGTGATAGACGACTCTTCAGCCTCCAACCTTACAGAGCTGCTCTGGTCCATGTGATGTGATGAACAAAACTTATGTATTAGTGCAATTTGTATATGCTGTTAGATGTAACGATCAATGAAGACTGTGATAACACTGTATGTTTTTAAATATTTAGATTTCCTGAGTGTGTGTTAATTTTAGATGAACCATATACAGATAACATGCATAGATCAACTTGACCAGACAGGTGCGGTAAATGGAACAGTTAATGCATTTAACTCCGATCAGATGCTGCCGGATTAAATAATAATGTATGAACTCATTCATCACTGAAGAAACTGCCACTGCATAGATAGACAGAGAAATGCAGCAGCAACCCACTAAATTCCCTCTGAAAGTTATGCTGTGACCACTGGCCGTCAGCCCGTGCATACACTGAAGGTTTCTGCTATTTATACAAATGGATCAGGAGTACACTGTTCCATGTGCATATTGGATTTAGGTAGGCCAGGTGTGCTAAACGGTAATGACTGCAATTGAACAGGACTGAACAGAAGTTGAGCAAAGCTTTTTATCATCAGGGGCTAGTCAGTGGCATAACTATAAATTTTGCTCCCTCCAGCCGAAAAATGAGTGCCCCCCCCCCCCATGGCTTTTTTTATATATATATATATATATATATATATATATATAAATATATATATATATCTATCTATATATATATGCGTGGAAGGAGCGGCACTGCGCAGACTGGAGTTAGAATAAAAATCCTTTATTTAGCCCAACGGCGTTTCGGGGTATATCCCCCCGTCTTCAGGGACTTATAGCACAAACACTAATACAAACATATGCATATATATACGCTTGGACATAATTACAAAGTTAAAACATCTGGTGACTCACCTGCTCAGCGTCGCCGCCCGCTCCGGGTGCTTCCTCCTTCCTTCACCCGACGTGCATCATCCACGTGGGACGGCGGCGCCGAGCAGTGACATCACTGCACAGTAACAGCTTGGTTGCTAGGCTACGCGATCTCCATCTGAGAATAATAACAAAGCGCAGCCATTATAACGTTACCAAGGCTTAATCATATTAAAAAACAAATAAATGACAACATAAAACATAAAATTAAAAATGCTAAGCAGTCTGGGTGTTAAAGGTGTACCTGTCTGTATTTACAGGCAGATACATCCAGATTTTTTGAAAGCGAGGTACAATGTTATTAACACACAATTAACTGGCAATATAATATCATGTGCCAGTCCGGGCTCAATAAATCTGGCTATTCAGCCCTGTTGTGGCCCTCTATTTTTATCATATGGCTAGAAGCAATACATTGGTGATCGGTCATTTAATACGATTTAGATGAAACACTGAAGTCCTAATGTCTCATTAAGCCCCCTGGGTGCTATCGTGTCCAGGGAATAAATCCATTTACTTTCCCGCTGCAGCAGGGTTTTTTCTCTATTGCCTCCCCTTAATGTCGGGGGGACATGATCTATTATGATCGCCCTGATGCTAGGGATAGGGTGTTTTTTAATGGCAAAATGCCTGGCTACAGGCTGATCACTAGTACCACTACTTAACGCCTGTTTGATGGCACTCCGATGTTGGGCCATGCGTTCTCGGAATTGTCTCTGCGTCTTGCCCACATATGACAATCCGCAGGGACAAGTCAACACATATATAATATATGTAGTGGTACAGGTGACAGCCTGATTGATAGTAATACGTTTGCCAGTGTGGGGGTGACCAAATGTTTTACCCGGAATTAGTGTATTACAAGTGGTACACCCCAAACATCTGTAACAACCCGTTTTACGGGTCAAAAAATGAGTGTGTTGCCTTCTCATGAGTGGTGTGATATCCAGTTTGACTACCCTATCCCTAATGTTGGCGCCCCTAGTGTAGCTAGGCAAGAGACGGTTATTTTTAAGGGTGGGTAGTTCTTGATCCGAATTAATCATAGGCCACCAACGCTTGGCCCTTTTGATCACTGGATCTGTGGCAACAGTATATTTATTAACCCAGGGGATGACCTTGCCCATATCTTTTTTGGGTTTTGTGGCTAGGGTTTCTACTCTCGGAATTGCTAATACTTTCTTTTTAGATTTTTCTAATTCCTCACGGTCATAGCCCCTCTCTACAAATTTATCTACCATGCGGTTTAATGCCACTATGGTTTGTTCAGGGTCGGATGTGATCCTCCGAACCCTAAGTAGTTGTGAGTAGGGGAGTCCCTTCTTAAGAGCCACTGGGTGAAAACTGTTAGATTTTAATATGGTGTTCCTGTCAGTTGGTTTCACATAAATAGATGTGATTATATGATTATCCTTGATGTGTATGTCAACATCAAGGAAATGTATGTTGATGGTACTAACATCATATGTGAGTTTAACCACACTATCTGTGACATTATGTTTATCCAACAAGGAACACAACGCTTCTTTAGTACCCAACCAAAAGATCATAAGATCATCAATAAAGCGCAGATATAGGCGCACCTCTGGGATCAATCGACCACTCATATAAAACAAACTCTGCTCAATAGAATACATGAAAGCGTTTGCATACGATGGGGCCACTGAGGACCCCATCGCACACCCCGCTACCTGTAAATAAAATTTGCCATTATATAAGAAATAGTTGTGGGTCAACACCATGGTAAGTAATTGCAAAAACAGTAGAACAGGTGGGCCCACATAATGGATATTGTCCACAATGAGACGACGTATCTGCCTGTAAATACAGACAGGTACACCTTTAACACCCAGACTGCTTAGCATTTTTAATTTTATGTTTTATGTTGTCATTTATTTGTTTTTTAATATGATTAAGCCTTGGTAACGTTATAATGGCTGCGCTTTGTTATTATTCTCAGATGGAGATCGCGTAGCCTAGCAACCAAGCTGTTACTGTGCAGTGATGTCACTGCTCGGCGCCGCCGTCCCACGTGGATGATGCACGTCGGGTGAAGGAAGGAGGAAGCACCCGGAGCGGGCGGCGACGCTGAGCAGGTGAGTCACCAGATGTTTTAACTTTGTAATTATGTCCAAGCGTATATATATGCATATGTTTGTATTAGTGTTTGTGCTATAAGTCCCTGAAGACGGGGGGATATACCCCGAAACGCCGTTGGGCTAAATAAAGGATTTTTATTCTAACTCCAGTCTGCGCAGTGCCGCTCCTTCCACGCATACTCATTGGACCCACAAGAGGTAACCAGAGAAGGCACGGGCAGCAAGGTAATCCGAGAGGAAAAACAGAGTGCCGGGCATTTCCTAGCTCTATCTATATATATATATATATAGGGCAAAAGATACCTAAAACCGCGCCCTACTAATGGACAGCAGCACCACTGGGAGTCCCCTGTTAGCCGGGACTCAGAACAGATAGAGATACAAAGCAGATACAGAGTGCGCTTAAGGTGAAAATACACAACTTTTCCTTTGTTTATAAAAATACAAATATTTAATAAAAAAAGCCTACAATAAGGCTTATAAAAGATACACAGTTTACACAGTCATTTGGTGAAATCAAATCACACAGTGTACAATGATCCAATACAGTAGCAGGCCCAACGCGTTTCGTCAACTACGTGACTTCATCAGGGGCGTTCGATGACTTGATTGACACAAATGCAGTTGCACTGAAAATGACAATATTATGTTTATCTGGGTCACCAGGGTAACGCGCCGAGACGGGGACATGTAATCTGTGCCTCCCCCAACATGGCTGCGCATCGGAGTATATTGTTTGGTGAGGGCGCACACACCAATATGGCCGTGCGTGTCAGGATGCGGTCCACCAGTGTGAGCGGGTGACGCGGTCAGCGATGCTGCTGTGCGCCTGCTCCCTGATTGGTCCGGCGTCCATGGGTACAGAATGATGACGCGGGAGACACGGCGCGAAGCGCTGCTGTCTACCTGCTTCATCCGACCAGAGTGACACAGCCAGGTGGTAAGTGCGCTATCCCATTGCTCATTACTCCCATACCCATTTGCATATACAGCAGTAACAGACCCATGACTATATATGGGCATCCGGATAGGTGACGTAGTTGGGGCTCTGACCTGCTGATTGATTGATTTGAATCTGCACACAGCTGGCATGATTTGTGTAATTAGTTGATTGTTTGTATTGGTGGCTATATAACAGCTTCTAGTAACAGCCATTGTGGGTCAGTCTGTGATGAAGGCATGTGGTGCCGAAACAGATCTGTCGACTGCCAATTTTGACCAATGAAGTCTTGCATGGATGGGTGACTATGTTCCTAAAATTCCCAAAGTGTTCCTTGCTAACTGTTTGAAAAACCGTAATGTATCTGGCTGATACTTGAATTTCATATAAAATTTGTGATGGATTCACAGTGATTCAAATTGAGTGCTGTCTCGTCTATGTCTCTGGATATACTGTTTGCTTATTAGTACTTCTGGACTGGCACCTAACTCTCTACCTTTGCTTTGGAGTGCGGATTCCCCAAGTTTTCGTATCAATATCCATTTGGATCTTGAACCTGCACCTAGAATTGATTACAACGCATGTAACATCTGTAAATAATGTATATATAAATGTTGTGTTAGTAGTGTGCTTTATGTTGTATATGTCATTTAGAACAGCGATCAATCACTTTGATCTTCATTTGATTGAGTTCTAAATTTGGTATGGAATCAGAAATTGGGGATTTGACTGGTACTAAGCGTTTTTTGGAGAAAGATATTTCCAAGATATTGTTCCCTGATACTGAGCAATTGGCATTCAACGTTGACAGTCCTAATGAGGTATACGCTGACCTCCTAAAACTTAAAAAACGTCTGGTTGAGCTCGAATTACATGGGCTCACCTTGAGCCAATATTACAACGATAAACTTCTCCCTAGGGGATTTCGTATCAGGAATCAGCCCACCATTGGCCGGGGAAACCTGGAGTTTTGTAAACAATGGTGTATGATACTCAACCAATGTAGTCTAGACCTTATTGTACTGGTTATTCAACAGGTCAACACTGAAATAGAGACTGTCAAAACAGATATTGCCGATTGTGAACGTTCAGGTTTGGATGTTATGAAAACAGAGGATAGTGGTGCCTTGCTTACCAAATTAACTGAAGGGGTGGAGGCATTCAGAACCGAACTCTTGACCTTCAAAAAGACCAAATACCGTAAAGTCAAAGAGGACTATAAAGAGCTTAAGGTATATCCTTGGCTAAATAAACAGAACGCTCGTCGACCTTGGAGGTCGAACGAAGGGAACAGGAGACGGTTTGACAGAAAATTTACAGATCTCGATTCCAATACGTCACAGAGTGACTCGGATCACACCACACGACCCAGACGTCCCCAGTTTTTTCGGGAGCGCGTACATACGCGCAGCCGTATAAAAAACCCCACAGACAGACAAGAAGGGGAGGTGTTAGACACAGGAGGAAAAGGGGCGACCGCAGCCACAGGCCGACGGAACAAATAGTGTTCAACCTTTCAGACTATACACCTAGTGTAGACGAGATGGCAGTCCTTTCTAAAGGGCTGACATTTGTCCAGACATATAAACAAAAACCCATGGACTTTGAGGTTGAGCTTTACAAATTCCGTAGAAAACTTAACATTATTGACTTTTTTAAAAAACAAGGGACCACAGATGACAAACCGACTAGCCGCTTTAGGGCCCAGAGTACGTTTGACCCACCGACTAGCAACGCCTCAATTGAAACCTTTCATAGATTAGTGAGGGCAGATGTTGCCACTGCTTCATCAAAACAACAGAAAATTAGGTCCAATCTGACCAGGGCAGAGAATTTGGCAGTGCGCTCACTGCATGATAATGCCAAGATCGTGATTCGCCCCGCCGATAAGGGCGGGGGAATCGTGATCTTGAACCGCACAGATTATATAGCCGAACTCATGAGACAACTCACGGACCCAATATGCTATAAACAATTAGCTTTCGACCCGACGACTGGTTACAAGAGGGAAATTGACTCCATTATTGACATGGGTGTTGTTAATGGGTGGATAAACGAGCAAACAGCCTCATTTCTTAAACAAGATTACCCTAAAGTGCCCCTGATATACGCGCTACCCAAAATACACAAGAGCCTAGAGACACCCCCTGGCAGACCAATAACATCTGCCAGGGGTTCTCTCAGCCAGCCGCTCTCACAATATGTTGATTACCACCTTCAACCTGTTGTAAAAAAGACCCCTTACTACATCAGGGACACTACCGATTTTTTGGTAAAATTACAGAATTTTGGTTTGGCACCAATTGACAGCCTTTTGGTGACTCTCGACGTCAGCAGCCTCTATACGAATATAGTAAACGAGGAGGGGCTGTCTGCCGTACGAGACATACTCACCACAAGTCCTGAGTATGAAGGTCCCCCGATTGATTATCTATTACTCCTTATTGAAGTGATCCTTCATAAAAACTACTTCCTGTTCAATAATGCCTTTTTTCTCCAACTGGTTGGCACAGCGATGGGGTCCAATATGGCCCCATCCTATGCCAACCTCTATATGTATAAATATGAAAAAACTCATATAATGTCTGATAAGATATATTCCAAATATATTGCCGTCTATATGAGATATATAGACGACCTGTTTCTGGTTTGGACGGGGTCGAAGGAACAACTTGACAGATTCGTCCTGAATCTAAATGAATTGCCTGGACTTATCAGATTCACTTGCACCAGCGATCCGACAACCGCTAATTTCTTGGATGTAACGATTAGGGTGGAAAATGGCCACTACGTCACTAAAGTGTACAATAAGCAAACAGATAAGAACACACTCCTCTCGTTTGACAGCTTTCATCCACAACCATTAAAAAGAGGATTACCATTCTCCCAACTTGTAAGAGTCGCCAGAATTACATCGAAACGTGAAGACCTGGCCTATGACCTAAACAAGATGGCCCAAAGGTTCCTAGACCGAGGCTATGATAAATCTGAAGTACAGTTGGCAGTTGACAGATGCATGATTCTTGAACGCGATGATTTACTCAAACCTTCCACAAGGGACACAACTTCAAACAGAATAGTTTTTCCCACCACCTACTCGACAAGCTCCAAAGCGATCAAAGATGCAATATATAGGCACTGGCATATCCTCAAGACGGATCCGATCCTAAAAGATGACTGCATACATTTTCCTCTGTTCAGCTATAAGAGGAGCAACAACCTTAAGCAAAGGATCACATATTCTGATATAAGTCCTATAGCAAGTCACGGTGGATGGTTGACACCCAGGAAGGGTGTTTACAGATGTACAGGGTGCACTAATTGTGCATTTTTACTATTAGGAACAAATTTCACCCACCCTGCAACGGGACAAACTTTTCCTATCTTTCATCGTTTGAACTGCGATTCGAAATATATTGTATATATCACTACATGTCCCTGCAAAAAACTGTACGTGGGAAAGACTGTCAGAATGTTAAAAGAAAGAATAGGGATGCATAGGTCATCGATTAAAAAAGCACTGAATGGCACAGATGCCAATACACCCCCTGTCGCACGCCACTTTATTGAAGCGGGACATACAATTAAGGATTTTCGCTGCATGCCCGTAGACCATATACCACCTCTAAGGAGGGGTGGTGATAGACATAAACTACTTCTGCAGAGGGAGTGCCAATGGATACAAAAATTGGGCACTCTATCTCCCTCCGGGCTAAATGAGGAATATCCACTGTCCGTGTTTTTATAATGTCCTTGAGCCTCACTAAAGCTTTATCTATAGATATTATTAACCAGCTAATTATATTGTTATACTAATCTCCTATTTAACCATACCTTTGCACTTGTTTATATTTGTATAAGTTTTTTACACATTGCCAGCTGTTTGTGGGCGATTAATCAAGTAAGGGGCCAACCCCATACACATAACTTTGCTATTTCTACATTTGCTTTTTTGTTTATCTGGGTCACCAGGGTAACGCGCCGAGACGGGGACATGTAATCTGTGCCTCCCCCAACATGGCTGCGCATCGGAGTATATTGTTTGGTGAGGGCGCACACACCAATATGGCCGTGCGTGTCAGGATGCGGTCCACCAGTGTGAGCGGGTGACGCGGTCAGCGATGCTGCTGTGCGCCTGCTCCCTGATTGGTCCGGCGTCCATGGGTACAGAATGATGACGCGGGAGACACGGCGCGAAGCGCTGCTGTCTACCTGCTTTATCCGACCAGAGTGACACAGCCAGGTGGTAAGTGCGCTATCCCATTGCTCATTACTCCCATATCCATTTGCATATACAGCAGTAACAGACCCATGACTATATATGGGCATCCGGATAGGTGACGTAGTTGGGGCTCTGACCTGCTGATTGATTGATTTGAATCTGCACACAGCTGGCATGATTTGTGTAATTAGTTGATTGTTTGTATTGGTGGCTATATAACAGCTTCTAGTAACAGCCATTGTGGGTCAGTCTGTGATGAAGGCATGTGGTGCCGAAACAGATCTGTCGACTGCCAATTTTGACCAATGAAGTCTTGCATGGATGGGTGACTATGTTCCTAAAATTCCCAAAGTGTTCCTTGCTAACTGTTTGAAAAACCGTAATGTATCTGGCTGATACTTGAATTTCATATAAAATTTGTGATGGATTCACAGTGATTCAAATTGAGTGCTGTCTCGTCTATGTCTCTGGATATACTGTTTGCTTATAAATATATATATATATATACATATTTATTATATATATATATCTATCTATATATATATATATAGGGCAAAAGATACCTAAAACCGCGCCCTACTAATGGACAGCAGCACCACTGGGAGTCCCCTGTTAGCCGGGACTCAGAACAGATAGAGATACAAAGCAGATACAGAGTGCGCTTAAGGTGAAAATACACAACTTTTCCTTTGTTTATAAAAATACAAATATTTAATAAAAAAAGCCTACAATAAGGCTTATAAAAGATACACAGTTTACACAGTCATTTGGTGAAATCAAATCACACAGTGTACAATGATCCAATACAGTAGCAGGCCCAACGCGTTTCGTCAACTACGTGACTTCATCAGGGGCGTTCGATGACTTGATTGACACAAATGCAGTTGCACTGAAAATGACAATATTATATATCAAAATGAATGTGTGTAACATTTCGATTGAAAAAGAGATTCGAAAGGAGGAGAGGACAACGGAGAAGAAGAATTTGAACAAACATCAATTTCATCAATATGAAAAAATAAATCAATAAAGGTGTATCGACTCAAGGAGGGAATTACTACCATACCATCACTGTATTAATAATTTGGCGTGGAGACGAGTCCAGCATTTCAGATTTCATGTCACACATCCATGACGACTTCAACCTTAAATTTACATTTAAATGAAATCCCATAAAAATTGAATACTTGGATTTAGAATTGGAAGGAAGACCTGAAGAAGAAATTATTACCCGAACGCATTTTAAATCAGTCGATGCCAACAGTTTCATCCCAGCTACGAGTTGCCACTTCCCTGCATGGAAGAACAGTGTGCCGTATGCACAATTCATAAGGATAAGACGGAATTGCAGCGATGACAACGAACTCTGGTCCCAATCACAACTTCTATTTGACCGTTTTGTTGAAAGAGGCTATAAAGTTGAGTTCATTGAAGAAGCCAGATTAAAGGCCTTCTCACATGAGAGAGATGAGTTACTATCAAAAACCTCAAAAATAATTCAAAAGCAGACCCTTTGTAACGCAATTTAATTGCGAAAACTATCAAATAAAAAATGTGCTCGAAAGACACTGGTCAATCCTCTTACGTGACTCGATTCTCGGCCAACATCTACCCCCGAGGCCTAATCTGGTTTATCGACGAGCCAAGAATTTTAAATCAATCTTGGCACCAAGCAGAATGAAACCTCAACCTCAATCCACCCCAAAAGGGGTTAATTTCCTAAATAAAAAACCTGGAACATTACCTTGTAACAAGTGTATTTGTTGCCCCTTTCTGGAGAAGGCCCCCTTTAACCACACTTTGGAAAACGGCAGAGAGTACAAGATCATGGAAGCGGTGACCTGCAATTCTGATCATGTGGTCTACAAAATAACTTGCAGCTGTAATTTAATAT
This sequence comes from Crinia signifera, assembly GCF_055691185.1. NCBI lineage: Eukaryota > Metazoa > Chordata > Amphibia > Anura > Myobatrachidae > Crinia > Crinia signifera. The sequence goes on from NC_139217.1 coordinate 127,805,171, forward strand.
ATGTCGGGAAGACCATCAGACAGATTAAATTGAGGATACAGGAACATATGCGTAACATCAGGAACAAAGTGAAAGTACACAGCCTGCCCAGGCAATACCTGGAGAAACATAACTCTTTGGTAACCAAAGAGAATTTAAAATTCACCATTCTGGAGCGTGTTCCATTGAATCCCAGGGGAGGAAATAGGGGCCAAGAACTAATTAAGAAGGAAAGCTTCTGGATTTACTCCTTGAACTCCCTTACACCAAGGGGATTAAATGAAGGCGTGGATATTGTGGCCTTCCTATAACCATCAGGCCCTTCCCTCTACCCGTTTCTCTCTTTTTCCTTTTTTTCTTCTTTTGTTTTTTCACATTTCCTACCACTCTACTATTTTGTATAATTTAAAATAATATGGTCCTCAGGCCACAAAGATCTCGATGGAAATAGGACGATGACTTGTTAACAGGAGCATCTCCCGTATTGATATAACCACTTATAACCAATACTTTGATAAGAACTCTATAGCCATCCCCTGGGAGAAAACCACTATATATATATATGATATACCCCGGGGACGGGATAATATAAGGAGGTGTTAATATAATTTCACCAATAGTATATCTCACCCAATTTGAAAATATTAGGGGTCTAACGGGATCGGTAAATTGATGGATTATGTCCCATCTGGGAAAGGCTTTTAAATTATTATTCATATGGGGACATATTAGCTATTTTAGGTAATCATCACACTTTAGTTACCCTAGGTATAGGGCACACTATCGCGAATAAATCATAAGCACAAAAAGTATGTTATTAGGAGGCTTTTTGTGTGCCATAGACGATAATTAGATAAATTGAACACGTATGCACTGATCTGGATGGTCTCCACTAATATATAGTAAACATTAAGTCTAAGGAATTCTAAATTAAGGTTAAAATATAAATACATTTAAAGTACTATAATGCACTTAAACCATTAGGTAAGTTCACTTACAATAGGCTCACACTAAGCACATAGGGGAATCTGTATTATATAGATTAAATTTAAGAATCTTCATTATATCATTAGTAATTTATAATAATTTTTAGATATTAATAATAAAGGGAATTTAGCATGCACAATATCCTAGCTATTACGTCTGTTTGCGTTCCATGGCCGCCCAAAATGGCGTCCATTTGGAACGCATAGTAAAGTGAGGAATTATATGGTGAAAAACCCAATGTGGGAGCACATATTTCAATATAGAGTCTTAGTAACTCATAACCACCTTTAGATACTAATATTAGAGTGAATGTAGCACGCACAATATTATAGCCATCTCATTTGTTTGCGTTCCATGGCCGCCCAAAATGGTGTCCATTTGGAACGCATATTAAAATGAAGATTTACACAGTGGAAAATCAAATTTGAGAGCTTATATTTTAAGTCTTATGATAAATAGATATAGTCCCCACCTAAATTTTAGATTGCTCCATCCAAAATATAGTGTAAATAGTATCAGGTAGCTACCCTTATGCTGATACACTTAATTGCGTCACATCCGCCCGGGATCCTATACCGTATTATTAATTTTAAATTTGCCTGTTGGATCTATGTTCGATCGCTAGAATTCATAATATAAAGGAGTATCTTAGTTTCGGTATGATCCCGTACACATCTATAAACACACTAATACTCAGGGATCCACCGGTAGCAGTGGAGCACATATGTGTTCCACTGAACCAATATGGCGCCCATTTGGAATGCACGGCGATTTCGCCAAGCGTTCCTCTACATCTAATATTGGGATTTAACCTAAAAGATATTAAGCCCCAGGAACAGTAGTAGGGATTAAAAGGGCCAAACTCCTTCATTCGCTGGTTTTAATGGTTAGTATAGCTAGTTTCAACTAGGAAACGCCAAGTCCCTTATGAATTTAATACAGGAAGTGACGTTTTTCATTTAGACCTATATATAGCCTTCACCATAGACAGGCTGTCATTCAGCTATTTGGATACACTAGAGTGAACATCCGGTCACCCTGCTCTATGTGAGTATTCATCTTGTACTTTGAAGTATGGGGATTAATGCTCCTGTTCTCAGTCATTGTCTTATATAGGATTACTATCTATGTATTTATATTGATTTGGTTTTTATGTTTACCTTCAAAGTTTTTTGCGATTGAACCCTGATGCTAACACCTGTTAAAAAGTGGGATAATCAAAGTATTAAAGGGATATACCCTGGGCCATTTTTAACAAGAGCTCTGTTATCTGGCAAAATGTAAGCTTTTTACATACCCCTACACTCGTCTGGTGTTGGTGATGGCATAATGGAGTGGGAGGATAAAAGTTTAATCCCGCTACCATGTACATCTCTTTATTTAGATTCATACCCACAAAATTCTTATATGTGATATTCGTTTGTTTCAATCAATCTGAGACACTACAAGAAGGTACCCGTTTTTTGAATATTTGTATTGCCTTATTGAATCTTGCAACTATTCACAATATGTACAGATAATATGAATATATAATATACTAGGTGATTCATCGCGCCCTACGGGCGCTCTTCACACCGTCGTAAGGGGCTGCGCCCCCTTAATTTGTGAATGTTTGTATATGAGAAATATGGTTAGAATTGTATGAAAGATGCCCTGTATTGCAACTTAGGTGTCCGCGAATCGCGGGAGGGGGGGTCGCGGAGGGTGCCGCGAATTGCAGGAGGGGGGGTCGCGGGGGGTGCCGCGAATTGCAGACGGGGGGGTTGTGGGGGGGTGGATGCTGCGAATCGCGGGAGGGGAGGGATTGCAGAGAATCGCGGGAGGGGGGTCGCGGGGTGGGTTGCCGCAAATCGCGGGAGGGGGGTTACGGGGGCGGGGGTTGCGGCGAATCATGGTAGGGGGGGTCGCGGGGGGTGTGCCGTGAATCACGGGAGGGGGGGTCACGGGGTGGGGTGCCGAGATTCGCGGGGGGTGTGTGTGTGCCGTGAATCGCGGGAGTGGGGGTTGCGGGGGGGGGGGTGGGGGGTGTGTGACGCGAATCGCCACAAGAAAAAATCAACACAGAAAGGTCAACACATGTAAATGTTGACATAAGTGTGGCACTTCATTGGTGTCCATGTCGACACATGAGAATGAATATGAAAATATTCAAAAAATGAAAAAAAAAACTTCAAAAACTCATGTCAACCTTTTTCATTGTCGACCATAGCCATGTCAGTGTTTTCCATGTGCAATTTAATTCTGGAGCTGCCGCGAATCACGGGGGGTGTCGCGAATTGCGGGAGGGGGGGGGTCGTGGGGTTGGGTGCCGCGAATCGCGGGAGGGCGTGGTTCACAGGGGTTCCGTGGGGGGTTGCCGCGAATTGCGGGAGGTGGGGGGTCACGGGGGTGCCGCGAATCGCGGGAGGGGGGGTTGCGGGGGGGTGTGACGCGAATCGCCACAAGAAAAAATCAACACAGAAAGGTCAACAGATGTAAATGTTGACATAAGTGTGCCACTTCATCGGTGTCCATGTTGACACATGACAATGAATATGAAAACATTCAAAAAATGAAATAAATCTTCAAAAACTCATGTCAACCTTTTTCTTTGTCGACCATAGCCGTGCCAGTGTTTTGCATGTGCCATTTAATCCTGGGGCTGCCGCGAATCGCGGGGGGTGCCGCGATTTGCGGGAGGGGGGGGGTTGCCGCGAATTGCGGGAGGGGGGGGTCGCGGGGGGTGCCGGGGTGCCGCGAATCGCCGGAGGGGGGGTTGCGGGGGGTGTGACGCGAATCGCCACAAGAAAAATTCAACACAGAAAGGTCAACACATGTAAATGTTGACATAAGTGTGGCACTTCATTGGTGTCCATGTCGACACATGAGAATGAATATGAAAATATTCAAAAAATGACAAAAAAAACTTCAAAAACTCATGTCAACCTTTTTCATTGTCGACCATAGACATGTCAGTGTTTTGCATGTGCCATTTAATCCTGGGGCTGCTGCAAATTGCGGGGGGGGGGGGGGTGCCGCGAATCGCGGGAGGGGGGTCGCAGGGGGGGTGCCGCCAATCGTGCAAGGGGGGGTCGCGGGGGGGTTCTTTTTGCCGCGAATCGCGGGAGGGAGGTCGCGGGGGGGGGTGTTTTTTCCGAGAATCGTGGGGGGGGGGGGTCACGGGGGAGGGTTTGCCGCGATTCGCGGGAGGGGGGGTCGCGGGGTGGTGGTTATGCCGCGAATTGCGGGGGGTGCAGCGATTTGCGGGAGGGGGGGGTTGCGGGGGGTGGGTGCCGCGCATCGCGGGAGAGCGGGGTTCATGGGGGTTCCGGTGGGGGGTTGCTGCGAATGGCGGGAGGGGGGGTCGCGGGGGGGTGCTGGGGTGCCGCGAATCGCCGGAGGGGGGGTTGCGGGGGGTGTGACGCGAATCGCCACAAGAAAAAAATCAACACAGAAAGGTCAACACATGTAAATGTTGACATAAGTGTGGCACTTCATTGGTGTCCATGTCGACACATGAGAATGAATATGAAAATATTCAAAAAATGACAAAAAAACTTCAAAAACTCATGTCAACCTTTTTCATTGTCGACCATAGCAATGTCAGTGTTTTGCTTGTGCCATTTAATCCTGGGGCTGCTGCGAATTGCGGGGGGGGGGTGCCGCGAATCGCGGGAGGGGGGTCGCAGGGGGGGTACCACCAATCGTGCAAGGGGGGGTCGCGGGGGGGTTCTTTTTGCCGCGAATCGCGGGAGGGTGGTCGCGGGGGGTGTTTTTTCCGCGAATCGGGGGGGGGGGGGTGTCACGGGGGAGGGTTTGCCGCGATTCGCGGGAGGGGGGGGTCGCGGGGTGGTGGTTATGCCGCGAATTGCAGGAGGGGTCGTGGGGGAGTTCTTTTTGCAGCGAATCGCGGGAGGGGGGGTCGCGGGGGTATTTTTGCTGCGAATCGCGGTAGGGGGGGTCGCGGGGGAGCGGGTGTTTTTGCCGCGAATCGCGGGAGGGGGGGGGTGCGCGGGGGTGGAGGTTTTGCCGCAAATCGCGGGAGGGGGGCGCTCACCTGGTGGCTGTGGAGTAGCAGTGCTGGGCAACATGGGAAGTCAGTGGGTGTCTGGCACTGTCTGTGGGCTCACTGGGCTGGTTCTCTGTCACATACCTCCCAACATGACCCTCTCCAGGAGGGACACAATGCTCTGTTTCTAGACTTCCCCTTAATGTATGATTGCCATCACCTGTTTTAAACAGGTTAATTTCTCAGAAAGGTGTTCAGCACAGATGAAGGCAATCACACATTAAGAGGAAAGTCCAGGAACAGAGCGTTATAGACACAGACACCCACTTTGAGTGACAGATGTAGCCAAATATATAGGAGATTTTATGCACTTAGGTGAGAGACCTTCTAAATGGTTTCACATAAGTATATGACATATGTACAGTGATGGTATGGTAGTAATTCCCTCCTTGAGTCGATACACCTTTATTGATTTATTTTTTCATATTGATGAAATTGATGTTTGTTCAAATTCTTCTTCTCCGTTGTCCTCTCCTCCTTTCGAATCTCTTTTTCAATCGAAATGTTACACACATTAATTTTGCTATATAATATTGTCATTTTCAGTGCAACTGCATTTGTGTCAATCAAGTCATCGAACGCCCCTGATGAAGTCACGTAGTTGACGAAACGCGTTGGGCCTGCTACTGTATTGGATCATTGTACACTGTGTGATTTGATTTCACCAAATGACTGTGTAAACTGTGTATCTTTTATAAGCCTTATTGTAGGCTTTTTTTATTAAATACTTGTAATTTTATAAACAAAGGAAAAGTTGTGTATTTTCACCTTAAGCGCACTCTGTATCTGCTTTGTATATATATATATATATATATATATATATATATATATATATATATATGATGCGTGGATAAGCAGAGGCACTCTGAGACTTCCAATGGTGAAATAAAGTGAATCTTTAATCGTCTACATGTTTCGGGGATTTCACCCCTTCTTCAGGACAACCACACTGTGCAAAAAACGTGCAATAAATACCCCACATCAGGCCGCGCCCCCGTCCCATGGCCGCGCCCGTGCTGACTCGCCTGTGACCAGCGAGCGCACGGGCAGCAGCTGGCTGCGGTGGGTGGGTGGCCATGGGACAACAAGCAGCCACATACTGTGTAGTGTGTAGTGTGCTGGACACTACATTAGGTGCTGCAGGGGGGGGGGGGGGGGCAGGAAAATGGTTAGGCTGCTAAAAGGAAGGGTTGGGAGGAGAATAGTGCCTGCATTGTTACTCTGACCTCTGGCATCCTGGCCTCCAGTCATCCCCATATAACTGCTTTGGATGGACAAACTTTGTTATCAGATGTAATCAGGTGTAGGGTGAGCATGTTTCTAGAAATCACACAAATATGAATTTCTGATATGTCTAGTATCTTACAATACACACATTTTCCTAATTAACACTTACAACAAAGCCCACTATTAGTGGGTATGTTAGAACAGATGGTTTTTCTGTTGGTAGTGCTGCGCTTTGCTCCTTGGTGTGTTGTGTGGTGCACACACACCACACTAAGGAGCAAAGCACAACACTGCCAACAGAAAAACCATTTGACAAGCAATCCGGGCCGGTCACCGGACCAGTGCAGCAGCTAGCACCGCACAACAAAACCCAGTGCGCAGGACCAACCATAAAACCACATGTTAGAACAGATATAATGTACATGTGATTTCTACATATATTAACATAATTTAGAGTAGGTATTATAGTTACACTTCTATAACATAATTTATTTTACACATCCAATTATTATATCACATACACTATGTACCAGCCATCATGTAGCATCTCCAATATCATGGACTGATGTACATACAATCAACGAACAAGTTTTACTTCCATAGCTTTATTGTACAGAAAAAGCAATATGTGATATTTGGCTGTTACAGATTAGGCCACATTCATGCACAAACTAATTTTGTTTGACTTGAGATATTTTACTATAGCTACCCCTGCATCCAGGTATAATTGCATACTGTGAATCCAGGCTGATAATGGACAGGTCATTTAAAAGTAGATAGCCTCAGTGTGTACCATAATGTTATAGTATCAGATGCGAGGCATAATTTTTAAGGGACAAACTGTGTGGGGCATATCTTGTCACAGGTATTACTGTGAGACATAATTTGCAAGAGTTATAAGTGTGTGGGGCATAATATGGTGTCTCCAGGGAAGAAATTGGTGTAGGGTACCCTGTATTGAGGCCATGCCCCTTGTAGGGAAGCCAGTTTTTTTGCCGAACGTGGGGGAAGGGTGGCTTTGAGAGTTTTAAGTGAAAGTGGTGGGGGGATGCATTTTTTTTTTTATTGTTCATACTGGGAGCCAAATTGTTTAGGTAGGAAAAAAGTGAGTCCCAAAATAAAGACTCCTAATTCAGAATTTGGTCATGGATGTAAATGGGTGCAATATCAACATAAGTAGACAGCAGACATCAGGAGTCAAGCCATGAAAATGGATCCCACAAGATAATCAAGCGACCAGAATCATTTACTGTTAAGGTGCATGAAAATAGTGATTTCAGCTTCCGATTTAGACTATTTAATCAAAATGGGAAGAAAACCACTGTTTATATACAGATAGAAATGCCGATGATCAGCATCAGGCAAAAACATAAACTGTGCAGGTACTGTAAGCCAATTTTGACTATATTGTATACATTCTAGTGTACTAGTATAGTCAAATTCAGTCACAGTCAAAATATAGTCAATATTGTATGTTTCTGGGCTCAGGGGTGTTCAAAGGGAAATCAAATAGCTAAAATCATACAAAGTCTAAATCTATCTGTGTGTATGCATCTTTAGAAACAAGCCCTGTAGAGTTCTTAAGGCTGCATCTACACATTGCATTTTAGCAGGATGCAGTCAAACAGGATCGATCCTTGTGTTTACACATTGTCTTTTAGCATGATGCAGTTGAACATGATCCTGTTTAGCAGGATGCAGCTTCTTGTGTATACACACATCCTGTTTAGCAGGATGCAGCAGGCTTGTGTATATATCGAGAACAAAGTTATAGAAACACAATCGGGCGCAATTATTAGACTAATACTATTAACAATACTGTTCCACCAATTCAGTGATTAGGTCAAAGGACCTTTTTAATTGATACTCTTATCACAACATTATTAGGCTGCTCCCATCTGCAATACGGAGATTGCCAGATAGCTAGAAACACAGTATATACTTAACTATACACTTTAATTTAATATATTTAGAGGTATAATAAGAGAGCGCCACACATTGGAACTACCAAATACACTTTTTTAATAATAAAAAATAATAAATAATAATTTTATAAAACACACAATCAATAAAGATGAAAAACACAATATTAAAATACACAATAGTATGTGATTCTCCCTAGTATAATCTCTTCGAGATTTGTGCAATAATGTCCAGCTCCAATTAGTAATTTTTGTGTAAATTACACTGGCACTTTGGAAAAAAATAAATAATAATAATAATATTTTGTTATCAACACTGATAATGACAGTCACAGTTTAGTGTTCAGAGAAAGAACCTGGCTGATAAGAGAAAGTATCACAGTCACAGTTTTTATAGAAGCGGCTGTAAAGTGCAATGCACCACGTATTGTGGAGGGTAGTTGTAATTTAACTTGTCCCCGGCAACAGATACAAACTGCAGAGAACCCCGTATTAGGGAAAATAATTGATACAACCTTAGGTTTTGTGGTATCCTTGGCAGCGGTTTGTAGAGGCAAAACGATGTTCCGGCAGCTCAATCTCACCCACGTCGCTGCTGTAAGATGACAGACGGTAGCTTGTGATATTCAGCGGGGGGGAGAGAGCTGATCCAGACGCAAGTTGACTTTGCGAATCCACCTCTCTGTAAGGATAGGATATCCAGGAGTGTCCGCTGCACCTTATACACGGCACCACTACAATCACTACTATCGGCTCTCATTTGGCTGAATACACCAAAAGTCCTGACCTTTCATCACCCGGCTTGCTCCCCACAATATAACTCTGGTCAGCTGCCTGTCATCGGACAGCAGCGCAGGATGGGTAGAGCAATAGCCGGCTGGATATCCTATCCTTACAGAGAGGTGGATTCGCAAAGTCAACTTGCATCTGGATCAGCTCTCTCCCCCCGCTGAATATCACAAGCTACCGTCTATCATCTTACAGCAGTGACATGGGTGAGATCGAGCTGCCGGAACATCATTTTGCCTCTACAAACTGCTGCCAAGGATACCACAAAACCTAAGGTTGTATCAATTATTTTCCCTAATACGGGGTTCTCTGCAGTTTGTATCTGTTGCCGGGGACAAGTTAAATTACAACTACCCTCCACAATACGTGGTGCATTGCACTTTACAGCCGCTTCTATAAAAACTGTGACTGTGATACTTTCTCTTATCATTCAGGTTCTTTCTCTGGACACTGAACTGTGACTGTCATTATCAGTGTTGATAACAAAATATTATTATTTTATTTTTGTTTTTTTCCAAAGTGCCAGTGTAATTTACACAAAAATTACTAATTGGAGCTGGACATTATTGCACAAATCTCGAAGAGATTATACTAGGGAGAATCACATACTATTGTGTATTTTAATATTGTGTTTTTTATCTTTATTGATTGTGTGTTTTATAAAATTATTATTTATTATTTTTTATTATTAAAAAAGTGTAATTGGTAGTTCCAATGTGTGGCGCTCTCTTATTATACCTCTAAATATATTAAATTAAAGTGTATAGTTAAGTATATATTGTGTATATATCCTCTTCAGTAAGCATCCTGCTAAACAGCTCCTGTTCTACTGCATCCTGCTAAAACGCAATGTGTAGACGCAGCCATAGATATAGATGTGCGCGCTCCTTCCTTCCACCCCTTTTTCAAAGTCACAGAGGGGGAGATTCTCTGAAGCAGAAATGCGGTAAAAACCACGTTATCGGGGGTTTTACCGCATTTCTGTATGCTCTCTGGCCCCTCCGCAGTGGCAGCACTGCAGAGGGAATCGCCAGCTTTTGGGCCTATGGGCTTCTTACCACAGCGCTGTTTGAGGAAGTCATCACGGATCCCTCCCAGCATGCCCTGCGGCCGGCGCCATCACTCGGCGCATGCACAGATGGACTCCCGGGTCACAGACCCAGAAGTCCAGTCAGGGGCAAACGCAGGATTTTCAGAAGGGGGTTTCCAGAGGGTGGAGCAAAGCACGGAGATGGACACTTAGGTGACCCAGTATATGCCGGGTCAGTTAAAGTATTATAGATAGACCAAATGTATATAAATAATAATAATAAAAAAAAATAATAATATATATATATATATATATATCTCACATACATACAGGGGCGTCAACAGCAGTGTAGACCCCTGGGCATAACAATGTATTGGGGCCCCTACCGATCCTCCAGCGGTAGGGGTAGGGTGTGCTATGAGCGGAAGCTTTGATGTCTCGCGGGTGGTAGGGGGTATTATATCAACCGCTCAGCATGTAGGGCCTGGATCAGTAATTTCCACTAATTACCCCTTTACTGCACAGATGGTGGGAGATAAGGTGGGAGAAGGGGACATTGGGCTGAATGAAGGGGCCCTGATACATAACTTCCAGGGTGGTAGAGGATGTTTAATATGCAGAAGAGGGGTGTATAGTGGAGTGGGCTAATTATTCATAATTTTCTGGTGGGAGGACAGCTTGCTTGACTGCAGATATCTCCAGTTCCCAGAAATAGATTTCTTAGATTTTAATGGAATTAAAAACTAGAGAATCCCACCTACCAAATGGTATTGGGGACTAGGGGATCAGATTTTAGGAGGCAGAGCAATCTGCCAACGAGGATATAAAACTACATACCAGGTGTGTGGAGCTGGAGCAGTAACCAGCTGCTGGAAGGCTGATATCTTTGGTTCTGGGAACAGTAGAGACAAGCTACTAGTGTCCATTAAAGGGGGAGAGTCCCAGCTTTTGGAAAAACTCTCAGTCAGACAGAACCTGAAATATCTGACTGGGAAGAGCAATTAACAGGCTTGGATGGGGACCACTGCTTTGAAGTCAGATATCTCCGGCTCCCAAGGGACGATTTTTAAAATTCTTGTACCAATGGAAAGAGGGGACCCTCAGCTTTCAGCTTAGGGTCATTCAACTCCTGGGGGGGTTTCTGGGTACTCGGAAACCCCCCCTGTGTGCGCTACTGAGTCCAGTGCCTGCACCGCATCGCGAGGGACATCTCTTATCGCAAGAGCTGTCCCTTGTGTTAATAACCGCATATGTTACAGCATATGCCGTTAATAAAAATGTGGTGGCCGGCGAAGAGGGGCAATAATGGGCAGCAGATGTTACAACATCCTGCCCTGAGTCTTGTAGCGAGGAGCCACTCCTGTATGGAATCCCTTTGAACTTTCTTGGTGCCTCTCATTTTACTGAGGTGTTATCATCATTTTTTGCCATCTGGATCTGATTGCATTTTCTGAGTTAGTGTCGTAAAGCTGTTCTTAAACTCATCAATAGGTTTTTCTTCATATTGTTCACACTTATTACAGCTGCCAGTCTAGGAGAGGACAGTAAAACACATGTGGAATTAGAAGTTGTAGTTGTTGAAGACAATATTGAAGAATGACATACTGTAGAAATTGAAGTTGATCTGGTACAAATGAGTACAAAATAGCATTGATTATTATGGAAATGCATAATTACATAGCCTATTCTCCTATATGGTTTAACTCTCTGTATATTGGGAACTTTAACACCAAAAATGGGTGTGAATCAGTTGGTCACCAGCAAGTTGTTAGACAGTCATTAGGTCGACACCATTAGGTCAACATGCATTTGGGTCGACATGTGTCTAGGTCGACATGCAGGAAGGTCGACATGAGTCTAGGTCAACGTGGGTTTGGTCGACAGGGTCATTAGGTCGACATGGGGTTTTCCGCTGTTTGTTGACCCGGAAGTCGACATGGGAGCAGGTAAAAGTGCACAGCTGTGGTTGCCATGCTTTGGGCACGGTGTCTCACTATGCTCGGCACACTATTTTATTCTCCCAACATGCCCTAGTGGATAGCAGGGCCTGAAATACCACCTGTCGGCACGTCGACTCAAAAACAGTGAATTACCCATATCGACCTTTTGACAGTGGACCTAACTCATGTCCATTTAATGACCCTGTTGACCGAATGACCCTGTGGACCTAACATATGTCGACCTAGACTCATGTCGCCCTTCCTGCATGTCGACCTGGGCAACAAATGGTGTCGACCTAATGACTGTCTAACAACTTGCTGGTGACCCAATGACCATATCCCCCCAAAATATATGCTTCAATGGACCTATAACCATTAAGCATTTCTATTGAATAGTACAGTATATCATATATTGTAAACCATTTGAAAATGTACACAAGAAGACACAAACCACTCACCAGATAAGCGTTCATCTCTATATCATGCATTTTTTGCATTATATTTTCTATAATATTTTCTTTGTCATCTTTAAACATTTTCATCTCCTCCACGACCACTTTAAGTTCCTTTACATAGCAATCAAGGAATGTTTCCTCACATTCATCCTGAAAAAAGAAATAGAACTTTAATATTTATTCAGTTATCTTTCCTATATTGACAGTAGCAACGCTGGTCTGACATTTTCATTTTGATCTTCCTAAGTCATGTTCTTATTACAGATAAATCATTAGCAATGAACCTGCTCAAAACAGGTGATGGTAATCATACATTGGGAAAGTCCAGGAGCAGAGAATTGTGTCCCTCCTGGAGAGGTTCATGTTGGGAGGTATGTTTTTACCATTTGCATGCTGTTTTGCTCTGCCAACAAAGCTGAATCAGGTCATATATAATGCTGTGGAGAGATGTAGGCAATGCTAAAGAAAATTTAAGCCTGTACCGCATCATACTGTGTACTAACAGCCGCCGGATGACGGACATTTGTACATAACATACCTGTAATACACACACCGTGACTGTACAAACCCGGCGTTATTGCAGGCATGTCCAACATTGGTCCTCCAGATGAACTGAAACTACACATCCCAGCATTCTTTGCCACAGTTTTGCTATTAGAGAATGCTAAAACTATTGCAAAGCATGCTGGGATGTGTAGTTTCACAACATCTAGAGGGCCAATGTTGGACATACCTGGTCTAATGTCTCGACATGCTTTGAGACACTATTTATATGTCCACTAATCTGTTGCTTAATTTTAATTCCGACTGGGGGGTGCAGTCTATGCCGATACTATTGATTACCAGCAGAATCAATAATAAATCCATTATTATGTAGGATAATAACAATGCTCTGCTAGGAGCTCCATATAAGCTGTGCAATTGATATGGTTACATTGTCATCAACATCAGAGACTGCATATCGTTTCTATATCGTTTCTGCTGATACAGAATCCCACAGGGGATTAATGACATATACTAATTAAAATTCCTGAACTGAGAAACGATATTGTTATGGAATGAAGCAATTTCTATAAAAAGAAAAACACATTAACTCAACCTGTTACGCGATAACATATATTTCCTTAACAGGCTTTGGGCACACTTGCAGCTATTGAAAGCAACATTTTTGCAAAAATCTGTGACAAATAACTGCAACTTTATAACTCATTTACAAGATCCTGAGATTCCTCCTAGACAGCCAGTGCCATATTATATGAGTGTGGTGTCCTTGAGTCAATAGGACATATATCAACAAACCTTTTGCAAATTTCCACTGCAAACATCATTACACAGATGTATGATAGTCATTGAACTATAATAATACACACATACACAACGGTCAGCTCTATTTTAATTCATTGTCACTTTATTTGCACTTTTCACAATCATTTTAACATATTTCGCAGCTTTTTAAACTGATAATTAATAAAAGTTACATTTTAATATTTTGTCTTGCGACACTAAACAATTAAAGAGTGCTGAATAAGCCAATTAGTCAGCTAGGAGTGCCCCTTGTAGGAATTCTTTCCTCTTCTTCTTGCCATATGACTATATAAATTCCTAAGTAGCACCCCCCTATATATACTGAACCTAAATTGATGGCAACATACTTTTTATAGGGAATATCTGACTATCACAATATAACATTGGACCATGTGCGGATTTCTCTTTTTGCTCAACTGTTTCTGGTTTAAGGTAAAATCGCGGCTGTCTTCTCTTTTGTTTCAAATTCCGTATTCAGGATCTGCAGTAATTCCACTTTATCCCCTTCTTGCTCGAAACATACTAGAAGATTGTCCACATAGATTAACAGGTATATCCACCTGTCAGCTATTTTCTTGACATATACTGTAGGCAGGGATCTGCTTTGCTTCTCACAAAGTCTTTCTGTATGAGGATTTCATATAATTTTGTGTTCCAGGCTCTTGATGCCTGCTTCAGAGCATATATACTTTTCTGGAGCTTGCACACTAGGTCTGGTCTTTCAGGGTCTTTGAAACCTGGTGGCTGTTCCATGTAAATATCCTCTTTTAGCTCGCCATGTAAGAACGCTGTCTTTACATCGAAGTGTCTTACTTGCATATCCTTTGCGGCTGCTACTGTAAGCAATGTCCTGAAGATTGTGTGCTTTACTACTGGAGAAAATGTTGCATCATAGTCCTCTCCATATTTTTGTGAGTATCCTTTGGCTACTAGTCTGGCCTTGTATTGCTCCACTTTTCCATCTGTGTTGTATTTGACTTTGAATGTCCATTTGCTGCCTATGCTTTTTCTTCCTGCTGGCAGTTCTGTTAGTGTCCATGTCTGATTGTCGTGCATGGATTTCATTCCTTCTTTTGCTGCTTCTATCCATTTTTCAGCTTCCCTTTCTGGTAAGTTAGATACTTCTTCCCAGGATGTGGGTTCACTTATACTAATGGTGCTAGCTTTATATGAGAGACGCACTGGTTCTTTGCCTTTGTTCTCTCTGCTCAAGCACCTTACTTCACCTGTTGCGCACTCTTCCATATCTGCTGGAATCATTACTTCATTTCTTAGTTCCCCCACAAAGGTTACGCTATTGCTTATGATTATCTTATCTGTCTTTGGGTTCAGAATTCTGTATCCTTTGGAATATTCACTGTATCCAATGAGGATTCCTTCTACTGCGTTTTTCTGCTGGAATGTAGATAAATGCTTTACATCCAAAGACACTTATGTGTTTCATATTCGGTTTCTTGCCATGCCACAACTCATATCGTGTTTTCTCCATTGTTCTTGAGAATAATCTGTTTTGTAAGTAAGTGGCTGTCATTACAGCTGCACCCCAGTATTTGTCAGGTAGTCCAGTCTGTTAACATGCATCTGATCATTTCTGTCAGAGTCCTATTCTTTCTTTTAGCTACCCCATTGTGTTCCGGTGAATAGGGTATGGTCTTGTGGTGCTATATACCGAGCCGTCTTAGGAAGTGTTCTATTCTGTGACTTGTGAATTCACCTCCATTGTCGCTACGAAACACTAGTGGATTTCTTTGGAATTTATTTGTAGCCATTGTTATGTAATCATTTAACTTGTCCAGTACTTCATCTTTGCTTTTGATCAGATAAGTAACTGTGTATCTGGAGTAGTCATCAGTGAAAGTCCCTATATATCTGTTACCACTTGGTGTATGTACTTGCATTGGGCCACACACGTCACTGTGTATGAGATCTAGAGGTCTCTGGGCTCTGTTCTCACTTTGCTTTGGAACTGTCATTCTTGTGGCTTTGGCTTTTATACAGCATTCACACCTCATGGTTGTTGAACAGTATGATACTGTGAGATCCTTTGTTAGGCCTCTCTTTTGTAGTTCCTTAATGCTGTTTGGATGCCTGTGTCCTAGTCATCTGTGCCACATGTGAATACAGTAAGTGTGTTCGTGTGTGCCTAATCTCACCTATTGTACTGCCGTGTCTAGGCGATACAGGTGTTTCTCTGCTTTGGCTGTGGCTACTGTTTCTGTTCCATTCTGGACAAGACACATCTTGTCTTGGAATTACCGTTAAGCACTTTACAGATATTAATCCGTCTTCCAATCTGGGAACATATAATACATATTTAATTGGTATTATTTTATCACTTCCATTAGCACTTGAGCATATGAGCATACCATGCCCTTTACCTTCTTCAGTGATATTGGTACCATCTGCAAGATAGATTGCTTCTCCATGACTTGTGTCAATCTCGGTGAAGAAATCTGTCGCTTGTCATGTGAATTGTCGCTCCTGACTCTATGTACCAACTAAAGATCGTATGTGTTACTGTCACTTTAAAAGTTCCATTCCACTTATTTGTGCATACTGTATGTCTATGAGTGCAGCTTTCACTTTCTGCTTGGACCCTTTTAGAAGTAGTGTCTGCTGTTCTCCTTTCCATGTAGAGCAGTCTCTTTTTAAATGTCCTATTTTCTTGCATCTATAACATGCTCTTGTTTCTTTGTTATGTACCTTGATGTCTGTAACTTTGAGAGGTTTTTCTGTGTCACTGTCTATACAATCCTGTGTGATTTCTTTCCTGCGCTGATATTCATCTACAGTATAAGCCTGTTTTTCACAAAGTCTAGTGTGAGTTTTGTTTCAGGTCTTGTTTCCAAGGCATTTATCAGTGCACTGTATGTGTCTGGTAGACTGCACAGGAGTATGGCTACTATGTGGCTGCATTTCAGCTCTTCTCCTATAGATCTGAGCTTTGCTACCATTTCCAGCAATTTACTTATATGCTCTTGCATAGTCTGCCCTTTGCTAAGTCTCATCTGGTACAGTTTTCTTAGCAGGAATAATTTTCTGTTTAAACTGCTTATTTCATGTAGCTTCTACAATGTATCCCACATGCCCTTTGCAGTGTTTTCTCCATTTAAATGGACTAATTGATCATCCTCAACTAATAAGCCTATAGTTGCACGTGCTTGTCTGTTCTTCTTGTCCCATCTCTGGTAATGTTCATTTGGTCTGTCTGTAGTTATAACTTCCCACAAATCGTCTTTAGTCAGCAGCATTTCAACTTTAAATTTCCACAGTTTGTAGTTATCATTAGACAGCTTGGTTACTGCAAGTCTAAGATCAGTGCTGCTTGCCATCTCTTTCTGTTTATCTGCTATTCCCCTTGAGTTATACTGTAATACTGGGTTTACTCACAGTTGCTTTGCAGATCTCTCAGAGATGTTTCTTGTGCCTTAATCCTTGTAATCTTTACTCCTGGTAACTGGGGTCCTCTTGTCTATGTCTGGGCCCATAACCTGTTGGCATTTGAGTTTTACCCACGCAGTCAGGATCACCTCTTGGATTAAGCTTCAATCAGTAGGCACACACCGGAAAGGTCTTTGTGGTATGATTTGTTTTATATAAACTGGAACTGGTCATAACATGAACTAGGAATGAAAACAGGGTAGCTGTACATGAATAACCGTCACTGCATGCTGCATCTCTCTCTCCTTTATGTCACCTCCAGACACAGGAAACAACAAACAAGTATATACATACATCACAGACTGTAAAACACAGAAACACAAATATGACAGCACAGCCTGCTGTCCCTCCAGTAGAATTGCATCTTAAGTTTCATCTCTCAACACAGGTACATTACTATGCCTAATGTGTTTTACTATTACAATGATAATATTATAGTTTACAGTAACACTAACAGTAAACTAAGAATTATTTAGGAAAATGTTATGCTAAATTAATAGTTATTAAAATTTTCTAAATATTCCATAAATTAACAAGAATATATATATACATGGATACAACTGAGCAGCCTAATTGGATGCCTAAATTGGAAAAACAAGTGGCACAATACCGCATCGAATTATTACGTTATAAACGGGAAAAGTTTCACAAAGTACAGCAAGACTATGCTACCCACCGAGTCTACAACTGGCTTAATAACACCCAGTTTAACCAAAAGAAGACTCCAGGCCCGAGATTTCGGAGACAGCAGTCTGGTTACCAGAAGTCCAGTACGTCAGCAAGTGAAGCAGAGGATCAGGCTTCTGGAACAACCATCCCAGGTTCACTCCCTTTAGGGATCGATACCCGGGTAACCACTGTCACCCGGGGCCGAGGAAGAGGCAGACCCGCAGGGGGGTCAGACAAAGCGGCAGAAAGGGCGGCAGGCCCCCGCGAGCACCCAAAGCCTGATCTTCAACCTATCTACAGTGCCATTGACAGAGGCTGAGGAGCAGGTCTTAAGCAAGGGCCTCTCCTTTATCCCCACATGCCGGGGTAACCCTTTTCAATGGAGGCTGGACACGTACAAGCTGCATCGTTCACTCAAGATTAAAGAACATTTTCACAAAAACCCAGTCCCTAGCCAAGAATCCAACCTTCCCGAACGTGTTCAAAAATTGGGACCAAGATCCAGATTCGACCCCCAGTCCCACAACCCGTCAATTAAGACGTTCTCCCGGCTTTTGGAGCAGGAGGGCCCCAGTCTGGACCACACCATTGGGAATTCCAACTTAACCCGTGATCAAATGGCCGCCCTGAAGTCACTGAGCAAGCGCCAGGACATTATCATCAGAGGGGCGGACAAGGGGGGATCAATTGTGATCCAGGGCACCCCAGAGTACTCCAGGGAATGTCTGCGGCTCCTGGGGGACTCTAGTACCTATGAGGAACTAACACATGACCCGACTATCCGTTACCAAACTGAACTGAAACAAATTCTGGATGAAGCGGTCATTGAAGGTACGATGTCCAAAGTCATACGGGACAAATTATATGTTGAATTCCCTAAAGTGCCTATCTTTTACAGCATACCAAAGATTCACAAGGACGCACGGTGCCCCCCAGGCCGTCCTATCATCTCGGCGAGGGGGTCACTGTGCGAGCCAGTGGCTATCTTTCTGGATGCATACTTACAACCATGCGTCCAGAATACCTTTACTCATCTGAGGGATTCTGGTATGCTGCTACAGAGACTCATGGACGTTACACAGATTCCTGAGGACTTAGTGTTGGCCACGTTGGATGTGACCAGTCTCTACACCTGCATCCCACATGTGGAGGGGTTGGCAGCGGTGCGGAGACTGGTCACAGGAAACGTGCATTACTGTGGTCCTGATATTGATGTCTTTATTTGTCTGTTAGAGTTTACCCTGTCCCACAATTTTTTCTTATATGATGGTCGATTTTATCGCCAAAAGACAGGCTGTGCGATGGGGTCCCCAGTGGCCCCGTCGTTTGCTAATTCATATATGTGGGAGACTGATCGGGTTATCTTTTTTGAGAAACCCGAAATCACGAATAAGGTATTCATGTACTTCCGGTACATAGACGATTTAATCGTGCTATGGACCGGAGAGGAAAAGACACTACAGGAGATTGTGGATCAACAAAATGGCTCTTCCAGTCCCATAAAACTCACGCTCACCAGCAATAAAAAAGAAATTTGCTTCTTAGACATTCTGCTGAAAATTGAGGGGGGTACTTTCAGCACCTCCCTATATTTCAAGCCAACGGACCGCAATACTTTATTGCGGTTCGACAGCCATCACCCCCGCTCAGCAGTCCGCGGACTGCCGTATTCCCAATTCATCAGGGTCTGCCGTGTCACCAGCGACCCAGATGAGTTGGAACTCCAACTATCTAAAATGTTCAATAAATTCAGAGAATGGGGGTACCCTGCTAAGGAACTGGAAGAAGCCCAACTAAAGGCCCGCAAACAAAATAGGGCAGATCTCATTGCCCATCGGGAGAAAAAAACAAAAACATCGGTATACCCATGGGTTAATCAGTTCAATACTAACAGCCCCAAGGTAGTTAAAAAGGCCAAAGAGTTGTGGCCAATTTTGACAACAGACCCTGAGTTAAAATTCCTAAAGAACACCCGGCTAATGCCTTGTCATACAAGAAGTAGGAACATTAAGGATTATGTTGTCAAAACTGATATCTCACAATTCAGTAAAACAGCCCCCAGGGCTGGCTTCCTCAGCAGACGCAACGGCTGTTTCAGATGTCTAGGCTGCCGGACGTGCAGCTACATGGCCCCAGGAGAAGATATTCTCCATCCCCATTCAGGGAAAAGATTCAAAATCAGGTGGCCCCTTACGTGCACGTCTAAATTCGTGGTATATGCGGTGATGTGTCCATGCGGACTTTATTATATTGGTAAGACTGAATGCCAATTTAAGGTCCGCATGGCGCAGCACCGCCAAGCCATTCGCATGACCCTGAACACAGGGTCCAGCGAACAACCAGTGGCCCGGCACTTTGTGGCCATGAAACACAGCATGGCCACACTCAGGTATAAAATAATTGATCAAGTGCCGGATAGCCCCCGTGGAGGTAACAGGGGTAAAGCCCTGTTACAATTGGAATCCCGCTGGATTTTTAGGTTGGAAACATTAAAACCCAAGGGACTCAACGAGTCCCTCGGGCTAATTAACTTTTTGTGAATTCTGGCTGCACTGGCTGATTCATGTATCTAATAACAGGCCAGTTGGCTAGCCAGAACTTATTGAAATGTGTTGATGTACCCACTGCATACAGAAACATTATGTGGGGATGGACAAGAGGGTTCACCCCACCCAGGTACTTATAAAGACAGTAGTGAAAGGTTTTTTAGTAGGAGTCATGTGCTCATATTGCGTGCTGATGAGAAACACCACAGCTCAGCTTTTTAATATTAGAGTTAAGTTTCCATAGGGCCATGGACACTGGGGATCCAGTGATACCATGTCCCCCTTTTTTTAACACTTAAGCACTTTAGAGATTTTTTCTCAGCACTTAGCACTTTATTATATATTTTCTTAGGTTATGATGGTACATCTGTTTGACAATGTCGCACTTATTAAGGGGAGAGCACGATACTGACCAGACCACGGGGTCTGGCCACACAAGGATGCATTAATAGAGGTGCCTCTTGTTTGTTAATAGGGCGCCATGGAGTGTGGAGAAATTGTCCAGACATTTGGACACACTGATATGTAACACTAGCATATTTCAAGGTTTGATAGGATGGTAACACCCGACATGTATTTTCACAGGTTTTTATGCATAATATTGCACATGATCATATTACTGTCTGTGTTTACATTTCAGGCAGTTCCCAGATCACCGTGACAACCATCCCTGAAATGTACGGGCAACCAGCGTATCAAATGCTGAGGGAGCGGTGACGCAGGATGGGGGCCGGGTTGATCGGCTAAGTGAGAGGTGGCCGGTTACCAGGGCAATCACCAGCGTCACGGAGAGGCGGGCGAGCGTGGAGAGCGGAAGCCGGAGACGCCAGAGGGGTGAGAGTCCTCTGGTTGCCCGGACAACGGCGATCAACAGCTGACGCACGTCCGCCCCGCAGCATGACGCTCCTGGACACCGCCGGAAGTTCGGGGCAGGACCACGGAGACGCGGGAACGCCGGGGGGCGTGGGTGAGTGGTTTGAAGTGTATTTATTGCTTGTATTTTCACTGTGTATTTGTCCTGATGAAGGGGTGATTACCCCGAAACTGTAGATCAGTAAAAGTTTTCACGTTGTTTGCATCGTTTCAAGACTCTGAGTGCCGCTGTTTTCATCTATCTGCTATATATATATATATATATAGTACAATTGTAAGTTGGAGCCCCTTGTGTCGATCTTTACAATTAGATCGATCAAACCTTAAGTTAATTCACTCTAGCAAATAGAAGAAAGTCCATATAATTTTAAATATTTATATAAGAGTCTCTTATTCCACACAGTGGTACCAGTTATTCCAGATCTTTACAATTTTCATTGAGATATTTCAGATACATGGAAATAGTAGATGAGAATACCCCTCATAGGATACTATTTCCAAGTATCTGAAATATCTCAATGTAAATTGTAAAGATCTGGAATAACTGCTACCACCGTGTGGAATAATTTTATTTTTTAATAAATATTTAAAATTATATGGACTTTCTTCTATTTGCTGAATTAACTTAAGGCTTGATCGATCTAATTGTGAAGATCGACACAAGGGGCGGCAACTTACGACTGTACTCCATATTTCCCCCCAACCCCTATCCAACAGGGGTTCTTGTAAGCTAGGCGGCCCCCACACAGTTATCCTAATTTCTGTGGCATGACACAAGGGTCTGTTCTATATATATATATATATATATATATATATATATATATATATATGTTATCTATATTGCCATGTAAACTGTGGGCTCAATCTTCTGTGCTATATAAGAAACTGTAAATAAATATGAAGGGGGCCATTGCAGAGATTGCAATCCTAGGCAACAGCAGGTTGGTTTTGCCTTCTAAATAATGCTGCTTTACAAACATGGGCAAGCTCATGCAAATGTATTCACCTCTGGAACTTTGAGGTTATTACATTTAGCCCTTGGTACACATGGCATCCGAATAGTGCATACAGTATTTTCAAGATATAGATAGAAATAACATATTTGATACTCAATTAACACACCTGTGTTACAGCTGGATGATTGGGTAAAAAGCACTGTTCGGGGTTTAATGAGGGCTGGACTTGTAAAGTGCAGATTTAAATGTGCAATTCAGGGGAATAGAAATGAAAACAACATGGCCTATGAAAATGGAAACCATCAAACCAAAGAAGAGATTTGGATATTATTTATTTTACCTTGACCAATGAAAAAGTGTACAGCAGAAAGCAGTATAATGTAAAGGCTAAAACTAAGGCCAGTAACTGTGATACATAATGCTGGAACTGGACACTGGTAGATTAGTTTGGACAAAAGGTTAACAGGGGAGTGTGGATACTTACTGGCACATGGTCATCATTCCCTGCAGTGTACAGATATAAATTCTTATGCTGTAATGCGAACAGAAGATAACAATGAGATGATTGAGCACAATCTTTCATTTCTTACATGGGTAAAAGAAAAGCAGTCAGGAATATTAACTATATTTTAAATGTGCTGTGTATATATATATACAGTATATATATATCTGGAAAAAAGGGTGAGATGGGCGCCTATAGTGTAGTATTTTCTAAGTTAGTTTTGTCTCCCTTCACCACATGAAGACAGACCAACACCCCCAATTTTAAAGGTGTACCGTATAAGGTGGTTTTCCACCACTGTTCTATGAGCGTCCTTATCAAGAAAGTCCCAGTGACTGTTCAACAGCTTTCATGGAGTTCCAAAACCTCCCTTCTTAATCCACTCCTCAATGTAAATTGCAGCACATACCAAATCTCACGGACCCGGGGGTGGTGCCACAAGGTGACATTGTCCTCATTGGCTGGCTGTTGGAGAATTGCTACTGACAATAACGTCCATTAATTCACAAAACACTCCCATTAAATTTACACACGAGATGAGTAAACACTCCATCCATTACCTGGACGTCACACAGCCCTCAAAGACATTGGAAGCATATATTTCTACACTTCAACATGTAAAGGTTGGTTTAATTTTAGATTGTTGACGTACTCATCTTCGTCTTTGCTGATGGTCTACAACAGCCAGCCAATGAGGACAATGTCACCTTGTGGCACCACCCCCGGGTCTGTGAGATTTGGTATGTGCTGCAATTTACATTGAGGAGTGGATTAAGAAGGGAGGTTTTGGAACTCCATGAAAGCTGTTGAACAGTCACTGGGACTTTCTTGATAAGGACGCTCATAGAACAGTGGTGGAAAACCACCTTATACGGTACACCTTTAAAATTGGGGGTGTTGGTCTGTCTTCATGTGGTGAAGGGAGACAAAACTAACTTAGAAAATACCACACTATAGGCGCCCATCTCACCCTTTTTTCCAGATTCTTTACACATAGGGTTCAAGAGAACGAGAACCCACAGGAGAAGGTGCTGCCACCCTAAAGGAAAGAGGGAAGTGTATATAAGGTCTAACACCAATTGGTGTGAAGTATTCTAACATCCAAAGAACAGGGGATTACCAGCGCTAGTACCACCATATATATCCATATATATATATATATATATATATATATATATATATATATATATATATATATAGCAGCGAACTCTCACCAATAACTTGTTACAGGAATAGATGAGAAAAAGAGGCGGCACTCCAACGGATTTGAAATCAAGTGCTGGTGTATTAAGCAATTTTTACAGCATTATAGTAGGTGCAAACAACAACGTTTCAAGACTTGTGCGGTCTTTTCTTCAGGTCATGCATAATGTGCAAGGTGACAACAAACAGTTTCTTACCTCTACTTGAGACATATATATAAGGTGAGCTATGCAGCGATGATGCCGGGACGCTCCGACTTCTGGGAGGCTGGACACTTAGGGCCGCCCCGTGGGTGTTGCCTCTATGATGTCATTACACCTCCGGGCATCGCGCTGTGTGTACAAAAACAATGAATGGTGTTATCATGAATAAACAATGTGTGTAAAACAAACCTAGAATATGTGCAAAACGGTGCATATAAACAAGTACACATCTGTGAGAAGACATACGTTTAAAACGCTAACCAAATGGGATCATAATGTATATAACATAGTTACCATGGCTATATAGCTGAAAAAAGTAATAACATTCTTATTGTTACAAATAGCGAGAATAGCTATCAAACCAGACAGTCACATTATCGGACAGGTGTATCGGACCAGGGCTCCCTCATTTGCGGTTCACTCTGGCCGGCCATCGTCACGACCGTGGCTGCCTGTTAACCGTCTATGTGGACGCAAGATAGATTATGGTTGGTGATTGCTTAGTGTGTACGCAAAGGAACAACATGGTAACATCTAATAACACACTCGTTTAGAGATCGAGATCCCAGGACCATATGGTATCGATAATCGATACGCTATCAATAAAAAGCAAGTACAGTTGTCAATAAAAGTTTTTAGAAGGTCCAATTAAACACATCCCGATTGTGTTTGCAATCATCAAAGGAAAATGTTCCAAGTGAATTTATCGTTGAGGCCGTGCGGCGCCAGTGTGTTGTGGATGTGAATCCATTTGGATTCGCATTGTGATAGTTTTTTCTGGCGATCACCACCCCGAATGAGAGGGGGTACGTGGTCGAGGACCTTACATCGCAGGCTGGCAAGTGAATGTCCTAGTGCTTTGAAATGTTTTGCGACTGGTTGTTCCACTCCTTTCGATTCTTTCCCTTCCAATAATGCACTTATTGATGAGCGATGTTGGGCCATTCTAGTGCGGAGATCGCGGATGGTTTGACCCACATATATGAGTCCACACGGGCAGATAATGATGTATATGATGTGTGTCATAGTGCAAGTTAAGGTCTGTTTCAACTTGTATTTTTGGCCGGAGTGAGGATTTTTAACATATGTTCCTGGCTCCATGTAACTGCAAGTGTCACACGTCGGACATCTCACACAACCCCTGTTACGGGTGAGTAGGAAGGTCTCCTTGGGGATCAGGGTGAGGTTAGTTTTAACTAGCATGTCCCTGATGCTGCGGCCCCGTCAATTACCTGGACGTCGCAATTGAGATTGTGGACAATCGCATCCACACATCAGTATATAGCAAACCGACAGATAGGAATACGTTCCTAGCCCGTTCCAGTTGTCACCCGCCAGCATTACTCCGTGGTCTACCTAGATCCCAGATGCTGCGGGCCGCCCGTATCTCCAGTGATAAACCCGCCCTGGCAGCCACACTCGACACCAGAGACCTTTTAAAATCTAAAGAAGAGGTCTTGCAGATCCCTAGACATGATCTGCTGCAAAAGGCACCCCGACAAACTTTTGATCATCGAATCCCCTTTGTCACCAAGTACACACCAGCCTGTGTGTCTTTATCTCAAACTACCAAAAAACTGTGGCCTATTGTGTCCAGTGACAAAGACCTGCCTTGCCTGAAGAATAAGACATTGATGCCAGCTTATCGACGGGGCCGCAGCATCAGGGACATGCTAGTTAAAACTAACCTCACCCCGATCCCCAAGGAGACCTTCCTACTCACCCGTAACAGGGGTTGTGTGAGATGTCCGACGTGTGTCACTTGCAGTTACATGGAGCCAGGAACATATGTTAAAAATCCTCACTCCGGCCAAAAATAGAAGTTGAAACAGACCTTAACTTGCACTATGACACACATCATATACATCATTATCTGCCCGTGTGGACTCATATATGTGGGTCAAACCATCCGCGATCTCCGCACTAGAATGGCCCAACATCGCTCATCAATAAGTGCATTATTGGAAGGGAAAGAATCGAAAGGAGTGGAACAACCAGTCGCAAAACATTTCAAAGCACTAGGACATTCACTTGCCAGCCTGCGATGTAAGGTCATCGACCACGTACCCCCTCTCATTCGGGGTGGTGATCGCCAGAAAAAACTATCACAATGCGAATCCAAATGGATTCACATCCTCAACACACTGGTGCCGCACGGCCTCAACGATAAATTCACTTGGAACATTTTCCTTTGATGATTGCAAACACAATCGGGATGCGTTTAATTGGACCTTCTAAAAACTTTTATTGACAACTGTACTTGCTCTTTATTGATAGCGTATCGATTATCGATACCATATGGTCCTGGGATCTTGATCTCT
The DNA here is from genome assembly GCF_055691185.1 of Crinia signifera. Lineage (NCBI taxonomy): Eukaryota > Metazoa > Chordata > Amphibia > Anura > Myobatrachidae > Crinia > Crinia signifera. The sequence goes on from NC_139217.1 coordinate 127,831,567, forward strand.
AAACGAGTGTGTTATTAGATGTACCATGTTGTTCCTTTGCGTACACACTAAGCAATCACCAACCATAATCTATCTTGCGTCCACATAGACGGTTAACAGGCAGCCATGGTCGTGACGGTGGCCGGCCAGAGTGAACCGCAAATGAGGGAGCCCTGGTCCGATACACCTGTCCGATAATGTGACTGTCTGGTTTGATAGCTATTCTCGCTATTTGTAACAATAAGAATGTTATTACTTTTTTCAGCTATATAGCCATGGTAGCTATGTTATATACATTATGATCCCATTTGGTTAGCGTTTTAAACGTATGTCTTCTCACAGATGTGTACTTGTTTATATTCACCATTTTGCACATATTCTAGGTTTGTTTTACACACATTGTTTATTCATGATAACACCATTCATTGTTTTTGTACACACAGCGCGATGCCCGGAGGTGTAATGACATCATAGAGGCCCTAAGTGTCCAGCCTCCCGGAAGTCGGAGCGTCCCAGCATCGTCGCTGCATAGCTCACGTTGCTTGCACCTTATATATATGTCTCAAGTAGAGGTAAAAAAACTGTTTGTTGTCACCTTGCACATTATGCATGACCTGAAGAAAAGACCGCACAGGTCTTGAAACGTTGTCGTTTGCACCTACTATAATGCTGTAAAAATTGCTTAATACACCAGCACTTGATTTCAAATCCGTTGGAGGGCCGCCTCTTTTTCTCATCTATTCCTGTAACAAGTTATTGGTGAGAGTCCGCTGGTATATCTACCCTATTGGAAGGCACCGCGGTCCATTGCCCACATTGTCCCGAGTGCCAATCATTGCTGGACTATATATATATATATATATATATATATATATATATATATATATATATATATATATATATATATATATATATATATATATAGCAATCACCAATGATGAATTGAACTGTACCTGTGTGGTCTCCAGTCATTTGCTGAAATTCGTCTGAGTGCCGCCCAACCTGCCACTATACATTTGCGGACCCTGTCTGGGAACCCCGCTGAGGGAAGGCACCAGGTGCAGCTACTGGTTTATCGGGAAGTGGAGTGCCGGCATCCGCATATATATATATATATATATATATATATATATATATAAGGAAAAAAGGGGGGTCAGAGGGCGCTATGTAGTAATTGAAGACTAAACAACTATAATTGAAGATATTTAATAAAAAATTATGTATACTATAAATAACTTTCAATAAAATCAATAATACAATAGTATGAAATTTGTCTAGTGTATTGTCAGTAGCAATCATCAAGTTGGTGTGGGTGACCTGATGCGTTTCGTCAATATCATCACTTCATCAGGGGCAGAAAACAGTCAGTTTGAAGATTACACCAGATGCTGACAGAGGTGTAGAACATCACAAAAGGAGCATCACAAAATATAAAATGGTCCAATGAAAAAAATCCAATGAATTTTGGAGGAAAACAGTGGCTCTGTGGAGAGTGTGTGCACTTGCTGGATTCCAAAACTGGAGACCAGCCCTCTAGACGGATTCCATACTATTGTATTATTGATTTTATTGAAAATTGTATACATAATTTTTATTAAATATCTTCAATTATAGTTGTATAGTTGTATTATATGTAAAGTGCAACAGAATATGCTGCGCTATATAAGAAACTGTTAATAAATATATATATATGTATATATTTGTCCAACTATATTGTTTATATGGAATTCCGACCCCAGAGGCTGTATGATGTCACGCAGGCTCCTACGGCATTTGTCTGTAGTGAGCAGCTGATGACATCATCTCGTGTCCTCTGTGTTCGTGACAACGGCAGAGACCCGGGAGTGAGCGGCATGTAGTAACCACCTGGCTGTTGGATGTAGGCTGTATTGCTGGAGGGATCTTGTTACCTCCAGACTCATGTCAGCCATGCTCCAGCAGGTGAGTCTCATATTGTCTTGATTTGCTGGGGGCGGGGGCTCAACAGGTTTAATGTGGCTTCTGGTATTTAATGCAGCTTTGAACCCTTGTGCATTTGTGTACTGTTTGCCCTGACGAAGGGGGGTAACCCCGAAACTGTTGGAATAAAACCTGTCTTTTATCTGCAAAGCCTGATGAGTGCCGCCTCCATTGTACCTATATATATATATCACGAGAAATGGGGGGTTGTGACCTTTTCTGCGCTAAGAGGTTAGCTGCACCTCTAACTACCTCGCTGTTAATAGAGGTAGAGGATAGGCATAGAAAAAAAAAGAATAGCGGTGCGCTGGTGTAGGTTTCACCTTAATTTCATACACAATGGTAGAATAAAAATAATTTATTTTATACAATTATATAAAAACAGTAGATTCTCACATAAATGTTCATATCAAATAGATACCACTTCTAACAAATATGCTTTCCTGATAGACCCTACGCATTTCGTCCCGGAGGGACTTCTTCAGGGGTAACAGGGTATCGATCTGAATTGTGTTCACTCTTAGTGAATTGTGTTCACTCTTGGTGGATGGATGGACTTGCATTCTGACTGATTGGACACACCTAACCCATCTGTGGAGTTTATATCTGGTGAGGATATCAGCCGGACCCGTTCTACCCACCCCCCCAAGCTGAGGATATTCAGAGCGCCAATACCCCTCCAATAGGGGTGGACTCTCATAAGTCCTTCCATATATCTATCTATTGAAGATATCAGTAGGACCTGTTTTACTCACCTCCCCAAGCTGAGGACATTCAGGTAGCCAATACCCCTTCAAAGGGGCAGACTTCTATTGGTCCATCCATCCACCAAGAGTGAACACAATTCACTAAGAGTGAACACAATTCAGATCGATACCCTGTTACCCCTGAAGAAGTCCCTCCGGGACGAAACGCGTAGGGTCTATCAGGAAAGCATATTTGTTAGAAGTGGTATCTATTTAATATGAACATTTATGTGAGAATCTACTGTTTTTATATTATTGTATAAAATAAATTATTTTTATTCTACCATTGTGTATGAAATTAAGGTGAAATCTACACCAGCGCACCGCTATTCTTTCTTTTTCTATATATATATATATATATATATATATATATATATATATATATATAAAACCATATAGTCCAGCAGTCACGTAGTATAGGGTTAAATGGCTGTAACTTGCTGGGGTGCCATCACAGGCAGTTAAATCAACTCCACAATATCGTCCAAAGAAGCAGCACTGACACAGTCTTGAAAGATAAAAAGTCTGTGCGAGTGCCGCTTCTTGGATGATATATATATATACCCGGGTCGGCCAACAGGCATATGAGCATGATGTAATCTTGAAATACATTTATTCTTTCTACAAAACCATGAGGTTCTTTTTCCTACAAAGGGAGGCAAGTACTGCTATTAATTTACTTTTTTGGACTATGCACCACACCACGGCATACAATAGCAGGCGTGCCACCTTTTTACCCTATACTATCTATATGTTTATGTATATATATATATATATATATATTTATATATAAAAAAATATTGAGGGCACTCACCATTTTGATGAAGAATTTGTCAAAGGTTTTTTTTGTATTGAAACGTGTTAACGTTTCAATCCTATCTAGCATTTATGTAAAAACTACAGATTAGGTTGTAGCTGATCCTTCCACACCAAGCACTGTGGAGGGATCAGCTACAACCTAATCTGTGGTTTTGACAAAGATCCTAGAAAGGATCGAAACGTTAACATGTTTCTATACAAATAAAAACCTATGCAAATTCTTCATCAATATGTCCTCAATATTTTTTGATTATTTTTTGATATTCATTGAAAATTGTTTCTTTGGAGTGAGCACCACTGAGTTGACTCTTGGATATATAGGTGCAAACTTGTGTGTGTGTGTATATATATATATATATATATATATATATATATATATATATATATAATCCTGTACACATGTTGTTCCACATTTCAGAAGTTTATTAAAAAGTCCTTTTTGACACAAAATCATTGAAGGCAGACAATTTCCAATGCAGTTGAATTTTACAGCGTATTAGGTGTGAATAACAATGTAGTGAAGCAATACCCGATGCGTTTCGTCTCAAAAGGCCAAATCAAGCTTCAAAAAGTGATAAACTGGAGAGTGATAAACAACCAGCCAATGAGCTCCTACTTTTACAAACCCAGTCTGTAACATGGCAGTTAGGAGGTAATTGGCTGGTTGTTTATCACTCTCCATTTTATCACTTTTTGAAGCATGATACATCTGGCCCTCTGAGACTTCATCGGGGAGAAAGTCTCTCAATGGGCCAGATGCACTAAGCTTCAAAAGTAATAAAATGGAGAATGATAAACCACCAGCCAATCAGCTCCTACCTGATATTTTTCAAACACAGTCTGTGATATGTCAGGTAGGAGCTGATTGGCTGGTGGTTTATCACTCTCCATTTTATCACTTTTGAAGCTTAGTACATCTGGCCCAATGTGAGAAAAATCTTCTTAATTAAAATACTAGTCTTAAGAGCTCATCTGGAAGGATCTTTAAAGGGTAATGGTAACTGATATCAAATTTAACAAGAATATATAATAGTATATAGTATATATAATAGAGAATAACAACCTCTAATGAATTTCCCTTTTGTAGAGGGATAACCAGAAGTGATGTGGTTCATCCTAACTCCAAAGCAAGTGTTTGTGATATTGAGGACAAGCGGGACCCGATATAGAACAATAGAAAAAAAGCATTTTCATACATCTGCTACATGGTACTTTATGGTAAAGTTCCTGACTATGACCAGCTGCACTATTATCTATGCCCGCACTGTAATTCCACATTGATGTGCCCTCTCTGTTTTGCAAAACAAAAGCAAGCAACATACTCCGCAAAACCAACTTGCCCCAAAAGTATTCTACAGTAACAGAAAAGCAAATGCCTCAGATTATTGCTGGATACTGCTATATATATACTGTACTTATTTATTAATATGCTAATTCATCTCTCCAATAAACCTTCCAGCAGCAAATTGTGGAACTTTAGAACCGGAAATACTTACATGATTATTTTTCCAATATTTACTTCTTTTAAGGTCCTTTAATAAAAAAAAAATAAAGTGAATATATATAAAATGTGTCACAAACATCTATATACTATTTTTCCTTACACATATTACTGTACATCAGTTTTTATTAATAAACGGTAAATGTCATGCTAATTTATAATATTCCGCTAATATTAGGTTAAAATGACATGAAGAACATCCATTCTTAGGGGTCAATGTACTAAGCATTGCAAAAATATGCATGTTCAGACCTGCAATGGGAATGCCTTTGGCAAGAACTACATTTGCCGAGACGTTTGCACACAACGGTGCGGATAGGTTGCATTCAAGGGGCCTGGAGCATAAGGACACCCAGGGTTTCCTGGACATTTCCACAAAAACGGTGGATGCGCACTGAAAAATGCTGGCCATCGACATGTGGACGCAGGCAAGCTGAAGCCTGCTCAGGGGTGACGGCTGACATCACACAACGTCAGCCGCCCGCCTTGTCTGTGTCCAGGCACTCGGAATGAAAGTCAGTCTAAACTGACTTGTACTTGCGAACAGTGGCACAATCATTTGATGGTCACTGTCCATCAAATGATTGTTCACCTGTACACTCGCATGCAAATGGATGTGTGAGTGTACACATCCATTCGCATGCAAATGTGGCCACTTGCACGGGTGAAGGTGGTGTGCGTTCAAACGGCCTGAGGTTGGCTAATGTACGCAGCTTACCGAGCCAACGTGAATCGGTACCAGCCAATCAGATTATAGCTGCCATGTTACAGGTTGTGTTTGATAAAAGACAGGAGCTGGTTGGTTGATAGCGTATCTCTACTTTATCTCTCTTCAAGGCTTAGTACATAAAGTAGACCTCTGAATTACAGGAGCTGTTTTAACTACATTAATATTGTATATACTGCTATACAAATAATAGTAAATCATCGTAAAGTTAATTTTAGTGATATACACAGGTGTCAACATTGACACAAAAGTGAGAAAAACTGATGTTGGTCTTTTCATGTGTCATTTTAAAAAGCTTGAATGTTAGAATATTGTCACGTTTAGTACTAGCTGGGCACTGGCAAAATACTACACCGAGCATATTACTGATATACGGGGCTAGTGCAAGGTTTACGGAACCCTAGCAAAAAGTTCTGTTTCCACCACCCACATGCCAAAACTGACTTTCCAGAACCTTAGGTGAAAGTGTGGAGGTGGCATCATAGAAGTCAGACACCTGATATATGCATTAAGCTCAACAAGGATGCCTCTCTCCTAAACTTTGTGATAGTCCAACTCGGGTTCTGGAGCAACTAGGCGGTGTCCTAAAGCTGCTTAATGGTATCCAGGCCTTGCTGACACATTATTGGTGTTACACTGACAGCAATGACACAGCACTAGGCATATCATGTGAATAAGCATAGGGGTGCTGGTGGGAGGGGTTATGGTGGATGGGGCCCTGCCTATTTTGTCAGTTCCAGGTACCTCAATGTTTGATGGTAGTTCTGAGTGCAAGTATTCAGTATTCAATGGCTGCAATGGACTATGAAGGAAGCCAATAGAAGGAACAGTATGAGTCAAGGTCAGAAACCGATAAAACATGGAGTGCAGTGCCAAATCCAGAGATGGAATTGAAATCAGGAACAAGCCAAGGACTTGAAAGCAAAATAAAACAGAATCAAGTTGTATGAATCAGGGCCAATAGAAGTAGGGGATATAACACTCCAGCAGTAAGATCTCAGCTGACCCCAGTGGAAGTACCATACTGTAGCTTGGAGATCACTTCTGGAAGGTGAATCTAAGTTTAATTCTGAGTCTGGAGTGTTACAGTATTAAGTATTAAGAGACAGTAATCTTCCAAAAGCTTATATACATGTATTACTGGACAGCATATACAAATTCAGTATCCCTTATCCAAATATCTGTTATCCAAATTATTCCGAAAACCATAGTCTCCAAAATTTACTTTGATTTTGTATTTTTTGCTAAAAACCTACTGGGGACATCTGTAACTAGCACTAACGGGGAAATAACATGTACAGTAACTGGCACTAAATATGTGCAAGGACGGGATTGCTTAGCATTCAAATTCAGTATCTGAAACTTTGTTTCATGTTTTAAAACCTTGTTTTATACACAAATAAAATATATTTGTGTGTATTTCATGTGGTTGATGTGTTTTTACAACATAAATGCAAGATACCTCAAGATACTTCATTCAAATATAAAAATATTCCAGAATACGGAATAATCCATTATCCAAATTTCTTCTGGTCCCGAGCATTTTGGATAAGAGATACTCAAACTGTATAAACAAAGAATTCCCCAAATACTGTATGCTTTGCCAGACAACCAAGTATGACTCGAAAGTTAAATGTAAAAAAGCCATCTTGTACAATAAGTGTGACAATTAAAACCCTAGCTCAATTCTGACATTACCATAAAAAACATTGGGGGTGTTAGTCCACTGACCATCCCTCCACATTTGAATCCAACTTGGTCATCACTTTTTATTTGACCCTAGATTAATCTAGGTAATATTCTGGATATGGGATTTATATTTATTTTCTCCAAATGTCTACACATTAATTAATTAATATCAAAGTCAAAGCAATTACATTTTTTAGTTCTACTGGAGCAGTAATAAAGGACCTGATCAGAATTGGGCAATAGCCCCACTGGACCAAGATGCCATCTTAGTTGGGAGCATGCTATTTTACCTGATGAAATTAATAGTAACTGAAATGCTGATTTGAAACTGTGACCACTCTGTCTACAGCACAGGTTCTCAAACTCGGGCATCAGGACCCCACACAGTGAATGTTTTGCAGGTCTCCTCACAGAATCACAAGTGAAATAATTAGCTCCACCTGTGGATCTTTTAAAATGTGTCAATGAGTAATGAATGCACCTGTGCACCTGCCGGGTGAGCTACAGTGATTTGGACATTGAGAGCAATGTCATATTACATACATACAGGATCTCGACAGCTGAGATGCTAGAGGTTAGACAAATGCCAGCAGAAGACTGCTTTCTCCCTGCCACATGCCCGACCCAAACTTCCCTTACCCGATGCCTAACCCTTAACCGCTCCATCCCCTAAGGCCTAACCCTCCCCCAGGTAGCCTAAACCTAACCCTCTTCTTAGTGCCTAACCCTCACCCAGCCTAACCCTATACCATCCCCTAGTCCATAAACCTAAGAAACACACAATTGGCATAACCTGTACTTGCTTACATACATTTATAATTGTACATGTTCCTCCTAAACTATGGTTGTGAAATAAGCTAGAAGGTTACACTCAAATGCTTCACAAAAATATATTAGTTCACGAAAACAAGATAGATGTTACTTGCTTTATAAAGTGATTCCAGGTCATCCTGTATTATTCTCCATGGAATTTTGTCAGTTAAAGCAAAGCTGAAGAAAAAAGTGTAAAAAGTGAAGAAATGGATCTATTTTTTTTTTTTGAGAGCATATGTAGATTCCAGTTATTTAAATATTGTTTTCTTTAAAAGGGATGCGGTCATCTATTAGAATGAACTTAGGTCTACAGTCATTAGGTCGACCCCACTAGGTCGACTGGCAGGAAGGTCGACCTGACTTAAGGTCGACATGGGCCAAGGTCGACATGACTTAAGGTCGAATTTGCATAAAGGTCGACATGAGGAAGGTCGACTGGTCATAAGGTCGACATGGGCTTTTCACTGTTTTTTGAGCCGACATGTGCCGACAGGCGGTATTTCATGCCCTACCATCCACTAGGGCGTGGTGGGAGAATAACATAGTGTGCCGAGCGCAGCGAGGCACCGTGCCCGAAGCATCGCGAGCGATGCGAGGGTCCGATTCTCATTGCCAACTGTGTCCATGTCGACTGTGTCGACATTCGGATAAAAAAACAGTTAAAAACCCATGTCGACCTTATGACCAGTCGACCTTCCTCATGTCGACCTTTATGCAAATTCGACCTTAAGTCATGTCGACCCTGGCCCATGTCGACCTTAAGTCAGGTCGACCTTCCTGCCAGTCGACCTAGTGGGGTCGACCTAATGACTGTAGACCTAAATGCAGTCTGACGAATGATCCCATTCCCTTTAAAAAATAATAATGACAATAATAACCATGAATGAGTGAGGGGCAGGGTGAGGCGGGATCTTAGGCAACGAGGAAGGGTTACAGTGGACAGCAACCAATCATAGCCCACTAAAATATTACTGCACCCAAACTAGAACATTTAACATGGATTAAATATGCTCCTGGTAATCGGATTTGTCACAGGAGAACATAAGAAAACACAAACGCAGTTTTGCATCAAGACACAAGTTACTAAGACTAAGGTACAATCACTCAGAAGCTGAACAGGTGGTTTAGTACAGGTACTACAATTTGTAAAGACAATGGCCCTCATTCTGGTCTGGTCACTACGTTGCGAATTCGCAACGGCGAACAATGTTTACTGCATGCGCATAATCGCTACGGCGCATGTGCAGGCCTTCGCTGCGGGCACCCTTGGAGACTTGCATAGTCTCTGTGGTGCTCGCTATGGGTAGGGTGTGCAGGAGGCGAGGAGAGGGCGTTTGCATTCGTACACACAAAAACACTGGGTATGCCCAGGATAACGCTGGGCATCCCCAGCTGTCTGCCCTGTTCTCAGAGCAGGGCCCCGAGTCACCAGATAGTGATTTAGATTAACGAACTCTATAAAAATCATTGATGGTCGGTGACCATCGAATGATTTCGGGTTCCTACACAAGCCTGCGAATGGATGTTTATGCAAAGCAACCATTCGCAGTGCTGCATGGAAACTTGGCGACTAGCAGGGAGCGGGCATTCGTACGGGTGGCGTGAAAAGTAACAAGGCTTTCAAAGCAGCAAACTAGTGCTGCTTTGTGAGCCAACCAGTCCAATGTATAAAGAATTAAATAAACCCAAAATCCTGAGTTTTGGTGTTTCCATTACTGGTAACACAAAAAAATAAAACATGGATCAGTAAGTGAAGCGATTTCAAATATCACACTGATTGGATAGTCCTGAATAGGTCTGAACACCTCTGATTAAGTGATGCTCACTGGTTTGCTTACAATGAGGTAAAATATGTAGGCACATCAAGGTTTCTTTTAAAAAAAGATACTCCCATCCCCACTATATAACACTTACATGAAATTATAGCGAATGATGCTCACTGGTTAGCTTACAAAAAAAGCATTATTTAAAGGTTTCTTTTGCTATTCCACCATGTAAAGCTGGCATAAAACAGAGAAACTCGCCATAGTGCAATAATGGAACCAGGGTGTTCTCCAGATCACGGTCCCCCTTCTTAAATCCTCTGATATCCAAACCCCTTACTCCTTACTCTGCCAAAATAAGATAGAGTATGCTTCACTACAATTTCATGTACATGTTATATAGTGGTGATGGGAGTACCAATCTTTTTTTTAAAGAAACCTTAATTCTTGATATCATACCTCCTTGTAAGCAAACCAATGAGCATCAGCTAAGGAAGGCATGTCCAAAGTCTGACCCTCCAGCTGTTGTGAAACTACACATCCCAGCATGCATTGCCATAGTTTTAGTATTCCCTAATAGCAAAACTGTGGCAAGGCATGCTGCGACTTGTAGTTTCACAACAGCTGGAGGGCCATAGTTTGGACATGCCTGAGCTAAGGCAACCACATTTAAATGTATGTGTCTTTGAATGGTGATGGGAGCCTTTATGTGATTAAAATATTTGTGTGTACATGTACTGTAAGCACATGTAAGCATTTATTGCTGTAGACATTTTGGTGTCATCTCCTGGAAAATAGGTTTTTCTCATCTCCTTATAGAAGACACCTAATCAGAGGTGTTAGGACATATTCTGGTCTAGCCTAGGAATGTCTGTAACGTGACATTTACAATACAGTAGTAGTATTGTATTATAGTCTAGGCTACTTCTTTTATTTTTTTTTTTATTTTTTTTATTTATTGAAGCATGAAATAAAGTACATCCGGAATATAATTGCATTCCCATTGTGTGAATCACAAAATGTAGCATAATAGATTTATGCACGTCTAGGTTACTTCTTGATTTTGGGAAAAAAATACTGAAAAAAATGAACTACAGGATATTTATATGGTTTTTGCACTACATTACAGTATATTGTGTCACTTACCATGATAACAAATTAATGGTGATTATATGCACGAGATGCATTTATTGTTGGGGAGCCAAGTTATAAGGCTACTATCCTTGTATGTCATCATGAAGTAAGCAACAATGATGGGCCGTTGTCCAACGTTTCATCTAGAAACTGATGCATCTGTATTAAAAGATAATATCATGATTGTTAATGAATGATATTACGTTTTTGTGTTACGATATGCATAAGGTGCATTCACTAGACTCGTTCCGGTTGATAGATCTACAGTGTCTAGATAGACAGTCAATAGGTCTACCTCAAAAGGTCGACATACAATAAGTTGACAGGGTCAAAATTTTGACATGAAAAAAGGTAGACACATGACAAGGTCGATGTGAGTTTTTCATGAGTTTTGTTTTAAAACCTGCTTGTTCTTACTTCACCGTCCATGTCGGCACAGAGGGAGAAATAGTGTACCAAGCGTTACACTAATTGGGGTCAATGTCGACAATTGAGAAAAAATCACGTTGACCTTTCATGTGTATAACTTTTTCATGTCAACACTTCAACCCTGTCGACCTTTCCCATGTCAACTTTAAAAATGTTGACTTATTGCATGTCATCCTTTTGGCTTTAACCTATTGACTGTCTGTCTAGACACTGTTTATCTAATAATCCCCACCCCACTATACTCCCAGTCATCAAGTCACATAAGATAAGAAGTTAACTAAGTTTCTACATAAGAAAATTGCTGTACAAGGTTATTTTCATCTATTTATAATACAACACAGAAATGTTGTCTGTCATTGTGTCACACTTGCAAAAATTATGTTAGGAGGTGGAGTCAGCCACAGAAGTGATATCGATGGCTTTCAATTAACTGATTCAAACTGGCAGAGGCGGAGAGGTGCCCCATTGCCTCTTTGATTTACGCCTCTCCTATAACTACCCCACATAACTAAGGGACGGCACCCCACACCCATTACCAAAATAACCTTCCCATTTATATGTAACTATTCTTGAATGTATAAAAGGCTGGACAGTTATTTGTACACAGTGAAGCAATTTTATACATTAACAAATTGTAGCAATTCGATGTATATTGTAGCTACAAAGTTAAATAGTACATTTTTAAAAAGTATCTATTTCCGAAAGAAAAAAAAGTTGAAACAAAAGTTGGCTGATTTGTAGTATTAAAACCAAATCTGTACTGAGATGTGGATTCTAACTATCTGCTAGGTCTGGTACAGCCATCAACAGTCTTATATGCTGGTGGTTTTCAACTAGGTATTGAGTTTGATGCAGACTGTGGACCACTGAGTTGGTTTCAAGTGGGTCACTGCACATAACTGTCACAGTATCCAGACCACCCAGCAAGTCACATGTTCCATGTCAGCCAGCAGGTGCACAGAGAGAGTTCACCAACTGTCACAATGGTGTCTAGTGTCAATGCCTAGCGGTGGTGCCGGCCCTGATGTCACCTCAGGCAAAGGCATCATATATAGACATAAGTCACTTATAAAAATAGTCCTCTGCTATATGTATACACTGTAGCTGTACATGGAAACCTACTGTATGTGGCTTACTTTCTGTCGGAAATCGAATGACTGCAGCAAATATCGTTTTTGGCAAATATCCCCCACCTCCTTGAAAAATTGTGTTTTGGGGGATAATCTGCAAACATTATTGGAAAAATAGGTCTCTTGACGTGTTTTCCAATGGGTGTAGTGTGGCGGTTTGACTATCGGGATCCCGATGGTCAATATCCCGACATTGGAATCCCCACTGGCGGAGATCTGACAGGGGGGTGAGCTTAAAGAAGGCCCTTGCGGGCTCACCACAGGTTCTATTCTCCCTTATGGGGGTCATGGACCCCCACAAGGGAGAATAGCCACTGTCAGTTGGGATCCCGACTGCCGGGCATATAAGCAGTTGGGATTCCGATGTCTGAGTACTGACCATCGGAATCCCGATGGTCAGGCAGTCATTCGGCACCCTTTTCCAATAACCGTTAGGCCACACAGATAAATAGCAATTCCAGCTGTAACAGGTCATATAGTCTCTGGTTTTATATATTTTACCTGTAGTTTTAGAAATTATTTCAATAATTATACTGTGTGCTAGAATGGGATTTACACACTGGCCACATCTGTGGAACCGAACTGTATTTATTTTCCCTTTTTCCATGTTTGTATATAAAAAAAAAGCTTAAAAATCAGAACGTCAGTTATTTTTAATATTTTTCATTTGAAAAATAATAAAGTGATATATAAGATGCTCTATGTACACTGAAAATTATCGGTTTCCTTAACACTTTGAGTTCCAAGTGAATTTGTTATTCATCATAATAACCTGTAATGTTACCTTATATAGGAAATATAATCTTTTTTTTAAACATCATTTTTTATTTGAATTTATATAACAAATTTGAGTGACGCTGGCATCTTTACCAACTATTTTGTACATATCTCACAGAGATATTGGCACCCAAAGGGTTAATAGTACTGTTAATTGTATCCGTACTGTATCTAGCACCTGTAGCTGAGTTGTAAACATTTCCTTATTTGTGAAGATTAGTCGTATTCTTCTTACTGGGATCTTAGGTATTTTTTAACTATAGAACATGATGATTGCTCGTTATGTCTATGTCAGTGGAGTTCGATTCATTATTTGATTGTATTTTCCCTTCATTTACATAAGTCTATAAAGTCCAAGAAGTTGACTTCTGTATGTTTTATGGAATTGGATGTAGTCAATAGGTTGACATTTACAATTTTTATTCCACAATGTTAAAAAGTCAACAGACAACATGTCAACATTCTTAGCATATCAGCATTGTCAGAATGTCGTCTTTAGGATTCACCTCAGGGCTGTAGGGCTTGGCTCCTGCAATCAGGAGTTAAGGCCCCATACATACAGAGCGGCAGTAGTGCTAGTAAGACACTGGCGGCTGATCGACGGGGCCATGGTCGACAGACACATGGTTGACAGGACTTTTTTTTGGGTACCGGTCCACTTGGATCATTCTTTACTATCCAAGTGGATATAGAGTAAGAATAGAATAGTGGGACGAGCGCCGTGCCCGAAGCATGGCTAGCGTGCACATATACCGTGTCACCAGGGACCCCTGTGACATTCACCACCAAAAAGTCCTGAAAAAGTCCAGTCGACCATGCATCTCTCTCTCTCTCTGTTGTTATTTATTTAACATTTCTCAATAAAAACAATTTTATTGGCTTATTATTCCTATCACATCTGAATATACGTAGAAACATGCAAAGTACACTCATACAGGTCAAATTGAAAACAAGAATAACAAGATGTTACACATTCACACACTCACACACACACACACACACACACACACACAAGCAAAATATTGACTGTATTGAATGTATTGACTGTAAGAATGTGCAATAATACCAGGAGCAAACCCTTCTAGCAGGCCTTTTTTATTTTTAAAGTAGCCCCGGCACCGCGCCCATAACTACAGCCTACTGTAATAGGAAAACGGAGTGGTTTTTTTTTTTTTTTTTAAGAAAGAAAGCATTTTGTTTTCCAACTAACCTTGCCAGAAACTTTAAAGAGCTTCTTCTCTATTGTTCTATTGTTGCGCCAAGTTCAGACTATTTTTTTCATCTTTCCGTGTACTTGAATAAAGCTAGTAGTCTGAGGCAGCACCCCCTGAGATGTACACTCTAATAAAAATACCTTATATCCGGGATATTTACATAATAGGTGTAAATAAGAACTTGTGCAATAATAGAACCTTTGTGGCACAGCAACCCCCTTCCCCCACAGCCTGGCCAGCGGCCATTACATGCACAATGAAAGGCGGAATGAAGCTTCGGCACATGCCCAGTGGCAACGGATTTCCTACCTAGTGTGCTGTATGTGTCTGTGGATCTGAGTGCTCAATCATTACAACAGAGGGAGAATCTGGTAATTGGCTTAAAATACAGTACAGACAAAGTGGACAATATTTTTTTTACTAATTCTGAAAAAGATATATATATATTTTAGCACAGGATGTAGTGTCATATTGTTCAGGGTTGCCGACTTTCAAATGCTCCTCTCTGGGAGAAACCCGGAGTGGAGACTTTCATTACACGTTCGGGGGGGGGGGGGGGGGCTTGACTGTGATGTCATTAAGCCCCGCCCCATTATGGGAAATAGACGAAATCACTGATCTCCATGGAGGGGGCAGGGCTAAAATGACACAAGTGTGTCATTTTAGCTCCGCCCCCTCCTCTGAGACCTGCGGATTGCGGCATTTAAATGCCACGATCGGGGGATCTCAGTGGGGGTCCCCCTGATTCCGAGAGGGTTGCCCACCCTTCCGGGGGGCCGGGAGGGGGACCTGATTTTCGAGAGACTCCCGGTAATTCCGGGAGGGTCGGCAACCCTGATATTGTTATTTGTCTATCAGTATGTATGATATTGTAAATATAAATCTATTTATTGTAGTCAAGTTATGATTATACTTTGAGGGAAGATATTATTGGCACTATCTAAAGCAGGGATGAGAAACTACACATCCCAGCATGCCCTACAACAGTTTTAGTTTGGCCAAATAGTAAAACTGTAGCAGGGCATGCTGGGATGTGCAGTTCAACAACAGATGGAGGGCCGAAGGTTCCCCATCCCTGATCTGAAGGAATAGCAGCATACAGAAGGTTACTGTATGTCAAAACTTGTTAGTGTGAACTCCTGGGTTTAAATTTAACAAGAATCATTTTTGGTCTAGATTGCATTCTTGGGTGAGTTTTGTCTGTTTTTGGAACTCTTAGATGTACTTAAGGCAAACACACAATCTGATTAGAAATAGATGGCCAAGCTTGCAAATAGAATTCAGTAGGTGTTGACAGGGGCAGCTCCAGAAGAAAATGATGGGGGCACCAGTGGCAAACGCATTTTTAGAGGGGGGTTTCCAAATGAATCCACCCTGCAGCACATTGGAGTAAGTACAGGAGTCTGGGGGAGTAGTAACATCCCTGATAATTAGTCCTTTTATACACTGGATGGATACAGTATGGAATACAGTATTAATATTTATCAGTACAGATGGTCTATCTATAGTATAGACTGTTTCAAACATTTAAATAAAATAAGTGGCCACGAAAAGGTTAAACATGCCATAATAAATTAATAAATACACAGACATAATAGAATCAGTACTAAGCTCACATTCTCCCACTTCATGGTAAGGCTTCTGGTTCTTCCTCCTGTCAGCTACACTCTGGTCTGTTGCGATGTTTGAAGCTGCTCACACAGGGCATGTGCAGCAGCTCTGCTTTGTCCCTTACACTGATGTGGTGGCAGCTCTATTGATCATATTATGTACCAGTGCTAATGTTGTCATAATTTAAGGTACTTGCCAAGAGGAGGGGGGTTTCTGTGCATTTGCCTATGTACCATGATTGGAGAAAGGGGTGGTTAGTGGTGCCAGGGTGCACACACTCTCACACTTCCCTGCAAAGGGAATCAGGGCCTGCGCTACCCACTCAGCAGCTCCTTCAAAGCAGGGAGGCGCCATGCTGAAAAGGTGCTGTCTCCCTCCCTGCTCTGCTAACGCTGCCTCAGCCCTCACTGTCACTGCCTCCTGCACGCCGCCCGCAGCACCTGTCTGACAGTGGGTGGCAGTATGGAGAGGCTGAGCAGCTCCCTGCATCGGGCACACACTGTCCTCCTCCTGCGACCTGCCCCCTCTTCCTCACGGACACTTGCGCTGAGGCATGTAGTGCTGTCTGTGAATGCCTGGATGACATGTCATGTCCGGATCCGCCCCCTACCCAATGCTCCCTGCGCCTGTCAGCTGTCAATCTAATGACAAACAGGCAGCAGCGCCGCCTCCCCTTCCTTCCTTCTTCTCAGTGTGCTGTGCCAGTGCCACTGCCAGTCCTCAACACTCTGCCCCCTTTATCTCCTCCCCTTTTCTTCCATCTCCTCCTTCTCTCCCCTCCTTTCCCCCTCAGTCACGAGAGGGGTGTAATGGCGTCCTCAGCGTCCTGCCTACGCAGATAGAAGAGGAGGGATTGCACAAGAGTTAAACAGCAAAAGAACAGTGAGTCTTTTATTATACATGTTTCTAACAAATTTTTTAAGAATTGTAGATTTTTTTATATTAATTTAGACACTTTTGAAATAATGGGCTGGGTTATGTGCCTAAAGGTGGCCATACACGCTGCAATCCGGCATCACATCAAAAAGTATGTGCTGCACTTTTTGTACTGCTTTCGGATCGCATCGCACACACATTGTATGCATGCCGTGCGATACGATCTAGCCCATAACGTATGTGATTCTCGCAGCGTGTATGGGCACCTTTAGTGCCTGCAACATTTTGCGGACACAGCACTGAGATGGTGTATGCATACATGTACATGCACCCGAGATCCTCCATAGGATCGCATGTTGCATACACTCCCACAATCGGGCTGCAGCTTGTTGCAGTGGCAATGTAAAAGGGTGCAAAATGTATGGTTTGCAGGAGAGCGCCGGACACCCTAGCACCGGCCATTAGAGAATGACCTCACATGATAGTGGATGAGGGAGGTAGATAATGACATGGAGAGGCAGTGAGTGATGGGGAGAGAGAGAGGAGTGACTGATAAGCTTGGAGGAAAAAGAGAGGGCAACAGTGAGAGGGAGACATGACAGGCAGAAACAGTGGGTAGACATAGATGGTAAAAAAGTAGAGGTGTAGGGTGATGGAAAAAAGATTATAAGAAGAATTTAAGCAGTGTATGTGATGGGAGATGCAGAGGGTGACGTTGAGAGGCAGAGAGGGAAAAAAAGATTGGAGAAAAAGAAAATTGGAGGGTGGAGAGAGAGAGAAAGAAAGAGGGAAAGAAGAGGGAAAGAGGGAAAGGATATATATATATATATATATATATATATATATACACACACTGTCATTATTAATATTATTCACCTGCTGGCTGGCTGTGAGGGGCGGCTGGGCAGGGCTTCTCTGCGGCTGCAGCAGGAGGACCAGGGACTTGTGAGAGGAGGGCGGCTGGCCTGCCGGAGCAGAGAGGCGGCCGGCCTGCCGATGCAGCAGCCCAGAGGAGGGCGGCGGGCCTGCAGGACGAAGAGAAAGACACAAGATGATGACATCATCTCCCGAGCGTCAAGTAGACTGCAGTGCAGCTGGCGGTGCGGGTGGGGTGGTAGGCGGTATGGTACTGGAGGCTTTGCCTGGAAAAGCCTACTGGAGGGTTGCCACCAAAAATGGGAGAATCCCGGAAATCCGGTAGAGGTGGCAACCCTACCTGTCACTCATTGCCTCTGCCCAGAGTCACCCATTGCATCAACTCCTGCATGTCACCTATTAACTTTCACCCACTGCTTCTCCCCAGTGTCTCCCGATGCCTGTCAGCCAGTCCTTCATGCATCTTAGGATGCGTTTGCCACAGCAGTCATAACTATGCTTTGTGCAGCTTTTTTTAGGGTAAATTGCATCAGTTTGTGGCCAAATAATTATAATGATGTCGTGTTTTGTCATTATTAAAAGAAAGACGCCTCTGAATCTTCATAATGCAAAAAACTGCCATCATGTTAATAACAATTGTAAATCCAGTATAATAAAAAGTCCACATAGATAAAATATGGGCCACCATATGTGGGTGACACCTGGGAGCAGCCTGCACCCCATAGTAAGTTAAAGCTTGACATGTAAGAACCAACTGACCTGGCCAATGTTGATGAGGGAGAGATCAGCTGAAGCCGGTTCTGGAACACCATTCCTGAAGGTCAGGTAAAAATTTTCAGGAACAGTGTTCCGGAACTTGCTTCAGCTGATCTCTCCCTCGCCGCGTCACACCCGCAGCCCCCCGATGTATGAAAGGGACACCCGTGCACCACACTCACCGCACTGCCTCAGTGGCCCAGAAGAGCGGAGCCACAATACTGAGGCTGGGGATCAGATGTTGCAGCCATGTGCCGGGCCAACCCTCAGCACAGAGATCTGGAGGCAGCAGGGCAGCCAGAGCAAGATGCAGATGGCAGATGGGTAAATATGCACAGCACCTGAATCGTATGCCTGGGGGCCCTGCTCCCAGTCTTCTGCACACTGAACTGCTGACCGTGTGACAGCAGCTCTTTCAGCAGTGGCGTGATGAGCCGGGTGCGGGGGCCGCATCGTGTGTTACCCTTCAATTGGGGTTAGACTATGCAGGTAATGAAACACCCGCCGGGGCTTTTTTTCCACCCATCTGTCCGCAATCCAGAGGCCGGAGTAGCAGCACAGAGGAGGGTGGCGGGCCTGCAGGACGAAGCCGAAGATGCTCCTGAGTGTCAGTCAGACTGCAGGGCGGCGTGGTACGGTACTGGAGGCTTTTTTAGACACCGGGATTCCGGGAGAATCCAACTGGAAGACTGGAAAAGCCTCCTGGAGGGTTGCCACCAAAAACGGGAGAATCCCGGAAATCCGGGAGAGGTGGCAAGCCTAGCTGTGTTTCTCCAACCCCCCCTTCCTGTTCCTTTTCCCCCCGGGTAGGGGGCGCAAGGTTCTCCTCTCTTCTGATCTCTACTGGAGGTTTGGCCAATGGCAGTCCCCCAGGAGGGATTTATTTCCAGGACACTGATGTTCCTATGCCGGAATTACGTCAGTGCATCCTGACCGCGAGCTAGCTGCAGCCTTCCTAACCCTCGCTTCTTCAGGGTTTTCCGTGTATCCAGCGACCGGTCCTGTGCCGCCACAGCTCCTTCCAGCAGTCCCGTTATTACCTCAAGTGGGCAGACCATTCAGTTACGCCAAGTGGGCAAACCTCTCAGTTTCATTATTACGCCAAGTGGGCGAACCTCTCAGTTTCGTTATTTCGTTATTACAGCACTTCCTGCCGTGTGGACGCAGCACAGTCCAAATCCCCTTGCAGGGTTCACTGGTGAAATCCGCCACACGGTTAGATTCCACGCCTCCGTCTGGAAGTTGAGCCAACGCTTGGGTAGTCTTAACAAAAAAGAAATGTGTGTACCAGTGCTGGCTGTACAATAATAAAGTGAACATTTTTTCTAAATGTACAAATTTATTCCTATAAAATATGTTACAGTATTAATAAAAATGTATAAAAAGACATGGAATTCCATATATATACAGCGACAACGATTAGAGCATCTTACCACTGATTGTCCAATGGGATTGGTTATTTAGTAATAAATTGAGCTAAAAGCCCATTTTTGCCCTACAACAAATTACAATAGGTAATAGCATACCAGACATAGGCCTTTATTCAGATCTGATTGCAGTACAAATGTGTTTAGAAAATGGGCAAAACCATGTGCACTGCAGGTGGGGCAGATGTAACATGTGCAGAGCATTTCTAAAGAGTTAACAAGAGTATGTGGGTGTAAAAGTGAGATGTGTGTGTGTCTATATGTAATAAAGTTTTACTTTTCTGTGTGTGTGTTTTCTTTAAACATTCTTTTTACAGGTGGACTACAAGTCCCAGCGGGCCCATTAATGCCCCGCATGCTGGGACTTGTGGTTCTCCAAGTCCCAGCCTGCGGGGGAGGTCTGCTGGTACTTGTAGTCCTTCTGTATAAAGCAATGTTAGTATTGAAAGATTTAACCCCATCAGGCCGGCATCCACTGGCCAGGGACGCCGGTGACAGCCCCGGGCTTCAGCCCTGGACGGGTGAAGCCTGGGGGGGGGAGCCCTTTATTGGGGGGGTCCCCACTCCTCCAGGTACCCCGTCCAAGGCTGACCAGCCATGGTGCTCATGGTACGGCCGGGGGACCTTATGTAAAAAGTGTCCCCTGGCTATGGCATGACAAAAAACTGACGTGCGAAAAACTCTCATCCCATAGAATGTCACCCTCTATGTTTTTAAACATAATAACTATTTTGGTAATTAACTTTCTAGTCACATCCGTTAACAAATGAGTTCAATAGGTTTTCTATTTTCTCTAATTATATTTGTTAGAGAACAATGAAAAATTGCTATATTTGTAAACTTGTTAACCTTTTGGTGGACTCATAGATATCTCTAAAACCTGATTAGCATGTTTTAAACTTGTTAGACAAAACACAATCAACACAAGGAAAAACTAGTAACAGCATGGTTAGTAAGAGGAAGTGTACAGTACTTCTTTATGGGTGCCAGATGACTGACAGACAGCCGCAATTCCGATAGTCATAACACTGACGTCGGAATCCCGACCCATTTACCTGCCAGACTCGTATCCCAGAGAGAGGCAAAACGTCATCCTGCCGCTGTCAGACTCTTGCAAGTTATGTATCCCATATATAAGTTCCCGCTGATCGGCGCCATCTTCGCTCTAGCATTGTAGATGGAGCAGGACCTCAAATAGCGATGCATGCGCAGATCCATTTGCAAAAACTAATCCATCAAACACTTGTTTCTATATGAGTACTTCTAGGGCTTACACTAATCCAGGCTGATCATCGCTGATGTCAGATACAACCAAAAATGCTCCTAGATATAGCGCTAGGGACTCCGAATATACAGAAATGCCTGGACGATGTTTTGGGGGATTATCATACATTTGCGCAAATATATGTAACCAATATCTCTGAATTCTATCATCATGTAGTGTTCAATACCATTCAGTGAGCTGGGGGAAGCAAAATATTTTTTACTTGCTCAGTATTAACCCCTCCCTCTCATGCACCTGAGTGGTATTACTAAACTTATTGAGCATCTACCACTATATGTCACTTAAAAAATGTCTGGGCATGCCTGCGTTTTCACAAACTCACCCAGAATATGCAATGTGTGTGTGTGTCTACCCCTCAAACGCTGGCTCCCTGTCAATCAAACTGTGTCTTTAATGTGACTGCTATGCATACAGATATTTATTCGCTAATTGCTCCTGCACATGTGATCAATGATGAATTAAGCCCTTTATGTATGATATAATTATGTAAACACTCTTTAAAGAGTCAGAGCCCACCTTTTTTTCCTAGACAGGGTAAGAAACAAATAGAATTAGGGCACTACTATGACTGCCAAGCTACGTAAGTTTTATGCAGGATCACCCTCATTCAGGTGTTGAGTGCAATTTCACTGAAGACTGGAAAAGACGATACAGACGATGTTGCCATGGGCAACCAATCAGATCCTGTCTACTATCT
Source organism: Crinia signifera (assembly GCF_055691185.1). NCBI lineage: Eukaryota > Metazoa > Chordata > Amphibia > Anura > Myobatrachidae > Crinia > Crinia signifera. Next base: position 127,853,775 of record NC_139217.1, read on the forward strand.
TCGAAAGGGTGCTAAATAAATAAGAAGTAGATTCTGATTGGTTGCCCAAAGCAACATCACATGTGTAGTAGAAGAATACACATCTTAGTAACTTTCCCCCAGAATCTCCAAGGCACTCCCTCAGCACTTTCATGGGTTATTTCCCACTTTTGCCCATATATAAGGTGACCAACCATCCTCCTTTAGAAAGGACAGTCCTTCTTTTAAAAGGCCTGTCCTCCTTCAAAAAGAGTCTTCCATTATTGCCCTTAATAACATTGCTGCGGAGGCAGCAGCCTCTGCGATCAGAGAGATCTGATCGCGGAAGCCGCTGCCATAGCAATGATACTGCTGTTCCTTTCTTGTGCTCAAACAGTAGCTTCTGCACATGCGCAGAAGCACTGTGGTACTTGTTTCCTAGCACAGCACCCACAATTCCATCGTACATCAACTCAACGCATTGCACGCAATATTGCGGCATGCGATTAGATTTTTAATTATACAAGCACACAGATGGGTGCTTACAATATGATTCCATCATTTAGTGTCACCCCCAGTGTCAACACCACCGCCACTATCAACGCCAACCCAAAGCGTGGCGAGCGGCGGCGGTACTTGTCCTCTGACCTTTTCATACCCCCACTATCCACGTCGGCGTGGAGTTGATTTTAGATAGTGTGGCGAGCGCAGCAAGCCACCGAGCCCGACGCATAATACGAGCCCGAAGCGTGGTGAGCGCAGCAAGCCCCGCGAGGGGACACGGATAACTTTACATGTATTCCGCATCCCCTCGCGGGGCACGCTACGCTCGCCGCGCTTCGGGCTCATATTTCACGGCCCCTCGCATGGCTCGCTGCGCTCGCCACGCTTCGGGGTCGGTGGCTCACTACGCTCGCCCCACTATCTAAAATCAACTCCTCGCCGACGTGGATAGTTGGGGTATGAAAAGGTCAGAGGATGCATACCGCCGCCGCTTGCCATGCTTCGGGATGGCGTGGATACTAAGCGTTACATCTCATTGTAAGCACCCATCACATGTCATGGCATGGGTGCTTGTACAATGAAATATCACATTGCATCGCATGCCATTTGCTGATCAAGGTAACGTACAGGGTGTGTTGATAAAAAACAGCATAAATAGGAGTATAGCTGGTAGAACTAAAATCAGCATCAGTTCAGAGGAAGGGAAGAACAGGGCAGGAGCGCTGGTTAGGTAAAGAGGTAGGGTGAGCACGTGAGGAAGGAGGGCCCTACTCATAAGAGTTAGAAGACTAAAATGAGGTGGGTGAACGAACGAAAAACAATAGGATAAGTAGGAACGGATGGGAATGGATGGTGGGGTAGGGTAGGCGGGATAGGAGGAGTGAAAGAGGTTAGGAGGAGGAGGGATAGGCTAGTCGGAAGAAGTGGGTTTTTGAGGGAGCGCTTGAAGGAGGTAAGGGAATCAGAAAGCCCCATGGGTGGCGGGAGGTTGTTCCAGTGCAGAGGGGCAGCGCGAGAGTAGTCTTGGACACGGGAGTGGGAGGAGGTGATTAGGTGAGAGGTCAGGCAGCGGCGGAACGAAGAGGACGGGAGGGAGTGTGGATAGAGAGCAGTGAAGAGAGGTAAGGAACGGTGGAGGAGGATCTGCCGCATGGAGGTGTATCTGCTGCATGGATCCACTTCCATGTAGTGCCTCAACCCGCTGCATGGATCCGGACCGTGTTCTACCCAGGTCAGGACCTGGGTAGAGGACCCATGTAAATGGACACGGCTTGACCCCATTTACACTGCCGCAGATCCAGGTCTGACCCCCCCTTGACCCAGATTTTTCGGCGGTGTAAAAGGGGTATAAGTAAATTAGTGACTCAACCTTCGTGCGGGGCTGTACGTAAGCATGCAGGACCTTTCTATTGTATGACATCCAATAAAGTGGACATATGATTTTACATCGACTATGAAAACAATAAATTGAGTATTTGAGAAAAACAGATTATTTCATAGACTTTACTTTTGTTGATTTTATTTATTTATTTTGATTACGATCTTTGTGTAAACATACAGTATTTAACATGAATCCCTGAAGTGCTCAGCGCTGAAAAACTTTTCTCAGCCATTTTATTACGATATTAATTTTGGCAGCGGTCCTAACAAGGTATACTAGTCATTTTCTATAGGAGATAATGATTTGATAATCACTGTCCACTGTAGTGAACTCTGTAAATAAAAGGGTTAAGCCGAGACAGATCAGTTCTCAAAAACTGGGACTTTACATGTCTATTGTAACCCCCTATAGGGAGTTGTTCATTTTTTTTCAGCCTGTTCATGTCAAAGTAGAATGTGGAATTTCAACCCCTGATGTGTTCAACTAGACAAGCAGCTTGGGGTGTGCGTCTCAATATGATGGCCAGCTCCATGGTAGAGATTGGTGGCAGAACTGGCATATGGCTCATCCGGCCGCCGACAGGGGGTTCTGTGGGTACAGCTGTCCCGGGCCCTGGTCTCTGGAGGGGCCCGGGCAGCTGGCCACAGTGGTATGGTGCCACCCCCCCATCCGCACACCGCCTCCCCCACTCGGTGGCCCCCTAGCCAGGCACGCAAAATACACAGTGCAGCCTGCAGAGCGCCGAGCCTAGCACACAGAGGGGATCAGCACTCTGCAAGCTGCACTGTGCAGTGTGCGCTCCCGAGGAGATGCATGCAGAGAGTGGAGGCATTCAAGAACAAGGGCGATGTTGCACCGCCGCAGCTAGGTATGTAAAGTTACTCGGGCGGGGGGGTTGGCCCAGACTGAAGGTCGGTCCCAGGAGGGGTGGACTAAAGGTCAGTCCTGGGCCCCAATCGGGAGTGAAGGAGGTGAAGGTTAAAATCAGGATCTGGATTAACAATGGGCCTGATGAAGCTGAGGGTCAGGGCTTTCTAACAAGCCTGGCTCCACGTTGCTAGCCTCCCGGTAACCGGAGATACCACCAGGCAAAGCTGGAACGTTTCCCCAATAGGATAACATGGGACCTGTTAATTCTGACCCCACCCAGTTCCAACGGCTGCCAGTTCCCCCTCCGGCATCACTGAAGCTTGATGTTGATCTCAGTCAAACCCAAATCACTGGACCTTCAATCTGATACCTGGTTAGTCTATATGTGTTAATTGGTTCTAGAGATATTGTGGGAAACCGATTTTTTCATTTCTGAAATGTAATTTCATGGCTGTTCATGTTGTTTGAGGACAGATTTATTTGGAACCAAACGGTCCAGTTTAACGGGACCAAAATCATTCGAAGCCCACAAGTAAATTGGTCAGTTGGTTCCGAAGATATAGCTGGTTGTTTAAAGGGGGAGTTTTCTCTCTCCCTCACACCAAAAAATGCAGGGGCTAGGCTAGTGTAAAAGGGGCCAGCCCAGGAATGTCCTTGCATGATCCTGGGACCATATTCCTGGGTATGTTCCTGCATTTTCTGGTGTGAAAGGGGTATAATTTGAAATATCCAGGACCTGCAGTGCTCTGAATACAGCCAGGCAGCCCCCTGCTCTCTGCCCAGCTGTCGATGGCTGTCATTTCTGCCCAGCGGCGGCTGTTCCGTAAGCATGTATTCACCCTTGGCAATGAGCATGTAATCCCACATGGCAACGAGCATGGAACACCTGGCCATGAGCATGTAGGTAAGCAGAATTTATGTAGCATAATTTTTAATAGGCATTATGGTGTTTTGCATAATACGTAATGGACATGGATTCGGTATGAAATCCCGACGGTCAAAATCCCGACAGGGTCAAAATCCGGAATGGGTCATAATACCGACAAGGACAAAATCCCGACATTTAAAATACCGACAAGGACAAAATCCCAACATTTAAAATCCCGACATGGTCAAAATACCGACATGTAGAATGTGCAGGTGAAACTGTCAACATGACTTTGGGTCGACAGGTTGTGAGGTCGACATGGGTTTTTTCACTGTTTTTTTACCCAAATGTCGACACAGTCGACATGGACACAGTTGGTGGTGAACCGCAGCCCCTCGCATCGTTCGCTTTGCTCACAATGCTTCGGGCACGGTGCCTCGCTGCGCTCGGCATACTATTTTATTCTCTCACCACTCCCTAGTGGATGGTAGGGCATGAAATACCGCCTGTCGGCACATGTCTGGTCCAAAAACAGTGAAAAAACCCATGTGGACCTCGCGACCTGTAGACCCAAAGTCATGTTGACAGTTTCACCTGTACATCTATATGTCTGTATTTTGACCTTTTCAGGATTTTAAATGTTGGGATTTTGTCCTTGTCGGTATTTTAAATGTCGGGATTTTGTCCTTGTTGGGATTTTGGCCTTCTCGGTATTATGACCCATTCGGGATTTTGACCCTATCGGGATTTTGACCGTTGGGACTTTGACTGCATCCCATGGACATTATGGTGTGTGGTTTAACATGTAATGGGCATTATGGTGTAAATTTTTAATGTGCGCCTTTGGCGCACAATGCCCCTGTTTATGAAGCACATTGTGAATTATTGCTCAATCTGTTTGGTATATTGTGTATTTTGGCTCAATCCATGTGTCAAAATGTGAATATTGCCTTAATCTGTGTGGCATAATGTGAATTTTGACTCAATCCGTGTGCCATAGTGTGAATTTTGGCTCATTCCATGTGGCATAATTTGTAAGAGGCAAGTACAGTATAAGGGGGTTACTATTGTGTTGCATGATTTGTATAAGGGGTATATGGTGTGGTAAACTTAGGTGACCACATAAAAGGTGCTGAAATGTTGTCTACCAAGTTTCGGCATTCAGTATTTTTTTATGACTGGAGTGCCGTCTCACCCCGCAAGTATCATAGGACATCGGCATCCTGCGGGTGTACCTTTGGAAGGCACCCGCCAATATATCTCCCTGCATTTTTCCTATGCCAGCCCCCTGCCTTTTCCAGGCATATATAATTAGTTTAAATTATTTACACAAATAGAGACACACCCTTTAGCAGACCACCAAAACAGAACACTGGTCACGCCTCCCACATTATTAGGCGCTAGCTACAACCCCTATTATTGGGCATAATAGGCCCTTGATAATTTTCAGCTCCAGGCCCATTTAGACCTTAATCTGGCACTGACCACCAGTAGCAGTGTGTGAGTACCATGACAGACCACGGGTGCAGCGCAGCTTTATCAATGAACATTCTGTTGCAGTAAGGACCTGGAGATGTACTGTAGTTGATGGAACATTTCTTTGAAGACCCATCAGAGCCTTGGGAAGAGACTAGGGGAGTGACTGGATTTCCTTTCTGTAAGGAGAGAATATCGTTGAGGGCTGGTCACTTTAAACCTTTAATGTTAGTGTCAGTGGTCAACTGGAGGACATCCAACAACTCCAGGAAAGGTCTACAATTTATCTGCCTTACACAACTTACCTCGCAGAGGCTATTCAATTACACTGCTAGTACTCATGACTCGCACAGTATGAAAAATTGATCTATAGCTTAATTTACCAAAGAAATAAAAAAAAAAGGTCATGGAAACATATAGCTGTGATGATAATAAGCATTAAAAAGAAATCAGATTTCTTCATTATTAAAGCTATTGTTACCTTTCCAGTACAATACATGTAAATAAATGGAAGGCCAATATATATATGCGCACCGCCATTTCTTAAACACTATTCGGAAAACCTCCCAAACTACTAAGGCGGCATATAAACTTACCAATGTTAAATTATCAAGCATATGGCTCCAAACAACTTAGTCGACAGGGGGAAAAGGTACAGAAGACCTGATCACGCAAATATAGATCCAGCATTGTATCCCTATAGAACATATCACTGTGTCGGAAATGACATAGTGAGCAGCCTATCAATCAACAGCTTGCGTCCTACAGCCGTGGACCGCACAGCCATCATGCCTAACCAGTCAGTCCTCCAAGTTAAAAAACTGCACTTTTAAAGAAAGATGTCAAATGTAGCGTGTTAATAGAGACCCCTCGGGGAACAGGTGTCAAGGCGCTGTATCCATTTCAGTTCCCTTTGATGTAACATATTTTCCCTGTCACTCCCCCCCCCCCCCCACTGGTGCCAGGATAAAATCAATAATCATACTCATCAAAGTGGCAACTGAATGTCTCAATTGTAGAAAATGGCGTGCCACAGGTTTGTCTGATGTCCCATTTTCAAAGGCTTCCCGAATAGAACGCCTGTGGTTTGCCATTCTCTCACAGAATGGCCTTTTCGTCAACCCTACATAGTAGAGGCCACAAGGGCATACAAGCAGGTAGATAATAAATTTTGATTGACATGATAGCCTATATTTAAAAGGTATTCTCTGTCCAGTATGTGGATGCACGAATGTAAAACCAACCATCATGGAATGACATGTTGTACAGTTCATGCAGCGGAAGCACCGCACCCAGGCGGGTGGTATCCATGAACCAGTTGTTTTTTGTGGCTGTAGAGTTGGTCTCATTAACAGCTGTTTCAGGTTTGGCCCCCGTTTAAAATACATTATTGGAGGGGCTTTGTTGATAGTATTCAGCTTAGGATCTCTTGTAATAAGAGGCCAATGTCGCTTAACAGACCGTTGGAGCATGTGTGAGGCCGTGCTGAACGTTGTGGTGTAAATCATGCGTGAAGCATCTAATGGTGTTTTTTGTATCTTCACCAAATCTCAATTTCGCCTTATGTAGGCAATGGTTAACCACCATTTTAGAGTATCCACGTTCAATAAAGCGGTTGGCCATCTCACCAATCTGTTTCTCAGCAGTATTCATGTCAGAATTATTTCAAAGTACACAAATAAATTGGGAGATGGGCAGGCCCTCCATAAGTCTCTCTTAAAACCAGAGAAGGATCCAACTAAGCTAGACTCATACCGTCCCATTTCTCTTTTAACCAATGAAGCAAAAATTTTGGCAAAATTTTTGGCAAATAGGCTCAAAAACCATATTTCTAAAATAGTCCACCCTAACCAGGCTGGCTTTATGCCGGGTAAATCAACCTCGTCCAATCTGTGTAGGCTATTCACCCACCTTCAGTTACCCCTTGAACCAGATAGCCAACCGGCGGTAGTATCTCTAGATGCTACCAAAGCTTTTGACGTGGTGGAATGGCCTTATTTATGGGCCACTTTGAAGGCATTTGGTTTAGGGGCTAACTTTATTAAGTGGATACAACTTCTATATAAAGGCCCTACTGCTAGGGTGTCTTTGAATGGATGGACTTCATCTCCATTTATGCTCTCCAGAGGCACAAGACAGGGGTGTCCCCTCTCCCCTCTTTTATGTGCACTTTCGATAGAACCTCTAGCATGCAGATTGAGAACCCAAACGGACATTCGTGGGCTGCGCGTTGCCAAGAGTACAGATGTGGTATCACTATATGCAGATGATGTGTTAATATATTTGTTTGACTACAGGACCTCACTATCAGTGGTCATAAAACTAATTTCTGACTTTGGTAAGCTTTCCAGCTTAAAAATATATTGGAACAAATCACACATCATGTACCTTGGCGGCGCGCCACCCCAAACATTGCCCCCCCCGGTTCCACTTGCCTGGACAACTAAGTTTAAATATCTAGGGATACAAATAACACGTAATTCAGAGGACTTTATTCAATATAAAATCTATCCAATGTTGAGCAAAATAGAAACAAAATTTAAATCCTGGGGTAAACTCCCGCTGTCAGTTACGGGTAGGATTAATTTAATTAAAATGGTGGTGCTCCCGCAACTGTTGTACCTGACTCAACAGTCACCAATTCCTCTAACGAAAAAACTTTTTAGGAAACTCAATAGCAGTATCTCGTCCTTCATCTGGCATAATACTCGACCGAAGGTCCAATTGAACAAACTTATGCTGGACAGAGGGGCGGGTGGACTGGGACTGCCAGATTTTTACGCATATTACTTGTCTGCTCAACTAGCTTTATTACGGCCCTGGATGGAGGAGACGGAGGATAGCGATATTGCCTGGGCATTAGTTGAAGTAGCCTCTCCAAGAAACCACCCTATAAATAGAATACTACAAACTAATTCCCTTCCGTTGGATCCACCGTTGGTTAAACAAGCCTTAAAAATCTGGCAGGAAGCCAATAAAATAATAAATACTCAGTCCCTCGACCCAATACACCCAATTGATGACCCCAAGACTTTTAAAGAGTCAAGTATGACCCAGGTCAGAGAAACCTGGGGTAGATACTCCGTAACAACCCTTGGTCAAATATACCTTCCCGGCCGCATTAAAACTTTTGCCGAACTAAAAGTTGAATTCGGACTGCCCAAATCATATCTTTACCGCTATCTACAGTTAAAAACGGCTTTGGCGGACCGATTTCAAAACGGTCCTCCGCTGCTAGGAGAATCCCCGATTAAGAGAATAATAAGGGTAGGAGGCCCCAAAAAATTGGTTAGTAGAATTTATAAATGTGTGAATCGGGATAAGGGATTAGCAAGCATGGAGACACTGAGGAATAAGTGGGTCCAGGACGTGGGGCCAATAGAAGAGGATGACTGGCGATTCGCAGTCTCGAATATAGCTAGTGCCACCAATGCACTGAGGGTGCAACAGGTGCAATACTTTATCCTACACAGAGCGTATATGTCTACAACTCGTATGGTAAAATTTAATGGACGCACAACCTCACTCTGGCCCAAGTGTGGTCAGGAAGAGGGCACTTTTTACCATCTCTTTTGGCAATGCCGGTTACTGAGTACATTTTGGACAAAGGTAACTCAAACTATAGTGGATTCGGGTATCCCCCGATCTGTAATGTCAGGGGTTGCCTGCTAAACATAATGGACCTCGGCCAGCTTGGGCCAGGGGATCGACAGTATGTCACCAATCTCTGTGCACTAGCTAAAGTTATAAGTGCCAGAAGTTGGATGGCAAAGGAAGGCCCTAAAGTAGCCTGCTGGAAAGCTGGCAAGCTATACAGCCAAACACAAAAAATCCCTATATAAGAGCCGCAATACGATGCATAAATATCACAAAATTTGGCACCGCTGGTTAGACCTTTTTTCCACGAATTAAATATATGTAAACTTAACACTAATACACAACAAACAACAATTAAAATTAATATTATAAATAATAAAATAAAAAAATAAAAAATAAAAACTTTGTTTTCCTCTTCTCACAGATGCAATATAACAGGAAAAGTAATTTTGCACCAAAAATAGTACTATATATGCACTCTCACAAGGACAAATAAATCCCGGACAAATAGGCACATCGCACAAAAGACAAATAAACACAAATAATGAAATTAAGGGCACATATATGTATAAGAAAACACAGAATTGCATAGTTAAGAAGGGGGATGTAGACCCCAAGAGGCCGAATAGCTAATAATCGTGTAAATAAAGTGGCTAAATAAGACAGAATATTAATATATAGCAGCGAAGCCAAGGCAAAAGCAGCCAGATAGGAAAATTCATGAATAAAAACAAGTACTGAGTCTTCACTAAGAAACTTTCTTTCTTAAATCCAGATCCACCAAGCAGGGAGGGGGGAGGGGGTCGGGAGGGAAGGGTGAGGGGTGGAGAGGGGGGAGGTTGTGGGGAGGGGGGGATGCATATAATTTGTTGTAATAATCTGTACTATTATTGTAAACTGTTATTATTAATTATGTAATTATGGCCCCATAGTGGGTAATTTTATGTGGAATATGCACAAATGCAAATAAACAATATATACTAAAAAATAAAAATAAAAAATAAAGTATCTCAAAATGATAGCTTGTGGCAAAGAGCAGGGTATTCCTGTCTGTCTCCTTTTGAAACAGTCTATAACACAATCCCCCACTGTCTCTAAATACTGTAACATCAAGAAAATTTAGTTCCTCATGGTCAATATGTGACGTAAATCTAATGGGGGAATCAAGTAGGCTGAGATACTGGATCATGTCCGTGAGGTCCACCATATTGCCAATCCAGATTATAAATATGTTGTCTATGTATTGCATGTAACCCGCGATACATTTACCAAATCTGGGAAAAATATGTTCATGTTCATAGTCCTGCATGTATAGATTGGCATAGGAAGGTGCCAGGTTTGACCCCATGGCAGCCCCCCGTCTCTGTAGGAAGAAATTCCATAAAATAAATTATTCTGACTAAGGACTAGTGCAGCCAGATCTGGTAAAAACTCTGTCGGTGGAATGCCATGGGGTTCAGAACCAAGGGCCCTTCTCAATGATGCAATACCACCCTCATGTGGTATTACCGAGTAGAGTGATGACACATCCCATCAATTATTTTTGTTAATGTCATACATCGGATTCTTTTCAAGTTTCATATAGGTAATAAAATCTAATAACTGTGACATAATTTCTGCATGATAGGCCGCCCAATCTTGCACAACGATTGAGCAGCCCTTATCAGCTTGTCAAATAACAATTTGGTCATTTTTCATAAGGTTCCCCAATGCCTCTCTCTGTGCTTTAGACAAATTATCAAATTTTCTACTCGATTTGGCCATCTGCATATCACCCTCAACTTGATTCAAGAAAGTTTTAATGCTGGGATTACATGAGTATGGGTCAAATGTACTGGGTTTAGACAGGGAGGACATGGTATCCCTATTTACTTCGAAGTCACTAAAAAATTCTCTTAGTCTCAGTTTTCGTCCAAACTTATAGTTGTCAATCGATCAGTTAAAATGGTTGTAGTTTACTGTTGTAACGAAAGAGAGACCAAGACTAAGCAGCTCAGTCAGGGGGGTGTTAGATAGATTGAACAGAACACCTTTGTCCGCCCTCTTTTTCCCCTTCCCCTTTTTCTTCCCACCCCTCCTCGTCGGGCGGGGGGGGGGGGGCGGGTGGCAGATCTGCAGTGTTTTGTGTTGCAGTCTCCAAAAAAGCAGTAACAGCACTTTTTTGACTCCTCTCCAATTGAGGTTCAGATACAGAATTAGATTGGGAAGAGCTATCAAGACCTCTATTAAACCTGAAGCATTGTGCTGCTTGCTGATGCCTAAATTGCGTACTGCGATTATCAGCTTTCAGCCACCTGTATACTTTATGATTGGCATAATCAGCATTCACAGTAGCTAATTTTTTTTACATTTAAAGGCAATAAGGTCGCGTTGGTAAGAAGCAATCTGGAAATTTTATGATACAAGTCTGATGGAGTTTCACCAGGTAATTGGCCAAATTCAACATGGTCGAAATAGACTTTGTCGGCATCATCGTCTGTTAGGGAAACCAACAAATCCTTTGCCAATCTCAGAGTATTATCATCAAATACATGGATCTGTTCCTGTGACGTATTCAAAATTACATACAAATTAGACTGGTGGCAATATGGTGAACCCAAAATTCATGTATCCACAACAAATATCCCAAGGAATGGAGTGGGAAATCACACACAAAAAAAATAAATAAACAAAAATTATCAAAATCAAAAATATTTCTAAATGTAGCAAAAGATATTGCCACACACAAAAATAGTTAAAAAACTGGACAGGGTCCCGTCTGGGAGGATCAACTCAATTAACAGTCATTGATTTCCAGCAGTCATGAAGAACAAATAGGTGCAGGATCAAGGAAAAAATCCAAACAATAGCAGCAGGTTATCCGCACTCACGTCAATAGTTATCCAACCAGATTGTGCTCCAATCCAAAGGTGCAAAGTCCATAAATACAGAGAAACTAGAGGGCACTCACCATTTTACAGCAAACAAAAATTCTTAAGATTGTACATCATTTATTGTGGCATAGACAGCGTAGTATATATATATATATATATATATATATATATATATATATATATATAAATACAAATATGCCACGGCTGTTCATAACCTACAAAAAAATTTCTCCTGCCATTATTATTAAAGAAGGTCAGAATCAGGGCCCTTTTTGTGCAAAATAAGTATATTTATTCCAACTACTCTGCTTTGAGTTATAGCTCTCGAAGGCTATAAAAAGTAACTGTATAACAGATTTTATAATAGTTCAATCTAAAAAAACAGATAGCAAGCAGGAAAGAAAAAACATGCTACTATAAAGGAGTCTAATAACATTTTTACAGGCGTAAGGACACAAGTCAGCGTAGGCACGCTATAACCCCATACGCCTTCAGGTCAATCTAATGTGCACCAACGCAATCTGAGGTCTTTCATTTACAGTGTATGTATTCATATTGTCTGTAAGTGGGCCAACGAAAAGAGACTACAATTGGTTCTCTTAATTATCTTCTAGGTAGCATTTCATATCAGCTTTGATATTACTGTTTCCTTTTGAGGAAAAAAAGACCTAATCTTTGTCTGTCTTTTCTAGCCTAAATATCTTGGTATTCATTGGAGCGGGATATGAGTGGTTTAAAATTAAATTAAAGAAAAATATTGAGGTAACTGAATCTAAGTTATCTAACACACACATCGTTAACTACCATCGTTCATTTTCACCCTTGAAGTGAAAATGAAGGATCTCAGCATTGGCAGGTGCTCGCTGGTGCACGACGGATGACAAACGACCACAAACGATGCAGGTACTTTTTCTATTGAAAAAAACAAACAATGTTAACAACCATAGCCAAATTGACCTGCATGTATGGACGATGGCTATGGTCTTTAACGACCCGCGGGTACGCGCATCGTTGGTAAGAGATAAATTATCTTGCAAGAGATAAATGCAAGAGTGATAAAGAGAAGTAAACATCCAGCCAATCACCTGCTAAGTGACTTTTCTCAAACACAGCCTGTAACATGGCAGTTAGCGGGTGATTGGCTGGATGTTTATCTCTGTTTATCACCCTTGCATTTATCTCTTGTTAAGGCTTAATACATCTGCCTCATGTTGTGAAATGTAATCGATATCTACAGTAATTTAAAATGTGCAAATACTGTGCCACTGTTCCATTCCTGACTCAGTGTAAGCTTAATATGTATTATTTATTTACAGTTACTTATATAATGCAGTATATTATGTTGAGCTTTACACATGGAAACAACAGTGATAAAACAAACTGGGTAATTAACAGACCGGCATAGAGGTAGGAGGGTCCTGCTTGCAAGTTTACAATCTATAGGATAGACTTTATTTACAATATTGAATTTTTTTGTAAAATAGTGTTATTAAGCATTGTGATTTTTAAAAAAATTAAAGGAATCAGCAGTAATCCTGGTAAATACAGCTATTTAATAGACTTGTGTGACGCATTACAACATTAGTTACTGCAAACTCACCAAAGAATAATGGTTTCCATTACAGCCATGTACTCAGCAGGACTAATTTGTTGATCAGTATATAGAGCATTTGTGCAGAATTAATAGCCCAATGCTTATATATGTGCAAAGCCATCACTCAAACAGTGGGGTATATTTATGATTGGTGGCAGTAGTGTTGCTACCACTGTACTGCCAGTTCTACCGCAAAAAAATATGCAATATATAAGTATAAAGATGCATGATGGCTGCCAGGAATTATCAGAATGCTCTTCACCTAGGACTTGAGTGGTTAATACCATGTGGATATGGAATGAGCTAACAGGACCAAGCTCTGTAATGCAAAGCAAAGCAATGATTATTGACTAAAGTACTGATAAATTGATATATATATATATTTTTTGGAGGAGGAGCAGGTATTTTTTTCAGCGGATGAGGAAGATTATCATGGCCATTTAAATAATGTTGAGAAACTTGTAATCAAAGAACTGAAGAGCTGGTATGACATTATAACCTTAGAGAAGTACCTAGAGGTTAAACGTATACCAAGAGGGCTACGTATCAGTAAAAACCCCACATTCGGGAGTGGAAAAGAAAATTTTATTTCATCATGGAATAATATCCTTGAAGAATGTTCAAACAAATTAATCACACTCCTAATCACCGAAAGAAAAAAAGAGATGTCTAAAATTGAAATCGAAATTAATAAGATCGATAAAGTATTGGACAAATTCTCAGGTAACGAGGACTTCAAGAGAGATTTGATGGATTTACAACAAAAGCTGGATAGGGTCGAAAATGAAATAGTGCAGAGAAAATAGAAAAAATTCATCCGGGATAGGAACGACTATGTGAACGGACAGGTGTACAATTGGGCAAACAACGATAGACCGGAACCAATCCATCAAAACAGACAAAAGAATAGATATACATACCAAGAAAAATCGTATAGACCATACCAATATCAACGGCGCGATTCTGACAGAAACCCCGAATATCGGAGATGGCAACAACCAGTTTACAACAATGATCGAGTCGACCGATCACCAGATAAGATGTACAAAGAATATCAGCCAAGACAAAGGTACAACCCTCATCATAATGGGGCTAGATATGAGTACAAACAGCATCGCCACTATAGGAACAGAACACCATCCTATAGAGAAAGGGGGAGGAGATATAGAACACCTTCCCACGATGAAGGTACATTACATCATTTTTTAGGGGAAAGAAAGAACTCATTCCTTCAGAAAGAGGATATCCTCCACGACAGACAAGACTCCCCCCAAGGCATCAAACGAGGCTTAAATGGCGGGGAAGAGGATGCAGAGGTGGTGGAAAAAAGTCCAAAAAGAAAAGCCCTGAACATACAAGGGAATCAGAAACCAAGCTTGTTAACCTCTCTGAGAAGACCCTTTCCCCAGCAAAGATCTCAGTATTGAACAAAGGTCTCAAGTATGCTCCGGACAACCATATAGACAAATTCAACTTGTTCATTGATCTTAATAAATATCTAAGAAATCTAACGCTACAAAGGCACTTTCTAAAAAAAAAAACAGTGGAGGGAATTGAAAAAACCAAACCGAGAGTAGCCAACCATTCCAAATTCTATCCTATAGAATCAAAAGGAAGTCACCTAGATATTTTTCATAATCTAGTGAACGATGATTTAAAAAAAATCAAACCGATAGATATGCGACACAGAAGTAACCTAACCCCTCAGGAGAAAAAAGCACTTCAGAATTTAAAAAAAGACGACACCTTAATAATTAAGAATGCTGATAAAGGGGGAGCAGTCGTCATTCAGTCTAAAGAAGCTTACCTCCAGGAGGCCACCAATTTACTCTACGACGGCTGCACATATGTAGAACTACCCGACAATCCGACAATAATCTACCACGAAAATCTATATAAACTACTAATGGAAGCCAAATCCAAAACATTGATTAGTAATGAAGAATTCAACTATCTATATGTCAAACACCCAAGGATTCCAGTATTTTACCACATCCCAAAAATTCATAAAAATAATACAACACCCCCTGGTCGTCCAATCGTTGCTGGCATTTCATCCCTAAGCAGCAACCTTTCACATTTTATCGATACTCTACTCCAACCGTACGTTTTAAGAAACAGATTACATCTGAAAGATTCCACCGCACTTATAAAGAAATTGAACACCTTCAAGTGGGAAGAAGGCTATCGATGGCTCACGGTAGATGTACAGGCCCTGTACTCCTCTATACCCCACAAAAAAGGTATAGAGGCAGTATGTACCATCATGGCTAAATACACAGATCATTCCTCAGAGGAAATCGAATTTGTACGAGACAGCATAAATTACATTCTCAGCTCCAATTACTTTGAATTCAACGGAAAATTCCATCTGCAAACAACGGGCACGGCGAAGGGGACAAAATTCACCCCATCGTATGCCAACCTCCTCATGGGAGCATGGGAAGAGAAGTATATATACGACTCTGAATTTCAACCGTACATAAAAATGTATCAGAGATACATCGATGATTTAATCTTTGTGTGGAGTGGAGATCTAAACAGTATAGAAATTTTTATGTCAAATCTTCAATGAAATGACTTCAATTTGAAGTTTACCCACACTACTGACGAGAGAAGTATCGAATACCTTGACCTCGTGCTAACAGGCAACTCAGGCGAATACATAAACACCAAGACGCATTTCAAAAAAGTTGATACAAACAGCTATATTCCTTACAGCAGCTGTCACCACCCACGGTGGAAGAATGATGTGCCATACTCGCAATTCACTTGAGTGAAGAGAAACTGCAGTAATCAGGAAGATTACCTCGAACAATCCGTGATGCTCTCAAATCGCTTTATCAAAAAAGGGATATGATCCCTCGAAAGTTGAAGATGCATGACAACGGGTCTGCCTGAAAACGAGAGATGAAATTCTATAAGATCCAGTAGAAGAACAAAGAACGACTGCACTACCTTACAAAAAACCATTTATCACACAATATAATAGAGAAAGTAACCAGATAAAAAGAATCTTAACGAAACATTGGGATATTCTGCTTAAAGACAGCATTTTAGGTCCACACTTACCGCTGAAACCCAACATCGTGTTCAGAAGAGCCACCAACTTGAAGTCCATCATAGCACCAAGTAGACTTAAACCAACTCCGAAACAGAAAAAAAAAACAATTTTTTAGAGAAAACAAACCGTTGCAACCCATGCAATCGGTGCATCTGTTGTAAATTTGTTGAAAAAAACAAGTTCAAGTGTACCATCGACAAAAAAGAATGGACCGCTAATACCACTACTACATGCAACTCTACATATGTAGTGTATAGAATCACTTGTGATTGTGGCAAAACGTACATAGGAAAAACGAAGAGACAATTGAAAATTAGAATTCAGGAGCATATCCGAAATATCAAACATAAGTCATTAACACATAGCCTGCCGAGGCATTTCCTAGATAAGCACAATTCTGCAGTAGAAGTCCATAATTTCTCCTTTACAGTATTCAAACAAATTCTGATTGACCCAAGAGGAGGGGACAGAGATCTTACCCTATCCAAAAGGGAAACATTTTGGATTTATTCGTTAAATTCTTTAACTCCCCATGGTCTTAACGAAAATGTCGACATAGTATCCTACTTAGGGTAATTTGTGATAGAAGCCCACCTGTTTCTTTCTTGTTTCTACGCACCTTTCTGAAAATCTCACATCACATCATTGGAAAATAACCAGTGATCACACAGTATCTTTCACCTTCTTTCTTTCTAACTCTTACCTTAAATCACAATATAAAGAGAATATTAACTAATGCACAGTGATTAAAAATCTATACATACTGTATCTTCACATATTATATTAAATGTGTAGTTAAAAATTAACTGCCATCTGCACATGTCTTCGTAATTAAAAATTAACACTATACTATATTATATAAATATGTAAAATTTTAATCAACACTGTACTATATTATATAAATATGTAAAATTTCGATCAATGTAAATGGAGAAACTTTCAGATCATCACTTCAAAAACTTTTTGAATAATACCAATATTTGTCACACTATTATTTTAAAAAAACACATGGCCTTATACACTTTGAAAAAACCACTAGATGCCATGCAGGAAGGAATCAGGTGGAACGCAGGAGCGTTCCAACAAATATGGTACCTAAATCAAGATGCCCCAACATAGAGGGGAATACGATAGGAGGAGCACAGTCAGCGCTCCACATCAGTCCCCCAGCGCACATTTACCAATGACTAACAGGAAGCGGAGCACCGAGTTTGGAACGCATATGCAACACCCGTGCCCCCAGTGCGCATCCACCTATGACCAACAGGAAGCGAAACATTGCGTATGGAACGCATATGCGTTCCAACACCCGTGTATCCTGTAAATAAACATGGGCCTCGTAAGGAGGGAGATAATGTGGAACGCAATGTGCGATCCAAGCCTGAATGCTTAAGCCTAATAGCACGCACTGACAAGTGTTAAATAGGGACGCCTGCACATTACTATTAGACACCCGGAACCGGAAGTCATATTCCTATGAACCGCAAATGGAACGCACGCGAAGGTCTATTATAAAGGACCTGTTAAACCTTATAAAATTGCCCTTAAATAGTAAGAGGAACCACTAACCACTAAAACGCTGCTCCATCATATTGTTACAGCAGTTCTGAGACTGCACTATACATAGAAAGGCTAAAGATTCACTTATCCTCACTAAACTATGCAGGAAGTGACGTCAGCAAGTCACTGCTATATAAATCGTGGCAGTCTGCATTAGCTGCTATCTGCAGTGGATGACAGACTGTGAGCTCCAACATATTTGGATAAAGGTATGTGATGTTCTGGAATTTTCTCCATAGATATATGGCATGTCATTGAACAAATATGTAAATATGTAAACTATATGAAACAAAGTACCATATACTTGGAGTGCACTATAATTCCTCTATGTACGATTTATGTATGATTTATATATTCTATAATGTACGATACCACCCAGCTAATATACTGGGGATCATGATGTTATCCTGAAATATGTCAATGGCTGTCTTGACACAGCACTATTTTCTATATATATGTCCTGAAATATGCTGATGGTAGTCTTGAAATATGTTGATGGTAGACTGGACACAGTATCATTTTCTGTATATCTGTAATCTATAGATTTGGTTCTATGTTAATCTTGTAGGCTTATTTTGGGAAACAAGCGATTCTTTTCTCCCGATTGAACCTGGTTTTACAAAACTTTTAAGAAAATTGGTATGTAGAATCATCCACCAAATATTTTGTGCATAAATGGTCCTCCCCCCTGCTCCCCACCTCATGTTATTATGTAAATTCATTGTAGATGCTGCATAATCGCACATCCTAGTAGGACCCATCTGAGATCCATTGTATGCCAAGTGGAAGTCGTTCCGTGTGTAAAATTACCATACATTACACTAACAGCATATTGGTATGTACGCTTTTTAATATTTTGGCATCTATCCATATTTAACAGATAGAAGCTAACATATACCTCCATTCTCCTTTACCACCTAGAAAGTCACCCCTGATGAAGTCAGTGTGATGAAACGCGTTGGCTGTTTCAATATACCGTGTGAAAATGACTCAAACTGCAAACAAAAAGTTTTAATTTTTTATTATGTATTAAATTGCTAAAAATTGTGATAAGTGTTGTTACAGTTTTTTATTGGTGGTGGAGAGTTAAGATAGTGGCGCACTCTGTCCTTTGCTTCTATATATATATATAGATATATATATATATAATATATATATAGATATATATATATCTATATCTATAAAGGAAGCACTTACCCAACCTTGCAGCAGGATAAGAGACAGACCAGCACTCAGTGAATAGGTGAAAAAAATCCGTGTATTAGAGTTGTATCACAGCATGGTAACAATAGGTTATTACAACATCACAGCTGACCCGACAGCTGTTTCAAACTGGATCACACGTCCAGTTCTCATCAGGGGTTGATCTATAGATATATATATAGATATATATATATATATCTATATATATATAAACTTTCTTTGTATGCCGGGCACACCTCCAAGAATACTCAGCTTTGCAGGTGCCTTCGTCCAGGAGTAGATACAGACGGCAAAATGACGCGGCACTCCAGACCATACAATCGGTGCAAAAGACTTTATTTCGAGCAACGTTTCAATACGTGGGTATTTTCTTCAGGCTTAACACACAAGTGACTTGAACCATATATATAGCAAACAGGTGTATCCTACGTCAGTGGGGCCACCCACTGGCGCAGCAACGTGCAGGTGAGACTCCGCCCCTTCCCCCACCTCAATAACTAGGCGGATAGATTGGATGGAATCTCTCCTGGTGGTGTCATGCATCGCATACAATCAATGACAAAAAAATTTAATGACATCTATAACGTATAAAAAAAATTGTGTAAAAAATTAATATAGAAAAAGTATATATATACAGAAAAATACATAAAAAATACATATATATAAAAAAGATATACTGTATACATAAAAAAGGAAAAATAATGGTACCAGTGATGTCTGCAGACTCGGCAGACTCATGTGGACATAGAAAGATATATAGATATAAAGAACCAATAACCTAGTGGGAAACAGAAATAAAGAAATACTATATATCAATATGGCTATCTGCGATCAGGATTTTAGATGTAAATTATTATAAGATAGGAACAATATGAAAAATTTGACAAAATATACCTTAGTAATTTATTCATAAAAGGACATTAATACCCGAGTATTCATTAAGTCCCCGTGGGGATACTGTACCCAATCTAGCTATCCAGCGTGCCTCACATTTCAGCAATGATAGTCCCCTATTTCCACCTCGAAGTGAGGCCGGAATGTGGTCTATCATTCGATATTTTAGAGATGACAAATTATGTTTAGCCTCAATAAAATGTCGGGGAACCGGCTGATCACTTGACCCTTTCATTAATGCAATACGTATCGATGATCGGTGAGCTGTCATTCTTTCTTTAAAGGGTCTTTCCGTTTCCCTATATAGGAAAGACCACAGGGACAGATAATTTGATATACAGTGTGTGTGTTATTACAGGTCAGCAGATGTCGGATAGCTATCGGTTTCCCGGTTTGGGGGTGATTAAAAGAAGCTCCCGGAATCATAAAGCTGCAAGTGGTGCAAGTGCACCTTATGCAACCCAATCTGGTGGATGGTTTTTTTACACTTTTAGGTGAAGCATCTGATTTCACCAAGATGTCTCTAATGTTCTTAGATCATTTAAAACTAGATATGATATGGGATTGTCGGCATTAAGACGGTTTTTAACCAATAATGATTTATATCAGGGTCCAAATATTGGACTTGTAATTGATTTGATGTCGATGATTCTCACCAAAAACTTTTTTATTTATGGGGAGCGATACTTCCAGCAACTGATGGGCATGGCTATGGGGGCGGCGGTAGCCCCCTCATATGCCAACATTTGTATGTTTGAGCTTGAACAATCTCTATTTTTTTATATTCCCACAGTTGCTGGAAGAATCGTTCAATATAATCGATATATTGACGATCTTCTGATCTTTTAGCGTGGGGCACCAGAGGACCTGATATCACTAATCGAGTCCCATAACTCAGGTGATAGCCCAATTAAGTTCACCTTCTCTTTCAGCAAAGAAGTGATACATTTTTTGGATGTGTGTATATCTATCAAGGAAGGAAAGGTTTCCACCAGTCTTTATTCTAAACCCACGGACAGGAATAACTTGTTGGCCTATAATAGCTGTCACCCTAGACCCACTATTAGGAGCCTCCCATACTCCCAGCTACTGAGAGTTAGGAGGATAGTGTCCGATCCTGTAATGACCAATACTCAGATGGACGAGATGATAGGCCGGTTCCTGGAGCGGGGGTACCCGCCAGCAGAATTACAAGCCACTAAGGAACGGGTATTGTCTATTAATCGCAGTGATCTATTATACCCCAAACAGGTGGGACCTAATGCTGAAAAACGGTTACCATGGGTAACCACGTACACTCATCATAGTCCTGAAACTACTAAAATAGTACGACAACACTGGCCATTACTTCAGGCTGATGCGCAATTAGGACTTAAAGAGACATCCCTGTTACCTAGTTTTAAACAATCTAAGAACATTAGAGACATCTTGGTGAAATCAGATGCTTCACCTAAAAGTGTAAAAAAACCATCCACCAGATTGGGTTGCATAAGGTGCACTTGCACCACTTGCAGCTTTATGATTCCGGGAGCTTCTTTTAATCACCCCCAAACCGGGAAACCGATAGCTATCCGACATCTGCTGACCTGTAATACCACACACACTGTATATCAAATTATCTGTCCCTGTGGTCTTTCCTATATAGGGAAAACGGAAAGACCCTTTAAAGAAAGAATGACAGCTCACCGATCATCGATACGTATTGCATTAATGAAAGGGTCAAGTGATCAGCCGGTTCCCCGACATTTTATTGAGGCTAAACATAATTTGTCATCTCTAAAATATAGAATGATAGACCACATTCCGGCCTCACTTCGAGGTGGGAATAGGGGACTATCATTGCTGAAATGTGAGGCACGCTGGATAGCTAGATTGGGTACAGTATCCCCACAGGGACTTAATGAATACTCGGGTATTAATGTCCTTTTATGTATAAATTACTAAGGTATATTTCTTCAAATTTTTCATATTGTTCCTATCTTATAATAATTTACATCTAAAATCCTGATCGCAGATAGCCATATTGATATATAGTATTTCTTTATTTCTGTTTCCCACTAGGTTATTGGTTCTTTATATCTATATTTCTTTCTATGTCCACATGAGTCTGCCGGGTCTGCAGACATCACTGGTACCATTATTTTTCCTTTTTTATGTATATATCTTTTTTATATAATATGTATTTTTTATGTATTTTTCTGTATATATATACGTTTTCTATATTCATTTTTTACACAATTTTTTTTATACGTTATAGATGTCATTACATTTTTTTGTCATTGATTGTATGCGATGCATGACACCACCAGGAGAGATTCCATCCAATCTATCCGCCTAGTTATTGAGGTGGGGGAAGGGGCGGAGTCTCACCTGCACGTTGATGCGCCAGTGGGTGGCCCCACTGACGTAGGATACACCTGTTTGCTATATATATGGTTCAAGTCACTTGTGTGTTAAGCCTGAGAAAATACCCACGTATTGAAACGTTGCTCGAAATAAAGTCTTTTGCACCGATTGTATGGTCTGGAGTGCCGCGTCATTTTGCCGTCTATATATATATATATATATATATACAAATACAGGGACTCAACACTCTCCATAATGAACTAACTCACCTTAGTATACAATTAATCAAATAAATAATGGGGTTTTAGTTCATGAATTGATCAATGCATTTAAGCTTGCAGCCCATCGCCAAGGGACCCCATTTCACTGCAAGTCCTACACTAGCATTTGTTTCTCAAGAGCCTGCCAACTGCTGACACATCATAGCTAAAGTCGACATGTGCTTTTTCCTGGTTTAAAGCTCACCTGCCAAGTGCCTTATGGCTTTTAAAGATGAGGCAGTCACCTAACACAACACCTGACTTAGAATTAAAGGGGCAGCTGTAACAGGTTACAGATAAATTAGCTCATCTGGGGTGAAAGAGAAAGCTATGATCACAGTAACAAAGGTTAATAAAAATTAACCCACATATATACACACATACAGAGTACCACAACACTCGCCATCCCTGCGAATGGGGTGCAAACAGCACTCGCCATTCCCAGGTTGGGGTGAAAGTGGCCTGTGACCACATGCTCTAATACATACAAATACAGGGACTCAACACTCTCCATAATGAACTAACTCACCTTAGTATACAATTAATCAAATAAATAATGGGGTTTTAGTTCATGAATTGATCAATGCATTTAAGCTTGCAGCCCATCGCCAAGGGACCCCATTTCACTGCAAGTCCTACACTAGCATTTGTTTCTCAAGAGCCTGCCAACTGCTGACACATCATAGCTAAAGTCGACATGTGCTTTTTCCTGGTTTAAAGCTCACCTGCCAAGTGCCTTATGGCTTTTAAAGATGAGGCAGTCACCTAACACAACACCTGACTTAGAATTAAAGGGGCAGCTGTAACAGGTTACAGATAAATTAGCTCATCTGGGGTGAAAGAGAAAGCTATGATCACAGTAACAAAGGTTAATAAAAATTAACCCACATATATACACACATACAGAGTACCACAACACTCGCCATCCCTGCGAATGGGGTGCAAACAGCACTCGCCATTCCCAGGTTGGGGTGAAAGTGGCCTGTGACCACATGCTCTAATACATACAAATACAGGGACTCAACACTCTCCATAATGAACTAACTCACCTTAGTATACAATTAATCAAATAAATAATGGGGTTTTAGTTCATGAATTGATCAATGCATGTGGGTTAATTTTTATTAACCTTTGTTACTGTGATCATAGCTTTCTCTTTCACCCCAGATGAGCTAATTTATCTGTAACCTGTTACAGCTGCCCCTTTAATTCTAAGTCAGGTGTTGTGTTAGGTGACTGCCTCATCTTTAAAAGCCATAAGGCACTTGGCAGGTGAGCTTTAAACCAGGAAAAAGCACATGTCGACTTTAGCTATGATGTGTCAGCAGTTGGCAGGCTCTTGAGAAACAAATGCTAGTGTAGGACTTGCAGTGAAATGGGGTCCCTTGGCGATGGGCTGCAAGCTTAAATGCATTGATCAATTCATGAACTAAAACCCCATTATTTATTTGATTAATTGTATACTAAGGTGAGTTAGTTCATTATGGAGAGTGTTGAGTCCCTGTATTTGTATGTATTAGAGCATGTGGTCACAGGCCACTTTCACCCCAACCTGGGAATGGCGAGTGCTGTTTGCACCCCATTCGCAGGGATGGCGAGTGTTGTGGTACTCTGTATGTGTGTATATATGTGGGTTAATTTTTATTAACCTTTGTTACTGTGATCATAGCTTTCTCTTTCACCCCAGATGAGCTAATTTATCTGTAACCTGTTACAGCTGCCCCTTTAATTCTAAGTCAGGTGTTGTGTTAGGTGACTGCCTCATCTTTAAAAGCCATAAGGCACTTGGCAGGTGAGCTTTAAACCAGGAAAAAGCACATGTCGACTTTAGCTATGATGTGTCAGCAGTTGGCAGGCTCTTGAGAAACAAATGCTAGTGTAGGACTTGCAGTGAAATGGGGTCCCTTGGCGATGGGCTGCAAGCTTAAATGCATTGATCAATTCATGAACTAAAACCCCATTATTTATTTGATTAATTGTATACTAAGGTGAGTTAGTTCATTATGGAGAGTGTTGAGTCCCTGTATTTGTATGTATTAGAGCATGTGGTCACAGGCCACTTTCACCCCAACCTGGGAATGGCGAGTGCTGTTTGCACCCCATTCGCAGGGATGGCGAGTGTTGTGGTACTCTGTATGTGTGTATATATGTGGGTTAATTTTTATTAACCTTTGTTACTGTGATCATAGCTTTCTCTTTCACCCCAGATGAGCTAATTTATCTGTAACCTGTTACAGCTGCCCCTTTAATTCTAAGTCAGGTGTTGTGTTAGGTGACTGCCTCATCTTTAAAAGCCATAAGGCACTTGGCAGGTGAGCTTTAAACCAGGAAAAAGCACATGTCGACTTTAGCTATGATGTGTCAGCAGTTGGCAGGCTCTTGAGAAACAAATGCTAGTGTAGGACTTGCAGTGAAATGGGGTCCCTTGGCGATGGGCTGCAAGCTTAAATGCATTGATCAATTCATGAACTAAAACCCCATTATTTATTTGATTAATTGTATACTAAGGTGAGTTAGTTCATTATGGAGAGTGTTGAGTCCCTGTATTTGTATGTATTAGAGCATGTGGTCACAGGCCACTTTCACCCCAACCTGGGAATGGCGAGTGCTGTTTGCACCCCATTCGCAGGGATGGCGAGTGTTGTGGTACTCTGTATGTGTGTATATATGTGGGTTAATTTTTATGAACCTTTGTTACTGTGATCATAGCTTTCTCTTTCACCCCAGATGAGCTAATTTATCTGTAACCTGTTACAGCTGCCCCTTTAATTCTAAGTCAGGTGTTGTGTTAGGTGACTGCCTCATCTTTAAAAGCAATAAGGCACTTGGCAGGTGAGCTTTAAACCAGGAAAAAGCACATGTCGACTTTAGCTATGATGTGTCAGCAGTTGGCAGGCTCTTGAGAAACAAATGCTAGTGTAGGACTTGCAGTGAAATGGGGTCCCTTGGCGATGGGCTGCAAGCTTAAATGCATTGATCAATTCATGAACTAAAACCCCATTATTTATTTGATTAATTGTATACTAAGGTGAGTTAGTTCATTATGGAGAGTGTTGAGTCCCTGTATTTGTATGTATTAGAGCATGTGGTCACAGGCCACTTTCACCCCAACCTGGGAATGGCGAGTGCTGTTTGCACCCCATTCGCAGGGATGGCGAGTGTTGTGGTACTCTGTATGTGTGTATATATGTGGGTTAATTTTTATTAACCTTTGTTACTGTGATCATAGCTTTCTCTTTCACCCCAGATGAGCTAATTTATCTGTAACCTGTTACAGCTGCCCCTTTAATTCTAAGTCAGGTGTTGTGTTAGGTGACTGCCTCATCTTTAAAAGCCATAAGGCACTTGGCAGGTGAGCTTTAAACCAGGAAAAAGCACATGTCGACTTTAGCTATGATGTGTCAGCAGTTGGCAGGCTCTTGAGAAACAAATGCTAGTGTAGGACTTGCAGTGAAATGGGGTCCCTTGGCGATGGGCTGCAAGCTTAAATGCATTGATCAATTCATGAACTAAAACCCCATTATTTATTTGATTAATTGTATACTAAGGTGAGTTAGTTCATTATGGAGAGTGTTGAGTCCCTGTATTTGTATGTATTAGAGCATGTGGTCACAGGCCACTTTCACCCCAACCTGGGAATGGCGAGTGCTGTTTGCACCCCATTCGCAGGGATGGCGAGTGTTGTGGTACTCTGTATGTGTGTATATATGTGGGTTAATTTTTATTAACCTTTGTTACTGTGATCATAGCTTTCTCTTTCACCCCAGATGAGCTAATTTATCTGTAACCTGTTACAGCTGCCCCTTTAATTCTAAGTCAGGTGTTGTGTTAGGTGACTGCCTCATCTTTAAAAGCCATAAGGCACTTGGCAGGTGAGCTTTAAACCAGGAAAAAGCACATGTCGACTTTAGCTATGATGTGTCAGCAGTTGGCAGGCTCTTGAGAAACAAATGCTAGTGTAGGACTTGCAGTGAAATGGGGTCCCTTGGCGATGGGCTGCAAGCTTAAATGCATTGATCAATTCATGAACTAAAACCCCATTATTTATTTGATTAATTGTATACTAAGGTGAGTTAGTTCATTATGGAGAGTGTTGAGTCCCTGTATTTGTATGTATTAGAGCATGTGGTCACAGGCCACTTTCACCCCAACCTGGGAATGGCGAGTGCTGTTTGCACCCCATTCGCAGGGATGGCGAGTGTTGTGGTACTCTGTATGTGTGTATATATGTGGGTTAATTTTTATTAACCTTTGTTACTGTGATCATAGCTTTCTCTTTCACCCCAGATGAGCTAATTTATCTGTAACCTGTTACAGCTGCCCCTTTAATTCTAAGTCAGGTGTTGTGTTAGGTGACTGCCTCATCTTTAAAAGCCATAAGGCACTTGGCAGGTGAGCTTTAAACCAGGAAAAAGCACATGTCGACTTTAGCTATGATGTGTCAGCAGTTGGCAGGCTCTTGAGAAACAAATGCTAGTGTAGGACTTGCAGTGAAATGGGGTCCCTTGGCGATGGGCTGCAAGCTTAAATGCATTGATCAATTCATGAACTAAAACCCCATTATTTATTTGATTAATTGTATACTAAGGTGAGTTAGTTCATTATGGAGAGTGTTGAGTCCCTGTATTTGTATGTATTAGAGCATGTGGTCACAGGCCACTTTCACCCCAACCTGGGAATGGCGAGTGCTGTTTGCACCCCATTCGCAGGGATGGCGAGTGTTGTGGTACTCTGTATGTGTGTATATATGTGGGTTAATTTTTATTAACCTTTGTTACTGTGATCATAGCTTTCTCTTTCACCCCAGATGAGCTAATTTATCTGTAACCTGTTACAGCTGCCCCTTTAATTCTAAGTCAGGTGTTGTGTTAGGTGACTGCCTCATCTTTAAAAGCCATAAGGCACTTGGCAGGTGAGCTTTAAACCAGGAAAAAGCACATGTCGACTTTAGCTATGATGTGTCAGCAGTTGGCAGGCTCTTGAGAAACAAATGCTAGTGTAGGACTTGCAGTGAAATGGGGTCCCTTGGCGATGGGCTGCAAGCTTAAATGCATTGATCAATTCATGAACTAAAACCCCATTATTT
This sequence comes from Crinia signifera, assembly GCF_055691185.1. Lineage (NCBI taxonomy): Eukaryota > Metazoa > Chordata > Amphibia > Anura > Myobatrachidae > Crinia > Crinia signifera. The sequence goes on from NC_139217.1 coordinate 127,881,309, forward strand.
ATTTGATTAATTGTATACTAAGGTGAGTTAGTTCATTATGGAGAGTGTTGAGTCCCTGTATTTGTATGTATTAGAGCATGTGGTCACAGGCCACTTTCACCCCAACCTGGGAATGGCGAGTGCTGTTTGCACCCCATTCGCAGGGATGGCGAGTGTTGTGGTACTCTGTATGTGTGTATATATGTGGGTTAATTTTTATTAACCTTTGTTACTGTGATCATAGCTTTCTCTTTCACCCCAGATGAGCTAATTTATCTGTAACCTGTTACAGCTGCCCCTTTAATTCTAAGTCAGGTGTTGTGTTAGGTGACTGCCTCATCTTTAAAAGCCATAAGGCACTTGGCAGGTGAGCTTTAAACCAGGAAAAAGCACATGTCGACTTTAGCTATGATGTGTCAGCAGTTGGCAGGCTCTTGAGAAACAAATGCTAGTGTAGGACTTGCAGTGAAATGGGGTCCCTTGGCGATGGGCTGCAAGCTTAAATGCATTGATCAATTCATGAACTAAAACCCCATTATTTATTTGATTAATTGTATACTAAGGTGAGTTAGTTCATTATGGAGAGTGTTGAGTCCCTGTATTTGTATGTATTAGAGCATGTGGTCACAGGCCACTTTCACCCCAACCTGGGAATGGCGAGTGCTGTTTGCACCCCATTCGCAGGGATGGCGAGTGTTGTGGTACTCTGTATGTGTGTATATATGTGGGTTAATTTTTATTAACCTTTGTTACTGTGATCATAGCTTTCTCTTTCACCCCAGATGAGCTAATTTATCTGTAACCTGTTACAGCTGCCCCTTTAATTCTAAGTCAGGTGTTGTGTTAGGTGACTGCCTCATCTTTAAAAGCCATAAGGCACTTGGCAGGTGAGCTTTAAACCAGGAAAAAGCACATGTCGACTTTAGCTATGATGTGTCAGCAGTTGGCAGGCTCTTGAGAAACAAATGCTAGTGTAGGACTTGCAGTGAAATGGGGTCCCTTGGCGATGGGCTGCAAGCTTAAATGCATTGATCAATTCATGAACTAAAACCCCATTATTTATTTGATTAATTGTATACTAAGGTGAGTTAGTTCATTATGGAGAGTGTTGAGTCCCTGTATTTGTATGTATTAGAGCATGTGGTCACAGGCCACTTTCACCCCAACCTGGGAATGGCGAGTGCTGTTTGCACCCCATTCGCAGGGATGGCGAGTGTTGTGGTACTCTGTATGTGTGTATATATGTGGGTTAATTTTTATTAACCTTTGTTACTGTGATCATAGCTTTCTCTTTCACCCCAGATGAGCTAATTTATCTGTAACCTGTTACAGCTGCCCCTTTAATTCTAAGTCAGGTGTTGTGTTAGGTGACTGCCTCATCTTTAAAAGCCATAAGGCACTTGGCAGGTGAGCTTTAAACCAGGAAAAAGCACATGTCAACTTTAGCTATGATGTGTCAGCAGTTGGCAGGCTCTTGAGAAACAAATGCTAGTGTAGGACTTGCAGTGAAATGGGGTCCCTTGGCGATGGGCTGCAAGCTTAAATGCATTGATCAATTCATGAACTAAAACCCCATTATTTATTTGATTAATTGTATACTAAGGTGAGTTAGTTCATTATGGAGAGTGTTGAGTCCCTGTATTTGTATGTATTAGAGCATGTGGTCACAGGCCACTTTCACCCCAACCTGGGAATGGCGAGTGCTGTTTGCACCCCATTCGCAGGGATGGCGAGTGTTGTGGTACTCTGTATGTGTGTATATATGTGGGTTAATTTTTATTAACCTTTGTTACTGTGATCATAGCTTTCTCTTTCACCCCAGATGAGCTAATTTATCTGTAACCTGTTACAGCTGCCCCTTTAATTCTAAGTCAGGTGTTGTGTTAGGTGACTGCCTCATCTTTAAAAGCCATAAAGCACTTGGCAGGTGAGCTTTAAACCAGGAAAAAGCACATGTCGACTTTAGCTATGATGTGTCAGCAGTTGGCAGGCTCTTGAGAAACAAATGCTAGTGTAGGACTTGCAGTGAAATGGGGTCCCTTGGCGATGGGCTGCAAGCTTAAATGCATTGATCAATTCATGAACTAAAACCCCATTATTTATTTGATTAATTGTATACTAAGGTGAGTTAGTTCATTATGGAGAGTGTTGAGTCCCTGTATTTGTATGTATTAGAGCATGTGGTCACAGGCCACTTTCACCCCAACCTGGGAATGGCGAGTGCTGTTTGCACCCCATTCGCAGGGATGGCGAGTGTTGTGGTACTCTGTATGTGTGTATATATGTGGGTTAATTTTTATTAACCTTTGTTACTGTGATCATAGCTTTCTCTTTCACCCCAGATGAGCTAATTTATCTGTAACCTGTTACAGCTGCCCCTTTAATTCTAAGTCAGGTGTTGTGTTAGGTGACTGCCTCATCTTTAAAAGCCATAAGGCACTTGGCAGGTGAGCTTTAAACCAGGAAAAAGCACATGTCGACTTTAGCTATGATGTGTCAGCAGTTGGCAGGCTCTTGAGAAACAAATGCTAGTGTAGGACTTGCAGTGAAATGGGGTCCCTTGGCGATGGGCTGCAAGCTTAAATGCATTGATCAATTCATGAACTAAAACCCCATTATTTATTTGATTAATTGTATACTAAGGTGAGTTAGTTCATTATGGAGAGTGTTGAGTCCCTGTATTTGTATGTATTAGAGCATGTGGTCACAGGCCACTTTCACCCCAACCTGGGAATGGCGAGTGCTGTTTGCACCCCATTCGCAGGGATGGCGAGTGTTGTGGTACTCTGTATGTGTGTATATATATATATATATATATATATATATATATATATATATACTGGCTAGATCCCCATGGCTTGTAATTTAGCTAGAGGGAAAAAGGGCGGCACTCCACGGATTTGATGAAAGATAGTAGTTTATAAATGCAAAATCATGTGGACACCATCAACGTTTCAAGGCCCTCTGGCCTTTTCATCAGGATGTGCTCCTAAAGTGCTATTAATTATATATGTATATTAATATAAATACGAATGCAAAAGAGTTCTTGAAAACATAGAAAACATAGAAACAGAGGACAAAAACATTCATGTGATCAGGGGCAAATAGATACCTTACGCAACCGATCCGCAAGAGAAAGTGAATTTACAAAAACATTTTATTATGTTTTTAGACTTTTTACTCCAAAAACTTCCTTGGCCTGTCACTGAAAGATTATGCCAATATACTATGCTGTTTTTTTACCCAATTTTTTGACCAACAACGAATAGTTTAGAGTTCGAAAAATCACCATTCTTGAATATATTGGGAATATGGCATTTATTAAACTAAACATTGCATCATTTTCTGGTCAGGCACAAATGAAATAGGATTATGTTATATTAATTCCATGTAGAGATACTGCAAAGTGGGGAAAATTGACTAAGATGGGAGTTCTATTTCACAAGGGATGTTGCGATAAGCAAAAATTCTTAATCGACTTATTTATTTAGCGCCTTCAAGAAGATAATAGATAGTATCTCACATGTCTGCCACCAGGAATATTGGGGCCTGGGACCCATTTCCAGTCCAGGCCCCCCTCACTTTACTTACTGGCTCCCGCACCTCCATCTCCTTTTCTGCTGTGCTGCAGCCCAGAGGTCCTGCAGTGCAGGCTTCTTCAACGCAGGATGCCGACGGCCACTTAAAATGCAGAAGCTTTTGTGCCAATCCGAGCTTGCGTACTGGCAGCCGCTTTGATTGGCTGCTGGTATGCGAGCTGTGATTGGCAAAAAAAGCCAGTGCAGCAGTTAAATTGGCCGCCGGTGTTGGGGTTGAATAAGCTGCCAGGACCTGCATTGTTCAGCGCACTCAGTGCAGCAGAGGCAGTCGGGGGGTGTTGGGGTGCAAAATGAGCTGACCAGGCCCTTCCCGAGGCTGGGGCCTGGGAGAGCTGTTCCCACAGCACCCCCCTATTAGCGGCCCTGGTATCTCATTGGTTGCCCATAGCAACATCCCGTGTGAAATAGAACTTCCATCTTAATAAATTTCCGCCAGTATTTCTTCCCTACATGGTCATCATAAGCATGCATGAATCATTGACATGTTGCTTTGTTATTAGTGGTTACAATATTCAAGAGGTATTTCAAATAGAAGTGAAGTAAAGAGTTACATTTTTGAGTGTTAATTTGTTGTGCATTTTGCTCATTAATTTCTCCTATCGCCTCTTATCAGGAGTTAACGTATTGTGCAATCTGAATAGAAAATGCTTATCAAGTATTTCAACTTATAATTTTTGCTGGTTTTTCACAGTGTAGGTGAAAATGGGGAATTTTGCCTATACCCTCCAAAAAATGAAAAATTTATATTGGATAGCACAATGAATGCCTGGGTTGAAATTGCAGTGAGTGGTGAGCACTCCTTAATTACAGCTAGGCACATTATTATAATAAATAGGGCCCTACATGTGGACGTTTCATTACATTTGCAACATTTTAAAGTATTTCAACTACCATATATACTCGAGTATAAGCCTACTTTTTCAGAATATTTTTTAGGCTGAAAAAGGCCCCCTCGGCTTATACTCGAGTGAGGGTCCCACTTGAGTCAATAAGTTTTTCCCAGTTTTTTTTGTGGTAAAATTATTATATTCGGGTCGACTTATACTCGAGTATATACGGTACCTAAATAAGAGTATTTTCAGCTAAGGCCAATAACAACATACAAAAACTACCATTTCTATAAGCATAAGGGAGGGCTTGCATTTTAAATAGGACATCCTTTTATGGGTTAGTGTGTGGAAATAATTTATTATATGAAATAATTGCAATTTATATATTTCAGAAAATTGAGAGAATCTCCAGTTGATCAACAGAAGATTATGGGGAGTATCCTATTAGTTGTTATATTTTGTTGCACAAAAAAAGGGTCTTTCATTGCGATTTTTGGTTATTATGGGGCTATACAATTACTGTTTTTTGGTTTTTTTTCTCATATGACCAGTTATCTAATAGTGCATGGAAACACATAGGATTTATGAAAAGTCACATACACTTAGGTTCACAGCAGTTATGGCAGTAAAAAATTATTACTTAACAATATTCCCCAAAAAAATGCTGGCATCAGGGCTAATAGGATTGCACCGAGCAAGTCAATCAGCCTAGATAAATTACCACCACTAATTGGATACCAACCGATATGCAAAAATGGTTAGAGAATTTGGATATGACAATTATTTTACAGTATTTCATATACAGCATGTATTGTCTATATTATTTTGGACAGTGCTTCAGAATAGGATAGCCAACCTGTGACTCAGGAGTAGATGTATGAAGCAGTGATACTTTATCACCGGCCAATCAGCTTCTAACGGTCCCTTTAAGCCATACTCTCTGAGGAAGCTGCCGACCCCTACAGATGAAGAAACGCGTAAGTGATTTCTGTCTTCTGGTACCAGTTTCTCATCCAGCGATGATCATCACGTGGCCGGACCCTATTAAGGCTGTACAGTGCTAACAGAGCACTAACATCCCTAACTGCTGTAAAGTGGTAAATATAATACAGGATATTACTAACAACTTTATTTGGACAATTATTCACTAACCCCTCTACTCAGTCTTTTGCATGCATCAACTAATCAACCTAATTGCGCTATAGCAGTGGCAGTGTTTACGTATGGGCTGCAGCCTCCCCAGGTGAAATCCGCCACTGTCTCTGCCTAACGTGAAGCCAGATGCAGCCTGTAAGACTGTTCTGGCTTCAATGTACTTGTAGTGACCTCCTATTGAAAGTCCGACCTGCCAGTCACTAAAGGCAGTCCCATTGGGAGGTGTTCCCTCCCTCTGGGATACCTCTCTGTGCGCAAATGAGAGGCAGCCCCCAAAATGGGTTCTGTGCATGAGCAGTACCGCCGTCCATACTGCACATGCGCCAGACCCGGGAACCTGATTAAGCCTCCGGGGGCTGCTGCAAAGGCAGCCGATGGAGGCTTGGGCCAGTACAGATATGTATGAAGTTACTGCGCATGTGCTGGCCCCCTGCAGGGGACCGGCAGCCGGGGAGCGTGGAGGAAGGGGAACGTGGTAGTGGCAGCAGAGGGGCCGCATTGCGGCAGCCCCCCTCCTCTAAAACGGTAAGATCCACCACTGGCTAGAAGGACTTCATCTAATACAAATAATTGCTATATGTGATTGACCTACTAACAGTACTAAAAGTGCTGGCCATAGCGACCTCTGAGTGAGATTGTTTTTATCTTGTTTATTTTATTTTGTGTTTCAATTATTTTCATATTTTAAGCCTATTTTTGATTAAGTTTTGTTTTCTATTTTAGTGCAGTTTGTCTCTTCTATGTTCCCTTTATATGTGGTATAAGTACCCACATCTGTCTGCTGCTTGAATAGAATACTTGCTAATTGTGGATAACCTGTATTGATATACACCACCCGTTTTCCTTTTTAAACCTGCAACTTAACAGTCAGGAGCTGATTGGCCGGTGATAAAGTATCAGGCACTTAATCACTTCTCCTGCCTTATCATTGCTTCATACATATACCACTCATTAACATATATCTAGCCAATAGTTAGATGGGCTTTCTGGTACTTGTAGTAGTACCATAGCGGGACTGCCCATGTTGTCTGAAACCGGACTGGATTCTGCAATGCTGGAAAATACGTTATCTTTCTTTTGGTAAACACTATCTAATGATGTACAGTATAAGACGTGTCTATACAGGAGGTTTTACAGACTCATTATGAAATCATCACCACAGAAGCCAAGTTTTAGAATCAGTCACCTTGGAGATTTTATAAACAACAGTGAATTATTGTTGCATCCCAGGATTTAACAGGTACACTTACAGTTCATTGAGCAGTGAATGCAATCAGCAGAATAAAAGAAGTCAGGATAATCAACAATGTTTAACCCCTTCCTGACAGAGCCAGTTTTTGCGTTCCTGACAGAGCCCTTTTTTTCAAATCTGACATGTATCACTTAAGTGGGGATAACTTTTTTTTGCTTTTACTTATCCCAGTGATTTTGAGATTGTTTTTTCGTGACACATTGTACTTCAAATTAGTGGTAAATTTGGGTCGATACAGTCTGTGTTTTTTTGTGAAAAATACCAAAATTTAGCAATTTGCAAAATGTTAAATTTTCTGCTTGTGAGACAAATAATCATACCACTCAAAATAGTTAATAACTAACATAGACCATATGTCTACTTTATGTTTCCATCATTATTTCAACTTCCTTTTAATTTTTTTGGACACTAGGAGGCTTACAATATGAATAGCAAATTCTCAAATTTTCAAGAAAATTTCAAACACTGATTTTTTTAGGGACCAGTTCAGTTCTGATGTGACTTTGAGGGACTTGTATGTGAGACACCCCCATAAATGATACCATTTCAAAAACTGCACCCCTCACAAAACAGCATTTTGGAAGTTTGTTAACCCTTTAGGTGTTTCACAGGAATTAAAACAAAGTGTAGGTGAAATTTCAAAATTTCATTTTTTTTGCAGATTTGCAATTTTAATACATTTTTCTAAGGAACACAGTACATTTTACTAGAGAAATGTGACTAAAAATTGATTCCCCCAATTCTTTTGTTTTCATAAATATCCTATATGTGGCCCTAGTGTGCACGTTGACCAAACCACAGGCTTCATAATAGAAGGAGCACCTACTTGATTTTGGAGCCTCCTTTTTATGAGATTATTTTTTAGGCACCATGTAGGTTTCTAGGCACCATAAGATGCTAAAATTTAGGAACCCCCCCACAAGTGACCCCATTTTGCAAACTACACCCCTCAGGGAATTCATCTAGGGGTATAGTGTACATTTCAAACCCCCAGGGGTTTCACCAATTTTGATACAACTGGGCAGTGAAAATGAAAAATTACATTTTTTTACACAAAAGTGCAGTTCTGGCTCAAAATTTTTCATTTTCAGAAGGTATGAAGGAGAAAAAGCACCCCAAAATCTGTGCCCCAATTTCTCCCGAGTACGGCAATGCCTCACATGTGACCAAAAAATACCATTTGGGTGCATGGCAGGACTCAGAAGGGAAGGAGTGATTTTTGGATTTTGCAGCTCAGATTCTGGTGGAATTTTGGTGGGTGCTATGTCGCATTAGCAAGACCCCCCAAGCACAAATACAGTGGAACCCCCCCACAAGTGACCCCATTTTGCAAACTACACCCCTTTAGGGAATTCATCTAGGGGTATAGTGTACATTTCAAACCCCCAGGGGTTTCACCAATTTTGATACAACTGGGCTGTGCAAATGCAAAATTACATTTTTTACACAAAAATGCAGTTCTGGCTCAAAATTTTTCATTTTCACAAGGAATGAAGGAGACAAAGCACCCCAAAATCTGTGCCCCAATTTCTCCCGAGTACGGCAATGCCTTACATGTGACCAAAAAATACCATTTGGGTGCATGGCAGGACTCAGAAGGGAAGGAGTGATTTTTGGATTTTGCAGCTCAGATTCTGGTGGAATTTTGGTGGGTGCTATGTCGCATTACCAAGACCCCCCAAGCACCAATACAGTGGAACCCCCCCACAAGTGACCCCATTTTGCAAACTACACCCCTCAGGGAATTCATCTAGGGGTATAGTGTACATTTCAAACCCCCAGGGGTTTCACCAATTTTGATACAACTGGGCAGTGAAAATGAAAAATTACATTTTTTTACACAAAAATGCAGTTCTGGCTCAAAATTTTTCATTTTCAGAAGGTATGAAGGAGAAAAAGCACCCCAAAATCTGTGCCCCAATTTCTCCCGAGTACGGCAATGCCTCACATGTGACCAAAAAATACCATTTGGGTGCATGGCAGGACTCAGAAGGGAAGGAGTGATTTTTGGAATTTGCAGCTCAGATTCTGGTGGAATGTTGGTGGGTGCTATGTCGCATTACCAAGACCCCCCAAGCACCAATACAGTAGAACCCCCCCACAAGTGACCCCATTTTGCAAACTACACCCCTCAGGGAATTCATCTAGGGGTATAGTGTACATTTCAAACCCCCAGGGGTTTCACCAATTTTGATACAACTGGGCAGTGAAAATAAAAAATTACATTTTTTTTTACACAAAAATGCAGTTCTGGCTCAATATTTTTCATTTTCAGAAGGTATGAAGGAGAAAAAGCACCCCAAAATCTGTGCCCCAATTTCTCCCGAGTACAGCAATGCCTCACATGTGACCAAAAAATACCATTTGGGTGCATGGCAGGACTCAGAAGGGAAGGAGTGATTTTTGGATTTTGCAGCTCAGATTCTGGTGGAATTTTGGTGGGTGCTATGTCGCATTAGCAAGACCCCCAAAGCACCAATACAGTGGAACCACCCCACAAGTGACCCCATTTTGCAAACTACACCCCTCAGGGAATTCATCTAGGGGTATAGTGTACATTTCAAACCCCCAGGGGTTTCACCAATTTTGATACAACTGGGCAGTGAAAATGAAAAATTACATTTTTTTACACAAAAATGCAGTTCTGGCTCAAAATTTTTCATTTTCAGAAGGTATGAAGGAGAAAAAGCACCCCAAAATCTGTGCCCCAATTTCTCCCGAGTACGGCAATGCCTCATGTGTGACCAAAAAGTGGCAGGACTCAGAAGGGAAGGAGTGATATTTGGATTTTGCAGCACAAATTCTGGTGGAATGTTGGTGGGTGCTATGTCGCATTAGCAAGACCCCCAAAGCACCAATACAGTGGAACCCCCCCACAAGTGACCCCATTTTGCAAACTACACCCCTCAGGGAATTAATCTAGGGGTATAGTGTACATTTCAAACCCCCAGGGGTTTCACCAATTGTGGTACAACTGGGCAGTGAAAATGAAAAATTAAATTTTTTTTACACAAAAATGCAGTTCTGGCTCAAAATTTTTCATTTTCAGAAGGTATGATGGAGACAAAGCACCCCAAAATCTGTGCCCCAATTTCTCCCGAGTATGGCAATGCCTCATATGTGACCAAAAAATACCAGTTGGGTGCATGGCAGGACTCAGAAGGGAAGGAGTGATTTTTGGATTTTGCAGCTCAGATTCTGGTGGAATGTTGGTGGGTGCTATGTGGCATTAGCAAGACCCCCGAAGCACGGTGAAATGATGAACCTAATAATCCATAGATGTGTGGTATATTTTAAAACACTCCTTTATACATAGGCCGGGTTTGTCGGGGCAAGTTTCACAGTGGAAAATAGTTTCCTTTCTTATTCCCTTTTTATAGCAAACTTTGCACCTTTTTTGTGTCCTGCCCTTTCTTGCAGTGGAGGGGATTTCGTTCGGAAAATGCTGCCCTGGTACAATACGGGGGCCAGTACTAGAAGTACTGGGGCCCTCTGCCTGCTGGTTCCCAAATATTAGGCCCTTTATGACTTCCTCTTGAAAGTGCATAAATGTCCCCCTCTGGCCGGTAGAACGGAATAGCACGTAAGCGTTATACAGTGCCATCTGGATGATATACACGGCCAGCTTCTTGTACCAGATTTTTGTTTTCCGCAGGGCACTGTACGGCTTCAGTACCTGATCTGAAAGATCCACTCCGCCCATGTACCTATTGTAATCCAGGATACAATTAGGTTTTGAGGTGTGGGTACTGGTACCTCGTACAGGGACGGAGGTGGTACTGTCTCCGTGAATTGTTGTCAGTATAAGGACATCCCTCTTGTCCTTATATTTGACCAACAACATATTTTCGGTGCATATTCCCCTGCTTTCACCCCTTCTCATTACTTGGGCAATGTGCGTTTTTGGGAGGCCTCTTTGGTTCTTGCGCACAGTACCGCAAGCTGCTGTACCTCTTGAACCAAGGGCCTTAAACAGGGGGATGCTAGTGTAAAAGTTATCCACATAGAGGTGATAACCTTTATCCAGGAAGGGGTCCACTAAATCCCAGACAATTTTTCCACTAACACCTACGAGGGAGGGGGGGCATTCTGGCGGTTCAATTCTTGAATCCTTCCCTTCATATACCCTAAACCTGTGAGTGTACCCTGAGGTGCTTTCACACAGCTTATACATTTTTATGCCATACCTTGCCCTCTTACTGGGAAGGTACTGGCGGAATTTAACCCTTCCTTTAAAATGTATAAGGGACTCGTCTATGCAAATGAATTTATCTGGGATGTACATCTCTTCAAATTTGGCACTGAAATGATCAATGACCGGCCTGACTTTGAATAGCCGGTCAAAGGTGGGATCATCTCTGGGTGGGCACTGTGCATTATCGTTGTAATGCAAAAATTTAAGGATCGTCTCAAATCGAGCCCGGGGCATGGCCATACGGTAAAATGGGGTGCTGTACAGAACATCTGTACTCCAATATTGCCTAATTTCTGGCTTTTTTACTATGCCCATATGAAACACCAGACCCCAAAACGTCATCATCTCTACTGCATCTACAGGGGTCCACCTAGCAAATGATGACGTGGGGTTTTGAGCAATAAACTGCTGGGCATATAAATTAGTTTGGTCCACCATTAAATTTATAAAATCATCAGAGAAAAATAATTTGAAAAAGTCAATTTCTCTGAGACCTGTGGAATCAAATTGGATTCCTGGCATGGCCAAAAACTCAGGAACCTGGGGCTCAAAATTGTCTGGTGGTGGGGTCCATACGAGATCAATTATTGGGGGGGGGTCTCAGCTGCTCTACGGGGGCGTCTTTGAGGGGGTCCCTCATCACCAGAGGACGAAGAGGAGCTTAAGACGAATCCTTCAAATTCCCCGCTTGCATCACTGGCTGTGTCAGAGTCAGAGGCAAGCATGGCATATGCCTCCTCCGCTGAATACATTCTTCTGGATGACTGGGATGACATTTGGGATGACATTTGGGATGCCATTTTTATTTTTGTGTTACTGGTAGTGAAATGTTTCAACACGTGTATAGTGTAGGGGGGGGTACAAACTTTATTTCAACCCGGGGGGTATGTAGTGTGTAGTGTGTATGTAGTGCAGAAAAAAAAATACTTTATACAAAAAAAAAAAATTGAAGGGGTTAAAAAAAAAAAAATTGAAGGGGTTAAAAAAAAAATTGAAGGGGTTAAAAAAAAAAAAAAGGTCCTGCGCCAAAAATTGAGCACAGATGTTGGTCAGTAACGTCCGTCACTGAACAGCGCTCAAAGGCAACAGGAATTTGATCAAAAAAAAAAAAAATAGATCAACCCTGTGCCGAAAAAGCTGATTAGTGATGTACGTCACTGATCAGCGCACAGTGGCCACAGGACACCCACAAAATCACAGTGTGTGTAAAAAAAAAATTAAAAAAAGACCCCACAGCACCCACAAAAAAAAAGAAGGTGATCAGTGATGCGACACTGATTACCAGTGAGGGGCAGCAGGTGCACAACCTTTGGTGCAACTGACAGTGCAACTGGCAGCAACTGACAGGTATATATATAAAAAAAAAAACCTCTGCACCCCCAAAAAGTTGCTGATCACCTCAGATATAGTGATCAGCACAAAAGGCGGGGGCAGCAGACACAAAATTTAGCACTCTCTATCACTCTCTGTCACTATCTCTCTCTATCTCTCTATCTCTCACTATCTATCACTCTATGACACTGCAGCAGCAGCACTGACAGTTATATATATATGAAAAATAACCCCTGCACCCCCAAAAAGTTGCTGGGGGTGCACAAAAGGGGGGCAGCAGACACAAAATATAGCAGTCTCTATCACTCTCTGTCACTATCTCTCTCTATCTCTCTATCTCTCACTATCTATCACTCTATGACACTGCAGCAGCAGCACTGAAAGGTGTATATATATATATATATATAAAAAAAAAACTGCGCCCCCAAAAAGTTGCTGATCAGTTAATTTATACTGATCAGCACAAAAGGGGGGGCAGCAGTCAGTTATATAAAAAATATATAGCACAATCTGTCACTATCTCTCTATCTCTCTCTATCTCTCTCTTTCTATCTCTCTCTATCTCTCTATCTATAACTCTATTACACTGCAGCAGCACAAAATATAGCACTCTCTGTCACTAGGCCTCTCTATCTCTCTCTATCTCTCTCTCTCTCTATCTCTCTATCTAATAACTCGCAGCAGCACAACACAGCACAACACAGCACAGGATGTCACAAGAAGAAGCAAGATCCAGGCAGTGATCAGGTAAGTATTTAGCAAGGTTCTGGTCAGTATATGGAGGCAGCTGGGCACGGTGACCGCACTGCACGCAATTCCAGACCGGAATGGCGTCTGCAGTGCAGTCACCGTTAGTTTAAACCCCCCTCCATGGCTGTGATTGGTCCGTCGGTCCGACGAACCAATCACGGCCTTTGGGGGCGGGCGGGGTGAGGTGGGGTGACACCAGTGTCACCCTTACACCCCGCGGTGATTGGTGCTGTACTTTACAGCACCAATCACCTCCGATCCCGTGTCACCGGCGAACGTTATTCGCCGGTGACACAGAAAACGCTGTGAATGGCTGTTCACACTGAACAGCCAATCACAGCGATCGCCGACGGGGGGGCGGCATCGCAGCCCCCCCTGGGCATGCAGGGACATGTCTGCTGTTAGGGACAGCAGACATCGTCCCTCTGTCACTGCGTCTCTAGACGCAGTGACAGTTTGAAGTCATGACGTATATATACGTCATGTGTCGGGAAGTACTTCCCGGCCATGACGTATATATACGTCAAATGTCGGGAAGGGGTTAAGGAGCAAACAATAACAATGGTTCTGCTGCTTTCAAGCATTAAATGATTATCATTTATTTATTATACTGAACTGGAATCACATCATTTATCTCCCCTACCCCCCTTACAGATTGTTTTTCCCTGTATTGGGGAAGGGGCCTAATGAAAAGACACTTCGGGGTAAATTTACTAAGACAAATACGGCTAAAATTCCTATTAGTATAGTAAAATACGAATTTTTTAGGCGTATACGTATTTTTACGATTTACTATCCTGAAAATACATCCATTCGTATTCGTATTCATGGCACATTCGTATTTCTATTTACAATTACGAATGCATACGCCATCGACAGAATACAAAAAAGGAATCACCATTCAAAAGAATGGTGATTCCTAATTTTCTAAGCAGCCATATTGAAAATATGGCCGCTAATTACCGGCCAAATGTAGGCTGCAGTGTTAAAAAAGGATAATGAAATAAATAATTTTTAAAAAACGGCGTGGGGTCCCCCCACAGCCATAACCAGCACCCAGCCCCACCCCTTGATCCACCCCAGTCCTGCCCCTTGACCTGCCTTATCATGTTTTTTAACCTTTCCTTCCATTCTATTATTGATTTTGCACACCGTAATGCCCCTTACATGTTATACCACACACCGTGATGCCCATTACACGTTAAGCCACACCGCAATGCCCATCACACGTTACGCCACACAACGTGATGCCCATTACACATGCCAGGACTCGACAATTTTTTTTTAAATCGAGCCAAGATGAAAGTGTAATGTCAGACAAACTAAAACCAGGGAAAGTGCACACCAAAGGTGCACCAAATATTTCCACTGTAATGCCTATTATGTCATAAACCCATTACATATTATACCACATGCTATAATGCCAATTACACATTATGCCACACACCGTAATGCCCATTACACATGCCACACACCATAATATCTATTATATATTACATTACACATTGTGCACATAGACACACACAGTTATGCCCATTACAAGTTACTTCACACCGTGATGTGCATTACACTTTACATCACACACCATGATGCCCATAACACATTACATCACACACACCGTGATGCCTATTACATGTTATGTCACACACCGTGTTGCCCATTACATGTTAGGCCACACACCGTGATGCCCATTACAAGTTACATCACACACTGTGATGCCCACTAAATGTTACGCCACACACTGTGATGCCCATTACATGTTACGTCGCACACTGTGATGCCCTATACACGTTACATCACACACTGTGATGCCCACTAAACGTTACGCCACACACTGTGATGCCCATTACACTTTACGCCACACATCGTGATACCCATTATACGTTAAGTCACACACTGTGATGCTCACTACACGCTACGCCACACACCGTGACGCCCACTACATGTTGTTACACACTGTGATGCCCACTACACGTTATGTCACACACCGTGATGCCATTTACATATTATACCACACAATGGATATTATGTGTTTTGCCACATACTGTAAGTGCTATTTACCTACATGTTAATTGCTAGGGAATTCTTGCTCGATGCCATGGGGGATTACATTCTTGTAGTGTAGGGCTCAGGACCCACGCAGGACCAGTCAAGACTCACTCAGAGCGTCAGCTACAGGACACGATACCAGGGGCTCCTCGGCGCAATCAGCCTCACTCAGTCAGGGCTGAAGCAGAGTCTAGGGCCTGCTGTGGCAGGGGGTGCTCAGCCACAGGGCACAGGCCCACACAGGGCTGAACCACTGCACTGCACTCAATAATCTCAGGTGGCGCGGTGGCCGTGGTGATGACATGGAATGTGTGAACGCCAAATCTTAATCCCCTTAATAACAATACTGGCAGTCGAACTTGAGTGTGCCCTAACTTCCTACTATGCAAGATACCGAAAGTACGGTGCAGAGCACTTCCAGTAGGACAGACCCAGTGGGGGTATTTATATGGGTAAGTGAATGTCTTTTTGTGTGTATATTTATGATGTATCGCCCTGAGGATGGGGGAGACCCTGAAAGCGCTAGGCGCTGATAGTCACTTCTGTATAATTGCTTATGTGTCCCACTCATTGCATTATATATATATATATATATATATTTATATATATATATATATATATATATATATAGTGGAGTCACTCACCAGTCAAGATCTTGACAAAGGTTCCAAAGGACTGGCATCTGTGAATTTACATGGACAAGCATCTTTACATATATATATGGACCGCTGTGTCTGTCTCATTTATTACAAGACCCTGGAGTGCCTCCATCTCCCCCCTCATATATATATATATATATATATATATATATATATATATATATATATATATATAAAAAATGTGTGTAAATATATGTGCATATATATATAATATATATATAAGCGTTAGAGATAGGCCTGGCACTCCTCCAACAAGGTACAGGACCCAGGTGCCCTCCGGATCAGTAGTATAGAGGTTTTGATAGAAGAAAACAAACGCGGCACTCTGGGAATTTAAGCATAAACGTGTATTGTAGCAAAAAGTAGCTTCCAACGTTTCGGGGTCTGTATCACCCCTTTGTCAAGGAATATTGCACAATATTCCTTGACAAAGGGGTGATACAGACCCCGAAACGTTGGAAGCTACTTTTTGCTACAATACACGTTTATGCTTAAATTCCCAGAGTGCCGCGTTTGTTTTCTTCTATCAAAACCTCTATAATATATATATATATATATATATATATATATATATATATATATATATATATATATATAGTATATAGGGAGAAGAATTAACTAATAAGCCAGGCAGGGCAGAAAAGAAAATGAACTTACAGAACAGGACTCGTCAGACAGATTCAGGAGCTCCTGTGGTTCCAGCCTTCCCACTGCACCGTCCCCATCCTGACTTTCCCCTCTCACGGCATGTGCTATGCAAGGCAGGCAAGCTGCTGCAGTCTGCAGACACACAGACTTGCGAGATAATGAAAGCACCATCTCGCGAGTTTGTCTCTACAGACGCTCCGCAGCGGTGGACGCCGGCCTCTACCGCTGACACTGCAGACAGCACAGCAGTCACAGTGAGTGAGAGTGACACAGGCTGCCGCTCCTGACCCGCTCTCCCCGGCGCCCGGCAAGCTGCCGCCCAACATCCCCCCCCTCGGCGATGGCGGGGGCACCCGTGTTCCCGCAACACCGCTGCCTTTGAAAGATTTTAAAAAAGGAAAGTGTCTGTGTGTCCCCGGACCCGGGCCCCCCTGACAGGCCCGGGCCCAGGTAAAATGTACCCGCCCGCTCTGCCTCTCGGCGGCCCTGTCCCTACTGACCAGTCAGCTTGAGCATCGGTCCTGGGGAAGTGGGGACCCCCCCAATGAAGGGGTTCCCCCTCCAGAACTTACCTTCCCAGGTTGAATCCTGGTGCTGTCCCCGGTACCCTTGGTCGGTGTGTACAGGCCTGATCTTGGTGTGAAAATAGAAAAAAACTGATGGGTTTTGTTGTGGAACTATGAGTCCCAGCAAGCCTGCACCACATACTGGGACTTGGAGAGCCACAAGTCCCAGCAGGCGGCCCATTAATGGGCTTGTTGGGACTCTTAGTTCCACAGCAAAACCAATAGTAAAATAAAATCACACTGCCACGCAAGAAAATTCCTACATATTTACCTATCTTGATTGAAGATCGATCCCCTTGTCCAGTAGAAATCCTTTAAGGTACCTGTGGAGGAAAATCATACTTACATCTCCTAGGCATGGATCGGATCCTCTTCTTTCCCCGTAGGCATCCACCGTACTTGGCAAAAAAGAAAACAAAGGGACCCGATCCATCACGAACATGGAGGAGACGCAGGATGAGTTTGTTTACATCCTGCGGCTCCTCCCCCGAATCACGCTATTGGCTGCCTAGCGTCTCCTGATTTGTGGCTAGGCGGCCAACAGCGCTATATGGGGAATACAGTGTATACCCCCATGTAATATTATGCCATACTATAGTACATCCACTTCATAATTTGTCACATTACAGTGCCCCAGTTTATAATAGGTAACATTATAATGCATTTTATATTAGATTAAACTAGACCCCAAGGTAAAAGTTTGCGAGTGCCCCTATGTACCGCCCCACTGTGAAAAATGTATATAAGGTAGCCCCTCTCAGTTCTGGGCCCCAGAGCAGCCGCAATCCATGTACATATGGTAGTTACAACCCTGAGTAGTTGCAAACACGTATTACACAAAGCAGGTGCATATGCGTCTCTGTGCCGGACTAACAAGCCAGGCAGTTTCCCGAAAATCCAAGGTCATGGTATAAAAGTTATTAACCAGATCTAGATCAGATTTTAGTGTAACTGGCGGAAATTTACTAAGATGGGAGTTCTATATCACATGGGATGTTGTTATGGGCAACCAATCAGATTCTATCTCTTATCTTCTAGAAGGTGCTAAATAAATAAGTTGATTCTGATTGGTTGCCCATAGCAACATCCCATGTGAAATAGAACTCCCACCTTAGTACATTTCCCCCACAGTCATGTATTACAGTGTAAAGCTCTATTGATAAACATTGATAAAAATGTATTTAATTGATACTTAATTGAATATCTTTGTATTTTATTGAATTTAATTGATAAACATTTAATAAACATTGCATTTTAGTACAATAACATTGCTAATTAAATGGCCTAAACTGGGGTTTAACAACAGAAGCAAATATCTTTGGCTGACAGAACGTCTGCACTGAAGTTTCATTAACAGTCACAAACAAAACTAACAGCTGGGCAATTATTTTGTACCTTACTCTATGCATGTTAAACAAAACAGCTCTTCAGTCACCAGATACCAGGTTGTATAAAACAGGCAGCAGCGTTCGCAATGCAATTCAAGGACTTACATTTCAGCTGCATTTCGTCTAAGCTGCACCAAGCTACAGGGACTTTGTTCAGGATCCCAACATCAGTATAAAAGCTAAGCAGTTATTCCAACTCTCGCTACTTCCTGAGTATATGCAGTTCTGCTTCTTTCCTAATATGGGAGATTACTGTTTCCTTTACTTTTCTAGTACAATATAACACAACATAAAGCCGTCTCAGAGGAGGCAGGATTTAATCTGAACATTTTATCTCCACCCTCCTGTTGCATACTGTACGCCTATGTCCTTATGTACTGTACAGTGGGGACATAGAGCTGTTAACCAGTTTATGACTGTCTGCAACATTATTATTTCCTTATTACTGATCTTTCCTGTATGCTGCAGTGACGTTTTATAACAAAAGCTGTGGAAACCTACTGCTAACACTAAATCGTTCATACTACAGGTTGAGTATCCCTTATCCAGATATCCGTTATCCAAATTATTCCGAAAACCATAAATTCCAAATTGTACTTTTTTTGGTTGCTAAAAGTACTACTGGGGACATCTGTAACAGCACTACTGAGGACATGATATGTAACTGGCACTACTGGGGACATCTATAACAGCACTACTAAGGACATGATATGTAACTGCCACTACTGGGGACATCTATAACAGCACTACTGAGGACATGATGTGTAACTGGCACTACTGGGGACATCTATAACAGCACTACTAAGGAAATGATTTGTAACTGGCACTAAATATACAGGAAAATTATTATTTAGCATTCACATTCAGTGCCTGAGATAGTACACAAACTTTGTTTCATGTTTTGAAACAGGGGCGTAGCTAAAGTTTTGTGGGCCCCATAGCAAAGTCTTAAAAGGGCCCCCCGCCCCTCCTACCGCTAGCACTATAATGCTCCTTAGAAGGGGGAGCAGAAAGGAGGGGAGTTAGAGAAAAAAAGAGGTTATAGGGGAAAGAAAGAAAAAGTGGAGTGAGAGGGAGAGGGCCAGATGCACTAAGCTTCAAAAGTGATAAAATGGAGAGTGATAAACAGCCAGCCAATCAGCTCCTACCTGTCATGTCACTGACTGTGTTTGAAAAATGTCAGGCAGGAGCTGATTGGTTCTTTGTTTATCACTCTCCATTTTATCACTTTTGAAGCTTAGTGCATCTAGCCTTAAGAAAGAGCTTTATGAAAAAAAGAGGGATTGAGAGAAAGAAAGGAGAGAGAAAGGGGGTACTTGTGTAGTTTCACTGTGCCACTTACGTAGTCAGCGTAGTGTCCCTGTCAGCATCAACGTCATGTTCCCGCTGCCAGCGTAGTCAGTGTAATCAGTGTAGTCAGCTTGTCTGCGACTGTGTGTATGTTCGCAGCTAACCAGAGCTTAGCATAGTCAGTCCGTGTTACTCAGTTAGCGTAGTCAGTCAGCGTTGCGTCACCGTGAGCAGCGGATGACATGACAGGTGTGAATGTGTTCCTGAAACAGCACTATCCACGTCAGCCCGAAGCGTGACAAGCGCAGCGAGCCCCACGAGGGGAGGCAGTACGCGTCCTCCCGACCTGCTCATACCCCCACTATCCACATCTATAAAGTGTGGTGAGCACAGCAAGCCACCGAGTCCAAAGCGCGGTGAGCGCAGGGTCCCCCGCAAGGGGACTTGAAAAACAATCCCGAAGCATGGCGAGTGTAGCAATCCACGTGAGGGGACGTGGATTACTTTACATGTATTCCGTGGCCCCTCGCGGGGCTCACAGCCCTATCCACGCTTCAGGCTCGTTTTCCACATCCCCACGCGGGGCTCGCTGCACTCACATCGCTTGCCACACTTGCCGTCCGCCAGCGCAGGGGATCTGACGGTTACTGGCGCTGTATAAGAGGCGCTCACTAGGCTTACCATGGATGCCGGGAACAAAGCTGCAGCTCACGGGGACAGTACGGTGACTACGTAGGGCTGCTGCGGGTACACTACGCTGACTACGCTGGGCTGCCGTTGGCCTACACTGGCAACATAGCGTAAGGTGGCGCTGTGAAACTACACAAGTACAGAAAGGGGTGTCAAAAAGAGAGAGAGCAAGGAAGGAGAGTGAGGACTTCTAGCAGTTGTGAGACAGAGGGCGGGATGTACTAAAGGGAAAATGCGGTAAAACGGGGGTTTTACCGCATTTTCCTATGTACCAATACCCGTCCGCCCTGTCTCCGCCTGGCAGGGTATCACCACCCTCTGGGTGGCGATACCCTATAGAAGCCTATGGGCTTCTATCGCCGTCCGCCGTCCGCGTGCCTCCCCTCCCCTCCTCCTTTGATCTCCTCCTCCCCCAGCAGGTGTCACAGCCGGGAGGACATCCGGCTGCAGGGGGGAGGAGGAGACGCAGGGGGACACTGGCAGCCGCCGGGATGTGACAGAGACCCCCGCAGACCACATCACAGGTATCGCGGGGGTCTCCGTCACCGCAACCCGATGCTACCCGCATATGTTAGTACATATGCGGCAGCATCGCGGCGGCTGTCAGGCGAAGGGCGGCAATGTATATTAATACATCCCACCCAGAGAGAGAGTTAGGGAGAAATGTAGACTTCCTGGTAGAGAGAGAAAGAGGAAGAGATTGCCAGAGAGAAAGGGAAAGAGTGTCACATAGAGAGAGAGAAAGACAGTGTGGATGGGGAAACAGCCAAATGAACAAACGAACAGGCAAACAACACCATATGGGGGTATAGACTGACTGATTTGGTGGGGCGGCACTGACCTGATCGCTATTGGCTTATTCTTTATTCTTAATTAAACATTAATTGAATGCTACATTATCTTTGAAATCTTTAATTTCTGTATTCAGTTCTGCTAACTCTTTAAGAACATCCACATATCTCTCTATTTCTTACAATTGAGATTCCAACAAGCAAATGTTCCTTCGTCTATCAATGCCGTGTATACATTATCTTTATCATCTATTTGTGAGTCTAGGGTGTGAATGGAGACCGGGCCTACTGTATGTGGTTAAATTGGTGGGAATGGCACTGAGTGGGCTAATCCCTTGCGCTGCAGCACAATATTCATATGTGTAGCAGAAATCTGAAGGAAACCCAACCTGTGGTGCAACTGCAGCCTATGACTCCAGTGTTTAAAAGGGAGAACATTTCTTGGTAGCACCAAAGGTAAGACATAGCAAGACAAAAAAAAAGACATTTCAAAGTGGTGCAAATAAATAAAAAATACAGTTAAAATGTAGGTAACATAAAAAGAAAAAACAGACTTAGGGCTGAGGCTGTATGACGTAGAATGGGAGAGGTGTAGATGTAATAAACAAGGGGTATCATACCTTTCCCCAATCTTGACTCACAAAAAGCAACAGTGGTGTAGCAGGTATATGGACACTGGTATTCATGCCAACGCATTTTTTAAATTGGTTTCCACCAATAGCCATCAACTAAAGTAGCTTTCATCCCATTGATACAAATAAAATACAGAAAAATGCATTATTGTAGATCAAGGACTTCCATATGTAGGCATTAAAAGATAGACATACAAAAAAAATATATATATACAAAAATTACAACTATACATTATACCAGATAAGATAACAGCCGGAGATGACGTTGAGGCATGGTGGTTGTCATAGTATCCCGTCTCTATCTTTGTTTTCATGAAGCTTTAGTTGTGAAAATACAGGTGGCGGGATGTACTAAAGGGAAAATGCGGTAAAACGGGGGTTTTACCGCATTTTCCTATTTACCATTAGCCGTCCGCCCCTTCTCCGCTGGGCAGGGTATCGCCACCCTCTGGATACCCTATAGAAGCCTAAGGGCCTCTATCGCCACCCGCCGTCCGCGCCCCCCCCCCCCCCTCCCGTCCTCCATTGTCTCCTCCTCCCCCAGCAGGTGTCACAGCCGGGAGGACATCCGGCTGCAGGGGGGAGGAGCAGACGCAGGGGGACACTGCCAGCCACCGGGATGTGACGGAGACCCGATGCTACCCGCATATGTTAGTACATATGCGGTAGCATCCCGGCGGCTGGCAGGCGAAGGGCGGCGATGTATATTAATACATCCCGCCCAAGGTCACATATTCAGGGCTCCTTCAACACCTGGTGGAGTTGGATAAAGGGTAGATGTCAACAAAACTTTGTCTGTTAATATTTAAAAGAAATAAATCCTGATGAAGCCGGTGATACCGGGGAAACGCGTTGAGCACCTGTGAATACTGCTGTTCATCTACCACCCACCATTCGCCCAAGTGACCTGTCCACATCCCTCAAAGGACCCTCGTTTTTTCCTGGACTACAAATATCTGTGGGATAACTGCATGATCCCTAATTGCTCCAGAAGTACGCAAGAGGATACCATTGGGAACCTTGAGTCCTTGAAATTATAGGACAATTACAGGACATCGTGTCACAGCACCGGGCCAATTCAAATCGGGCCAAATGGGATGGTAATATACAGCTTAAACTTTCTTGTTTCACAATTGAACTCACCTTAAGCTGAATAGCTAAACAACCTGATTATCCCCGTGATAGCTAGCTTCAAATATCTCATATATGTTACTAGAGTGATTCACCATTTTATATACATTTTATATTGTTTTATTGTTGATATGAATAAATTGTTATAATTTTTGAGAACCGTGCATTGTATTTATCCTAAAACAGCCAGCGCTGGCACAACCTTCTTTCTTATTTAAAAGAAATAAGGTTGAGAGAGTCACAAAACTCAAATTATTTAGTAACATATAAAACAGAAATATATCCACCTATAAAACCATTTGATCCCACGTTTTAAAAATATCGTAATATAAGTTCTTCACACTGTCTTCTTTTCTCCTGTTATCCTGACCGCGGGCAAGTTTCCACCACATCCTTTACAGTGTTTCCTGGCTTCTTGAAATTTTGCATTGTTGCTCTATCACTTCAACATGATTGTGGAATGTTTTTACTAATTGCGCTGTTTCATTGTGATGCTTATGCTTTAATAAAAATAAATGTAAATAAAAATACCTAACGTATATCAAAGATACTAATCTGTGACCTTTGTCATTTATAATAGCAATAATGACATTATCATAATAGTAAAAAAAAGTTTATATGTGTAATTGACATCGAGAGTAGATAAATGTTCAACAAACAAAGGTACCTTTGTGTCAAAAATCTGTGATCACCTGGAGGACTTGGAGCCAGATGTATCAAGCTTCAAAAGTGAGAAAATGGAAAGGGGTGATCAACAGCCAGCCAATCAGCTCCTATATGTCTTTTTTCAAACCTAGACTGTGACGTGGCAGGTAGGAGCTGATTGGCTGGTTGTTCATCACTCTCTATTTGATCACTTTTGAAGCTTGATACTGTACATCATACTGTATATAGGAGCCTAGCTTCTGCATTATCTTCTGGCATGTTTTGCTTTAAATGTATGTAACATCCACATCCACTGCACTACAGATCCCAGCCTAGCTTCTGCATTATCTTCTGGCCTGTTTTGCTTTAAATGTATGTACATCGATAGCTAATTATATATAGATTGAAAGGTGCTAAGCAAGCCAATATTAGCATACCTCTTGGTTGGCCAATCCGGCTAGTTTATGATCTCTGTACAATTAGCATTTCAATCAGGTAGGCAAATGGTCTGGCCTGGCCTTGCTCTTAATTTGGGATAGTATTTCTGTAGGGTTAGAAGCAAGGCAGTTTGCTGACTTTCAGCTTGCTGTTTTAGCAAAGGGTGTTATCAACTAAGAGTGCCATCTGAACAGTTAAAGAAACAGTTGAACAAACATTAAACTACTACATACTGGAGGAACACATAAGGACATAAAAGTAAACATCATCAACTGAAAATCCAGCATTCTGCAGTGAGTTACCTGACCCAGCATCACCTACAGTCTGCACAGCCAGGACAATGAACTCCATACTGAACCAATCTCTGTACCAGAGCCATGGTTCATCAATCCTGTGCATTCCCTATTCACTCTGCATGCTTTATGCCCCCTAGCAGGGTGTTTTGTGGCATGGACCACGGTGTCAAGATGTTAGGGGTCAAGGGTGTAGGTGGAGGGGGAAGAGGAGGATAGGAGGAGAGAGAGGACTACTTTATCCATTCTCTTTACCTGCTGCCTCATGTCCTGACCATCCATGCCATGCTCACTTCTTACCTCACATCTCCTTACCTGCACCTCATGTCACCTGTCTGTCTCCCCCTCCCTCTAGATTGTAAGCTCCTTAGAGCAGGGCCCTCCTCCCTCCTGTTCTCACAGCACTCTTCTTGTATTTCAACTACAGCTCTCTTACTCACCTACAATCTATACCTTCATCTATTCTCATTCACTTCCATATATCTCAGCTGTATTGTGTACTAAGAATTGTGCTTTAATTGTGTTATGTCTAGTTCTGTGTACCCTGTACTGTTCTTTTGTGTTCTATATGTACGGTACTGGCTGGAGCAATCACCATGTGGCGCCTGGGTGCTGCACAGCTTAGTAATAATATGTTCCCCATGTCTGTGTCCCTCATTAGAGTACATCTAGTGTGTGTGTGTGTATATATATATATATATATATATATATATATATCTGTACTGTTACTGGCTACCTATCTGACTCTGCAATCACCATGTTGCACCGCTGAATGGCTGCCTGGGTACTGCACAGCTCGGTAAATAAGTTCCCCATGTTTGTGTCCCTTATTAGAATGCGTCTTGTGCATATCTGTATGTGTGATGTATATCTGTGCTGCCATTGTTGCCTGTTCCTTGTACTGATAACCCTTTATATTACAGTATGTGCACATAGGCGAATCTAGGGGGTGGTCCGGGGGTGCACCGGACCACCCATTAGCCCATTTTGTAGCTGAGAGATGGGCTTTCCAACAAGCCCAGCCCCATTTCTCTAGCCCCCTGGGAACCGGAGATACTGCCAGGCAAAGCTGGAAAGATTTCCCTATAGGATAACATGGGACCCGCTAATTCCGAAACCCACCCCCCACCCCCCCAATTCAACGGCTGGCAGTTCCCCCTTCGGCATCACTAAAGCTCGATGTTGATCTCAGTCGAACCCAAATCGCTGGGCCTTCAATCTGATACCAGGCTGGATCCATATGGGTTAATTGGTTACAGGGATATTGAGGTTAAAGGTTTTTTTTTTTTTTTCTTAACCCCTTCCCGACATTGCCTTTTATGGTAATTTTTTTTTTTTTTTCCTCCTTGCGTTCAAATAAGCGTAACTTTTTTAATTTTCCGGCTATATAGACACATGAGGGCTTTTTTTTTGCGGGACAAGTTGTACTTTTTATTGGTACCATTTACTATACTGTATAATATTCTGGGGAATCAGGAAATAATTCAATGTGGGGTAAAAAGAAAAAAAAACGCAATTCCACAATTTTGCGCTGGTTACGTTTTTTTTGGAGTTCATAGTTCGTTTAAAATGATGGGTTATCTTTATTCTATGGGTCGTTACGATTCCGGTGATACCAAACTTATATAGTTTTCGTTACATTTTACCACTAAAAAAAAAAATAGAAAATGTTACGGTTTTTCGAATTTGCGTCGCGTCGCCATGTTCTGCGGCTTATAACTTTTTTATTTTTCCACCTACGGACCTGGGTGAGGGCTCATTTTTTGCGGGCTGAAGTGTACTTTTTAATTAATACCATTATGGGATATGGGCGACTTTCTGATCTCTTTTAGCTATTTTTTTTTGGGTAGGCGATGCGACCAAAAAACGTAGTTTTGGCGTTGGGGATTATTTTCCGTTTACGCCTTTAACCGTGCGGGATAACTAATGTTATATTTTAATAGATCGGACTTTTAGGAACGCGGCGATACCAAATATGTTTATTTTTTTTATTTTTTATTTATTTTTATTTGGGAAATGGGGAAAGGGGGGTGATTTGAACTTTTAATATTTTTTTATTTTTTTTTTATTTTTAAACTTTTTTTTTTTTTTACTACAAGGCCCCCTAGTGTACTTGACCACTAGGGGGCGCGATCGCCTGTACTAGGTTCAGCCATAGAGCTCTATGGCTGAACGTAGTGATTTTATGCACTTCCTATTACATCCTGCCTCAGGCAGGATATGATAGGTATGCAGACACGGCCAGCACAGGGGTCTACATTAGACCCCTGGCTACCATGGCAACCGATCGGCACCCTCCGATCTCGCTGCGGGGGGCCCCGATCGGCGCCGGAGGGGGGCGCCCCCCCTCCGATCAGCTATTTAAGCACTGCGGTCGCTTTGCCCGCGGTGCTTAAAGGGTAAAACGGCCACGATCGGCGAACTCGCCGCTCGTGGCCGTGAGAGCAGGGACCTGGCTGTAATATACAGCCATTACCTGCTCTCTTTCAAGCCAGCTCACTCCGTGAGCTGGCTTGATTCCCCCTCAACCGACATATGACGTAAATGTACGTCATATGTCGGGAAGGGGTTAATGTAATTTCATGACTGTTTATGTTCTTTGAGGGCAGATTTCTCTGGAACCAAACAGCCCAGTTTCACAGGACCAAAACCATTCAAAGCCAACTCAAAAGTTCTTCAATATGATACTGGTCTCATGTAAATGGGTCAGTTGGTTTCAAAGATATAGCTGGTTGGTTAAAGGGGGGTAGGGAGAGGGGAGTGGTTGTCTCTCCCTCTCACACCAGAAAATGCAGGGACTAGGCTGGTGTATAAGGGGTCAGCCTGGGAATGTCCCAGTCTGCATGGGTGTTTGGAATGCACGGATTGGGACCTATTTGTTGAGGAGGCAATCCGTGGTTCCAGCATTGATGTAGACTCATTGGCTTCCATGGTGTTGATGTACATCAAATTTTGTATAGAGGGTGTTACTAAGGAAAAGAGAATACATTTATTTCCTAATGAGAAGCCATGGATGAACAGTGAGGTTCGTTCCCTGTTAAGATCAAGAGCTAGGGCATTTAAATGTAAAGATACAGCAGCATACATAGTTGCCCTTTCTAATTTAAGGAGGGGCATCCGGGCAGCAAAAAAGGCCTATTTGGCAAAAATAAAGAAGGCCACTTTAAAGAATCTGGGGATGCTAGAGCAATGTGGCAGGGGATTAAACATATTACAAATTGCAGCGGTTCTAGTTCTGGTGCTTGTAGATCCAATGGGCCTTCTGCGAACGAGTTTAATCAATTTTATGCCAGGTTTGAGGAGGAGAATTTGATCCCTGCAGTTAAAAATCTTGAGCGGTCAGATTTCCCATTGGAATTAACAGAATCGGAAGTCAGGTTGTGCCTAAGGCAAACTAATGTTAGGAAAGCCCCTGACCCAGACGGTATCCCAGGTAGGGTCTTACATGCCTGTGCTGATCAATTAGCAGGAATTTTTACAAAGATCAATAATTTATCATTAGTGTATTGTGTTGTTCCACAATGTTTTAAGGTCACTACAATTATTCCTGTCCCTAAATCGGCGGGAGTATCTTGTTTGAACGACTTCCGCCCGATTGCCCTCACTTCATTGGTGATGAAGTGTTTTGAGAGAGTGGTCTTGCATCACCTAAAGCAGGGGTGTCAAACACAAGGCCCGCGGGCCAAATCCGGCCCGCCAGACCTCTTCATGTGGCCCGCGCAGCCGCCGCCAGCCTTCACCTTTTATTCTCGATTTTTTTTTTTTTTTAAACAAGAAAGCCGCCTCTTCAGCGCATGCGCGGCAGCCTACAAGCCAGAGAACGTCTGCCCTCTGGCACAGTGCCGCCGATCGTCAACCCCTCCTCCGCTCCCACCTGCTGTATAGGAGCCAGAGAGAGGAAAGAGCAGGTCCGTCATGGTGAATGGTGCTGCTGTGTGCTCCAGGTCACTTACTGCTGAGTGTGCACTGCACAGTGACCGGGAGCACGCTGCCCCCCACTCCTGGATAGATAGTGCGAGGAGCGCTACTCACAGGAGGGAGGGGGAAATGCGCCTGTGTGAGAGCGCAGCTGTGTCCTTGGTGGTGGAGCAGCTCAGACTGGGGTGGACGCATCAGAGCGGGTAAGTGTCAAACTCTCTGCCTATGTGTGTGTGTGTGTGCACTGGCACATTGCAGCCCATCAATAATTGCTGTGTCCCATGATAATAAGCAGGACATATGCCCTAAGACTGAGTGCTGCCCCCCTGTGCAGGCAGCGTGTGCCCTAATGCACTGCAGTTCACAGCAATAGCAGGAGGGAAATGCTACTGACAATAGTATACAATAATTGAATGCAGAGACAATAATTTATGATAATAAAGAGTGGACACATAGTCCTACAGATACAACCGGCCCTTTGAGGGTGACCAAACTGCTGATGCGGCCCCCAATGAATTTGAGTTTGACACCCCTGACCTAAAGGATGTAATCCCGGTGGAATTTGACCGTTATCAATTTGCGTATAGGTCAAATCGATCCACAGAGGATGCTGCTCTTACTGTCCTTCATAAGATTCTCTGTCATTTGGAAACTAAGGACTCCTATGTTAGATTATTATTTGTGGACTATAGCTCCGTTTTTAATACCGTTATGCCTGCGGTGTTGATAACGAAGCTCCGGGAGATAGGTTACAATCCTCCCATATGTGACTGGCTGTTGGACTTTCTGACGAATCGTCCTCAGTCAGTTAGGGTGGGTTCCACTTCTTCGTCAGAACTTGTCCTAAACATAGGTGTCCCTCAGGGGTGTGTTCTGAGTCCTTTTTGTACTCTTTGTACACCTCTGATTGTTTCTCAGATTCAGAGTCCAACCTCAGTGTCAAATTTGCCGACGACACTACAGTGGTGGGCTTGATCAGTGGGGGAAAGGTAGACAGTTATAGGCTAGAGGTGCAGAAATTAATTGAATGGGGTGAGGTTAATAACCTTCTCCTAAATGGTAAAAAGACCAAGGAGGTGGTTATTGACTTTAGAAGATCAAGAAGGTCGACTATTAATCCGTTAATTTTAAATGGTGAAGAGGTGGAGAGGGTTACAAATACAAAATTCTTAGGCATTACGTTCTCGGAAGATCTGTTCTGGTCCACACATACCGCAATGGCAGTTGGAAAGGCTCAGCAACGCCTTTTTTTTCTGCGAAGTTTACGGCAGCCGGCCTATCTAGGCCTATGCTTATGAACTTTTACTTCTGCGTAATCGAGAGTTTGTTGACTTATGCCATTGCGGTATGGTATGGGAATTCAAAGTGCTCTGATCGTAGATCCCTAGATAGAATAGTTAGGGCTGCTGAAAAGGTCATTGGCCAACCTTTGCCTAGGATGGCAGACATTTTTTTAAGAAGAGGGAAAGCGAAGGCTAAAAAAATCAATTTAGACCCTAGTCATCCCTGCTATTCTCTTTTCTCCCTGTTGCCCTCTGGGAAGCGTTACAGGTGCTTGAGTTGCCGCACTAGCAGGTTGCGGAACAGTTTTTTCCCATCTGTTATTTTGTGTTTGAATTGTGATATATGAATGTTGAATATGAGTATTTCCTTCTTCTCTTCTTTTCTTCCTTGTGAATTTCACTGTACATTTTTTAATGTTGTAGTGACAATAAATTATTATTCTATTCTATTCTATTCTATGATCACCGAACATTCCTAACCCAGCCAATCAACAGCCTTTTAAGCATGACCCAATTCATCTTTGTCCCAGGTCTCCTTCTTGCATTGCATCTGATACAGATTGGTCTGAGGAATAACCCTGGTCGTGAACCAGGTAGCAAACCCGGGATGCATGAACAAAGTCGACCATTTCCCACAGAGCTAGGACCCAGGTCATGCTGGTTTACTACGTCAATAATCCAGGTTCTCGGCTCTGTTTGAAATGTGCATTGTAGATGTATCTCTTTGGTGGGGTCAGGCAGTCTATAGTTTCTCTTACTCTTACTTGCCTACCCTCCCAAAAACTGGGTCCGCCTCCTGGCCCCCACAGAAAGGGGGGCCTGTCCCCTACAGTGGCCCCAGCCTCCCACAACAACATTTCTGCTCATTCTGACAGAGCCTTTTACCAGTGAACATCTCCAGAAAGTGGGAATTGCATCCTGAATAATCCTGACTCTGCACAGAATTTTTCTATATTTTAACAAAGTATAGACAGCATACTCTACTAGAAATACCTTATGGGCTTTGAGAAACCATTTATCAGGCTCACCTAAATGTATGAAGCTGTCAGCAGACTTTTTAACTGTTTAAAGGTATGACCGTATATGAGAATTAAGAGGCCCTTACAAGGACTCTCGAACGAAAAAAGTCTGAAAGACAGTGTATCTCAGAATTCTATACAAGGACCTATTAAATCACTCTATTGTGGATATACTCCGCGTGTCAAAGCTGGTGGAAGTAACTTTTGTGTTATCTGCTAAGTGCTAACCCCTGATGAAGTCCTGTGTAGGGACGAAACGCTTTGGGAATACTTGTTTGGTATTTTGAAGTATCTGAACCTTATAACGGTCTGGAACAGCCACTAACATTGTGTAGAGAAAGAGACATTTAATAAACGTTTGAAATTTATGGACTTTACTTTGCTTGTTATATAACTATTACAAGGCTTCACTTACCTGTATCTAATTACAAAGGTCACTTTAGAGGGCGCCATCTTACAATTGCTATCTATGTATGTATATATATATATATATAACAATTAAGGAAAAAATATATCTATTTCTTTGCTGACATCAAATAGTTCTACTATAGGTAAAGATTTTCTATAGACCAATATTATCGATCCACACCAATTTGGGCTTACACCAGGCCTGCTCTATGGTACTTTCCCTGTCTCCTTCTCTCTGTACATCTTTACTTGTCTTACTTGTCTGTGAGTGCACAATGATGCTCATAAAGTTTGGTTCTGCAATATAATGATCAGAACTTACATAAAGAATGTCAGGGTTGTCTTTGTTTTTGTGAGCACATGAAGCTTGTTCTTAATCATTTGTGGCTGTTTCTGATCTTTTCTGTTTTTCAGAGGCTGTTTCCATCCCAGACACAATGCTGTCACGGGCTTATACTGTATGTGCAAATCTTGTAAAAGGCCACAGTAATTGAACATGGCCTTTTAGCTGCTTTGCTGTCAGAAGTCTGTTTTAATTACAAGATGTGCTTGGAGGATTTCAAAAGTACAGGAACTGAATTACTTCCCTTCCCTTTATTCAGCTGAAATAGCTCTTATGTTGTAAATTATCAGCTGAATGCAGTTATGTTTAAAGAAATTAATTGCAATCTCCCTATGAGGCTTACAATCGCAGGAGAAGGTATTTCTGATATAAATCAGAAGGTGACACTTTTTTTTTTCCTTTTTAAAATTACCATCAATATTATGGGGTATTTCATTATCTCATTTTCTGAACACTTTACTGACCTGCCATCTTGTGGACATATTGAATAATTATAAAATGCAGCCTTTATTAATGAAGCGAATGGAACCAACGAAAATAAGCATGGCATCATTATCGTTTAAATATTGGATTCATTTATATTTCTTTAGTGCAATAATTGTAAAATTAGGGATTATAATGAACAGTATAGGAAACTGTAAAAATGATCAAGCACAAGAATAATAGGCAGGCGGCTCTCAGTAAACAAAACGGTTACAGGATAACTGTAATAGACATCATACTATATTATTGGTAGGTGGGTGATGTCACATGACGTCAACTCCCGCCACCTCTTTGGCGGACAGCGAAAAAATCTGTACTGACTGGTGGCAGGGCGGGGGAAGTTCGGACGTTCTCTAAGCAGTGAACGACCGCTGCTTAGCGAGTGGTGCAGAATAACCATAGTTGCCTACCCTCCTGCCTTCTGCAGGAGACTCCCTGAGATAACAGCAATCTCCCTCTCTCCCTCATTAGTTTACTAATCTACCTCATTTCACCTACCCCACATTACAATGTTTCACCTACCCCACATTTTAGGGGGAAAAAGGAACAAGAGATAGATACATTTACATTGAATCATCAGAACCATTTCCCAGCAGTATAGTTGCTCTTACTAACTGCTTTGGGGCTCATCTACATTTGGATATAAGTCATTTTAGAAGATTCCTCTCAGATGTAGCAGTACACACCCATGCTCTAGGTGCCACGTTCACAATCTCGCCATATATGGAACTAGTCACACCCTTTGGGAGGCGCATGACACGCCCCATTTTATAATCTCCCTAAAACTAGTTTTCAAAAGTAGGCAAGTATGAGAATAACCCGCTAAGTCTGTTGTTTTCACTTTATTACTATATATTAGTAGAATACTGTATACATGAGTTTATTGATTAGACAAAGTTCAGACATGGTTTTACTGTTTTGATAAACAAAGATTGCTGACTGAATATTACAGTATGTTGCAACAATTATACTCATAAATAAAAAGAGGTGCAGAAAGGCCCTTTCAGAGGTTCATAGAGAACTCAGGAAGCCCAAATTAAGAGGTAGCAGTTTCTCAAAAAAATAAAAATAAACCCCATTGAAATGCATTTAAATGGTATTTTAAACAAAAATAGCAAATTATTATCTAATCTCTTAAAAGGTGAAAGGTCTAACTCCGCTATCCTAATTCTGGCATATTGCACACTTCAGTTCCCGGAATACTAAATGTATTACACAGCTTTTATACTTATCTTTATTCCCAAGAACCCACTAATTTAACCCAAAAACAACATTTTAGGCTACACGTAAATATCCTCAACAATTGGAAGAACACACCTATCCCCTAATGGCTCCAATTTTGGATGCTTAGGTCCAAAATTGACGACAGCCGTGATCCTGGCCCATTTGTGATCGACTGCAGAATGACACGTGGGATTCAATGTCCCACCTGCCGCTTGGCGCAAAGGTGCATGGTCACGAAAACGGCCATGGATTGACGATCTGCGGCCAGTATCGCGACAATCCACTGCCATTATCGGCAGAACGGGCCCGACAGCTTCTAAAGTCAAACCCGTTCTGCCGTGATCCAGCTTCAATGCTGTCGCTATAGACAGCATTGAATAGGGATCCGCCGCTATTTCCCACATCGGAAATAGCGGCGGCACATTACATACCCTCCTAAAAGTGCTTGTTTATTTTGTTTATTTATATGCAGAAAAGGCTTTTGATCCTTGTGGTCTTGGATCACTTATATGAAACTCTATGTAGATTTGGCTTCCTTGTAAAATGTATACACCTTATATGTACCCTTTATACTAAATCCTCATCTACTTTAATTGCTAATAACTATCTTTCTCACCCGATAATGATTCAAAGAGGAACCAGACAGGTTCCTCTTTGAATCATTATGCTCTGGTTTTAGAACCACTGGCCATAGCCCATCGTGCTCATACCCACTTTCACAGTGGCGTAACTAATAATTTGGCACCCCCCTGCCGAAAATGTTGGCAGCGCCCCTCCCCCTCCCATAGGGTAACCAAATCAAAATTAGCATATCCACTATAAATGCTTCCCTTCTTTATAACTAAATCAGCATCTGAGAAATGTATGACACTTTTTCAATGTTTTGTATGGTGTAATAAAAAATCCCGTATAGCAATTTCCTACTTATGTAATTTTTACCTTTTCCTGTGCTGCCGCATTTCGATATATATCAGATCGGTGCTTGGGTCATTCTCACTTTACTAACAAACTTCTTGAAGAAGCCCTATTCGCTCCTTATGCACCCGTAGCCTTATTTCATTTAAAACATTCCCAACTGCCAGAGGGACTTCCTGGAAATTTGTTCTTTACAGTGTATACGGCATGGTCTGACATTCATAAACAATTTGGCTCAAATCCAGGTGTAACCAAGTTCATCCCATTGTGGGGTAACCCCGACTTTCGCCCATCTCTATCCATTTCATTTTACCTCCAATGGAAACAGATAGAGTTAGCATCCATAAGTCAAGTTTTTGATCCAGATTATAATCTTTCCAACAATTCAAAGATATTTTTACCATTCCTAACTCACTTTTCTTTGTTTATCTCCAAGTTAGACATTATATTAATAGCAAGGTCAAACCTGTGTAAATGATGAAGAACAAGAGCAATGGATGTTGGAGTCCCAGTTATACCTCCCCAGGAGGCCCGGGTGCTTTGCATCCTTCCCCCTCGTAGTGCCTCTAGATATGCTACAGTTAATAAAGTCCATTTTATTAACATTTCATAGTTTAGAAATTGCTCAATTAAAAGACAATTCTATGGTCTTAATGTTCTCAATTACATACTGTAGCAAAATATTTGAAAATGTAAATGAGTAATGCTAATGTTATTGTTATCCACATATAACTACATTGTTATGTACTTCAAGCTATCAAAGAGTAAAGTAATAATAACAGTGTGATATTCCTCCAAAAAAGCAATTGGAAAGCATCAAATCCTTTGAAATAACTAGAAGACCCTGGGCAGGAGTAGTTTCCTACAGGGATTACTCACAGCCTAGAACTCAAGTAACTGCTGTGAGACATTCCCATATTTAATACTGGAAAATAGATCCGACATGCTTTAGTTATACATTATTCATCAACATATTTACAGTACAGTGAATGCAGGTTGTGTGCTTCACACAGGTGGGCCCCTCACTGTACACCCTGCACCCAGAGTATATTTACCTTGTGTTTCCAAGTAGGTCCTTCCTCCTCAGCAGTGGCATCTTTCCAATTATATTTTTGGTAATTGCTTAAGGGTGCAGTAGCATCAATACCAGGTTTCACTCTCAAACAGGAAACAACAAATTGCTGACTCCCGCTGACTGACAGGAGCCATGTGCTGCACTGTAACATTAAACGCAGCACTTGGCTCCTGTTACAGTGTTGGAGCCAGCCCTGCAGCCAAAGCAGACTCCAGGGGAAGCCCGCATCTCCTGGCCCACTAGAGTGACAACTGGGGTAAGGGTCACATGGCTACGCCCCATACCTATGAATATACGCCCCTTTTAGCCCCCCCGCACTGGATGTTACAATAGGTAACTGAATTGGTGCTAAACCAGTTGGAACTTTGCCCTTCTGAAGATAAATCTGTTTCTTTACAAATATTCTCATTAAATTAGTGTTGCTCTACAGTGTGCATGGTATTATCAAAAGTTTGTATTTTTATTCATCCATTATTATTCCTTTCAAAACGCACCTTAGACTCAGGTTATTGGCGGATTGGTGACGCATGGACCTGGGTCGGAGAGAGCTCGGACCCAGGATACAAGCCCGGGTACCACTCGGCTTTTGTGATGTGAAAGGGGGATTAGTTACAACAATTTTTTGCATTTGTGATGCCCTTTACGGACTTTAATAAGCTAGCAAGGGAAAGAAACAGACACTGCATATTTTACACTGGATCTAGAGCCTCACACTTCATAGTTTTGGAGGATTCCGCTACTTGTTTGCACAATGATAATCACATTTCTGTGACACAAATCTGAATCTTTGCAATAAGGAATTAAGAAATCAATTACACTACACAACTCTAATTGGGTAATTACATGGTAGATTTCATACATGTTTACACCAGCATTTAAAACAATATACAAATAATCAGAATCATATTGAACAATGCTCTATGCAACTAGATTTAATTACATTGTGAAAGAAGAAAAAACATTCAGTAGCAAATTGCAGCAGAATAATGGAACTGAATGGACGCCAAATGACTGGCAGAAAACTAATGCTGTACTAAATGGTTTTTTAGAGAAATGCACCATGGATATTGAAGTTTGTAAAATTAAATAAATGTGATTTATTTGATTACCAATATGATTTAGTGTACAGCTAGGAGAGAGTGAGACACACAATACTTGGAGTGTTTTTTTTTTTCTATTACATGACCAAATATAAAGATCATTCATCAACTACTGCAGGGGTGGCCAACCAATCAGAGGCAAAGAGCCCCAAAATATATTCTGGTTAGACAAAGAGCCGATACCATGAAAAAATGGGCGTGACATAGCTCCCAAAAGGCCACGCCCCATTTAAGCTTGCACAAAACCACGTCTTATTTTTGTGTTCACGCCTTTGGAATGACATTTGTGGGAAAATGACCTTGTGTGGCATTAGGTTTAGTAGTGATTACTTTTATTTTTTTTATTTAATAAGTTTAAATCCCTTGCCAACAGAAAAAAAATAAGTCCCAATAATTTTTCGACGTGCGTGCATTTGAGACAATCGGACATCCCAATCTTGGCGAACAGTGCGCCGAGAGGGAAAGATATGGCTCCATATCTGTAACTATCAATCTATCTACATATATAATAGAGGTGTGGAGAGCCCCGAGGGTATTCTATTCTGAACACAGACCGACACTGCAGGATTTATTTATTAACTTTTTTTCACTTGACGTTTTGAGGTCTTAACCCCCGTTTTCACAGGGTCACTGCTTTTGAAAACAGGGTTAAGACTTCGAAACATCATGGAAATAAAAGTTAATAAATAAATAATGTAGTGCCAGACTGTGTTCAGACTACCCTCTGGGCTCTCCACACCGCTATGATATCTTCAGATGGAACAAAGCACGCAGGTATAGGAACCTAACAACAGAGTGCCACTCCGTTCCCACGTGTGTGTATATATATATATATATACATATATTTATATATAAATATATGTATATAGATAGATATATGGATATCTATATATATATATATATACTTATCTATCTATCTATCTATCTATCTAAGTACAAGAAGCCAAGGTATGTGCAAGTTGAAACAGAGCATAGTTAAATAAGTTGGACACCAGGTCACTGCATATGCGACCACGTCCTGGCGGCGCTGCAATGCGCCGAGCCACACAAACCTTGAAAAAAAGAGCCGCATGCATCTCGTGAGCCACAGAAGGACCACCCCTGATCTACTGAGTTTGCAGATAGTGAACAACCATGTGCACATCAGCAGTGTTGAAAAGTCAGAAGGGAATGTATGGCCAACAGAGACACCATCAGGGGGGTACCAGGGGTACAATTGTCCCGGGCCCTGCCGCTGGAAAGAGAGATGAGGGCCCGGTCTGCTCTACCAAACACCATTTGGTATTGAGTAATCTTCAGAGGGCTGCCTGCTGCTCACCACACACTGAAGCCTTTACTTGTCAGCAGCGGGTCACCAGTCAACAAGGATTTAACCCCCCCTTCCCATGGCAATGAGCTTGAAACCACTGGCAAGGAGCATTTAACCCCTGGCAATGAGCATGAAACCATTGGCAACGAGCATGCACCCCCCAGGAAACAAGATGTAACCCCTGTCAGTGGGCATGTAACCCCTGGCATCAAGCAGGAAATCCCTGGCAACAAGAGTGTAACTCCTGGCAACCAGAATTTATGTGAGGGGCAGTTATGTGGCATAATATGTAACGGGCATTACGGTGTGTGGCATAATATGTAATGGGCATTACGGTGTGTGGCATAATATGTAATGGACATTACGGTGTGGGGCGTAATATGTAATGGGC
Source organism: Crinia signifera (assembly GCF_055691185.1). NCBI lineage: Eukaryota > Metazoa > Chordata > Amphibia > Anura > Myobatrachidae > Crinia > Crinia signifera. The sequence goes on from NC_139217.1 coordinate 127,919,089, forward strand.
ATTACAGTGTGGGGTGTAATATATAATGGGCATTACGATGTGTGGCTTACTATGTAATCTGCATTACGGTGTGCTGCACAATATTTAATGGGCATTACAGTGAGCTGCATAATATGTAATTGGCATTGCGGTGTGTGACAATGTGTAATATTTTTTTTTTTTTTCATTTAGGGTTTTTATCCAAATGAAATTGATTGCGCCATAAGTGAGGTGCCAACTAGAGGGATATCTGACTAACATATTTTGTGTAATAATAGGTGGTGTTAGGGGGCCTTTCTATTTGTCAGTCCCAGTCACCACAATTTCTGATGGCAGCCCTGAAGGCCATTTACCAGGGCCGGATTAAGTTCTGTGGGAGCCCTGGACAACAAACTTGTGGGGGCCCCTAGGAGCCCATCATTTAGAGACTGGACAGCTGCTGACCTGCCTATATGAGGCATCATTATATACAGGAGTATACATTATATACAGGAACCTCATCTAACACCTGCTGTGGTAAACACTGAGGAGGAAATACAGTAGCTCTACATGGCACAGCACAGGTGACACTGCAGTGTCAAGAGCCCCACTGCCATGAAGTCACCACAAGATGACAGTGTACAAGCGGAGAACGTGCGGAGTGGGCAGATAGATAGGTGGCACTGGACCCACTATATTGTCTGAAAATTTAGTGTGAGCCCTCCCCCATTTCTTACCTGGTTGTTGTGCAGAGCGTGCGTCCAGGGAAAGTTTTCCAGCCAAGAGTTGACTATAGAGGTGAGAGGGGACTATAACCCAGGCATCCAGAGGTGTGGCTGATGCACTCAGCCCTGAGCCATGCCGCACACTCCTCTTCCTATCAGCCCTGACTCTCTTCCACTACTGGAGTAACTGACATGTGGCGGCTGCAGGGGGGGGGGGGCATGAAACAGTAATCTGTAATTTATATATAATCCTTGAAATGCCTAATTGCTATACTGTGCAAGACAGAGGAGATTGACAAAGCAGTATGTGGGGGTCTCTAATTTGTGGGGACCCTGTGACAGCCACTTCTATCACCCCTCCTTTAATCTGGCACTTCCAATCACAGTTACATTAGAAAGGAAGAATACCAGGAGGTAAATGTATTCTCTACTATGCATTGCACTGATCAGTAACTTTGACAAAGTGAATCTAATTTGCTTTATAGATGGTGTGTGGCATAATGTGTAATAGGCAGTATAGTGTGTGTGGTATAATGTGTCTACTCCTCTGGTGTTTGATCACGCCCCATCATGATGTGATCGTACCCATTTTTGGGGCCTGCTATCAGTACCACTAAGAAAAAAATTCTGCTTGCGCCACTGACTGTGGGACACTGTGGGCCTAATTCAGACCTGAGCGCAGGGCACATTTTGTGTGCAAATGGACAAAACCATGATGCACTACAGGTGGGGCAAATGGAATATGTGCAAAGAGAGTTCGATTTGGGTGAGTTATTTTGTTTCGGGGGAAATTTACTAAGATAGAAGTTCTATTTCACATAAGATGTTGCTATGGGCAACCATTCAGAATCTATTTTTATTTAACAGCTTCTAGAAAACAATACTGTAGATAGTGGGCAAGTTGTACTAAGCCTTGAAAAGTGATAAACTTGAGAGTGATAAACCAATCAGCTCCTACCTGCAATTAGGTGCTGATTGGCTGGTTAATTATCACTGTCCATTTTATCACTTTTCAAGCTTAGTAAATCTGGCCCTCTATCTGATTGGTTGCCTATAGCAACATCCCATTTGAAAAATAACTCCCATCTTAGTAGATTTTCCCCCATAGTAGGGCAAAATTGCATTGGTATTTTTGCATTGATGTCCAACTTCTAGGATGCTGAAGCTTTCCCATTGGGACTTTATATATGTATAGGCAGCCCTTTATTTACTAGTCAGTTAGCACTAGTGCTGTGTGCTTATAGTCTAATGACAGGACAGCATTTTTGTAATTTAAATTTTCTTTTATTGTATTTATGGCTCTTTTCTTGGTTTACTTTTGCAGCTCTTTTCAATGTAAGTAGCTGCAATGGTGCCATACAAAATGCAGGACACACACTCCACATTTTACATACAATAGAAATGTACTATTTCTAGAGGAACTCACATGTTGACGATATAAAACATACTGACCAATCCCATTCAGAAAACTCCAAGGAATAAAGGAAATACAGTGTAGATAAAACAAAATGCCTATGCTTAAACACGTGCCCTTAGGTTAGTCCATTAATCCAAGGACAAAATTCCTTTGGAGCCTGTACACCAAAATCACTCATAAAGATGACAGATTTATTCAGTCACACGAAAAAATGAATCAATTAAATAGGCCTTCATGCAATTGGATCCAAATACACCGCCGACAGCGAGACATTTTGTGGAAATTAATCACAAAACTGTCTTTCGTTTTTTTTCTCTGTTGAACAAGTCCCTCCATTACACGAGCAGGTGATCGCATCGGGTTATTATCAGCAGAAGAGACATGCTGGATTTATCATTTGGAAACTATGGCACCTCTGGGTCTCAATGAAAAATTAAGCTTTACAAGTTTCATTTTAAATTTATAGAAGTTTTCTTGATACCTTTATTGTTTGTCTTTTTACCGGCCATATTGGTTGTGTGAGATAATAAATACTGTAATGCGTGACCATGTTGCTTTTTAAATGAACAATTCCTAAAAATTAGGTGAGGGTATGGAAAATGTAAAGGGATTTAGGGCCTGATGTATCAAACTTCAAAAATGATAAAATGGAGAGTGGTAAAAACCAGCCAATAAGCTCCTACCTCTCATGCTAAAGCCTGGATTTGAAAATGATAGGAAAGAGCTGATTGGCTGGTTGTTTATCACTCTCCATTTTATCACGTATGTAGCTTGATACATCTGGCCCTTAGTGTTCACTCTAGAGTGAACTGCTGTGCACACTTTAGTCGCGCGTGCCAGAAAGTCAGAGGTGTCACTCAAAGGGTCGTGTGCTTAGGACTCACCTTCTTTTCATCAGTGTATGACACTAGTACCAGGAGGAGAGGGGAGGCAAAGTGGAAGTATTGAGAAGAAAAACTTGTGAAAGAGGGGATAAAGTGGATGACATATGAGCAATCACTAAGTGTGCCTAATGGTACCACACGCAACGATGATCGGTAGGTAAAGAAACACAGAGGCCCCTACAGAAAAGAAAAGTATGCAGGTGATATACAGCAGTGTGTAATTTGCAGTGTGATGAACCATTTAATATACCAGTAATGTATCCATGGTGTTACGGTAGCCCATTTATCCTCTAGTCTAGTGCTAACTACGGCTTCACCTATCGCAGCTGCCTTTCCCAGGTGGATTAGGTCCACCCGGCACTCAGATGCCCCCAGGTCTTATGATGGAAAAGGAAACTATCGGAGGCTAGGGCAAGGAAAGGTACTGGATTAGACTGTGCCCCCTCCGCTGCAGCCTTTGACATAATTTGCTGAATGACAACCCCCTTACACGAAATGACACGTGATACAGTGACAAAATTTAAAAAACAATGACATCATATGGGCACAGGGCCCCCTGTGGAGAGACAGACAATTACTTCTTCTGTTCCCACTACTATATGCCACAGCCTTGCCACTCACAATGCTGCAGTGTTTTCAGTGTCGCACATCCAGTAATACCAACTGGCGCTGGAAATGGTGTCACATATAACCAGGGCCGGCAACAGAAATCTTGGGGCCCTGTACACTGATATTGCTGGGGTCCCCCATCCCCCCACCTAATCCCAAACTCACACAACCCTCTTCTGCATGAGCTTCACCTAACCTTTCCAGATCCTGCTTTCAGGTAGGGACTTCTCTCGTTCTCCATCCTGCTGGCCTTTCTCCTGTTTCCTGCTAGCTCCGGACTGCTGCTGGCCTACTGCCTGCATTGACTTGTCACTTACACAAAGAACGCATAGCACTGTGAGCAGGCAGGGTAGGCCGTTTACAGGGCGCGGAACAGATGACCCGCACAAGTGCATTAAAAGTAGAGGAGCTGGAGACTGAGGCCACAGCACCAGTGATGGGTACGGATGTGCTCGTTTTGGAATTATTAACCTTAGACTATTACAAAATGGTTTTGCAAGTTTCACCCCTCTCTCACAGAGAGTTTGCTTTCACACAACATTTGAAGAAATTGTGTTTTTTTCCTGCGCAGTAAACATGCTTAGTTCAAAAGTAGAGTGATATTTTTATTTAAAATCTTCAGTTATAGGGCGGGATGTTGTAACATCCGCAGCCCTCTATCGCCAGGCTTCGCATTTTTAATAACGGCATATGCTGTAACATATGCTGTTAATAACGCAAGGGACAGCTCTTGCGATATATCTATTATCTTCTAGAAGGAGCTAAATAAATAAGCAGTAGAATGTGATTGGTTGCTATCTGCAACATCACATCTTCAGTAGAACTTCCATCTTAGTAAATATAATCGCTAGTTTCCAATCTAAACATAGGACAAATAGACAACAAACCTTATCATCTGCTTCTTATTTCCAAAAATATTCTCTTTATTCTAACTGTATAGAAGCTTTTAATATTCACTAACCCTTTGAGTGCCAACATTTGTCAGATACATTCAAATAAAAAAATGTTGTGCAAAAAAGATTATATTTCCTATATAAGGTAACATTACAGGTCATTATGATGAATACAAATGTTTGCTTGCCAGTTTTCACACCTATTGTATTTTGGCAAATTCACTTGGCACTCAAAGGGTTAATGCAGCATATGTTACTTATGTATAAGTTTCATGCTGTACAACAATAATTATTCATTCTTATTAACATTGCCTCCGGTTATAGTAGTGAATAACTAAACTGTTCAATTGCAATGTACATGTTTCCCTTTTGGGGTTATGCCAAAACCAGTCCTTCCTGTAGATCAAGAGATAATTATCTTTACTGACCCTGCATCTAAGGAACTCAGTAAAAAGGTCTGAGAACAGTATGTAAGGCAAGTCCTCTCTACACAGTGGGTGCAGAAAGTAGCATTTGTTATAGGATGTGCACATCTGTCACAGCTATAGTTAAACAAAAAAAACAGGAAGGCAGGGAAATTGACACACAGCAGCTTGCAGCTTATGATAAGCTTTTAATGATAGCAGTATGAGAAATATAATGTTAAGAGTGAGCGAGTTGGAAGAAATCTATACAAGCAGCGAACACCAAGAGAATGAAAGGATAAAAGAAATGACTTTAAAGAACTAATGAGGAATATATTTCTGATTATTGATTGATGGATGACTGGAACCCAGAACATATAACAATAGTTGACATGGAGCCAATGATGACACAGGGGTAAAAATATATGAAAATTAAAAAGTGCATAAGCAAAGATCCAGACTTGTCACACTTAAACATGGCCACAAAAATATCATAACTTGACCATGATAATTGGGCTCATAAACAAACTAATTAGAAGGTCATACCGTATATGTAGAAGTAGCGGAAAAACCAGAGATCGCTACGCTAATAATGATTTCCTTCAGTGGACTCATTCGTGAACCGGCAACCCTGTTATACTTAATTTTACTTATGAAAAAAGTCTTAACATTTCAAAATGACCTTCGCACATACCATAAACTATACACACATCCCCTTTTATCCACCAAGACCTTAAATCCCAAATGTATTCCTACCCCCACCCCGTTCCACACATGCACACTTAGTCTACCCTGTACGCTAATCAGATCTCACGTATGTACTACTCAAACTGGCCAATCAGATCTCCTGGCATGTCCCTACATACTACTCAGACTACTCTACCGGCCACTCAGATCTCCTGGAATGTCCCCACATACTACTCAGACTACTCCACCGGCCACTCAGATCTCCTGGCATGCCCCCACAAATGCCAGGGCCGATTCAGAGGCCCAGTCTGTCCCTGGTTAGGTCTTATGATATTCTCTCACTGTCCTGTGGTTATTCCTGTTCCATTATTCAAAACTAAATATACTGTACCGTACAATGTTTCTCTTTACACAATTATTGAGCTCGCCAATAAAGAACAGTCGCTTTATTGTACTCAAAATGCGGAGGTCTGGCAATGAATTCCAAGCAGAATACAAGACTTATTCTTGGCTACTTTCAGACAATATATTTGACATATAGATAGCTGTAATCCTTCGCTATGGAGCAGACATTTCCCTGTTCCTCTGTGAGTAAACCGGTGAGATGTCTGCCAGACGGCCTTGGCAGTGCATACACTGCCCGATGCAGCCGACTTTCCGTCAGAAAATATCGTATTGGATGACCATGCTGGATGACCTGGCATGCCCGACTGATCATTATCTTCAGAACTTCCACACACACTCATTGCACAAATTTCTGGTTGATCCACCAATACTTCTAAAGGTGGATACTACTGTGCTACTGCGCCCATGTCCGAATCAGGCCCAATACTTTTATCGTTAATACGTTTTGCTCTTTCCAGAAGGTAAGAACAAAAGATTAATTTCACCCATTCTTAACACTAGCATTAGTTTCTGAGAATCGCGGCATGGATCAAGGGACCCCAGCAAAGAAACCTTTAAAACAGATGTTTCATCTAGCAGTCATCTCCACCAACCTAAGCGTTAATCAGCAGAAACTCAGCGTACAGCTTTACCATTTGACTTCGAAAAACTGTGCAGTTGCTCCCTTAAGATGTAACCTGGCAGTATAAATAATGCTTCTTTTATATCCAGCAGGTGCTTGGTGCACCTGGTATAAAAGTCTTCATTTCCATTTGTGTCTTAATAACAGATTGCCTTCATCTAAAGGGAGTTTGCAGAATACAACTTTATTTCGTCTGCAGCTGAGACTTTCATTTAGCAGCTGGGTTTCTGCCCCTTGCTGGGGAGATTCATCATAAGGAGGAAGAGAAAAATAAAGGGAACACTTCAAAACATAATTATACTGGGTTATAATGTTCCAATAGAATAAAAGTGTAAACACTTTTTTAAACAACTGTGGAGGGTTGACTTAACGATCATAAATGGAGAACACAAATTGCATGAGGGCCATGTAATTAGTGAGTAGCTCAGCCAGACAAGCTCCTACTTCCCTTCTTTTTTATATTTTGTTCAGGCAATGGAAAGAAACACAGAAGGCTGATTAAGCCTGAAGTGACATAAACCACTAAGGGTTCTCACAGGGTACACTCTGCTGTTGGTCACATGACTATGTTGATGAGGATGGGCACAAGGCCTATCAGAACAGGGGGGAGGGTTTAAGCAGGGTAGGAAGGATCACGCTGTTAGAGTGATCTGCCCCTGTCCAAGAAGCTGCTGACCAGGCAAGACCTCCAGTGCAGCTTCTCCTCAGAGTCAGGTTTTTTCTCTAAAGTTACTAGCTGTTTAATCTTTCCTCTCCTCTTTTATCTCTTTATAGCATACTCTGTCCCCCTTCTGTTTCTATTTCCCTACCTTGCGCTGCTAGTATGCCCCGTCCCTCCAGGGTATCAAGGCTGCCTGCCCGCCTGGCCGAATCTGCGCTCGCGTGCAGGAGGCACGCTGTGTCCGGCTCCGACGTTCCTCCGGGTCCTGTGGAGGGCGCGGCGGGGACCGGCAATGGCTGGCGCACGTGGGCGTGATGAGCCGGCAGGGATGCGAGTGGATGACGTGGCCGGGCGGCCGGCCGCGTCACACGCGAGGGGAGGCCGCGGCCGTGGCGCCGCTGCCTCTCCGACAGCAGGGGGGTCGGGCAGGGGTAGCGCCCGTGGAGCCGTAGCGTACCCGGCCGGGGCACAGGTCGATGACGCGGCCGGGCATCCGACCGCGTCACGCACGAGGAGAGGCCGCGGCCGCAGCGCCGCTGCCTCTCCTGTTACAGGGGGGTCGGGCAGGGGTAGCGCCCGTGGTGCTGTTAGTCGCGGGCGCGGGCAGGACACCCGCAGCCCGCGTGGGTCTTCAATTCGACGGGTGGCGACCAGGTCAGGCACCCGCCAAGCGGGGCCTGATTCAGGCCTGGTCGCGCCTGCTGCCCCCAGCGCTCCCCCGCAACAGCATACAAGGGGCAGACCCAGTATAAGGTCTAGGGGCACTCCCAGCGTCCCCAGGCTAGCGAGTAGAGCAACGCAGCCTGGGGGGAGATGTAGCCAGCCCCCAGTCACAATTCCTGCACGTGCAGCCAGTGCTTTGAGTGCCCCCACTGCCACCCCCACCAGGGCAGGGAGAATGGCAGCTTTAGCCCCCTTGAGACTGGCTAGGAGGCGCTTATTGCAGGCGGCTAGGAGGATCCCCCAACAGCACACAGGGGGTGGGCTCTCAGTGGTACCCACTAGCGGGGCCCCAGCGGTAGCCCAGGCAACCCCGGGCCCCCGAACCCCTATGGAGGGAGAGGATGCGCGGCAGTTCCTGGCGCTACTGTCATCTTTCTTGGGGCAGGGTCAAAATGTGGCATCTTCCCCTGTGGCATCCCCACCTCCCCTGCCCGTGTTGCCCACCACGACGGCCCAAGCATCGATGGGAGCAGGTGTCACTCATGCTCCAGAAGCTTCCACATCCACGGCTGCAGCTGTCCGGCCAGCCTCCACGGATGCTCCTGCCCACGGTGGACCTTTGGAGTTGAGCCTCGTGCCTCGGGACGGCACTTCAGGTGGGTCAAAAAAGAAGAGCAAACGGCGCAGGCGTAGGGACTCCCGCACCTCCTCCTCATCCTCGGGGCGTTCGGGCTCAGAGACGTCCGAGGAAGAGGGAGGACGTAAATCACGGAGACGTCGGCGTCGTCATGGGCGACGTCGCCGCCATTCCAGCTCCAGTGGTAGCTCAGGGTCCCCCTTATACCCTAGAGGTCAGGTGGTGCAGTGCGAGAATACCGCTGTGCTTAGGGGCCTGAGACGCAGTGTGCAAGAGCGAATTAGAGACGGGAAATATGTGAATTTCTTTAAGATGACAGCGCAGGATGAAAAGGATTATCGCGCAGCAACGCGAAAAGGGGGGATTGGGGAGGAGGCCTTTTGCACCTATCACCGGTGGCAAGCGGGCCTCTTCATGTTTGCCGCCTGTTACCTGGAAACTAGGCCCCAGGAACACATGAATATGGTGCGTTACATGCACATGATTCATGCTATGTTCCTTACTGATGGGGACTCGACATGGCGATCCTATGACGAGAGTTTCAGAAGGAAACAGTCAGGCCTAGCAATCATGAACCTAGGCTGCAAAGATGTGGAGATTTGGATGGGCCCAAAACCTGCAGCTCCAACGACCGTGGCCCCCACCCCTCCTCCAAAGAAAGCCGCGACGCCCTTTCGCGCAGGAGGGGGGGCCGGGGGACCTTCCGCGGGTCGCTGCTACGGATATAACGGGGCGGGCTGTTCCCTGGGGGCGCGATGCAAATACAAGCACTGCTGCACTAAGTGTTGGGGCCCCCACACGGCTAAGGAATGCAAAAAGGGAAAGCAGGGAGGCCCACCAGCTGCGCAAACAGCAGGGGGACACCCTCACTAAGGCCCCTTCCCCAGTTAGGCTCGACCGCATGGCCAGTTGGCTGGCGGCATACCCCCAAGAGGAGGAGGCTTCCTTCTTGCGGTCGGGATTTGACGTGGGTTTCCTCCTTCCCATTGACGGGGAGGTGTCGACCTCGTCACCCCGAAATTTAAAATCGGCCATACAGATGCCTGGGGTGGTCTTGGATAAGGTTGCTAAGGAGGTTTCACTGGGTAGGATGATAGGTCCTTTCCATTTCCCCCCAGTGGCCAATTTAGTTTTATCACCAGTGGGAGTGGTTCCCAAGAAGGCCCCGGGCAAGTATCGGCTCATTCAACACCTGTCCCATCCTGTGGGCAGTTCGGTGAATGACGCCATCCCCGAAGAGTTGTGCCGGGTTCGATACCAGTCTTTCGAACAGGCTTTAACAATGGTTCGGGGTTTTGGCCCTGGTGCACTGCTGGCTAAGATTGACATCGAGTCGGCCTTTCGCCTCCTCCCCCTGCACCCGGAGTCGTTTCGGTTCATGGGCTTTCGCCTCCCCACAGGCTTTTATGTGGACAGGTGCTTGCCCATGGGCTGCTCGATCTCCTGTGCTTTCTTCGAACGTTTCAGTAGCTTTCTGCACTGGTGCGTCGTTACGGGATCAGGGGAGTCCGGGGTGGCCCACTACCTGGATGATTTCCTGTGTGTGGGCCCCGCGGAATCATCGCGCTGCGGAACTTTGCTCGCATACATGCAGGGCCTGTTCCAGTATCTAGGGGTACCGGTGGCAGCTGACAAGACGGAGGGGCCGGTTTCCTGCCTTTCCTTCTTGGGCATCGAGATCGACACCATTGACGGATGCTGCAGGCTGCCCCTGGGAAAACTGGACCGTTTGAGGGCGGCAATAGCCCTTGCGCTCTCCACAGGTAAGCTGCAGCTGCGCCAAATGCAGTCTTTATTGGGTCTGCTACATTTTGCGTGCAGGGTGATTCCCATGGGACGGGTTTTTTGTAGAAAACTTGAGAGATCCGTCTCTGGGGTCAGACATCCCTTACACTTCATACGGCTCTCAGCCGAGCTGAAGAGGGACCTGCGCGTGTGGCTCTCCTTCTTGGAGCAGTTTAATGGGGTCCTCATATGGCCTTCCCCCCCTGCGACAATCACCAACTGCAGTTGTTTACTGATGCCGCGGGAGGGGTGGGTTTTGGAGCATTCCTGGACGGGTCATGGTGCGCCGCACCATGGCCTCCGGAGTGGGTCACCGAGGGCCTCACTAAAAACTTGTTGCTCCTCGAGCTGCTCCCCATAGTGGTAGCTTTGGAGATATGGGGCGATAGGCTGCGCAATGCTAGCATTGTTTTCTGGTGCGATAACTTGGGAGTGGTGCACGCGATCAACCGCCAGGGTTCCTCCTCCCTTCCAGTGGTTCGCCTCTTAGCGCGGCTGGTTTTAAGATGTTTGCTGCTGAATGTACACTTCATGGCAAGACATATTCCCGGGGTGGATAACTCCGTGGCGGACGCCTTGTCCAGGGCTGACTGGGCCAAGTTCCGGGCCCTGGCACCTCATGCTGCTCCCGTTGGTGAATGTTGTCCCTCTTATGTTTGGCAGATGATCAGGCCGGAATGGAGGGGCTAGCCATGCGGGCTATTGCGCCCACGACGCTGCAATGCTATTGGGCAGGTTGGCAGGAGTGGGAACAGTTTCGGCTGTCTGCCCCTCAAGCAGGTAAGACACCTAATGCGGCCATGGTGGCCTTCGTATGGAGTTTATACTCCTTAGGTCGTTCTGTCGCCTCCGTGCGCAGGATACTGGCAGGGGTGTCTTTCTTTTCTGCCTTGCAGGGTAGGGCGGACCCGTCCCGGTCGTTTTTGGTGTCGAGAGCATTACGTGGCTGGCGGAGGGCCTCGCCGGCGCCCCCAGACCGGAGGCGCCCGATTGATATGGCCTTGCTACCAGCTTTGCTGGACGCCCTAGGGGACATTTGCTGGCCTGCCTACGAGGTCCTTTTGTTCCGAACGGCGTTTGCAATGGCGTATCACGGGGCCTTCAGGGTAGGAGAGCTGGTGGCTCCGTCGAAACGGGCTCCTTCACCTTTGTCCGTGGACGATTTAGTGGTCCAGGAGGATTCGGTGCTTTGTCACCTGCGACGATCCAAGACAGACCAGGCTGGTAGGGGGAGATGGCTGTCCCTGCTCCCATGTACGGTGGAGGGGGCGTGCCCTGTGGCGCTGGCCACGGCCTTGACGCAGGCATGCCCGGATCTGCCTGGTGCTTGGTTGATGCATGAGGACGGGTCGCCTCTCACCAAATACCAATTTGGGCACGTCTTGGGACGGGCGCTGGAGGCCATAGGCCTTGATCCGAAGGAATTTGGGTCGCATTCCTTCCGGATCGGGGCTGCTACCTCGGCGGCTGCGGAGGGCCGCTCCGACGCAGAGATTCAATCTCTGGGTCGATGGCGCTCGGCAGCATTCCGAAGGTACATTCGGCCTTCTCTATCTATCACTGATCACCATGGTCGACTGGACGCATAAGCGCTCGCCAACTTCCAGTGGGGGCCTTGAGGTGTGTTTTCGCATTCGCCCGGGGGCACAATTTGGCTATAATTACAATCTGGCATGGCGTACTTGGTAGTTTACTCCGGGCGGTGTGTTTTGTGCCTCAAGAGCTGGTCGGCCACGTTTTTTTCCTCCTCCCTATCTTCATAACCTGTTCAGCGTGTGAGTGCAATGATGAGTTTTCCTCCAACTAACTAACCTCTTGTATGCATATTTCAGATCGACGGGACGTTAAGTCCGTGTGGATGTTGGGCCATTCGTTTGTGTATTGGGCCTCGCAGGCGAAAATCGCCTCTGATGTATGCATGTTTCCGCAAGCTGGGGAGGTTAGGTGGTTAGGAGTGAGGGGCATGAGGTGGTGTTCACTGCAGGCCCAAATGATCAGTGCCGTTAAGCAGTTTGGGGTCCCGGAGGTCATTATATTCCACCTTGGCGGGAATGACCTTGGACGGGGATCCGTCCTGGAGCTGCGCTCCATGATTGTCCGGGACCTTCACATCATCGCCCAGGTGTTGCCTTCATGTATGTTGGTGTGGTCCTCCATGATATCCAGGATAGTATGGAGGACAGCGAGATCATGCACCAGCATAGAGCGTTCACGCAAGAAGGTGAACTCTATGGTGGCAAGATACCTGTTGGCTAATGGCGGGGGTGTCATTTGGCACAACGCCATCAGCTTCCAGCGCCCTGAGCTATACAGGAGCGACGGTGTACATTTGAGCCCAGAGGGTATGGCTCTGTTTTTTAGGCAACATTTTTGCCTGGTTAGCGACACGGTGCTGAGCGTTTTATTAGTGGTGGCGGTGGCTGCGGCCTAGGGCCTGGCTGTGGCGGTAAAGAACGGTCATGCTTTAAGAACTCTGTGTGTGTGTAGGTAGTGGGGTACACTCTCCCTCGACAACGATTGTCATGGGCCACGCTTCTGCCCGGGGGATGGCCGTCACCACCAGGCCTGGTGGTTGACCAGGGAGAGTGGTCATCCAGCGTTGTATGTATGACTTAGTGATCTTTAACCCCCTCCTTCCTATAATGACCGTTCTTTGGCGCCGCCACCATTCATAGTCTTAGTTTAATTTGTCAAATAAATTTGACATTCTGTTTTGAAACGCCAGCACTTGTGTCGTGTCTTTATTTTAGGATAAGTTTGTTAGATAAGGTTATATATAAGTTATATATTTAAGTGTATCAACAGCAGGTGGGACCAAAGGGATACCCGATGGTGAGTTTAAGAAACACAGAAGGCTGATTAAGCCTGAAGTGACATAAACCACTAAGGGTTCTCACAGGGTACACTCTGCTGTTGGTCACATGACTATGTTGATCACATGACTATGTTGATGAGGATGGGCACAAGGCCTATCAGAACAGGGGGGAGGGTTTAAGCAGGGTAGGAAGGATCACGCTGTTAGAGTGATCTGCCCCTGTCCAAGAAGCCCCACCCACCCTTCCCTGTTTTTCTTTTCCTCTTCGGCGGCGGTAAAGAACGGTCATGCTTTAAGAACTCTGTGTGTGTGTAGGTAGTCAAATCACTGCGTCAAAGAGTGATAAAGAGCTTTATGCTTTTGTCTCTTCCAAGTACAATAGTAAAGACTCACAACTACCAAAAATGCATCTCACGAGATTATTATGGTTGGAGGGGGATCCAAAAAAGAGGTGTAGAGAAGAAACAGTCTGTCCAAGCATATATCTGGAGGAGACTAGGAGATATTTTGTTTGATTATTCGTAATAGTCCCGAAACACTTTGGGCGGTATTCAATGAGGCTGATTCGCCAGGTTTTTATGGCGATTTTGTGCTGTAAGGCGAATTTCTGACTAAAACGGTGAATCACCCTATTCAATGACCAGATGGTGAATACATTTCAAGGTTTTTTTCGCCATGATTCACCGAGTAGCAATCACTATCTTTTTATGGTGAAGTGGAAGGTGAACTTTTAAAATAAAGTGTTTTGTTTTTTACAATTGGTGTAAAAAAATCTGGAATTTTATTCTGAGGAGGGGCATGCTATTTTTATTCATGTGCTGTAAGCACATGAATATATATTTAATTTTTTTCTTTCTTACACAGACCAGCCAGCAGGGGTCCGGAGCCGAGCCGCTCATTAGATATTCATATATTCACTTCACCCGATCATTACATATTCATGATCGGGTGTAGTGAATATACCCGGTCCCCTGCTGGCACCCCCGGGGGGCAGCCTGTGCTGCCTGGCACCCGGGGAGCCCACCTCCCCCCCACATACGTTCTGGGGCAGGCAGTGAGACTTCCATCTCCCTGCCTGCCACCGTCCTCAGGCTCCCTGCGGCGTTCGCCGCAGGAGCTCATATTCGCCGGTCAGGGGCAGCGAGCCCCTGACTCGTTGAATACCGGAGCCGGCGAGGCTCTGGAACGCAGCGAGCAGTGGCGAATGTGCAGCGAATCCTAAACAGGATTCGCTGCACGTCGCCGGTATTCACATTGAATACCGCCCTTTGAGATTATTTGTAAAGAGGAGGGACTGTGGCTGGCTTAATTCCAGCTTGCATGTTACCTGTTTTAATCAACCACAGAACCTGTGTAAATATTAGGTATTCTGGATTAAAGAAATATTATCACAACTATATTTATAGAGAATCCCCAGATTACAAAGTAGAGATAATTATAACTGTTCAATGAAACAGGTGTTAATTCTAAAAGGAATGCAAGTGATTGGGATGATCTGGTATTGAGTGGAAAAGGCTCTTTCTAACGCAAAATTAGTCTATAATCAAATGGAAAGGAATGACTGACTGGGAGATTTCTGATGCAAAGCCTATTTTATACAGCGCTTTTACTTTGGCAGCTCTCTGATTAGCACTCACTCCAGTGGCGTAACTATATATCTTGCGCCCCCCCCGCCAAACTTTTTCGGCGCCCCCCCCCCCCCCCCATACCCATACCTGACAGCCGCATCTGCGGTCACTGTCCCGTCCAGACTCCCTCAGTCACCGCTGCGCTGCTCCAGTCTTCGCTGCGCTGCTGCCCGGCCGCATCTGCGGTCACTGTCCCGTCACTCACTCCCGGCGCCGGCTCCTGCTGATAATGAAAAGTGACTCTTAGAAAATGGCTGCCAAAACTGTCTGCAATACGGGGGCAGCCATTTTCTAAGTGTCACTTTTCATTATCAGCAGGAGCCGGCAGCAGCGCAGCGGGTAACTATAGCACCGCAGCCCCCCCGGCGCCCATAGTTACTCTGCGCCTCCCCGCGACGGCGGGGGCTGCAGAGGCTTAGTTACGCCACTGACTCACTCCGATCCCTGGGTTGCAGTTTGGGGGTCTTCCAGAGCGAGGTGCTTTCCAGCAATGACTCATCATCTTCCATGCGTTAATGACAAAAGACACCGTGGATTTAGGGAAGCATGTGCTGTATCACACCATGTGGTGCTGTGCTCACCTTAATCATGTCACAAGGGGAAATTTACTAAAGGAATTTCTTAAAAAATCGGTGTATTTGTATCCCAAAATACACCAATTTTCTATCCCGAAAATACGGCAATTCGTATTCGAGTATAATTTCCTTCCACAGGTCCTTCTATGGATGGACACCCGGACCCCATACCTTAGGACACCAAACCCCAGGACACCGGACACCGGGACACCAGACCCCAGGACCGATGGACGGGGACCTACCTACGGGCTCGAGATAGGTAAGTATCAGTATGTATGGGCTATGTATGTATTAAAGTTTTATTTTTCTAGTGTCAGTGTGATTTTATTTAATTTTTGGTTTTGCTATGGAACTAAGAGTCCCAGCAAGCCCATTAATGGGCCGCATGGTGGGACCTGTGGTCCTCCAAGTCCCAGTGTGCGTTCCAGCCTTGCTTGGACTCCTATTTCCACAGCAAAACTCAATGGTTTATTATTTTTTACATTTTCTTTTTTTTTTACACACTGCAGCCTGCACGGATCTGACTGATCCGTGCAGGCTGCCTATACGAATTCGTATTAGCGGGCGTATATCGGGGATTACAACGCATTTGTATTTCACTGTTTTGTAAATTCCCCTCCGGAATACGAATATTTGCATACGGCTAAAACAGCCGTATGCATTCGTATTGATTCATATTAAGAATACGAATACGAATACGAAAAAGCGTATTCGCATCTTTAGTAAATTTCCCACATTGAGTCCATCTTGTCACAGGTTGTGTTTTTATTTTCTCAATTAAAATCCTTGCGGGCGGAGCGTGGGGTGGTGAGCTGTTCTATTTGCATATAGGAACGCCCAGTGTTTCAAGGGCGTTCCCATGAGAATGCTGGGCATTCTCCTGCTAATGCGGCTGTGATGGACATGCGGAGGACGGGCAGCTGACATCACCGGATTAAACATCACATGAATTAAAACACACCACAACGTTTGAGGGGTCATTTATTGAATAAACTCGATTTCCTGTGCAATTGCCTTTCCTTCCCCCTGACCCCCCTTTTTTTGTACCAATTTGTAAGGTGTTTTACACCATTCAGCACGGCACTATTTAGTGTTGTTATTTGCAGATATCCTTTACACTCAGCAAATCCTGAGTGTGGGAACTTGGAAGCTTATATAAAAAACCTGTAAAAATTTAATATCTACAAAAACCTATAAAAAACCTGTGAAATTTAAAACATGTCACTCTTTCCAACTGCCACGGCAGTACCCACATCCGCACCTGCTACGTTTAGCCTTACGCAAGAATTGAATGACAGACAGAATAATCTTAAAAAATGTCTGGAAAACATGCTCGTTAATGACTTAACACAGATAGACACCAGTAAGGATGATTGGGTCAGTGACATGCACACCTTGAAGACAATTCTGACAAAGCAAACGAGGACATTTTGGAACAAGGCCACCTTTGAGAACTATCTGAAACAGCAGATTACCCCTAGGGGTCTGAGGCCAAGGGTTTTCCCCTCGTTTGAGCTGGCACATGATTCATTGAAAAATGAATGGGAAAAGACCCTTACTATGTGTTCCTTTAATCTTATCAACATTTTGATTAAACATGACAAAATGATTTTGAATAAGTGTACACAGGAAATCAATGCTCTGAGTGATAGACTGAAAAGCTTTGAAAATTTAGGTCAATTTCAAAAAGCATATCATAAAATCAAATCAGAATTAGAAGGGGTTGAAAGAGAGGTCATTAGTCGCAAGAAAAATAAGTTCCAAAGGGACCTTAATGACTTCCAGACAAACAGGGTCTATAGGTGGAGTCAAAACAACAGGAGAAAACCCACTGACAATACCATGGGATACACCACCTCGGACGTTGATTCATCTGACAGTGAACCAGCCGGTCAGGCACGCCAGACCACTAAGAGACGCCATAATTTTTTAGGGGCCAGTGGAGGATACTGTCATAAAATCCTCCGATAAAGGGGGTAATGTGGTCCTATGGTCTCTTGACAAATATCAAAAAGAGTTGGACCGGCAGTTAGGGGATCAAACCTGCTATAAAAAACTAGTATTCAATCCCACGGACGACTTTTTAAGCATGTACCAACGGATGTTGGAAAGAGCCAAAGAGAATGGAGTGATTTCAAAGAGGCAATACGATTTCTTGTTGGTTAAGCATGTTAAAATTCCTACTCTATATCTGCTCCCTAAAGTACACAAGCATGAGGTCAACCCACCTGGGAGACCCATTGTGTCTGGCATGGGGGGACTGACTGAAAAAGCCAGTCAATTTGTGGACCATCATTTGAGGAGGTTTGTCAGTACATTGCCCTCACATGTGCGTGACACTATGGATGTGCTCAACAAAATCCAGGGTATCACATTAAATCCCAATGCCTGGCTCATCACTTGTGATGTGGAGAGCCTGTATACCAGTATCATCCATCAGTACGGTATACAGGCCTCCAAGTATTTCCTGAGCATGGAAAAAGAAACACCCCTCCACGACTTTATTTTAAAGTTGCTGCAATTCATATTGTCCAAAAATTATTTTGTGTGCAACGAGCGGTTCTACCACCAGGTGCAGGGGACTGCGATGGGGAGCACTTGTGCCCCCACGTATGCCAACCTGTACCTGGGATGGTGGGAACGGGAGGTGGTATTTACAGACATCAATGATATCTACACCCGACATGTGTTATTGTGGCTCAGGTATATAGACGACCTGCTCCTCATCTGGGAGGGGGAATTAAGTCTATTTGAGAAGTTCATGACAGTACTTAATAAGAACAATCTCAATCTCAAACTCACTTACCATGCTAGCCAAAAGGAAGTGGAGTACCTGGACCTTAAAATCAGTGTCGAACCAGATGGCACCATCAGTACGGATATATTCCGCAAAAAGACCTCTACCAACTCCTTATTGCACCATCAAAGTGCACACTTTCCGCCTGTGATTAAGGGCTTACCCAAAGGGGAATATCTCAGAACGAAACGAAATTGTTCTAGTGATGACACATACAACAAAAGGGCGGATGAATTGGATATCAGATTGCACAACAGAGGGTATAGTAAGAAGTCTACCCAGAGAGCCAGGAAGGCTGTAAAAGAGTATAGAAGAGAGCAACTTCTGGTCCCCAAGAAGAAAATTCCCATCAAAGAGGAAAAAATACGCTTTGTCGGTACATTCTGTAAAGAATGGCGAGAAGTACAGCAGATACTGAACAGACACATTAATATTCTAAAGACTGATGAAGACCTGGAGAAAGTCCTCAGCAATAGAATTGACATCAGCTGGAGACGCAGCAAGAATTTAAAATACATTCTGGTCCACAGTCATATGGAAAAAGGGCCCACAGTGAGAATCAAGAGAAAGGGCACCTTTAAATGTGGTACCTGCAAAGTCTGCATGTACATAACACCTCGTGACACATATACCGACAAATTTGGCAAAACTTGGCGGATCAATGAGTATATCACTTGCGACACTGCAGGAATTATATATAACCTGGAATGTCCCTGCGGGAAACATTATATCGGAAAGACCCGCAGACCATTCAAAAAGAGGCTCTCTGAACATCTGTTGAACATCAGAAATGCCACAAGGGATAAAGCCAATTTCAAGACCCTAACCCCAGTGGCGAGGCATTTTCTAAAGTTCCATCACGGTGTCCCCAATGGCCTGAAAGCATTCGGGATGACCAAAATCACCATGAATATAAGAAGAGGGGATTGGGACAGGGAACTTCTCCAACAGGAAACCCGGCTGATCTTCCTGATGGGTTCCATGGTCCCTTTGGGACTCAATGAAGAAAATAATTACACTATTTTCTTGTGAAACACCTCCCCTTTTTACTTCTCTCTTTCTTCTTTTTTGAAACTATCATTCTCTATGAGAAAAACCGCCGCCTCTTTATCTAACTGGTACCATCCTTATCGACATCTATCGCTCTAATTGAGTAACATTTAACACACGTTATCATTATCTAATCGATCTGGATACACTATAACAGCATAACAGGAGCATGTATGATATAATTGGTAATGCATAGAACCAATAATCATTATATTCATCAAGAACCCACCGATAATACTGAAGACTTTGATAAACCCAATGAGGCAGCCGATCTTGGCCAATCATTATAGATAATGGGTTTACACACTAAAAATAGTGAAGAAGATTAATACATACCTTTAGTGCCTGACATGGCTGATAACATACTTAAAGTCAATAAATATGAAGGGACTCACCATAGATCTTTGATCATTTACACAAGGTGCGGATCACACCTCATTATAACTAATATTATTATCTACCTTCTGACAATATATAATCAAATTAATCCTTATTGTCACTTCCTGAATGACCTGCACCTCACATTTGAATAAATGTTAATGACCAACCCCCATTTTCTCATCACTTGAGTCTTGACGACTCGCTCATAATTTTCCTATTAATAGATATATACATATCTCCTTCATCACCCTTGATCCCACTTTTTACTAATTAAACCCCATGATATGCCCTCTGGAGGTCGCATGCTGCTTCCGACCCCCATACGTGGGGTACGTGTGTCTAAATATATCACACGTATCCACGAACTGGGGGACAAGGGGTAGTAATGTGTTCAGACGGTCGGGCAATATCCTGGGTCACATTGTCACAACTCTATCTTTACACATTTTTAGGTAGAGATACCCACGGTTTATACTCATATTGCACTTGCAATACCTGTGCACAATCTTGCACAATACGCACCTTCTTTCTTTTCTTTTTATGGTGTCACGATGCATATCATCCTAATAAAATTTAATAAAGTATAAGAATATTTTCTCTCTTTTCCTTCCTTTTTCTCTCCCCCCTCCTTCCCATTTTTTGCACACCACTTTTTTGCATTTTTCGTTTGTTTTGAATTATCACACGTTTTGCGCCCCACCCTCTTATTATCCCTGATCCTAAAATTAATAACCATGTCCCACGTATGTCCAGTCCACATCAATAATTATACGCATATATGAAATCCCTTCAGAATTTTATTTGAAAGAACATCTTTTCTTTTTCCAAATACTCTATTTTTACGAATTATAAATACCAATCTTCAACAATTAATTTTTGAAACCTATCTTAATTATGCATATACCATCGTAGATCATGTGCTGTTATCTATCGGATACTTGTATGTATATTACTCATGAACTTACATCCAATAGAATGCATAGTCACACTTCAGGTAACGGATATCTATTACAGCGAGACGGCTAGTCTGAGTGACAGCTGAGATGACCAATGAGTGGTTGTAGCAATTACCATATTCATGAACCTACAGGTACTTAATGAGCTTCCAGGTACCACCCAGGTTGGTCCTGACGAAGCTCATTAGCGAAGCGTACGCCGACCGTACACTTCGTGGGCTACCCCTACTCCCTTACCCCCATTGAAATGTACCTATTTTGATCTGTCTAGTTTAAATTTACCTAATACCGAGCGGCGCGTGTAGCTCGCAGCCCGTTGGCTGTGTTGTGCACCCTGCAAGTCGACAGTGCGAGACCGCTGCACCCGTGTCCTACACAGTGAGACGGCGCGTCACCATCAGGCGCACCGTGCTCCGGGACACACGGAGGTGAGCGGTGATAGTGATACGCCGGTATAGCTCGCAACCCGTCGGTTGCTTTGTGCACCCCGCCAGTCGACAGTGTGAGACCGCTGCACCCGTGTCCTGTATTACGAGACGGCGCGTCTTAACAGGCGCACCGTACTCCGGGACATACGGCGGTGAGTGGCAGTAGTGATACGCCGGGCAGTACATGACAGTCCTGCACGGAGAATTACTGTTAATTAAATAGCGGTATTCTCTGGTGCATCTATCGCCCATAGTGGGGTAATTGATTTTTCTACCTGTCCATTCTAACCGTATGCTACCCTAAACGCACTTTCAGTGTAATCACCCTGCGTGTGAAAGAGATTCAAGTGACTGGTGCATAACTCCACAAGCTCACTATACCGCCGCTTATTAGATTACTGCTGTAATTTATCAACTACTAGACTGATCACAGGAACCTAATACTGTATTAATTATACCAGGAGTTAGGGATCCCACGTCGTAAGGGTAATCAAATACCCTTTTTTTAAAACCAATGTCCATGTGTATTTTCATGTTTTGTGTCTTTTATTTCGCTATGTTTTAACCAATCATAATAAAGGTTACATTTTAAATACCAATTCTCCTTGGTGCACCGCACAGCGACATATCTTTCTGTCTGTGTTCAGTTAAAACTGATGTCCCGTGGTAGCACACCCTCATCTTGATATGTGAATTAAAACACACCACAACGTTTGAAGGGTCATTTATTGAATAAACTCGATTTCCTGTGCGATTGCCTTTCCTTCCCCCTGACCCCCCTTTTTTTTATCACCGGATGTTAGCTGTCCACCCACTTCCCCCTGAGTGTACACACATATGTAACCTTACATATGTGTGCACCTTCCACATCTTTCGACGGTCAGCGACCATCGAAAGATGTGGGAGGGTCCCAGTGGCATGCGAATGGTTGTCTGTGTGAAAACTCCATTCGCATCCTGTGAATGGTGGGCTGGCATACCACCATTCACAAGGATGCGAATTCGCGTCCGAGCGAATCAACCAGAATAACCCCCTTAGTGTAGATCATGACATTTAATTAAACAGTATGCATAAAAGGATTGGATCACCCTGATATTAAGAAGCCATCAGTTATGTAAATGTTCAACAGGCCTGAGTCAGGTCCTGACAGGCTCCCAGCCCCAAAGAACGGCAGACTGTCAGTCAACAATGGTGACGCAGGCCCTGTACTGCGCATGTGCCGCATCCACACTACCGATCCATTGCTGAACTACATATATTGATTACAAATTAAGGACCTGATTTAGACCTGTTTGCTAGACTGCGTGTAACACCGCTCGCTGCCCGGTCGAATGTCTGCCCGCCGGTGCCCAAATGTGTACACAAACACATCCGAAGGCCGAAGGGAGAGAATCATAAGTTGGTTGCCGACCATTGAGTTATTTTTCTCCCCTTCACTAATAAAAGTCAGTCTGAACTCTTTTATTACCGACTAAGATGGCCGAATTTGGGGCGGGTGCTGATGTCATATGTTGTCAGCCATCCGTCCCAAACAGGCATTGCCATGCCTGCGTTTGCAGGGTAACGCCCAGTGTTTTTATGGGGACACAAATAAAATGCTGTATGTTTCCCTGCTCCAGGCCCCTGCCCGCCCCCTCTGGAGCAAACGACCCGGCGAGTGTGAAACTCATCAAAGCCGTTTGCTCCCGGGGTTTGCACATGCGCATACATGCGCATGAGAGCGCGCAAACCAAACATCAGAGAAAGGGCCGAACGAATGGGTCTGAATCGGCCCGTATATTTCAGTTATGAAAGTTAATAATAATTGTATTTATTTATTAACAGTTTCTTATAAAGCACACACATATTCCGCAGCGTTTTACAGAGAATACTGTATTTGAACATTCACATCTGTCCCTGCCCCAGTGGAGCTTACAATCTATATTCCCTACCACATGTACACGCACACACAGACATTCTAGGGTTAATTTGTTGGAAGCCAATTAACCTACTAGTATATTTTTGGATTGTGGGAGGAAACCGGAGTGCCTGGGGGAAATCCACGCAAGTACGGGGAGAATATACAAACTCCACACAGTTAGAGCCATGGTGGTAATCGAACCCATGACCTCAGTGTAACGTGCGCGGGTATGTGCGAGCAGTGGTGGTGGGCAGAGCCCTCAGCCGGGACCGCTGTTTAGAGCGGCCACAGCAAAACCCTACTCTCTCTCTACTGGCCTTCTCTGGCAGGTGACCATAGGTTGCGAGGTGCTAGGCTTCTCCTTTAGTCGCCACGTTCGAAGGAGCGAGTTACCCCGATGCAACCAGGTTTTAGGATGGTACAAACTTACGGAGACCGTCAGAGACGGGACCAAGAGGACGATCTAACTAACAGGGCCTATCTGGACAGAACTAATGGCACCAGGCCCAGGACAGGGAGTGTGACCAAGTTACAGGCACCAGGGTGCCACCAAACAAAACACACACCAACATAAAACAGTACACTTACAGTAACGGTACCCCAAAACAGGCGTGAGCAAACAACCGTGGGCCTCTCTGAATCACAGAGCACTGAACTAGGACAATAATGATAATTTAGGATAAAGGGCGGCTTGCCCGCAGAAATACAGGGATAAGGAACCAGGCTCCACAGGCAGCACAAGATGGTAACGTGCACGCCAGGAGCAATTTGGCAAGACGAGATGGAAATACGCTGACCAAGATGGAACCGGAAATCTTTATAGACTAGTACATAAACGTGAAAACAAAGCTTATAACTACAAAAACGGCGCCAGATGAGGTGAAAAGTGATTACAACCAAATCATATGTTGCAGGGGTGATAAGTGATACAATGTTATACTTCCATAGTATGAAGCTCCATCTGATTTTCACATCCACTTAACAGAATTTCCTCTGGTGAATGGATTGCTCCAGTACATGAAAGAAAAAAAGGCTATATAATATTATAATATTGAAGCCAGTTTTAATATACACATACACAAACAATGAACAATAAAAAGAACATTAAAAGAATCCTAAAAGTACTCCAGACCACAGGATGCAAAGGTACAATAACCAAGAAGTGTATCAGAACTGGTTATTAGTCAGTTCATGTGCATAATCTATAGTCACCAGTGGTACTTATGTAGTATCTGGGCGCCCGATTTTTTGATTGTATGCCTTAAGTTAAGGCATACAATCAGATGCGATGCAATATCGCATCGCATCGCATACGACCATATCGCATGCGATGCGATGCGATGACCCGATTTTCCCATAGGATTCAATGTTAAAATGGACTGAGTCCATTTTAACATGGAATTCAATGGAAAAAGGGGTCCTTTTCATACCCCTACTATCCAAGTGGGCATGGAGTTGGATATAAACCTGTGGCGAGCGTAGCGCGCCACCGAGCCCGAAGCGTGGCGAGCGAAGCGAGCCCCGCGAGGGGACACAGAATACCGTCTGGTCCAAACAACTGACACTGGACTCTGCCAATGCATTTCAACCCTTAACCAAGCAGGTCTTTCTCAAGACGGGACTGTAAACGGACCAAGACTGGACTGAGACCGGACCAGGACTGGACGCAGACCGCAGCAAGATGACAGCTGGACAACGGCTGGACAATGACTGAACCATGGCTGGACAGGACTTCACAGCACCGGGACACAGCAGGACCGGGACAACAGAGTGCTGCAAGCATTCTGTAGGGAACAATATCACCGGCGGGGCTGAGTTGGGCCAGATCCCTTAAAAGGGATACGCTGGCCAATCAGCCGCCGCCGGACCCCTGAGTTTAATTAATTTAATACATCTGGCCTGGCGTGCGCTACCCGGCATCCCCTGGTTGCCGAGCAACCTCTGGGCGACGCAGCCTGAGCACTTCCAGTGTCCCCCGGCTGGGCGGAAGTGACGTGCCGCGGCCGGGCGGACCTGCCTCCAGGTCCCTATCTCACTCTGGGCGGAAGTACCCGGTCCGCCCTTCTAAGGGCACCGGGACCCTGCTTCGGTGAAGCCGCAGCAGCATAACTGTCAGCGCTGCAGACACTCAGTGCTGTGAGGCAGTAATGCTAACCATTAGGGCAAACTTTCTGCTTCTTCCAAATATGCAAAAGTTCCATCATCTGTGGTTTCCATGAGTGTCACCTCCAGCATCTGATGGGTCAAGAAAACAAGCATCTGCTGCAAGTGGAAAGAACTTTGCCTCATTGGTAAATAGTAAGCAGCAGAAGTGTTTTTCCAGGTTAACTTTAATTTTGCCTGCTAGACCATGCAGGTCTCTGTGAGTGGATACCAGACAGAACTGCTGATTCTGTGGTCAGGGGATCCCTTCCAAGTTGACGGTGCCCAAGAGACAGAGATAGTAGGAAGAGAAAGAAGATGATTCCAGCACAGTGTATGGAACTACAGCAAAAAGGGCAGCAGGGACTGGACAAGGAGCTGCAGGAATCAGTCAGAGATAGTGAGGAGCTAAATAATAAGAAGAGCCCCAGATTCTGTCAATGAGTGCAAGGCCAAAATTGGTTCTACATTGGGAAAATTACAGCTTATTCACAACTGTGAAAGCACTGTAGGGACATTCGCAGCACAATTGTACACATGATGGTAAATCCTTGTGTTTACAGTTATACTTGTGGCTCTTTGAAAATGCTTTAAGAAATATTTCACATTTGTCAACATAACAGTGTCCCATTAGTAATCTTGTTGACTTTTTGACAACTAGGTGACTGATTCCATTCTGGGTCAATACACCTCATACTAAATGATCTCTTTCAGGACAGAGATGTATACAGGTTTTGGAGTAATATTATATTCCTAAATTTGATTTTAATCATTTGTCTTTGTGTTAGGTCATATATGTTTGCCCATACTTGGGATTGTCAGAGACCCAAACAGAGGTGCAGAGTCTAATGTGCCAGTGGTATTAGCCAGAGACCTCCTGCCCTAAAATGTCAAACAGTGCAGTGCACATGTCCCTATTTGTGCTGTGACCATCTGTGTACTGTGCAGTAGATTGATGAGCCAGGAGAGGACACCAGCAGCGACCTTCGTGCTCCCAGACTTGGTAAGTGGGGGCCGAGTAACCGTGAGCACTGAATGCCCTACAAATGGCTTGTCAGGGAGCATCCAATACAATTTGACCTAACAAGTGTCATATGGACATTCCAGAGTAAAACTTCTCTTTTACATCATATTCCTCTTAACAGGCCACTGGAATAGCTGAAGGAAAGTGGAAAAATGACAAAAACTGATTAAGAACCAATGGTTTCAGGAGAGAAATTTGATATCATGATTGTTCCAGAAGATTCAGATAGTATTCCACTGGGTTAATCACATGAAGGGTTTAGGAGAGCCCAATGTGCCTGGTCCCATACTTCATAATGGGTACCTTTTAAGACATTATGAACAGGAATCAGACACAAAAACCTCTTCCTGTCCACAAACATCTTGTACCTTGACCTCTCTTCATATATTGAAGAACCAGTTCACAGTATCGCCACCTACTGGAAGTGATACCAACCAAAGAGCTGGTAATTTTTGCAATACTGGATAAAGAAAGGATAGTGACCCGTTGTCTGATTAAACAGATTATTATGAGCAAGAAAACGATGAAAGCTGAACATTTACAATAATATTACAACTAGGCATGTGCACTGGCCACTTATATATTGTATATATATATATATATATATATATATATATATATATATATATATATATATATATATATATTGTATATTGGGTCTGGATCTGTTCCAAAACACCATCCTTCTGTTTTTTGTGTTTTGGATCTGTATTATTTTGGGAAAAAAAACATAAAAAACACTAAAATCGCAGAATTTGGTTTATATTTTTTGCTCCTATGCTATTATTAACCTCAATAACATTAATCTCCAGTCTATTCTGAACACCTCACACCTAACAAGATTGTTTTTAAGCCAAAAGGTTGCACCAAGGTAGCTGGAGGACTAAGCTGTGACACAAGTGGGTGGCACATCTAGGAGTGGCACTGCAGTAACAGATAGGATGGCAGTTTTAAAAACCAGGCCCCCGAGCAGTGTGTGGTGGACGTGACGAGAGAAGCACCGTGGAGCATGTGCGGAGAGTCAAGAGAACCGCGTCAACATCTGCAAAGTTTTACGAAAGGAGGGATTATGTTTTCATTTAATTTTGCATTGAAGACAGAAAATACTTTGGAAAAAATAAACTAACTTTTAGTTGTCTATGAGTACCTGATAGTCTTAAACACTTAAATGAAGTTGACCTCAATCAGTCTATTGACCCCAATGAATCCAAACTTTAAATGAAAGACAGATCTGTCCTGTGTTGTTTTCGAAAGACAGAATCTGGCCAGTCCTGGCCAAGGTTGACAAAAGAAAAAGCAAAGCTCAACTGGAACTGGTTTAGTGTGGATTTTAACAACTAGAAAGATTGCGAAGATGACTCTGATGAAGACCTGTCCAATTTTGACTGCTTTTCAGAGATGATGAACAACATGGGAGGAGATGAGGATGTAGACTTAACAGAAGTAGATGGTACAGATGATGATTCACCAGACAGTGATGATGATAAAAAATAAAAATAATGCTTGACCTGGAATAAGAACTGAACATCCTGGGTTTTTGGGAGCTGGTTGGGAGACTTAGTGAAAAGAATATCTCAACACGCTGCAACAGTGTATGATACCCAAGTTGTAAATAAAGTTGAGTACTTCCAGCCAGGCATGTTCATGTTTTATCACCGAATGACGCTAGTCAGGAGTGTGATATTTACAATTGTACAGGACATTCATATACCTTCACTGCTACAGAACACACCTATCTGAGATGTCTCCTAGTTTAAAGTCATGCAGTTATAATGTAAAGTTTCCATCTTACACTTAGGAGGGTATTTAGGTTCATCCTCACCATTGCAAATTTGCAACGGTGAGCGATGTTTGGCGACTGCACATGCACATTAACTTTGATATGCATGTGCAGCCACTTGGTGTGAGCCGGCATGGCGAATTGCTTATTCGCTGTTCTGTTCGCACCTAGCAGTGCGGGCAGGGGGCATGGGGCTGCATCCGTTGGAAAGCCCAGCATTTCAGGGACATCCCCATAAAACACTGGGCATTCCCATGGTAATTTGTCGATGATGTGGGTGCCGGGGGCAGGTCGTACGGGAAGCCCGCAGATCTAAATACACTGCGCCAATTTGGGCCAATTTTTACGAGTCGGGCGTGAAATTGGCCCATTCGGCTCAGTTTGATTTCTCCTTAGGTCCGATGTGTGGTCCTGTGCAAATCAGACCTGAGCCGGTGGTCGGACCAGCTGGCAGTCCGACCACCTGAACTGGGACCTGCACGTGCGATGGGGGTGGGCAGCATGGTCCATGGGGCGAGAAATTCCTAGTGGCGGGGGGCAGGCAGCTTGTAGTGGCAGGCAGCGGGGTCCGACCGAGCAGTAGCAGTATTTGTGAACTTGTAGTGGCAGGGGTGTAACTAGAACGATGTGCGGGTGGGATGCAGCTGCAGAATATTTGGAAATGACTAAGGACCTAATGACAAGTGGACCAGTTTGCCCTTGAAAGCCCCCCGGCAGCTCACTGGGAGGGTGACATGCGATCTGGCAATTGATGTGCCATTTTTACATGCAACAAATCGCATGCCAATCAGATGTGAGGCCACTAGTCCGGCCAGTCATTTCAAAATATTCAGCAACCGCATCCCGCCCTGCCGCCCAGCAAAATTCTGCTACTAGCTCCCAGCTGCTACCGCTGCTCGGATGGACCCCGCTGCCCACAACTATGAGCTGCCTGGATCCCGCTGGTGGTGGTTACAAATGGATATATAGAACCATCTTTGATATTACGTTGCAACTTCTGGACTTATATTGGAGAATTTATATAATCTCCTCTTATGACCTTATTCAGATCCCTTCGGTCTTCACTGTGAGCTGAGGGCGGCGTCTGATGGACTCGCAAGGCTATGAATTTCTTGCGAGTCAATCAGAATAAGGTCCTTAATACTTTATTTTGGCCAAAAAAGGTCCTTAATACTTTATTTGGTTAATCACAATTAATGACCAGCGGTCACTATCATGGTATCCAATTAGCTGCCAATTCCTTCAGCATAAAATAGACCTGAGATTGTGTGAAAACACATGGGTTTGGGGATAATGTAAGCTCTCACGAGCAGGGCCCTCTTCCCTTGTGTGCTTTTTCTTCTCTTACTTAAACTATCTTCCACTCCATACGACCTCCGTTCTTGTATGTTATGCAAAGTACTAAAAATATTTTAATAGTTTTGCACCTGTACATAATGTTTAGCATTATGTGATTTTTTGTAAAATATGTGTAAAATCTTAACACATATTTTTTGCATTATTTATTTTGGTACTTGTTTCCTAGCACGGCGCCCCCGATGTCCGTAGGGCATCTGATCACATCGCAGCACGCTGATGGGTTACAAGTCACCCCCACTATCAACGCAAACCTGAAGTGCGGCGAGCGCAGCGAGCCCGCAAGGGGCGGCGGTACACGTCCTCCGACCTTTTCATACCCCCACTATCCATGTCGGCGTGGAGTTGATTTTAGATAGTGTGGTGAGCGCAGCGAGCCACTGAGCCCGAAGCGTGGCGAGCGCACGCATATTACTTTACATGTATTCCGCATTCCTTTGCGAGGCTCGCTTCGCTCACCGCGATTTGGGCTCGGTGGCTCTCTGCACTCGCCACACTATCTAAAATCAACTCCACGCCAACGTGGATAGTGGGGGTATAAAAAGGTCGGAGGACGCATACCGCTGCCCCTCGCGGGCTTGCTGCGCTCGCCACGCTTCGGGTTGGCGTTGATCCTGGGGGTGGCATTGACAAAGGGGGGTCATTTAACATTGTAAGGACCCATCAGGGTGCTTGTACAATCAAAAATCGTATACCATTGTATGGCATACGATGCAACGCGATATTTTATTATACAATATCGCGTTGCATCGCATCACATACCATATTAAGTGTTATGGTATACGATGGGCGCTGTGCTAGGAAACAAGTACCTTTATTTTTATTATTTTGCAATATAAAGGTTATAATAATATATTATCTTTGGGATAATTAACTCCAGCCCTAATATTTATTTTTATTAATAAATATTTATTTGATGAAAAACCTCTATTTAAGGATGCGCTGTTAATTATGGGCCAGTGCATCAGACTTGCCCTCGAAGCTAAAAGTTGCCAGCCAGCCCTGCAAATGGATGTTACTGTGTAACATCCATTCGCAAACCCCTGCAAGCGAGTCGCCCTTGCGAATGGGTGGCGCCAGTCCACCAAGTCCTCCAGGTTTGGTGGACTTGCAAGGGTGCAAATTCGCAGCCTTGACAATCAACCAGAATAACCCCCATAATTAGAGAATGCTGTGTGTTCTCCAGCTATCTCCATGATGGACACCAATAATTTAGTGGGGTCTAGCTCCTCATGCCCCCCTAGAGTAGAAAAAAACACCTGATCCCAAAGGTAGTCTCATTTAAAATTGACCATCTATAAAAATGTATAAGTAAAACATTAATTGAATAAAACAGTAAAAATGTCAGTAAATGAAATTAAGGAGATCGGTAAAAGTAGTTCACATCTGGATAAGGAGAATAATGGTAATTCAACACAGGTTGCCTTACAACTACTAAATATTTATTTACAGTTATGCCAAGGTCATGTCTTTAAAAGTGCTGGGGGATGATACAATGATGTTTTTGTGCAAGACCTGGCTTGAACCCCAGTCACAAACGTAGAAAGTGTCCCTATGATCTTAATTTACAGTAGGACACCCATTTAACTTAGCAGCTTCCCTGAGGTCCATGAGAAATCCATCTTTGTCCATACTGATGCTGATTTAGAACGTTTTATCTTTAAGCTTGCAGCATGGACCTCCAACCTCTATGTCTGTCTGTTTTACCTAGTTTGTTCCTTCAGTGTTGTCAACATTTGTAAAGCGCAACGGAATCTGCTGCACTATATAAGAAACTGTAAATAAATAAATAAAATAAATAAATATATATAGATAGATGGGGGTTATCGGAGAGCGCTATAGTAAGTACCAACTAGCCAATTCACACAGTAAAGGCCCCCATACATTAGGCCGACTTGTCCTAGGGACAAGTCGGACCCAATTTACCTGCGAGCCGCCCGGCAGCTCCCCGGGAGGCTCACATACAATTTGGCACTTGATGTGCCATTTTTTACATGGGATAAATCGCATGCGATTTATCCCATGTTAAAAAAAACCCGGGGAGCTGCAGGGCGGTGAGGAGTAGTGGGGGCGGGCAGCGGCGGTGGGCAGCGGCGGCTGCGGTGGTGGGGGCGGCCAGCGGTGGTGGTGGGGGCGGCCAGCGGTTGTGGTGGGGGCGGCCAGCGGTGGTGGGGGCGGGCGGCGGGTGCGGTGAGCGCTGCTGACCTGGCCGGGCAGTGTACTTACTTACATAGCAGCAGCGGGGACCGGCAGCGCAGTGGTGGCTATTATATTTTGAAAATACTTGTCAAATGACCGGCCGCTCTCTGATTGGCCGGAGAGCTCTCAGCCAATCAGAGAGCGGCCGGTCATTTGACAAGTATTTTAAAAATCTAATAGCCGCCACTACGCGTCCCGTCCCCGCTGCTGCTATGTGTAAGTACACTGCCCGGCCAGGTCAGCAGCGCTCACCGCACCCGCCGCCCGCCCCCACCACCGCTGGCCGCTGCCCGCACGCACCACCGCCCGGCCAGGTCAGTCAGCCGGTGCTCAGGGACCCGCTGCCCGCCCGGTGTCTGCATGCATATGCCTGTCAGGTGGCAGGCATATGCATACAGGGAGGTCGGACGTGATCGTATGTACAGACCGTCCGACCTCCCTGATCTGGTCCGATGCGCACGGGACCGCGCATCGGATCGGATCAGATATCACACACATACGATTTTGGGCCGATTTCATCCGATTATCGGCACCAAGTGCGGAAATCGGATGAAATCGGACCAAAATCGCATAGTGTATGGGGGCCTTTAGTCCATTACACTGATGCACTTATCAGTTATTAGGAAAGAGAAGTTATTTCGTCCACTTTTCAAATAAGAAGAAGACTTCTAGTCAGACAAGTGATCCTTTATTCATAAAACCCAACACGTTTCGTCACAGAGGACATCGTTAGGGGTATGGCGAAGAAGTTTTTAACCTCACAACAAGATTTGTGTGGGAAAGTGTCTTCAAACTATTTGATAAAATCTATCAGCTTTTTATCCTGTTCAAAGGACTATGGCTTATTTTAGTAAATCCTGTTATATTTAGATTAAGATGGATCTTCAAATAATTAGAGTATTTAAGTATCCATGATCTTAGTAATGTATGGATAAGCTCCACCCACTTAGAAAGTCTTTTTATAAGACACACTGGTCCACATGCACCTTCACCTCAAAGGGTAATATACCGATAAAATTTTAACTCCTGAAAAAACTGCTGGCAGATGAGATATGCTGGTGAATAACCCCAGTAAAAGCATCCAGTAACCTCTGCTAGCAGAAAATCTGTATCTCGGTACACCCCAGGCTCTCACTAACATGAGAACTTATCGGAGGAGCTGCTGTCTTTTTAGGATTTAGCGCATTACGGAGGTTAATCCATTTGTTATATATATATCTATATATATATATATATATATATATATATATATAGATATATATATATATATAGATATATATATGTATTATATATATATACCTGTAGACTCTTGCTCTCTAACTGGTGATACCAATTGCTTCGGAGGAACTGAATGTACCAATGAGTACAAATACTTGGAAGAGACACCCAGCAGTGAACATTAAATCCACTATTCAAAGCTGGTCCTGATATCAAGTTGCTATAAAGCTTTATCCTCCTGTTTGACAAGGTGTCTTAAACAAATTTTGATGTCATTTTATACAACATCCTGTTTTTAATATTGAAGAGAACAAATCTATGTGTATAAACTCAATTGGATCCAGATCACCCCTGAGGAAGTCCTAGCGGAAGAAACATGTAGGGTTTTATCTGCAAATTCACTACAAATTCACTGTATTCAACTTCTGATGTTGGATCAATGATTGGAACCACAATCGGGGCGATTTATCACATGCAGTCCCTGGGGAGCTGCAGGTGGAGGGAGCCAGGAGTTGGTTGGGGCGGGGGGTTGCAACAGAGAGCCGGGCAGGGGAGGCAGCGATGGTAAGCCGGGTTCACTGCCTGGCCCAGTGCGCCCACTGCCTCCCCTGCCCGGCTCTCTACTTTCAGCCCCCGCTCCATTCCGCTCTGCGCTCGGCTTCCTATTGCCACCTCCCCTGCCCCCCCCCACGCCCCACTCGGCTCCCGGGTCCTACCTCTGTTCGGCTTCCCATACACTGCATCCCCTGCCCGCCTGCAGGCTGCACATAAGATTTACCAAATCTTATGTGCAGTCCATCCGACCTCCCGACTCCTACCCGATGCGCACGGGACCACGCATTGGGTCAGAAGGGATGTCTGGACATGTGATTTGGGGCGATTTCACGGCCCGATACATCCAAATCGGGTGAAATTGGGCCCAAATCGCATAGTGTATGCAGAGTATAGCAGACAGCAGCGCAGGCTGTCTGTGCGCCCCCCCCCCCCCCCCCCGTCCAACCTGTTGACGCTGCGGTCCGCAGGTTGTACGTCCCCACTGATGTAAACGGGAGCCGGGTCCTAGACGTGTTTTACCCAGGTCAGGTCCTGGGTAGAAGTCCCGTGTAAAGGGACACGGCGTGACCCATTTACACCACTGCTGAGCCGGGTCTGACCCACTGATGACCCGGGTTTTTGCGGCGGTGTAAAAGGGGTATAAATATGTGCTTTGGGGGAGGATGTTGCTAGTTGTTATAACTAGACAGGAGCAAGAAAATATGGTCTGTTGTAAGAAGGCTCTTACTTCCTTTTTAGGTGTATAAAAAGGAAGCAAGAGTATAAAAAGTATAATACATTCAGCATTTATGTATAAAACCAAGATAAAAGTAATAAATTCTCAGAAAAATATAACCCACCCAAATCTAAATCTATTTTCACGTTTTACATCTCTCCCACCTGCAGTGCAACATGATCACCAGACAATAACTACTAGGGGGCACATTGGGGTCCACCAAATATTGTATATAAGAGGAGCATACATTCAAGGTTGAATTGGCTATAAACCTTACCGGGAAGTTTCAGGGGAGTACCCAACACTGCAAATACTTATCTATGCCTGGTGCCAATCTATATCCATTGTGACATCTGCTAAAGGGACAGAATTGGGCGCTATCTCGGAGTGTTACAATTTCTGAGGTGTCTTTGGGAAGGGGATATTTGTGATATTCTGAGGATTGTGCTAATGCAGGGCTGGGCAACACCGGCCCTCCAGATGTTGATGAACTACACATCCCAGCATGCCTTGCATCAGTTTCAGCATGGCCAAATAGCAAAACGAATGCAAAGCATCCTGGGATGTGTAGTTCATTAACATCTGGAGGGCCGGTGTTGCCCAGCCCTGTGCTAATGAGTTGTTTGCTTTATGGAGGTTTTTGTGGAGGTTTTTAGTCTCAGTGGGAGGAGGTGGGATATTATGTGAAATGTGGAGAATTGTTGTTTATCACAGCAGCTGAAAGGTCTAGGGGCCACTAGACTGCCAAGTGTATTGAAACCAACAGCTTCCACAAAGGTACAGTGATGGATTAATCCCACCTATTTTGGTATTGGTCCCACCTACTTTTTATTTGGTGCCGCCCATGTGAGGCCACTTCTAGAATTTTTTTCAGGGCCACTATTAGTTCCCAATCCCCATCCACCAGCATACATTGTAAATTATGTGGCTCGCTTAGCAGCTGTTGTCTTGTGTACACCAGACAATGGGCCAGATGCACTAAGCTTCAAAAGTGATAAACAACCAGCCAATCAGCTCCTGACTGACATTTTTCAAACATAACCTGTGACATGGCAGAAAGGAGCTGATTGGCTGGCTGTTTATCACTCTCCATTTTACCACATTTGAAGCTTAGTGCATCTGGCCCAATATCACCCATCACTATGGAAAAAATATAATTCCATAGATTGTGGAAGGGCACATTGTGCCCTCTCTCCTCCATACTGACCTGCACACACACGAGGCCACTGCATCTTTTAAATGTTGTGCCCCCATAGTATTTATTGTCATGTTGCACAGCAGGTGGGGCAGATGTAATGTGCAGGGAGATTTAGATTTGGGTGGATAATTTTTTTCTGTGCGATATAAATACTGGCTGCTTTTGCATGTAGCCCAAGCAGTCAATATTTCTCATTTTGTATGGCTATGTATCTGTAAGCAGTTGTAATTGCATCACATCTTATATTTCAATCAAAAACTTCTTTGTTACCTTGTTGCTGCTTTTTGTTATCCGGAGTCTTGATCTCTTTGGCCTTTTCCCGTCGTAATTCGTCCCAGGCCAGTACCTCTGCTATCAGTCTAGCAGCTCTCTCTGCAGGAAGAAAGGTGGCCATGATATAGGCAATGCCTTTGTATTCAACTAATAATAGACAACTCTAAATATCTCATAGAACACCTGAAATTTGCCGTGTTACACAGAGAAGGAGCTTCCAGTAAGATATAGTCTTGTACAGGCCAATTTACAAACAATATGTAGTCTCCCCCTCCCATAATGGTCCTTATGTAACCTAATTTCTATAATGTTCTATTTGTTCTGTCTACAAAATGGCTCTTATTCTGGTCGCTTCGCTCACCTGCGCTTTCGCACAGGAATACAGTTTTGCCAAGATGCATCTCCCAACTCAATCAGTCTGCGCACTTAAAATCTGTGTACTCGGTACACACAACACTCACCACTATCATCCGTCTTTCTATCCCCTGCAGGGACTTTTCCAGGACTGGGCATATCTGTAGCTTCTGTTTTCTTTACTCCATGTAATTTTGCCATGGGGGAATAAATAAATAATAAATAAATAAATAAATAAATATGAAAGGGAGAGATAAAATGTGTAATATTGTGAGGACAGATGGGGTACAGATGATTTGAAGAGATCAGCCTCAGACATATGCTTACGCATAGTTGACAACTTCCTGGCTGCAGGCTGGCACTGCAGGAGCTGATGTGGGTGATGAGGCTTGAATTAGGGCATGGCACATGAGCATGCTGGGAGCATGGCTACACAATTATAACATCATAGCCATGCCCCCTGTTATACACTACCAAGATTACCAAACATTTTACATCAGAGGTCATGGCTACAATGACACAATTCATCACATGATAGGCCCCAGAGTATGCCCACAAGTGGGCAACTAGCTGGAGGGCAACAGGCTGGGTTCAGGAGACTGGCCCACTATTCTGGGTAGCCATGAGCACCACACGATTAGCAGCCATACTATGAGAGTAGGCAAGTATGTAGATAATAGAGATAACATAAGGTAACATAGTAGTCCTCCCCTAAGACTACCATACATCTGCACATATTTTGCAAATCAGAAAAAAGTATTAAGGCATACAGACAGGGTAACTAAGGTAACACTTCGATGCCTGATTTAAGCTACCACTATAATGTGACATCATTCACTGCAGTATTACTTTTAGTGGAGTCTGAATCAATATAATTACCCCATTCTTTTTAGCAGATTGTGGGCGGGATGTTCTAACATCCACTGCCCTAGTATCGCTGGGCACCGCATTCGTCATACCCGCATATGCTCTAAGATATGCGGTTATTAACATAAAGAGCAGCTCTTGCGCAGAGCGCCGGGTCTGCCCGCAGGGCATGCTGGGAGGGATCCGTGACAGATCCCTGACACAGCGCTGCGGTAAGAAGCCCATAGGCTTCTGCAGGGAATTGCCAGCTTTTGCTGGCAATTCTTCCGCAGCGCTGACACTGTGGAGGGGCAATAGAGAATACAGAAATTCAGTAATAACCCAGATAACGGGTTTTTACCGCAATTCTGCTTTAGAGAATCCCGCCCAGTGAGGAATACTCATCACCTACAACCTACGAGATACCAGTGAAGGGATAGAACCTTCCTTAAATGTGTCCTGTAAAAAGATCCCCCTGGAGAACACGGATCACTTTGTACAGAAGTGAGCACTTATTAGGGATGTTGAGATCATTCACATTAAGCGAAAGCACAGTTAAGGTCCATACACACTGGGTGACTTTGACCAATGTGTATGGACAGCGATGATGGGGAAAATGGCAGAGCTGAAAATCAGACAGTGCGTACACACTGAGCAATTTTCGCCATCTAAGCAATGTTCCCAGGGGTAGATGACTTTCCATAGCAGGACACTATGGAAAGCCATCCACCCCATCACTCATCTGCGACGGGGTAGATGCAGGGCCGGATTTGTGCCTAGGCCCGTGAGGCACCGGCCTCAGGGCGGCACCAATTAAGGGCGGCAGGCAGGCTGACATTCAGTTAAATAGCAGCATGGCACAGCTGGAGGGCAGCGGCGAGTGACGAAGGCCGCTGCCGCACACATGAATTATATGTCGACGGCAGCGCCGCTCGTCACTCGCCACTGCCCACCCACTCTGCCATGCACATTACATCACTGTTTAGTGGCTGGGTCCGGTGGTCCCCCTGCGCTTCCAGAAATGGCTCAGGCTCAGTGCCGCCGGCTCCTGCCCATTGGCTACTCTAGACACACACATAGTCTATTGGCTGCTGTGTATCCAACAGCTGAGCTGAGTGGCACGCAGATCCCCCCTGCGCTCAGTTGTTAGTCACAGTGTGTGAGCCGGAGAGAGACTGACGAAGACACTGTGCTAATCACTGTACTAATAAGTGCCTCCCTCTGGGTCCTCCGTGCAGTGAGCAGTCCAGAGTGCTTAAAAAAATATTAAGGTGGGCTACAGTTAAATTTTAATGAAATATATAAATAACAATGTATGAAATACTTTTATAACAGCTTAAACTAGTTAAGCACATGTCATCTTAATATGGCCGGTTAAGCCATGCTCCCGGTATTTTTCTTTTTTTAATACTGAAACAATAAAATGCCTTCGACATTAGTGAACAAATAGCCCAAGACAGCACTTTTTACTTGAAATACAAAGTATCAGGATATATATTTTACACCTTATTGATTGACCTTGATCACTTACATTTCCTGCCTTGTGACGAAACGTGAAATCTCTATAAAAGGAGCTTCCTTCCTGTGGGTCATCTCCTATAGCTGCCTCACGTTTCCGGAAGGGACAGCTGGCGCCCTGTATGAAAGGAAACACTGACATTGTAGTACTTATTCATAACCACACAAGAAAAGAAAAGTATAGTAGGGTGCACTGGGCGTCCTTTCTGATATTGTATAAAATTTCACTTTTAATAAATTTTTACAGATAAAAAGGTGAAAGTTTTTAAAATATAGAACGACATGTGTGAAAAAGACAAAAAGATTAGAATCTAAGCTTTTTGTCTTTTTCACACATGTTGTTCTATATTTTAAAAACTTTCACCTTTTTATCTGTAAAAATTTATTAAAAGTTACATTTTATACAATATCAGAAAGGACGCCCAGTGCACCCTACTATACTTTTCTTTTCTTGTGTGGTTGTGGATCTTACTAAAAGGTTTAGGGTAGCACCTCCAGGAACCTAAAACAAACGGTATTAATCCCATATGAATAAAGCGACAGTCCAATAACTGTCTATTAAACCTGGTGCGGCAGCTCTCCTCACAAAATAGTACTTATTCATCTCTACTGAACTACACATAAATAGTTGGACAAATACATAATGGCCCTTATCGCAGTACAAATTTGTTCTCAAAATGGGCAAAACTATGTGCACTGCAGGTGGGGCAGAGAGAGTTATATTCAGGTGAGTTATTATGTTTCTGTGCAGAGTAAATACTGGCTGCATTATTTTTACACTGCAATTTAGATTTAAATTTCAAAACACCCCACCCAAATCTAACTCTCTGCACATGTTACATCTGCCCCACCTGCAGTGCACATGGTTATGCCCATTTTGAGAACACATTTGTACTGCGATCAGATCTGAATAAGGGCCCATATTGGGATTTATCAGAAAGAAAATGGCAGTGCAGAGTAAAATGGCAGGTACTGCCCCCGGTCATTTATTCCAACACCTTCATGCTCTATAGTACAATTTAATGTAGTTTCAATAATTTAAATACATTCTGGTCATGTTACCAACTGGATGTTACCTTACTGCAGGTGTAATGAAAATAATAGTAACAATCATTTTTGTTGTCGGACATCTTTTTTGACATCAACAAAACGCAGATAAACTGCGTATCGGGATTACTCCCTACAGGAGAAAGAGGAAGGAAATGCCATTAATGAAGAATACATACTGTATCATGACAACACATTGAATAAAATGACCTGCATTGTACATTGTCATGTATGATCTGCTATGGACATATGAATCAGCTGTAACCCAAACCACCCAACTGTCCCGATTACAGCAGTAATCCCACTATTTGGAGACTGTCCTGCTGTCCATCCCGTGGCCGGCAATGTCCCGTGGGCTGGGGGCAACCCAAGAACACCTCCGCTTTAGCATATCTTCAGTGCAGGGAGGGGGAGGGAGGGCAGAGAGGAGGTGCTGGCTGCTCAGCTGCTAGGCAAGCACTGGGCTCACCCCCAAAAATGGTGAAAAGGGTGGTCGTACCGCAAGGCCACTCGTAGCCCTTTTCGTGCTGGCTGCACATGGGATAGAAATGTTGGGAGGTATGTTTAACCATGTTCTTTATATTATTGCTTTCATGCACATGTGACATTCAACCGTTAAGGTGGTTCTGTAATGATGTAGTTACATTTAGTTACATGCTAAGATGCAGGGACATATACACACCAAGTAAACGGCGCTAATGGACCACACTAATTAGTAATCAAAAAATGTATAAATTTATTAAAAATTAATTAAATTAAATATACACAACAATACAAACAATACCACCGGCCGGTAGAGCTATTTAAAATGTGCACAATAATTTCTGGCCATAAAAAAGACAAGAAAAAAAGGCTTCTTTCATTAGGCTATGATGTATGCCTTAGACTCAGTATTCCATTGCCTTTATAACTAGGTTTGCCCAATTAGGCTGCAGCATAAAGCGAATTTGAAGCTTGGTAACTTAAAGTCCTCTCAATAATTAAACAGTCCCAGAGAACTTTTTTGCAACACTTTGAAAATTATAGATGTTAACTGCAAGCGTGTTAGTCAGTCATACAATAAGGCTCAAATGCAGGGCAGCCTTTGAAATTTGCTCCATATGAAAAACTGCAGGTGCTCATTCATTCAAGCAAAGCAGCGTATTAGAATAAGGAATGGTATGATACTTATGTTTTTCAGCGAGTGCAGCGCTTTGTTGTCCACAAATAGGTGAGGGTTTGCTAGCCTGAAGCGGGTCCCCAGCTGCTGGTCTTCCCAATTCTGCAGCTTCTTTCTAGGACTCTCGGCTCCGGCAGATGTCTCCCCAGCTCACGTGGTGTTGGTTTGTTTGCGGAAGTGACGCTCGATGACGCGTTTCCCCGCCTTCTGGTCAGCGGCTTCATCAGATAATTTGTCACAGTGCAGCTCCGTCTATTTGTACCTGCTCGCGCCGCCCATATGGGCGTGTGTGCGGCTGTAATTATACTCATTGTGCGGCAGCTCCGTATGTTTCTAACCAAGCCTCGTTTTCACTTACATCATGGCTGTTTGGAGGAGCCAAGCCTCGTTCTCATTTTAGTCACAACAAACTTTATTTCTTTTGTATAGCACCCAAGCCTCGTTATCGTGCCTGGTCTCCATTTCTATTTACACTCATATACGTGGCTCTGTTATTCAATGTAATTTAACAATATCAGTTAGAAAATATACACATACGAAATAATAATACTAAGATCTGTCTAATCGCCATGTCAAAACATATATAATAAAGAAAAAACATGTACACACAGAATTTCATAATAATTCTATTTTAAAGAATTAACCTTGTCCAAGGGGCAAAACATGAAGTAGACAAAATTGAAAGAAACAAACTGCTTATGGAAACCAAAACGAAAAAGAGAAAACAAAAGAAGGAGGGAATAGAAATAGAAAACAAACAAATTTCGTTTGTGACCCAATATAATAATTGCGCTAAAGAAATACAGAAAATTATAAACAAAAATATGCTCATTTTGAAACAAGATGACTTATTAAAGGAAATTTTGGGTGATAAGAATAAAGTAATCTTTAGAAAGGGAGATAATCTTAAGAATAAACTAGTGTGTAGTCACTTCAGTAGAGAAAAACAGGAAGATACGAAAGATGACAAAAAGGACTGGCTTAAAAAACTGCCGATAGGTTTTCATAAATGTGGTAATAGCAGATGTTACACATGTGCACACAGCGAAAAACAAAAGAATGTAGACTTCAATTCATTTACAAACAAAAATGTATATAGAATTAAAGAGTTTATTAACTGTAAACAATCTTATGTAATATATTTGATAAACTGTGGGTGCGGCCTCCAATATGTGGGTCGCACCACAAGATGTCTGCACACACGCTTTATGGAGCACAAACGCAATATAATAACTGGTGTTAGAACACACCCCTTGTCCAAACACATTTCTGAATGTCAAAATCAATGTATGAATAATATCTCAGTAAAAGCCATTGAATATATTAAACCCACAAAAAGAGGGGGTGATCGGTTTGGAAAGCTATGCAGAAGAGAGGCCTACTGGATCTTCCAGTTGGGGACAATGATACCTAATGGTCTAAACGAAACCATAGAACTGAATAATATTTGAACTTACAATGGCCCAACCCCAACTTGGATAGGACCAGTATCCCTCTCTATCTCAAAAAATAAATAATAATAAAAATAATAAAAAAATAAGAAAACAAAAATATAAATATAAATAAAAATAAAAAGAATTTAACAATAAAAATTGTATATATTCTGAAAGGGTATCTCTGAATACATTTATATACATGTCTATCTTCTGCTTACCTCCTTTTTGTCACTCGATAGGAATATTATGATTGCTGATAATTATGTAGTTACTCGATATGTAGTTACCCGATAGGAATATTATGATTGCTGATAATTATGTAGTTATTTGGGATTATAGGTTACTAATTGTTATCGCTTGGTTATCATTGGTCATTGATAGGGTCAATTAATTAATGTGATTTATATTAATTTGGTAAAATATGTTTTTTATCTGGCTATAAAAGTATGTATACTTATATTATTTGTTTATATATATATTATTTTTATTTATATGACAAGGATAATTTTAATATATTTGTTTTTTATTTATTTATTTATTTATCATTTTTCATTTTTTATTTATTTTTATGTATATGGATAACTGTATCTGTTTACTATACATAATAAAAATATTAATGAAAAAAGAAACATCGAGAACCACTCTAACTATATTAGTATGGATAATATATGTGTATTCAGATTACCATATATATAATTTTTTTGACTGGTTAAGGAAAATTATCTTTCACTAAATACCGATCTCTCTAGATTTTATCTCTCTCTTTCAAATGCATTTCCTCTACCTTCCTTCTTTTTAATCTCCCCTGCGAATCCCTCCCCCCTTCCCCCTCTCCCTTTCCCTCCTCTTTAAAATAGAATTATTATGAAATTCTGTGTGTACATGTTTTTTCTTTATTATATATGTTTTGACATGGCGATTAGACAGATCTTAGTATTATTATTTCGTATGTGTATATTTTCTAACTGATATTGTTAAATTACATTGAATAACAGAGCCACGTATATGAGTGTAAATAGAAATGGAGACCAGGCACGATAACGAGGCTTGGGTGCTATACAAAAGAAATAAAGTTTGTTGTGACTAAAATGAGAACGAGGCTTGGCTCCTCCAAACAGCCATGATGTAAGTGAAAACGAGGCTTGGTTAGAAACATACGGAGCTGCCGCACAATGAGTATAATTACAGCCGCACACACGCCCATATGGGCGGCGCGAGCAGGTACAAATAGACGGAGCTGCACTGTGACAAATTATCTGATGAAGCCGCTGACCAGAAGGCGGGGAAACGCGTCATCGAGCGTCACTTCCGCAAACAAACCAACACCACGTGAGCTGGGGAGACATCTGCCGGAGCCGAGAGTCCTAGAAAGAAGCTGCAGAATTGGGAAGACCAGCAGCTGGGGACCCGCTTCAGGCTAGCAAACCCTCACCTATTTGTGGACAACAAAGCGCTGCACTCGCTGAAAAACATAAGTATCATACCATTCCTTATTCTAATACG
This sequence comes from Crinia signifera, assembly GCF_055691185.1. Lineage (NCBI taxonomy): Eukaryota > Metazoa > Chordata > Amphibia > Anura > Myobatrachidae > Crinia > Crinia signifera. The sequence goes on from NC_139217.1 coordinate 127,962,292, forward strand.
CTGCTTTGCTTGAATGAATGAGCACCTGCAGTTTTTCATATGGAGCAAATTTCAAAGGCTGCCCTGCATTTGAGCCTTATTGTATGACTGACTAACACGCTTGCAGTTAACATCTATAATTTTCAAAGTGTTGCAAAAAAGTTCTCTGGGACTGTTTAATTATTGAGAGGACTTTAAGTTACCAAGCTTCAAATTCGCTTTATGCTGCAGCCTAATTGGGCAAACCTAGTTATAAAGGCAATGGAATACTGAGTCTAAGGCATACATCATAGCCTAATGAAAGAAGCCTTTTTTTCTTGTCTTTTTTATGGCCAGAAATTATTGTGCACATTTTAAATAGCTCTACCGGCCGGTGGTATTGTTTGTATTGTTGTGTATATTTAATTTAATTAATTTTTAATAAATTTATACATTTTTTGATTACTAATTAGTGTGGTCCATTAGCGCCGTTTACTTGGTGTGTATATGTTTTTTGTATTCTGTGAGGGCTGAGTATCCCTCCTAAACGGAAGCTGGGACCGTCACTAGTGCCCTGCGCTTGGTTATATTTATCTTATAAGATGCAGGGACTCTGTTAGAAGGCAAGAACAGTGCTAATCACCATTTATGGTATGGAGTGCTCTAATGTTGCATCGTGTACAGTATAACATGTATTTCAGAACAACAGAGCCCTCAATCATCGCTGCTTCACATTCTATGGTGCCTTAGGCTGTATTGAGTCGCAATGTAATGTAATGAGGTACCAGAAAAGCTGTAGACTGTAATACAACTTTCTGTCCACTAGCTGCATTTCCTAAACTGCACCTCCCATGTGTGACATACAGTAGCCAATGAACTTTTTGTAGCAGCACCAGATGATTGGCTGATTAAACCAGTCATTTTGTACACTATAATATTTGCGGCCCTGGCGCTGCAGACTCGGGAGGGGAAGCTTCCTGGGGATGCCTGTCAGAACACGCAGCTTCTGGCCGCAGCTTACACACACTGACATGAGCGCCAAAGCAGCACGGGCTCATGTCAGTGTGTGTAAGCACGTGGCGGCCGGGAGCTGCCAACTTAAACAGGCATCCCCAGGAAGCTTCCCCTCCCAAGTCTGCAGCACAAATATTCTTGTTGGGGGGGGGGGAGAGTTCTGGGGGGCTGACTGCAGGGGGAGGGGGGAAGAGTTCCAGGCGGCTGACTGCAGGGGGGGGGGGGGAGAGTTCCGGGCGGCTGACTGCAGGGGGCCCCCAGAAGTATCAATTTATGGGGCCCCAAGATTTCTGCTCCCAGTGACTAGATGTTGTGCGCAAGCAGAGCAGCGTGTGACAGGGGGACTCCCAACTGCTCTCCCAACTGCCAGACTCTGCTGTCTGTAGGTAGGACAGCGGGAAAGTCTCAAGAAAATGAAACTGACCTGCCGCAATTGGGACAGCTGGGAGGTATGGTAAAGCTCTGCCAAGCAACTACTCCGCCCCCGACACCTGGAAGTCCCGCCCCTGTGTTCTGATTGGCCCAGGGGCCATTCAGTCAAGTATAATGGATGACCATCGATAGCTAAAACTATCGATGGTTATCCATCAAATAGTTTGCCACTATCGATGGCTGGGTGCAGAATCACCATCGATGGCAACCACTGATGGTGTCTGCACCAATGGCCATCCCTACAGGTAATTAGCACATAATATACACTACGTGATGAGGAGTATTTCCAGAAGATAGATCACTGCATTCTCCTTGTAGTATTCTTATGACCAAATTTTTAATGAATAAAAACTAATCAGAAATAGGACTCTGTATATTCTTAGGAGTAATCAACCGGTCCCCAAACCCTCGTTTGGGGGAAATGTATCAAATCTTGGAGAGAGCTAAAGGATTGGACAGGAAGATTAATCTGCACAGTCTATAATATACTTGCCGGATAATCCATATGATATAGGGTTTCTCTAAATTCAATACTTCACATGTAGGGAGGTGCTTCCCAGGAATTTGTATACAATAGAGAAAGAAGAAAAAAGGATTCCTACAAGGGGCACTCAAAACTGTCTCTTGTTGCCATCCAGCATTTCTTCAAAAAGTGTCCCAAGAAAAAAGATAAAATATAACTTTCTTTTACTGGTTATCATATTAAAAGAATGATGCGAAATATACTTTCAAATATATGGTGAATAAAGTGCAATAAAGTGTATTAATAAAATGTAAAATAAAGCTATCCGTTTGTGTGTGGTATTTTGTTACAATTCTGTGGCTGTACTCTCCCCCCCAAAATTATATATATAGCTGTATGTGGTCACTGTTGCACTAATGTTATATTATTAATGAATCATATTCCTTGGCAACTGTGTCGCTTATATATAACACCTACTTGTATCCATAGGCGAATCTAGAAATATGCTAATGGTTGGTCCCAGACTACAGGTAATGTATTTGCAAAAAGAAAGAAAAGGGGTGTGGCCTTAAAAAGGGGCGTGACCAGCCATGGCTTTTATAACAACAAAAACGCCCTAGTCTTTCCCAGTGCCCTGCCCACTGCTGGGCAGTGGGCAGGGCACTGGGAAAGATTACAGCATTTTTTATTTTTTTTATAAAAGCCATTGCTGGGCAAGTCAATCACAATGCAGAACAGAAATCACAGTGAGTCACTCTCACTGCACTTACCGGCGCCCAGAAGGAGAGGAGTCAGGACTCGGGAGCAGTCTCTCAGATGGGAGTGGGACTGTCAATTCCCGCCGCCCCGTGACCCGGACCCTGTGCAGGCTGCTGCGCACACAAACACACGTGCGCGCTAGCCCCCGCGGCAGCAGCACATGGAGAACGGAGGAGGAGGACACGGAGGGAGCCGGCACCGCCCAAGGTCAGGTGGTGCACGCTCCACAAAGGACCATGGGAGGAGCTGCATGCAGTCGGGCATGCGCGGAGCCCTCCCGGGTCCTGTGTCCATGTTTTTTTCGGGGCAACGGCGGGCAGAAATTTATTTCACATCTATATTGTGGACTATCCAGGTAGACAAATTATCTTATACTGCAGAGCACTCAACGATGATCAATAGAGGGAACATTATAAATGATGATAACATATGAACTGATATTAGGATTAATAAATCCTTTTTACCTGGCCCCAGCTAGATTGTAATTTTGCCACACCTATACATACAGGTTCATCTGGGGAAACAATTGATTCATAAATGAGGTTGGAGCCTTAAATATCACAAGTTGCTGTTATTAACGGCTGTCACTTAACATGTGTGACTCTAATCTCCGACTCTAATCTCCTCTGTGGAGTGACCTTACTTATTAGGAAGTGAATACACTTCTTACTGGCTGCTGCAAATGATGGTATATGTTAAATTATGGCGTCACTTCTGTATGTGTAATTATATATATATATATCATACACATACACACACACACACACACACACACACACACACACATACATACATACACATATATATATATATATATATATATATATACATATACACACACACACACACACACACACACACACACACACATACATACACGTGGCTTGAACACACCAAACAACTTTAATATTTGACATATGTAGTGTCTCCTCTATGTATGTTATACTGTCAATAATATTTAGTATAAATTTGTTCTGTTCTCAGTTATTTTTTCTGCTTTCAAACAGATCGCATGTAATGTTATTTATGCTGGAATGTGCCGGTCTGACCCATCTGGTTTAATTAATATAATACAGTGGGCTCAGATTGACCTGAGGTCTCACTACAAGTGTCACATGTTTTATTTCAATAATCTTAACAGCCAGACTGGTAGCGGCTATCAATTTATCCGTCAATTATAGATGTGTCCAAACAACTTCAACATATTAAACAACTGGATCTTGGACATATGTACTGTCCCCTCTATGTGTGTTATTATTAATCTGGTGTAGTTCAAAAGTTTCAACTACACCAGATTAATAATAACACACATAGAGGGGACACTACATATGTCCAAGATCCAGTTGTTTAATATGTTGAAGTTGTTTATTTACTATCTCAGAAAGACTACACAAGACCCCCGGGCCAAAGCATTACCCCCTGGCAGGTCAGCCAGGGCAGAGGTCCTGGGGGTAATTATTGAATTTAAAAAAAATCTTGATCTGCACATCTCTAGTCTTGAGATGTGCTGGGGGAATTTTACTAGTTTTACTTGTCTAGATATTCGGAAGAAGTCATCTTATGTCAAGTAATAAATATATGCCAATAAATAAACCTGTCCGAGTAGCAGAAATATACTGCACTAGTCACTTTTTCTACTTTATATATCAGTTTATACACTTTGGAAATATGAAATTTGAGGTAATGAAATTGGTAATGTGGCAGAGAATACTAATACTGTACCGCTACACTGACACTTCTATCATGGAGCAAAGTTAGCTTGTTTCCATTTTTATGGCATTTGTTTCTTGTAAGACATCACCTTGAAGCCCAACTTGGCAGACAAAGGATGAAATGTACATCAATCATTTCTTCTCAGGTTAGTTTACCACAGGCATGTATAAACTGTGACCCTCTAGCTGCTGTGAAACTACACATCCCAGCATGCCTTGCATAGTTTTTGCATTACCTAATAGCAAAACTGTATCAAGGCATGATGGGACTTTTAGTTTCACAAAAGCTGGAGGGTCATAGTTTGGACATGCATGGTTTACCAGCTGTAAATTCCCTTTATTAGGTCTACTTACAAAAAATGTTTTACCCTCACGTAGTTCTACAAGAAACAAGACATGGTAGACCGTTATAAGGTAAAAATAAGAAGCCGAAAGTAAAGAAGTTACGTAGAATACATTTATTTTATTGATCCAATTGAAATTCAGCCATGAACCTCCCCCTTCAATAAAATAAACCCGCGGGTACTCCATGTGTCAGAGCGATTCACACAAAATAATCCTCCATGCTGCAGCAAAAACAAATCTCATTAAAAATGACCATATATTATAACTTGCCCATAAACAACACTGTCCCTTCATAAACAAATGCTCCTCTTGTACATCATAAATAAAACAGCACATACAAAGTTCCATTTTCCATAGAAATAAGTCGATTCTTGATAAAATTATACGGTTTGGCATTTATTCGGAGAATATTGTACATTAACCCATTTTAAATATTGCAAGTTTTTAAAAACTTTCATACTTGGCAAAATAAGGGGCCGATTCTAATACCATGTGGGCCCGCGGCGGATATTAGACAAGAAAACCTCTCAATTTTTCTCAAATCCCACAGAGGTATCTCTAGTTATAGCCGAATATGCATATAATTAAACTCTTTTTAACCCAATCTGACCCGTTAATAACTTTACAAAAACAGAGTCAATCCAATTAATTACAATGAAGTCATGGTGCTAATAAGTGCAGCTGTATGAACTTGTGGAATTTTGTTCACAGCCCCATAGGGCTACATACAAAATCCAGGAAACCAGGGTGAGAACTGCCATGAAGGAAGCGAATTGCAGGGTAATTGGAGTCCATTACTTAATAGATCTTACTTGGAAAGGTCATGTAAGTATTTTAGCATGCTTTCCCATTGTTATTTAGTATCAATGTAGTGTTGCAATCTTAAGCAACTGACCTAGAACAAAACATGATAAAACCTCTTTCTTAAATATTTAGGGACCACGCGAGAAACTAGTATTGAAATAAACTTTACATATAAATATTGGATTTTTTATTTATCAAATGAGACATAGGTGTTACAATGGGCAAGTTAGCGTAAAGCTACTGTAATCTGACTGTTTTGCGCATCATGTCTCATTGAGACTCTTCATAGTGGGCATAGCCACTAGCATATGTTCTGCCTAAATTCAAGTGACTAAAAGGTTCCGAAGCCTCGGTGTCAGAGTCTTTCTCTTCTTCATCATCCCCCTCTTCATCATCCTCCTCATCCTCTTCCTCATCATCGTAGTAGGTGTTGGTGGCACCAGATGCAAGATTCTTCCAATAGTTTTCATAGCCAGAGGCACCATTGTCATCATCATCACCACCTCCAGTCTGCCTGCCGAACTTCAGAGTACGCGCTGCGGAACGTAAAAAGCAAGAACTGGTAAGTAGTATGCAACATTTATTCTGGTCATTACCACTCAAGCATTAAGTGCAGGTTATTGGAGAATGGAAGGATATTTTGTTTGACTTCATGGCCGAGGAGCAATTTTATTCAGCAGTTTCAAATCTCCATAAAAATATAGTGAATTTACTGTCAGACTCTCTAATCTGCAGCCCTCCAGCTGTTGTGAAACTACAATAACCATCATGCCTTGCCACAGTTTTGCTATTAGGGAATGCTAAAACTATGGCAAGGCATGCTGGGATGTGTAGTTTCACAACAGTTGGGGGGACGCAGGTTGGACATGCCTGCTCTAATCTAACAGAGATTTTATTCCTAGAGCAAGCTGATAATTATGGCGATTTTGAGCTAATTGAATCTGGTGATTTCACAAATATTATCAACACATCATCTGATCTTCATATTTATTTCAATGGGCTTAAGTATTACATAGGCATACCACAGAGTGTGCACTGCATACCAAAATTCCATTGACTTTAATTGGAAATAGCTCTTGCAATTAGTATATTACAAGTGCAAAAATGAAAATAAAGCGCGCCCCCTTTTGAATTATACAAGAATCCCACGCTGTTTAATAAATTGGTGTAACAGAGGTTTTGGGGTATTACATACTGTATACGTACAGTATTATGCAAAGGTACCACTGTGGTAATAATTGGGGGGTGGAAGAGGTATAAGTTTTTGCAAACAAATTGGGATACATCTATGACTAATTAACTGCCAGGAAAGCTCTTCTGATAAAGACCCAAGTTTATGACCGGGGCCGTTTGCGTTTTGCAGACAGCAAATCGGCAGATTCAATGTCCCGCCTGCCGAAAAGCGAAAAGTGGGCGTGTTCCGCCGTGATTCCTCTTCAATGCTGACGGTAAAGACATTTCCCATTGGGAATAGCGGCGGGAGATTGGATACCCCTCTAAAAGGTTTTACCTAGTATCTTCTGAACTCCAGATTCCTGCGTTGAACCTTCATAACTATCCCTACACAAAACTGGGTTTCCACAAATGAGAAAACATCTGAAATAGGACAGCAAATGCTATGCCTAGGGAAACATTGCTATAAGTACTGTAGATGCACTAAAGGATGTTCCATAGAAAATGCGTACTACCTGTGTGGACTCACCTGCTGCCAGGTACCCCCCCCCATATGAACACAGAGGGGCCGATATGGGCAATTAGACTATTAGAAACATGTTGGAACCATTATGAAAGATAGGAACAGGCTGTAACTCAGCTATATATGACTGGTTCGTCTTAAAGAATTTCAGCAACTGACGTAAAGACACTTCAGAAATACCAACAACCAACCCTACGGCACACTAAAGGCATAACATTCTTTTTGCAGTGTCTACACATAAATTTAAGCTGAAAAAATGACAATGTGACGTAGGCTACTGTATCGCTTGTAAATCTTGCGAAATACCATTACAACAGATAAACAGAACATTTAGATGAAAAAGGTGACTTACTAGACATGCTCAAATTCTTCGTTTCCTGGGTTTCATGGCCACATTTTGGACAGGGCAGCTCCTTTCCCTTCTCCGCTTTGAAAACTTTGCTTTTAACATGATCGTCACAGAAGCATGCCTGTCCAAATTCCAACGACAAAAATTACCCCACAGCACAACACTGCAGAGAACACTCATTTCATCGAACATTACATAGGCTTCCTTCTAAGTAGCAGCAGTAAACCATAGCAGAAGCAGGTGATCCAATACTGCAGGGATAGGCAATTCATTTAAGGCGAGCTACGATCTTCCAAATCTGGTCCATTATTTAGCTCCCTGAGCATAATTGAAGTTGTAGTTCAACACCACTAAGGTTACACATCTCTGTTCTGGCGGACATACTGTACACGGTCCAATTATCGACCCACTCGGACAGATAATTGGACCTTGTTTTGCTGCAACCGATCAGTAATTATGGATGGAGCGGAAAAAAAAAGACGTAAGCCAAATATTACCTTGCAGCGGAGGCATGAATGCTGTCCTAAGCGATTGCAGGAAGCACCTGTTGAAAACAACTGAATAAAGATGTTGACCAAAACACACACTTATCTATAAGTTTGCTTTGGAAAATACATTTTTGAATAGGACCAAACTGATGGCAACTCCTTTCCCACTATTGTCTCGCTGAAGCCAGTACTTGCTGTGGTCTCCATTTTGGCAAGCCTGAGTTGATGTATTCAACATATCAAAGCTTGTTCTACTAAAGAATTAAGAGGGTTACTTACTGTACTTCCGCTACAGTGGGGCACATGTATGAAGCAGTGATAAGGGAGGAGAAGTGGCCCATAGCAACCAATCAGCTGCTCTGTATAATTTTATATTATGCAAATTATAGATGTTACTTCAGTGCTGATTGGTTGCCATGGGCCACTTCTCCTCTGGTTCACTTCTCCTGCATTATCACTGCTTCATACATCTGTCCCACTGTGAGATAAGGACAAATTCTGTACTTTACAAATCTGTGGAAAACTGAAACCAGAGATTCTCAGAAATAAACTTGTTTTAATTGGCACTAAACTAATAATGTTGGACTTGTGCAAGAACCAATTATTGCAGTTTTCCACTTCCCCTTGGACGGAAAAATAAAACTTACATTTAAAGGTTTCAGCTTCCAGGACCTGACAGCTAGCCTGATGTTCAAACTGGTCGTCTTCACACAAGGAGTTGTAACAAAATGAGCAGCTGAATATCCTGCCACCTGCACAGCAGAAAGTCACATGATTATTATCATTACATGGTGGGTGTTTCGGCCTCGAAAACTAGGTTACAGTACATGTAAATACAAAGGGGCCGATTCTGGATCACACGTAGTCGGGTATTGCACATGTGCAAACCCTAATTGCTCACTCGCCGGGCAGTTCGCAGAGGGGAGGGAGGGAAGGATGGGAGCGCCCAGAGTTTTATGGGCATTCCCATGAAAATGCTGGGCATTCCCATGGGTGCGCAGGAAGGCCGATACCTGCCGGAGGCGAGGGGATGACATCACCCTCGGGGGTATACAAACGGAGCGGCCCGTGCTTAATTTCTAAGCGATCTAGACAGATAACTTAGAAATAGGGCTAAAACCGTTCCGGGGGTATGGCCCATAACAAAGCAGATCTGTTGTCACAACAGAAACAAACAAGCCTCCCTGACCCAATGAATATTTTCCACACTCTAAATCGGTAGACAATAAAAAACAGTATATGCTAAAATCATGCCATTGGGAAATACAATTTTATCCACAATCCAGTTTTTCACAAGGTTTAACTTTGCAAGGTTTAGGCTGAGAGCCAGTAATAGACAGCTGTTTAGGTTTTGATCCCCTGGGGGACTTATTAGCACTTTCACTGCCCCCATTGTGATGTAAGCCACTTTAAACGTTTAGTATTAGCAATTAGCAGCTTAAGCATTGCTGCAGGTCAGAAATTACCCTGCATTTTTTCCTCGTAATAGCAGCATACTTTGTGGGCTTACTTCCATAATCTTACGTCAGTATTCATTACAGATGTGTCCTCACACACTATTGCTGTAGCTGAACCAAAGACGACCAAGATTCACATTCGCACAAAAATATGTAACAAAGATATTTGGCACTACTACTGATATTACCAGAGCCTGGGCCCAGACTGACTCAGAGTCAGTGGAAGCGGATAGTCTGGAAAATTCCCTCTCCTTACGAGAGGCTTCCTGTCCTGCAGACAGGTTACAAATAACCGGTGTGAGATGAAAACCTGAAACCAGAGATTCTCTGAAACAAACTTGAGTCTTGTGTTACATGCGTACTGTGGTTAGGTGTATAAGGACAGATCTGTACCTTCCCACTGTATTTCTGCTTCCACAGGCAGTGAATAAATCAATATTTACACACATTATAATATTAAACTATAACTAATTTTGGAAAGCAGCTGAATGGATAAGATCTAGGCATAGGAAACGCACTTGTAGTAAATGGAGTTCAGTCTCTGGAGGGATAGGTTACCAGTGGAGTACTCCGGGAATCTGTACTTGGACCGGTGCTTTTAAATATCTTTGTTGGTAAAATTGCAAAATGGTACTAAAAGGGAAAGTGTGCCTTTTTTGCAGAGGTCACAAAGAAATGCAACAGGGTAGACACACACCAGGAGGGGTAAAACAATAAAAACAAAACAAAAAAAAAACCATTGACTATATGGATTAGAAGAATGGTCAAGAAAGTGGCAAATACAGTTTAATGCCAAAATATGCACTTGGGTCTCAAAAACCCAAAGGCTAAATATAGAATTAATGCCACTATAAAAAGGAAACTACTAAATAGGAAAGTGATGTAGGAGTGACTATTTTAGGTGACTTAAAGTGCATAGAAGCAAATCAAGTAGTAATAATGCCACTGTACAGTATAGGTCACTGGTACGGCCTCACATAGAATACCATGCCCAGTTCTGGAGGCCATATCTTCAGAAGGATATAAATAGATTAGAGCGTGTGATGCCAATCCTGTGATCGGTGGGATACCTAAATTTAGGACAATTATTCTCAGGATTCGATCCTCCAATCCCAGGATTTTGGGATTGAAATGCACATTTCATACCTTTCTGCCAGGAAGCATTTGGCTCAAGCGCTGCCAGAAAATGGATGTTAGGAATCATGCTGCTGTGTCCGCCAACTGTCCTCGCTGCATCCTCCCAAGCCTGCCCTCTCTACCCATCCCCACATGCTGAAGGACTGCTTCTTAGCAGTTCCCAGCGTGGCACCATAACAGGAGGCCAATCGTAGGATTGACAATTTTTCAATCCAAAACCAATGATTGAAAAAAATGGACCAGGATTAGCCTCCCTAGTGTTAAAAGAAGGGCAACTAAAAGGGTCTACAGCACAAAAATTACAAGGAAAGACTCAAGGTTCCTAACATGTATAGTGAAGACCGGTAAAAGGAAAGGGGGACATGTTACTAACTTTTAAATAAATGAAGGGTTTTAACAAGGAAGACAAGTATTAGAACTTCAGGACATGCATTAACACAGGAGGGAGGTCGATTCAGGGGACATTTGATAAATAATTACTGCACAGAAAGGGTAGTGGATAAGAAGCACCTCCCGTCAGAGGGGGTAGAGGGTGATATAGGTTATAGAGCAGTGTACTGAAAAGGAGACATCTGTAAGATGTACATTTTACCTAACCAACCCTTAATATAATCCCCAAACTCAGTTTTCTTAAGCACTCCTTCCGGTTATACTCCTGCCTGTCTCCACTGCATCTACCAGTGCCTTCTGCCCCTTATCTTCTGTATATCACCTATGTAACCCACTTTTATGCATTCTATTTATGCTTCCAGTGTGGCCCCTTTTTCTGTCCATGTAGTTCCAGTTATATATGCTTTGTTCCCTTTTGTATGGTGCATCAGACCTATGGCTTCTTAAGAAATCTGCACACATGGAGATGTGCTGAGTGATGCTAGATTGCTCAGCAAGATCGCCCAGCACACAGCGGTGCGTCAGCAATGTGTGCTAAGCCATCTGTTAGAACACTGGCCCTGACCGATTAGTATCCAGCATGGATATTAATCTCCGGGCGAAAGCGGCGTGCAGGGCTGCATCGCTATCGTCATGGTCCCTACACAAGAAGCAATCTATTAGCATTTTCTAAGCGATCTATTGAAGTTGCTTAGAAATGCCCCTAAATCGCTTCTTGTATAGGCCCCATTTGAAATAAATTAATTAAGACGGTACTTGTTGATAATCACGGCTCCCACGATGTGCATCGCATAGCAAAAAATCGCATCGCATGCGTTTTTTAACAGAAAAGCATCCAAATGCATTAAAATTAGTATCAAACATGTTCAATGGCCCCCAAATGTCATTTTTGAGGCTGTACCACCCCCACTATCAACGTGAACCCGAAGCGTGGCGAGAGCAGCGAGCCGGTGAGGGGCGGCGGTACGCGTCCTACGACCTTTTCATACCCCCACTATCCACGTCGGCGTGGAGTTGAGAATAGAAAATGTGGCGAGTGCAGCGAGCCACCGAGCCCGAAGCGTGGCGAGCCTAGCGAGCGGACACTGATACCTTCACAGGTATACGCGTCCCCTCGCGGGCTTCACAGGTGTCCGCGTGCGCACGCCACGCTTCGGTGGCTCGCCACACTTTCTATTCTCTACTCCCCGCCGACGTGGATAGTGGGGGTATGAAAAGGTTGTAGGACGCGTACCGCCGCCGCTCGCCGCGCTTCGGGTTGATAGTGGGGGTGGTACAGCCTCAAAAATGCTATTTGGGGGCCATTGAACATGTTTGATACTAATTTCAATGCATTTGGATGCTTTTCTGTTAAAAAACGCATGGAATCGCATGCGATCAAATCGCATACGATGCGATCGCATGCAATTTTGTAAAAATGGTAAAAACCTGCAAAAATCGCATCCAAACGCATGCCACTATATATGGCATGCGATGGGAGCCGTGATACTCCACAAGTACCATTAAGACTGCTGGGCCCACACATGTATACTAATGCTTTATCAAAACATTTAACCTTGAATGTTAATAGTTCTATCATCTACTCATTGTGTTAACATACCATGGTCCCAGACGGCCCTTTCACATTCAATGCATTCAGCAGAAGCTAGTGGACAGAGGCATGCGTGCACACTGAGGCATTTCCTGCCGTGGCACACCCAGGCCTCACAGAAGTCACAAATTGCACCCTGCAAACAGAAAAAGAGGTGTGCAAATCTAGAATATAATTAATGTGAATTAACACATTTGCAGAAGTTAATATATAATCATACAACAAATCATTAAAAAATACTAAACTGTACCACAGTAATCTAAAAAGATCACACACAACCTGTTGTCATAATTATCTTAGCTGTATATCTTGTGAATTTAATAGGGACCAGTTTATTTTACGTTGTATTGTTGTTTTAGTATGTTGTGTATAAAGAATCTTATTATTAACATTATATCCCCTTAATTGCAGTGTCATTGTAAATGGAGGAAGACCCTTCCCTCATGATTCAATGGTCACTTTATAAAGTGAGGACTGGTTCTCTCTAATTTCTGCCGCCTTAAAGAAGTTTATCAATATGGCAAGAATCTCTGATCTAGTTGTGCCTTAAGGGGTGTACACCGGGGGTGATTCTCACTGCATTGTCAAAATCACTAAGGTGGTTTGCCTGAATCACCCCCGTGTGTACACAGTGGATGACAGTGATGCGCAGCGTCGCTATCGCCCGGCCATATAGACAGTGCAGGCAAGAATATTTTTGCTACACTGTATTTGGCTGTGGCTCCTTGGGCTCCATCTCTCTGACGGCTTAACTACATCTTTATACACACAGGGCTCAGTGACATTGCCTGGACAGAGCTGTGTGAACACGACTTTACAGCAGCAGCGATTTATTCCACTACAGAATACAGCAAAATATTTAACAAGTAGGCAAGAGCCATTTACTGATAACATTCCATACAGATAGAGTAATGTGTTGGGCTAACCCAAACACATAAAGATAAGCTCATTTATCTGTAATATACTGGTGCGTGTGTAAGATCATGTAGGGCCGGTGCTAGGTTCCTCAGCACCCTAGGCAAATGGTCTGCCTATCCCGTGCGCAGCCGCCCACCCCTCCATTACCTCGGTTCTCATGCTGGGCACTGTATAGTGGGTGTCGGGGTAACAGACCTCCAGGTGTCCCTGATCCCTTGGGAACCCCACCAGGCCCTGCACGCTCTCCTTGGGGAAGCTGTACCCATAGCGGCCGCTCTCCACGGTGACCTGCACTGCGCTGTTCATCAGCAGCTCGGTGTGGACCAGGGTGGTGAACCATTGCAGCAGACGTCCAGAGGAGCTGGGACACAGGCGGTAAACAGATGCAGCAGCAAAATGACAGGCAAAATGTACGTGCGCCAACAGTACCGGTTGGCGCACGTACAGCCAGCCTGGCATCCTCAGCGCACGGAGACTGCAGAGGACATGGACGCCTTCACTGCCGCCGGCAGAACATGCACTGTACTCGTGGGTCAGATGGATGGAAGCTACTGTGCTCCCCCCTTCCACCTCCTGTGCTGCCCCACACAGATAAATAAGGGGCGCCCTCCAGTGGCCAGCGCCCTAGGCAGCTGCCTAAAGCTGCCTAGTGGTAGCTCCAGCCCTGAGATCATGTTAACAGAGTTTTCAGTAATGCTAGTAACAGGCAGAACTGAAGTTTCTCAAATCAATTAATAAGACTAGAAAAAAACAGAAACGATTCCTTCAGTATACTGTGAATAGCATTGCATGTGATATCGCTACAACTCCCTGCAGCTAGATCGCATACAATACATTGTGGCAGATGTATCAAGCTTCAAAAAGTGATAGTGGAGAGTGATAAACAACCAGCTGCTACCTGTCATTTTTCAAACCCAGTATGTAACATGACAGGAAGGACCTGATTGGCTGGTTGTTTTCCACTCTCCATTTTATCACTTTTTGAAGCTTGATACATCTGGCCTATTGTATGCAGTCACTTTGCATGCAATCCCATTCACCGCTGCAGGATATGATGTCCTTATTGCTGCAGCAACAATCTCTGGATCCAATCAGATGCACACGGGACCATGCATCAGATCAGAATTGGACGTAAAAGACATAAGATTTGACACTTTTCATACGATTTATTAGTCTAAAATAGTGTGAAAAGGGCCCAAATCGCACAAGTGTATGGGGGCATTTACATTCTCCCTGATAGTAGCAATGCAGAGATCTTGGTTGCATTAATTTCAGAGCTCATTTCCTCACTACAACAATTTTCAGTTATAACCGACACTTCTGTGCTTATAGCACCATCTTGTGGTTATACGGTGTATATGCTTAAATAGATAAAAATCACCAGAAAGATTTTCACCTAAATACATAATATACAGTACTTAAGGTCCATACACACTTGTAGATTTGCATTTCAAAAGACTTTGCCAAAATCTGATAGATTTATCTTTCACCTCTGTAAAGCGCTGCAGAATATGTATGCGCTATATAAGAAACTGTTAATAAATAAAATAAATAAAAGTAGTGCTGAGCTATTTTCCCCAAAGAGCAAAAGATTTTCAGGAGGTAAAAAGTCTTTGAAAATCTTTCATTATAAGGCTATTTACATAATGGGCGGGGTTTAGGGCCCATTTTATTTAATGCATTTCTGTTCTTGGGGCCTGATTCAGAGCTGATCATTGGGCTGCGTATATTCAGAGCCCAATGATCAGGTAAATATGCAGGGCCAGCGCCACCACTAGGCAGCTTTAGGCATTTGCCTGGGGCGCCGGCCACTGGAGGGCAGCAGTTGGGAGCAGCTTCCCTTCTTGGTTGGAGCCAGGTGAGCGTCGCCCCACCTTGTACTATAAATAAAACAATGAATGAACTTGTATACATACCACCATTGCCATGCCAGTGCTGTAAACTCCAGCATGTTTAATGACACAGTCTGAGGATTTCATCATGCATTTGGTTTTTCCTGTAATAATTAATCAGATTTAATATTTGCTTTGAGATATGACAGATATTAAAGCAGTAAACCTGCATTTTGGAATGGAGAGGTTTGTTATGTTACATTTCCCAAGATGGTATTTTCCAGACTCACACATATAACCTTCTTGTTCTACCATAAAACCTGTCCCAAAAGGTATAGCCTGCCACATAACGATGGCGTCTTATTTATCGCCTGCAGTCACCAGCACACCAAGAAGGTAGACCATTAAGATGGTGTGCTGTGCAGACAGTAAGTGCAAGAGAAAGCACAAAGTTATACGGTGAGGCAGAAAATATTACCTGCTATTAAAACAGGCAGCTTTATGTTTACCACATGATTAACAGAAGGCCTAGAACAACCTGTCTCCTGGCTGGGGACACACTACAACGATAGCCAATCGGATCATGCCTGATAAGCCGTACACATTAAATGCTGTAATGAATGACAGAACAAAACCTCGTTCCACCCTTCATAACCCTAGACGGCCAACCAGCAAATGTTGCATGCGACCTGCAGGACCAAGCACTTGCGCTTTCAGGAATGGTTATTCCGATAAGGCAAATCAAGAAGCTATTGTTGTAGTGTGTACCTAGCCTAAATATCTCTGCACACTTCCAATATGCAGCATGACATGGTCTTGCCACGGTGCAAAATGAATCTAAGCGAGGACAATCAATTTTTAAACAGACTGTTTGCCTACAAATATACATCAAGCTATTAAATTTGTTAAAAAAATAAACAAGCTAAATAATACAAAGCTTTCGACACTTTGTTTAAAGAAGTAACTTCTGACCGGTTGCAGTCATAGGGGTATACTCAACTGCAGTTGAAACTCTTGTTGGAAAGATGGCAGTTTCCTACTTGAATAGGTGAGAAGGGGTTCTGACCTATTCAATAAGGGCTGTTTTTTTCTGACAGGTGGAATGCTCCGACCTTTCAGAAACCACGTGGATTGGTGGAATAGTTGTGGATCCAGGTGCTTTTGCCAGACACACGGCCAAATCTGACAGGTTTTGTCCCCGTTTGCAACAATCTCAATCAGACTATAAAAAAAAAGTCGGATTGCGGCAGAGAGGACGGTGCCGGGTGAGCAGCAGTAAAATCAGACAGTCGGATTTGGCTTCTAATTGAATAGGGCATGTCGGATTCATTTCGACAAATGAAAGTCGGAATGAATGACTTTAATTGAATATAACCCACCGTCTTTTATTGTCTATGGAGACGATTAAAACCCACAGATGTGGTTCTACCCAACCCACAGAAGGCATTGTGTTTGCCAAATTAGAACTTAGCCTGTATATCAACCTGTACAAATAAAACAATTATTGCAAATGTCAATCTGTCAAATGAAATACACAGAAGGGCTCATTTAGCTTATGATCATATACATTTTTGGTAGCTTCTAGTGTATGATCACTTACCGCAGTGGGCACACATAGGCAGCTTCTGTACAGAACTGCAGAAGTAGCAAAAAGCCCTGTTCTTCTGCCGTCTTCATTTCACACATAAAAAAAAAAAAAAAGAACATTTCAAAGCGTTAAAATATTATTGACAAGCTGCCCGGAAAATAATAACATAAAAACATCCAACATACCTTTGGCATTTGTCACACTCCTATAAAAACAAAGAGAAAACAGGATAAGCATTTACATGACAAACTCCCCTCAGTGTTTACTTAAGCTGTACTTTAGCTTTCAGGAAAATAATGGTTCCCGCATTGAAGATTAACAATCTCTAACTTATCTGCTTGCACCGCAACTATATACCCCTGTCACTGGAAGCAATATGAAATGTACAGTTGCCTCCTAAATTATTCCTTGTGACAGAGTTCTATCTTTTTACACCGGCTTATAACGAGTACTCAGAGGACACATGTGCCATTATGGTAGACAAGGGAGCAATAGGTATGAAGACTGCAAAGTATCAATTATATTTAATGCATGCGTCATAAAAGTGGGGAAAAAATAAAAAAAGGTAGAAGAGGGACAGGACGAGGGAATCTAATCAGTTTATATAGAGGTAAGGACTAGTTTTCTCTCAGTGAACCATATAAATGTTGTTTTAGTGCAGAAGGGTTATACATAATGAGGAACTAGACTTAATTAGAACCTATACACATAGAAAGAATGCAGGCGCTCCATTCAAACAGAATAGTAATACATTTAGAATAGTAATACATTTTGCAATAAATGTTATAACACAAGATTTTATTTACTTATTTTTTGCATTATATTGGCTTACTTGGCTTTCTTCGGGTAAGTCTATAACTTTCTAAGGGTTCGAGTCTAATGCCGTGTACTCACTGTGAGATTTGGCATTAGATTTTGACTATATAGTCAAAATCGCATCGGATCGTATGTCGATCGCACAGGTTTTTAACCTTTCGATCCCGATTTGATGCAGATGTGCGCTCCTGTTCAGCACAAATCGAATAGAGAAATAGACAGTGCAGCAATAACTATATATTGGAAATCTAATGTAGATAGCATGAATTGTATGTAAGTTCTGCAGAGCAAAGTTTGCATAGCAATCGAATCTTAAGTCAAATAGCAAAGGAATCTCACCGTGTGTACACACCATGAGGCAAAAATCCTGACTGGGGCTGGCTACCTAATGGCAAACCCTAATGCTCCCGGTTGGCGCCAAAATTCTCCCCCCAAAGCCTATCCCTAACATGCATGCTTACAATCGGGATGCCAGCTGTCAGGATTGTGGCAACAGCATCCGCATCTCCAGTGATGTCAGGATCCCTGTGCCACTATTATGAAAGCTGGTAGAAATTCCAGCACCAGTGTTTTGACCGCCGGCATCCTGACCGTATCCACGCGGGACACTCCTACGCCTGCCCAAATATCATCCCAAGGCAGCACACTAGTGAGGGAAAGGCAAGTGACATGTTACAGAGCATTATATAAGTGAAAGCGTCAGGAGTGTTACAGGCTAAAATAAGTGTTACATTGTGATGTTCTGAAGCAGCCCAGTAAAACATCTCCAGGGGGGGCATGCCCCAAAAATCACCCTGCAACTGACATACTATATAAATTATTAGGTCTTGCCTAGGGGCCACAACTCGAAGCTATGTATACACACCCATATTTTGCAACACCTTAAATAAGTCGATATAGCTAAGGTCGACAGGGTCGAAAGGTTGACACAAGCATTCAATTGAAAATGAGAAGGTCAACAGTCAATAGGTCAACATGAGTTTTTCACGGTTTCTTTGAGCCAACAGGCGACATTTCATACCCGACCATCCACAATGGCATGGTGGGAGAATAAAAGCGCGCCAACAGCATGGCGAGTGCAGAAAGCCAAGCAAGGGGACACATCGCACTTCCTGTCTATTTTGATTAGGACGATATTCGGGACAAAAAAAAACTTTTGACTGTCAACCATCCCATTGTCGACCTAATGCTTGTATTGACCTTGCGACCCTGTCAATCTAAGCCCTGTTGACTTTCAGTGGTCGACCTTCATACAGTCGACCCTATAACCCATTAGATAGAGCCTACACCAGTGTTTATTATTATAAGCAACCAAAGAAAGAGAACATATAGCACAAAGTATATCGTTTTATTTAAATGCTTTTTTAGTTAATGGGAAATAATGTTTTAAGATGTAAGAAAAAAGCAAATAAGACATCTCCAAGGTGGCACGGGAGCTCAGAGAGTTATGCAGGTGAGGCTTTTGAAATGAACTAAAAACCTTTTTAGGGGGGTATTCAATGTTGGGTCATGGACGTCGAGCTGGGCCGACAGCTGCGACCCTGTCCCGGTCTGCCCGAGAATTTGCAGGCGGAATTCAATGTCCCGCCTGCCGTGGGACAAGGGGGAGTGGCCGCGAGCGGCTTGTAAAGTTGGGCTTGTTCTGCCAAGATCCCCTGTTCAATGCTGTCGGGGAAGACAGCATTGAATAGGGCCCCGCAGCCATCTCCCCCATCAGGAGATGGCTGTGGGAGAATGAATATCCCCCTTAGTCTGCGCCTCAGTTTAAAACCATGCCATCACGAAGAATATACCTATTCATTTTGATTTCTTTGTACCTGAGAAAGAGACAATACACATGTCTGTTATATATCTTCTGTATTATTTATTGAACGAATGTCTGTACCGTAATTCAACGCAGCACAAATTGCTTTGGCAGGAATGTTGACTGCCGTATTTATTGTATCATTGTTTGGGCAGTATCCAATGCTCCCAATTCACCGTTTTTTTCCGGCGAATCGGGCTGTTTTCACTCCTTGCTGTGAATCTTTTTCACTGAAAATCTGATTCACCCTATTCAATGTTCACAGTGAATGCCGCCCAGTTCTCCGTTTCATGTTCGCTGCAATTCGCTGGTGTATTTCAATGGGGTTTTCACTGGGATTCGCCGAGAGTGTATTCAATGCTAGGATGGAGAATTGCTTTCGGCATGATTTTTGCCGTGATTCACCGTTTTGCATTCGACATCTTTTTAAGGTGAACCGGGTTTTGATCTTTTAAAATAAAGGTTTTTTTTGTTTGTTTTTTTGGTGTAAAAAAAAAAAAATCAGTAATTTTATTCTGTGAAGGGGCATGCTATTTTTATTCATGTGCAGGGGGCGGGGAGCCGCTCATTAAATATTCCCTGCACACTGGTACCGCTCATTACATATGCATGAGCAGGACCAGTGCAGTGGCTCCCTACCCATGCCCCCTGACATCTCTCCCAGGGGGGCAGCTTCTGCTGCCTGTGTCATTCTGGGGCAGGCAGGCTCCCTGCGGTGGTGAAAAATCTCCGTCAGGGGCAGCGAGCCCCATAGGCGTTGAATTAAAAAAAAAAAAAAAGGAGTGAAAATCAGCATTGCTGTGTGGCTTTAATCTGTGTCCTACTACAGCCTCAGAGAAAAAGTAAACATAAAAATCCCTGTCTGGCCTACAGTATTAGGGCTACACAGACTGAATATGCTTACTATGCTAGCAGATTCATTTCCTAGAATGAACAGCTATGTGGAGGACATTGGCTGGTGCATTATCCTCCTTTCACTTTATCTCTAGTTTATCTATTCACCAGGCTTAATACATCTGCCCCAAGCAACTCCCAACTGTCATATTTCAAACAGAGCTGATTGGCTGGTGCGTTCTCTCTTCCACTTTACCTCTTCGCCAGGCTTAATACATCTGCCCCATTGCAACAAAAATCCAACCATATACCATTTAAAAAAGAGAGGGGACTTGATGGCCACTTTGATCACATGGTATGCCAGCATTCTAAGCCACATCACCTCAAAAGGTTTACATGTCCCAACTGAGTGCATGGAGAAGCCAAAGGGAACTACCATCACCACTGCAGAAAACATCTGACTGTCGGATTACTTTGCATTTGTGCAAGACCAAGTATGGTAACAGATGCTACAGTAAAATCTACCAAAATATAAATCAGAATTGATGGACTCAAAAGGGAAACTACATAGGACATTCAAAACCAAGTACAGGTCCTGCTGACCACATGGAAAACAGATGGATGCATCAAACATGATCAGCTGGTTTTAGAAGTGCCTTTATATTATTAACAGATGAAAAAAAGATTGAGGGCACAAACGGGAACGCAGATAAGTTATTTTTACAAAGCACCCTGAAGGTGAAAACGCAAATGAGAGTTATGGACCGGTTCTTGTTTGTCTCATCAAGCCAGGGAGGACTGCACAACTCTGAGGGTTGTAGATTACATGCCTGCAACATACACACAGTCACCAACTTCTACTTATGTATCATTCTGACATGGCCAGGTGAAATAAATAGTCCTAAAAAAGAAGGCATAGCTTAAATGAAATACACAAGGTGACCGTAATGGGAGATTAGTCAGGATTCCACAATGTCTACAAAGCTTATGAACTAGGGAGAACAGCAATGTCCATGGGACTGCCAGTGCATCAATGGGATGTGCCCCCATGGGCACAACATAGGGAGATCTTGTGATTTAGCCTGGAAGGCATGGGATGTTTTACCAGGGACTCCCAGATCTTAAGTGAAGACAGCAAAGGCTCTTACTTACTAGGTATACTGTAAGTTGCAGAGATGGTTTCTCTGTATATTGCAAAATCCAAGGATATTCCTTTAGGTCTTGGAAGATGCAAATGCTCTTTCCCATTGTCCAAAATCACTGTAAACATTGTGACAGTGATTCTGTTGACTTCTCACCTTTGTGGGTTTCTTAGGAATAGCCTCTAAATTGCAATAATAACCATATATTGATTGGTAATGTGGATTCCTGATGTAACAATGTACCCTGAGCGCAAAAATAAAAGAAATTCATCCAAAATCCCATGGGACTGGTGTCCATAGACTACACACTGGAGCTCAGAAGGCTATTCATCCTAGAGATGAGAGTAACCCCAGGTATCCTGGTGATATTGGAATGAGTTTTAGCAATGGTGCATCTAATGATATAAAGCCCATAGTACCCAACACACTCATGCAGTACTTGATGGCAGCGCAATGTTGGACAGAAATTCATTTACCCCTGAAAAGACAAAAGTTTGTCCTGGAGAAGGAATAATCTCTGAAGTCCAACCAATAGCACGGCAAGCATACGCACAGCGTGAAGACGACTTATTAGACTCCTGTTATTACAGCTTTTAATTAAGCAGTTAAAAACCCCTAAAACAAGTCCAATGCATTGATTAATAATAGTCCCATTTTGTAAGTACAGTGGTACGTCCGCTCATCTATACTCCGACATGTAGATGCATCGCGGGACTATGCCAGTGTGTATGCAGTGCCCGCAAATGTTCACGGGCACAGTTAGGAGTGGGAGTATACATAAGGAGGGACATCTGAAATTGTACAGCAAATTGCACCTGTTTAAATCCTCACCCACCCCCCCCCCCCCCCCCCCATAACAATATGTTCTAAGCCGTGTTCCACAATGAACACAGCTAAAAGTGATATTTTACCATAGAAGCATTACAGGGGTGTTTGGCCAAGTCCACATTTCCTCGAGTTGCCCTTTGCTGTTTTTCTCTCTCTTTGCGACTCTCTGCCTTCTTCCGGGCTCCAGTCTTCTTTTTGGGCATGTTTAAACACTACGGAGAAAGAGTGAAAGGTCATGTGTATCTTAAGAACTTCACAGATTTTATTGTTAAAATGAATACAAAAAACATGTTGCTATTTGTTTGAGCTGGATAGAGAATATCTTAATTTAATCATGCACTGCAGCCACGTAATAGATAGTAGGCAACAGTTCATAAAGGTAAAAAAAGTGAAATGGGAGGTGGGGGAAGAGGACACCAAAAACATCTAAGTACTTTCCACCTTAAAGCAATACCACTAATAACATTGGTTTCCAACCTAAAGCACCATACCAAATACAATTAATTCCTATGGTGCAATTAACTGGACCCCTGAGGACTCACCAGAGCAGGCCCTGTACTTTGTTTCACCCTGACTGTATAACGCTGCAGAGTGAGTGGGAATACTACTAGTGACCCATACACAGTGGGCAATCCTGGCGGCCGAGGATGACCAGGTGGGATGTCAGCATCAGCAAGTACATACACACTTGCCAATGCCAGCGCATGGGGCTGGGGGTCATACTGGATTCGGCAGTATGGTGCTGGTTAACAATCAACTCCTACACCTGACAACAGATGGGGTGTTTAACAAGCTACGGGAGCGCATGTTGTATGCCGTTGGAAGCATAAACACTAGGCGACATTATGATCAAAGAATACAGAAAGAAAAAGGTAGCGCTAATACACGAGCCTTCAATAATAAGACATCTATTGTGCACTTTAAAAATCAAATACGGATAAAAGCATAATGTAGTAAATTAAAATAAACAATGAAACGCGCCAGGAGCTGCAGGCCAGCCACTTTGCCCTTGCCATCCTTTGCACAGCACATATGCACTTTGCCATCCGGACCAGTCGCCTTGTGAGTTTCAGCTACCATTTGCCATCAGCGGGACTCTGGATACTTCGAAAACATCACCCAGGAGGATACAGCTGCTATGCTTTCCTAAAGTGGATCATTTCCCCTGGAGGACATTGTTTGGTAAATATACCATTTATATGAGAGAAACCTATTGACATTTACCAAAGAAATTTCCTAACAGGCGACATAGCTAGGAACGCATGACTGATTCCAGATGCAAGTGGCCCCTCATTGTTTATTTTAATTTACTGCATTATGCTTTTATTCGTATTTGATTTTTAAAGTGCACAATAAATGTCTTATTATTAAAGGCTCATGTATTAAACATAGAAACATAAAAGGCTCATGTATTAGCGCTACCTTTTTTCTGTATTCTTTGCTAATCCCCCTTTTTAAGGAGTTAAACATTCCTTACCATAGCCGCTTGACAAAGCTATCCCATACCAACGCTCCGCCTTCTTTTTTGCTAACTACAGTAGGTAGCTTAAATACCTTTTATTTTCTTGACATAATGAACAACGCTGCTCAGCAGTGTCAAAACAAGTGATATCGCTCATTGTATCGTGTAGTGTGTACAGTGTTTAAGAAGCTGTCATTTCCGTGATAACGCAAATTACAGCTTCTGATTGGATCACATCATGTACATCATCCTCTGGTGACAGGTCAACCAATAAGCAGACATAACTCCCAGGAAGTGCAAGCTATAGATTTAGAAAACATTTCATAACCTAATAAACCAAGGGATAAAATTTTGTAATTTTAAAGCACATTTCATATACCCTTGATAACACTTGCTCTGGTTTGCACAGTTCTACTGTAAAAAAAAAAAAAAAAAAAAAAAGCATTTCCGATATATGTATATTCTCTCTTTGTAAGGCTTAATACATCTGCCACTCTATTATGCAGCTTGAGACTATCAGAACCTACCTCTTTCACCGTAAAACTGCATTTTATATGACCACCTGTGCAAGCATGAGCAGATTTCAAACGCTATGCAATCAAGCCATATCAAAAAGTAAATAAATAGAAAAAAAAAAATTATAGATGATAAATAAGACTAATTACCAACAGCTATTACATTTTTTTTTCTTATGGTCAAATACCTTATATGAAAGGGGACAGCACTCCAACCACCAGCAAGTCAAGCTGTGCTCTCCCCACTACACACAGTCGCTTTCTCCCTGATAATTCCCAACTCCCACAAGTCTCCCCAGTTGGTTCTTTTTATTTCTCTTTTCTGACTGGTGACTGGTTTCTGACTAGCTAAAGGCAAAGTAGGCAAATGCCTAAGGAGATGCAAGCTTGCGGCCCCAATGCCAGTAGGGCGTCACTTCCCCTAACGTTAAGGTACAATTGGTGTGAGGAGTGTACAGTTCCTAGTTTTTTTTTTTTACATAATTTTATTGAGTTAAAAAAAAAAAAAGAATATAGCAGCACATAAAAGTGTGGTATGAAAAGTATTCCACATCCACATAATGTGGGATCCATAACAGATGGATTTCGGTACCTAGTAGTAAGAGTACATGTAAAAATGCAAACATCGAGAATCCAGGTAGATTACATAAGAGACAACTGAAACATAGGTAACAGTTACAATATCATGTGGTATATTGAATGAAAAGGGTTACAGAGATCAATGGGGAAGACTTAGAGGTCTAGTGTATCAGAATAATCTTACGGGCAATAGTGACTAATAGAGTCAATATTGGAATGATCATTTCAGAAGTACGGCCTAGGTCTCACCTGGTGAAATTTGCAAGTAAGCATGCCAGCGGGTCTAAGAAAATTTTAATCCGAAAAGTGCAATTGATAAAATGTATTTGTTCCAGAATTTCTTTATGATGCCACATTCCTATCAAGTGATAAAACGATGCACTGGATACATGGCATTTAGGGTAGGAGCTGAAATTATCTGGGTGAAAGTGGACGAACCTAGCTAGGGATATACATGCTCTCTGAATTGCAAGTTAGTGAACCTCCTGTAAATCGGACGATTTCAGAAGATTCATAGATCTTAGTAATGTATGGGATGTCCTTGGACCAACCGACCTGTGATTTTCCCTATCAACTATCTGACTTATTGCCAGCCATTAGAGAAACATATTTTGTGCGGTAGGTACAGAATGTGTTGGAGCGGGTCAGACACAGAGAAAGGGGGTGAATGGGGGGGGGGGGTAAAAGAGCACAGGCTTGCAAGTACATGAAAAAATGGGACTGTGGTAGGTCATATTTTGTGCGGATCTACGCGAAGGAGAGTCTATTACCTCCAGGGTTGAAAACTTTTGAAGAGTCAGACAAACCTTTCTCTTGCCAACTAGAAAAGTTTACATTGTGTAGGGAGGGGGGAAAAGCAGGGAGGTATGTGAGTAATATGCTGGTGATTTCTTCAGCAGAACATCTAAATAAAACCGAAAGGTTATAAGCAGTGAAATCAGGTAGTCCCACACCTCCAGAACATTTGGGAGCCAGATATTTAGTAATGCCGTGTTCTCACTGCGATTGAGAAAGACACGGCTTTTACCCGGCATTAAATGCCGGGGACTGACGCGCTGGACCCCCGTTCTCACTGCAAGGTAAATTCCCGGGTGAGGAAGTTCTACCCGGGAATTTGCCTTTAAACACGGGTTTTTCGGCAGTGTGAACGGGTCAACCCGTGTCTGCATATCCGGATCTCAGACACGGGTAAAAAGAAGGGTTTTACCCGTGTATGAAATCCGGATATGCAACCCGTTCACACTGCCAAAAATCCCGTGATAAATGGAAAATTCCCGGGTCTACATGCTAGACCCGGGAATTTGGCTGCAGTGAGAACGGGGTATCAGAGAAACCCTGGGTTTTTTGTCTGGCCAAAGAAATTGTGTACAGTGCATAGTTAATAGATTTTATTTATAGCATGGCCCAGTGTGGACTTTTGAAGGAGTTGATATCCCCGCCACCTCCATCTGCGAGAGGAACAGCTGGCAATGAACTGGAACCTTCTCAAGCTGCTGGAGGGAGTAATCTGGGACCTTGGCTAAAGGAATTAAATAGGAGGGGACATTTACTGTGTGAGGAGTCCGGACGAGATTGCAGGAGAGCATGGCTGTGCTGGTCAGGTTTCCTCTCAAAGAGGACAGTTCAGAAGAGGCCTTTTCAGTAGACAGGCTGTACTGTATCAGGCAGAGACCAGAGTGGCTATTCGGAAATGCAGCTCAGTACAGAAGCCGGAACCTCAGAGCAGCAGCCAAAGTACAAGGTAGGTAGTTCCCGCCAGCAGTGAGAGAACCGGCAGAGCTATGTATAGTACCAGAGCAGCAGGGATTTTCTGGTTGCTGTTGAGTCAAGCCAGCGAAGCCCCACTGTCAAGCTGGCAGACCTGTCACTCCTTTCCTTGTGTGCTGGCAGCAATGTCCTTGAATGTCTGGAGCAGCTGTCACTTCCCTGTAAAGATGCAAGCAGTAGAGAGGAGCAAGGGCAAGCTCCAACGGCTACCTCTGAAAAGTCAGCACTGTCTAAGGTAGCCGGTCTTCAATGCTGAATAATCCAGGTAACCTCAGCGTTTTGACATCTAGGCTGACACTCTATTAACAAATCAAATCAATCAGCATCAGTGCACAAAGGTTAACAAGAGAGAACTTGACCCCACCTTGACCCCACGTTATTTAGATAGTTGACGTTCTCTCTCCACTAACAGGAACCTGTTTCCCTGCTGAATTGTTGCACATCTTCTCACTGTAGACAAGGTGAATTATGGATTCACAGACAATTTTGTAAATCAAGAGGTAGACCGGACCATCCAGGACAGTGAGCAATAAAGTGCAACAACAACAGAATCTTGGCCGAACCGTGTATCATTTAGTTAGTCTAGAATTAAAGTGCTGGATTTAGGTAGGTCTCTTTTACAAACATCCATGCAGTTTCTCAATTATTCCTATTCTATTAGGTACTGAGGGATCACACGCAGTGCCCTGTCTGCATCTACCTGATTGACAGGCAACGGTTCTGAAAGGGCAGTTTGGGGGCAAGAATGGCTGGTGTTTCTGGGAGCAACCCAACATAGGCTTCTATAGAAGTATACTTTCTGGCCTCGCAAGGTGCCCTGCGACAGCCAGCCTGAGTAAGCCGAGTCATCTGTCTGTAGTAAACATTGTAGCTCCCAGGCTGGGATTGCAAATGCAGCAAGGTGGTGTCTGGAAGCTCCTTTGGTATTTGCAGGGTGTGTGCACCCGGCGAGCAGAATGTTCGCAGTGGGTACACGCACCCTTTGTCTGCACATGCGCAGAAACGCGCAGACCGAATGAATAAGATTAACCCCCTATATGGAGAAGGGGAATATATTTGGATGACTGATGGTGGAAATGCAGGTGTTCAGAATACTGACAGCATCCTGGAGAAGGGAACTCCTATAGTGTGTGCAATGCTGAAAAGGTATTGCCAACACAAGTAGCAGCATATTTCTTCCTCTCTGCATTGCCATTGTATTCTCTCTACTTGAGGCTCTTAGGAGAATAATTGTGCTTCTAAAGTGATTTCTTTTTCATCCTTCAAATATGTAAATAACCCCGAGCTTTTGAGCTCTGCATGCAAAACTTCACTTTAAAGTTCTAGTATTGGCACAGAGGCCCCTAATTGTGATAAATGTGGTATTTATTAAGCAGGATATACACACTATGCAATGGTGTAACCGAACAATGCAATACAGCGATACATCGCATCCACCATACACGCGACATTATCCTGTTAGAAAGCGAGAGTATTGTTGCATGCAGCTACACCCCAGTTGTCCTATTAGTTTCAATGAACGATGGCTACATATGACAGATACAGATTGTGGGTACACATTATATAAATGTGTACAATGGATCATTCTAATCCGTGTCAGAATAATTCATCTGGGGGTCGAGCTTTAGCCATGCGACTCCAACTTTATGGAACTCACTTCCCTGCAAAGCTTTTTTGTCTGTACTTCACTGTTTCTGTACTGTATTGCATTCACTGTATCTGTTAAGTGCCTTGAGTCCTATTGGAGAAAGAGTGATTACATATCAACACAAGGCTTGTGTTTCAACGATTCGGGCCAAGCCCTTTATCGAGACATGTCGTGGACACCCATAGAGGGAGAAAGTGTCGGGATTTCGGCGTCAGGATTTTGACTGCCAGGATTCTAACTACATCCCATTCATAGAGAGGCAATAAGTTCATGTATACACAAGAGCTCACAGAGCCCATGTATGAGACGTCTGAGGCAGGGGCGGCTCCAGACACGTTCCATCGGAGCGGCCACACTGGGTGCCAAACCCCCCCATTAATAGGGTTAGCACCCGTCCGGAATTAGTCCGGACAGTCTGGTGTCCAGAGAGGTTGCGTTCTAGGACTATAAATGTCTAAGAACAGTGCCCAGCAGAGTCCGCAGTTGACCTCACCTAGGCAAGTGTCTTCTTCTGCCGAGAGTCCAAAGCATGGCGCATTTCACCATCCGGCAGCACTGACAGTGATGAATTGAGGCAGCTCAATGCGGTCACTGTGTGCCAGGCCAAGTCAGAGCCTGTGCATAAACTGCACAATCTGCAGCAGGTGCAGCTCAGGCCGGCTCTTTCCGGCGCATGCACAGAAGCTCGTCAAGGACACTGAGGAGGCTCCACAGGGCAGCCTGGTTGCTGCTGGCACCACACCAGGCTGGCTGCCTGTCCCAGTGTACTGAGCCCTAGGCTCTACCGCCCCAGTGCAGTGCTGCAGCCCTGTGTGAGCCTGTGGCTGGCTGTGACTCTGCTCCTGTAAGCTGAAAAAAATCATGCCCTAGCAGGGCCGTCCTACTCCCTGTTCTCCACAGGGCAGGCTGAACCAGTGTCCCGACTCCTGACTGAGCCTTCTGTGACCACCCGGCCCCACTTTTCAGTGCTCCAGCCCTGTTTGGGCCACCTTTGGCTGTGGCTGCCCCCTGCCATGAACTGAACCATCAAACCTCTCTGCTCCTGCCCTTAATGAGTGAGGCTGACTGAGCCGAGAAACCCCCCAGTGTCATGTCCTGCAGCTGCTTCTCTGAGTGAGCCCTGACTGACCATGAGTCCTCCGCTATGAGCATGTAAACCCCATGGCATCGAACATGAAGACCCTAGCATTTAACATGTAGGTAAGTGGCACTTGTGTGGCATATGCGTCATGGGCATCACGGTGTGTGGCATATGCGTCATGGGCATCACGGTGTGTGGCATATGTGTCATGGGCATCACGGTGTGTGGCATATGCGTCATGGGCATCACGGTGTGAGGCATATGCGTCATGGGCAACACGGTGATGTGTGGCATATGCGTCATGGGCAACACGGTGATGTGTGGCATATGCGTCATGGGCAACACGGCGATGTGTGGCATATGCGTCATGGGCAACACAGTGATGTGTGGCATATGCGTCATGGGCAACACAGTGATGTGTGGCATATGCGTCATGGGCAACACAGTGATGTGTGGCATATGCGTCATGGGCATCACGGTGTGTGGCATATGCGTCATGGGCAACACGGTGTGTGGCATATGCGTCATGGGCAACACGGTGTGTGGCATATGCGTCATGGGCAACACGGTGTGTGGCATATGTGTCATGGGCAACACGCTGTGTGGCATATGCGTCATGGGCAACACGGTGTGTGGCATATGTATAGTGGAGCAAAGTCACCACATTTGGGAGGAAGGCTTAAAAAATTGCACAGGGTGCTAGTAGGCCTAGAGCTGGCCTTGGACTGAGGGGTAACTTATGAACTATACGTAAGGGCATATTGGTAGTATACGGGGAAAATGAGCTGCTCTGTAAATTGTGCGTGGAGCTACATAATCTCTCACTGCACGGCGGTCATACCCCATTATTACTTTACAGAGCCCACAGTAGGGCAGGAAATAAGCGGAAGCCATGCTGGGGGAGGAAGCGCAGGTCCCACTGCCTACAGCAGAGTACACAGATGCGGCAGTGATCCTGAGCCTCAGTATATAACATCGCGCCCCCGTCACATACCTGGCGGCCGTGGGGAGACAGCAGCAGCGATTGGATCTGCTCTCGGAGACGGCCCGACACCTGTATAACCACACCAGTATACTAGCCTCACTCCCAGACAGGTCACCCGACGGCGCGCCAAGCGCCAATCACAGCGCAGCGCTCATTACCTTCCTCCGAGCCGTGACATGAGAGACCGCCTGCGATTGGCTACAACGCGGCAAACTACCCTAGCGATAAGCAGACATAAACACTAGAGAAAACTGTGGGCTACTTTTTATGTCCGGATTATAGTAGCCAGAGTATTAGAGCGAGGTACGTGGCTGCCAGCACATATATTGCATTGGGTTCATACATAGATCTTCATTTATAGCGCTGTCTCTGTTTGGGAAGAGACTAAAGGCCCATACACACTTGAAGATTTTCATTTCAAAAGACTTTGCCAAAATCTGTGATAGATATATCTTTCACCAAAGTAGTGCGTACACACTGAGCTATTTTCCCCAAAGAGCAAGAGATTTTCAGTAGGGGAAAGACTTTGCTGAAAATCTTTCATTATAAATGGGTTGGGTTTGAATTCCAAGGGTTCTAAATATATATTGTGGCAGTGGGCATATAAATATATGAACATTGGTGGACAGTGATGGTGGTAATGGATACATTGCTGGCCTGCGCATACCTCCCAACTTCTTGGGAGCCGGAGGAGGGACAGGGGACTGCACTCCGTAGGCTCACCCGCGAAGCCACTCCCCCATTTTGACGCTATGGGGGCATGACCCAGAGGCTCTGTGAGCCTCTAGCTATGCCCCCAGCCCCCTGGCTGCGAGAATAGACGCTGTGCGCATGCGCACAGCGTTTATTCCCCGCTGCACACCAGCCGACAGGGGGGACTCCCAACAGCCCCCTCGCCTCAGGACACTGCCGGCCGCGGGAGGGATGCGGGAATTTCCCTGAAAACCGGGACAAATATACATTGGTGGGCAGTGTTGCTGCTAATTTATGCATTGCTGGCACAGACCAGCAATGTATACGTTACCTCCAACGCGGCAGCCCTCAGTTCATCACCCGCCGGCCTCTCCCCTCCCCCAGTGGAGCCATGCAGCGCCGGCCGCATCACCCGCCAGCCCCTTCCCTCCCTAGGAGCGATGTGGCCGTGGCTGCTGCATCCCCTTCAGTGTAGCAGGGAAGCGCCAGAGCGTCCCCCTCCGCCTGGGGCGCTCCGGTGCCCTGCGCGATCCTTGGCCGTCCCCCATGGAATCAGATGATGACGCACACAGCTGACCACCAATGTTTATATGCCCACTGCCACCAATGTATTCATTTAAATGCATCAACAATATATTCCAATATTAAATATATATATATTTTATATATACAGTATATATTATATATATATATATATATATATATATATATATAATGTGTATATATATATATATATATATATGATCAGTGCCAGATTAAGGTCTAAATGGGCCTGGAGCTGAAAATTATCAATGGCCTATTATGCGCAATAATAGGGGTAGTGGCCAGCACATTATAATGTGGTGGGCGTGACCAGTGTTCTGGTAGGGTGGTCTGCTCATGGGTGTGTCTCTATTTGTGTAAATACTTTCAACTAATTATATACAGATGGAGCGGGCCTCGCTCTTGCAGGGGATGGCGGAAGATTCGCCATCTGCCATCGCCTCCATCTGTTCTGCGAAAGGGGACGCGCGTGTCCCCTTCCGACGGCACCTCCCAGCTTTCCCACCTAACCCTGTCCGTCTCCCTGGAGCGGAGACGGACAGGAATCCCGCTGCCCGGAAACTGAGACGCGCGTGCGTGTGAGACGCACGCGTGTCTCAGTCAGATAGTCATATGGAGAGGATCGCCAGCGGAGACAATCTGGCGATTCGCCAGCAAGAGGGAGGCTAGCTCCATCTGTATGCCTGGAAAAGGCAGGGGGCTGGCATAGGAAAAATGGCACAGAAAAGAGGGAAAATAGAAGCTGTACATATACTTACAGGGTGCCCTTCAAAGGTGCAAACGCAGAACGCCAATGTCCTAAGATGCTTGCGGGTTGACGCAGCACTCCAGTCATAAAAAAATACTGAAAGACAAAACTTGGTAGACAATACTGTATTTCAGCACCTTTTATGTTGTCACCTAAGTTTACCACACCATATACCCCTTATACAAAACATGCAACACAGTAGTAACCCCCTCATACTGTACTTGCCTCTTACACATTATGCCACATGGAATGAGACAAAATTCACACTATACCAAATGGATTGAGCAAAAATCCACAATATGCTTCATAAAAATTTACACCATAATGCCCATCACATGTTAAGCCACACACCGTAATGTCCATTGCGTATTATGCCAAACACCATAATGACTATTAAAAATTATTCTACATATGCTTACCTACATGCTCATGTAAGGTAGGACTAGGTGTGTGGACCCAGTTGCCATGATTTCACAGTTCTGCTGGCCTCCTGCAGGCTAAGGCTTCACCAATAACAGCCACGTTTGTAGGGCTGAATTAGGTCCAGCCCCAGATGGTGCCGCTTGGTCTTGAGTGGGACAAGGTGGCCCGCAGGAAGTGGGACACACGGCAAGGTGGGGTGAGATGGCGTACACACCCAGCCTACCAATGCGTGGGAAAAGTAACTCCACAGGTGCAACAAATGCACTAAGGTGGTATATACACAACAAACCCCTTGACTACTTTGCGCAGGGAAGGAATGACCCCTAGAGGGCAAACCAGACCCCCAGTGCGAGCTGCTGCAACAATGCAGAGATGGTACAGTACAATTTCAATAAAAGAAAAGCTGCAGGCAGAACCCCTGACTTATCTGGGATGATGCTATCGCAGCAGAAGGAACTCAGGGGACTGCAGCACAGGAATAGGCAGGAAGGAGCACTGATTGGGACCAGGAACACAGACCCTGTAGCACAAGCAAGGCTGGGCACAGGACGCTGGATACAAGGGCTGGGACCGGGCACGCTCTGGAGCAGGAACCAAGACAAACAGAACTGCACTGGGAACTATAACCGGCAGCGTCTGCATGCTGAGAACCTAACTATATAGCCTTGCATGCAGCCACACTCAAGAAGCAGGATATGCATGAAACCCAGGGAGCTGGATCAGCAAAACCCTGATCCAGGGGAAAACATACAAACTGCAAACAGAATATATTAACTGCACATTTACACCGATCCACTAGAGCAGTGGTTCCCAACCTTTTTTCTATCCCGTACCCCTTGATTAGGCTTTTCATTGATAAGTACCCCCTCCTCTCATTTTTAAATATGGACAGTACTTAGCGGTATGCGGATCCTATGCATGTCCTTATATTAAGGAGGAGCAGAGGAGTAGTATACAGCAAGGAATCATGCCCTTCTGTGTCTAGACACTGGTTGTGTATTATCTCCAGGATTCCTGTTAACACCAGTAGGATTAATGCCGCTGCTTTCTCCACCTTTGTTAGTGCGGGGCAGATGACTGCTGATGTCTGAGGGCAGCATGGGAAGCTCCCAGTGGATTGCTGGTCAGGCATATGACACACCATGGTTTGTCTCCATGGCAATGGGTCTTCTTCAGCCATCAAAAGACCTTTTCATCATCTGCCATTACCAATATTATTTTCAAGTACCCCCAACTGGTCTGCAGAGTACCCCCAGGGGTACTAGTACCCCAGGTTGGGAACCACTGCACTAGAGGTAGATCGTAAAAGCTCATTGCCAGGGGTTCCATGCTCATTGCCATGTGGGTTTACATGCTCATTGCCATGTGGGTTTACATGCTCATTGCCAAGGGGGAATACATGTTCATTGCCCCTTGGCAATGAACATTTAATCCCATGTAGCAGCCGCCGGGCAGAAGTGACAGCCATTGACAGCAGCCTAGTCCCTGCATTTTCTGGTGTGAGGGGGAAAGAAAACCACCCCTCCCTCCCCTTTTTAATCAATTGGCTATATCTTCGGATCCAACTGATCCATTTACATGAGACCAGTATCATATTGAAGAACTTTTGAGTGGCTTCCAATGATTTCGGTCCTGTGAAACCATTTGGCTCCAGAGAAATCTGCCCTCAAACAACATGAACAGCCAGAAATTACATTTCAGAAATGAAAAACTGGTTTACCCACAATATCTCTGGAACCAATTAACCGATATGGACCGGCCTGGTATCAGATTGAAGGCCCAGCGATTTGGGTTCAACTGAGATGAACATCGAGCCGGAGGGGGAACTGGCAGCCGTTGGAACCGGGTGAGGGTCGGAATTAGCGGGTCCCATGTTATCCTAGGGGGAAACGTTCCAGCTTTGCCATGCAGTATCTTCGGTTCCTGGGGGGCTAGTGATTGGGGCCAGTCTCATTGGAAAGCCCTGGCCCTCAACTAAAAAATGGACCTATTTTGAAAGTGGGCCTGGAGCTACAGCTCCATCAGGCCCATTTTTAATCCAGCCCTGGTAATAGGCATCACGGTGTGTGGGGTAATGGGCATTGCAATGTGTCAAAATGTGGAAATGGCATCATGGTGTGTGGCAAGACGTGTAATGGGCATTGCAGTGTGTGGCAAAATGTGTAATTGGCATCGCGGTGTGTGAAAAAATGTGTAATGGACATCGGTGTGTGGCATAACATGTAATGGGCATCGCAGTTTGTTGCATAATATGTAATAGGCATTTACTGTGAGTGGCATAACGTGTAAGTGGCATTACGATATGCAAAATCAAGAATAGAATTGGAGCAAAGGTTAAAAAAATATAAGGCGTGTCAAGGGACAGGACTGGAGGCAGGTCAATGGGTGGGATGTGGGTGGATCAAGGGACGGGCCACTGTCCGGTAATCTCTCAACCAAAAGGTGGTAACCCTATATGTTGACCATTTTTAGGTGTCAACCTAGGCATTGTTGACCATAACCCTTGAAATTATGTAAAGTGTTCCCACTTAAAAAAGTCTTCTTTAGTAAATATTCTTTTATAATTAATAAAAATAAATTAAAATAAATGGAAGAGTCGCTGTAACAGCTGTTTGGTATTACTATAGAGGTGTCAAGGTTATTTTTTGCTAAGCAAAGTAATATTCGTAATGCATACCTCCCAACTTTTTGGATGAGGAAAATGGGGCAGCTGCGTGTGCCCAAAATTAGGAGTGTGGCTTCTCAACAAGGGGGCATGGCCTGCAAATTACATCATCCCCGCATGGCCATGTCTGTTTTCGCCGCTGTGGAGGCCTGACCAGCGGCGCTGTAAGCTGCTGGCCAGCCCCCAGCCTCTCTGCTGCGAGAATAGATTCACCAGATGAGAGAGGGCCTCCCAACTGCCCGCTCCCCCCCCCCCACCGCTGGACACTGTCGGCGCCGGGTGGGAGGCAGGAACATCCCCAAAAACCAGTAGGGAGGTATGGTTAATGTATAAAGCCTTCAAAGATGCTTATAGCTTCCAATGAGCTTCTATCATTTTATAGAATGTACTTGATAAATGATATCTAAACTCTAATGAGTAGGTATAGGCAACTTTTCCATCTGTTCGCTTAAGGCACAGGTTCTCAAAGTAGGTCCTCGGGACCCAACACAGTGCATGTTTTGCAGGTCTCCTCACAGAATAAGTGAAATAATTAGTTCCACCTGTGGATCTTTTAAAATGTGTCAGTCAGTAATGAGTGCACCTGGCTTAAGAATATAGGCCCTTATTCTGATTGACGCGGACTTTACCGCGTACTTACGGATCGCGTCTTTATGGCGTCTGCGCATGCGTGGAGAACGCTACGCGCATGTGCCACGCCTTGACTCGGTACCAGTTCGGGCAAATCCCGTCCAAAACTGTTCACCGCTATCAGTCGGGAAATAGGGGCGTATTATGGGCGTCATGCGGAATGACACATGGGCGTAGTTTCAAAGTGGGCAAAACGGGGCGGAAACATGGGCGGACACGGGGGAGTACACTTATGTTGGGGGGCGTACATTCGGAAACCACTCCGAATGCACGCGATCAAAAAGGGCAGAAATGTGCGGTGTCCACAAGTGTACTATTGCTTTGCGGACACCACTCGTTCATGCGGTAGGCGAACGTACGCCTAATGACTACAACCATTAACACCTGAACCCAATAGAATCTACTCCTTTACTCATTACTCACTAATAGGACGCTTGTCAGTGCTTTAATTGAAACCATTGCTGCTTCAAGGAACCCGTACTAAACACCCACTGATGCTGTACTTGTCAGACACTTTCAAACTGCTAACAATGGACATGACAGAATATTAATACTAGCAATACACATGTGTATTTGACATGTACTCATGAAACCACACATTTTGGGTAAAGTAAACACATTTATTTATATTCATGCACTTACATTGCTGTAAGGGTTAATGTGTGCAATGCATGTGTTAGGCATGCTTGTAAGGATATATTGGAATCTAATTGATTCCAATTCCAAATAAGCAGTTTTTTATGAGGATAGGTAATTGAATAAGTGGGTCATGTGATGTATTGCAGAAGATACTTCATAGTGGGTTGTTTGGCGTAAATACACCGCTTGGCTCCCGTTCGGATGCGGTATTCCCGAGCATACTCTGTAATACTCTGTAATACCGTGCCGAATCGGAGTGTTTCTCCCGCACACGCATGCTTTGTATGTCGTCCGTAAACACGCCCTGTTCTTAAAGAGTGAGTCCGTCCGAATGCGGAGGACACGTGGGCGTTTCGACGGACGATGGCCGCATGCGGCAAAACGCCGTGGCGTGCGGACCGCTCCGTAAGAATGCGGGAATTTCCGCACAGATCAGAATAAGGGCCATAGTGTTGATTATTGATAGCTCCAACGTTGATGCGATAAGTCAGGCATTGATGGAGAACCATGGGTGAATTTTGTTTTGCAGATCAGCAGTCAGCTGATGCTATTACACCAACTAAACTAATGATAATCAATGGCAACCGTAATCTCCTTTCACCGCTGTGACTATTTACAGTGTTGTAGAGAGCTGGCTGTGGCCTCAATAATTTTTTGGGGGACGTGCCGGTTATCATAGGAGGTTTGGCCAAGCCCAGGCTTGCCTACCCTCCCGGAATTGCCGGGAGGCTCCCAAAAATCATGCCCACCCTGGGAAGGTGGGCAATCCTCCCGCATTGGCCAGGCAGCCCCCGCACCCACTTCCATGCTGCACAAAATTACCGGTTTTCGCGGGTCCGCAGCGGGGCTAAAATGCAGTGATTTGCGTTGTTTTACTGCTATGTGGGCGGGACTTGATGACGCCTGCCCTGCCCCGCCCTCTGGCTTCTCCCGGAGAGGAGAAAACAAAAGTCGGCAAGTATGGCAAAGCCCCTTTAGGGAAAAAATTCGCAAAAAAAAAAAATATAGCTCACCACAAAGAAAAAGTCAGCATTGGAAGAGGAGCGATCAGTGTTATAGATTCCACCCTTTCACAAGTGGGCAGCAGACCCAGACTCCTCTAATACCACTTTTACACTAGAATCCCGGGTCGAACCCTGTATTTTGACCACAGGAATTTTCCAGGTCAGACCCTGCTTCAGACACCATTTACACTGCACTTCAACCACGTTATTCCCAGGTCAGTGCTCTTTTATACTTAAAACGGGTCAGCCCTGCTTTTCCCTGTTGATGTACTTAATATTGCCTTTTTGTTATTATTATTTATTATTATATTAGTTATCCATCTGTTCTTCAGTGATCCACTCGCTAACACTAACTAGTCCCTATACATGCACAGAGAGACTCCTAGGTCTCAGAAACTAGAGGATATATAGTAATTGCATGGTAATAAGAAAAACATATATATATAGAGAGAGAGAGAGAGAGAAATTGTCAAAGATACACCTTCTTAAAGATACATAGGGCCTGATTCAGGTGGGGGTCTGTGAATGCGCATGCGTGGATCTGCGCATGTACAGACTCCCTGTGCAAATGCCTTTGGTAAGTATCACACTCTCCAAGGCGTTCGCATGGGCAGAGGAGGGCGGGGGAGGCAGCAGGCGAACACCCAGCGGCCCCATGAACTGACATTCCCATGGGATGCAGGTGATGTCACATGACGTCAGCGTCTGCCCATTCAGTCATCAGCAGCCATCTGACAGGTAAGTAGTGACTTCTGACTGAAAGCTGCAGAACGTTGACGCTTGGTCTTTCCAATATATCTTTTTCCACATTTACAGTATATAGATCAGGTGTGTAGTGAGACGTCATGCAGCTTTTAATAACCTATGATTTTTTATGTCCCAAAATCTGTGCTATAATCTTCATCTACATATTGGCACGTTTTGCCCTTGTTGCATTGGAAAACACCTTCGCTGTTTGTAACCAATTTATTTTAACAGTTGACTTAAGGTGATGACAGATTCAGAATGGCAGCTCACCTAAACACTTATTGAGGCTTGGGAGGAAGAAAAGTTTGTAGCAGGGGGTGGACAGTTAGTACATCCCAATGTTTAGTTAACATTTCTCTTATATAAGAAAGTAGTAATGTAAGAGACATTTTAAGTAAACATTGGGATGTACGTGGACCCCCTTCTACAATGTGGCTCTGTCCAGTGTATTGCTGGCAGCAGAGGATGATGTGGGGTATACTGTACATGTGAGTGCTGCATGGCCATAACCAACTGCCACCACCAACTGCCGCCCGCATGCCACATTGCAATCCTCAGTGCACAGCAATATCACTGGCATTTCCTGGGCAGCAGCTGATGTGGACACAGGAGAAAAGGCGTCTCAGGTGAGATCAATTTGCAGGCTATTAATCGCTGCCAGTGATTCCCCGAGTGAGTTATCAGTGAGTGGAGCGCAGCGCACAATTACATCTGTGCTTTTTCTTTCTCTTTCCCCCCCCCCCCCCCCCCCCTTTTTTTTTTTTAACTTGATCACCTTCTGCCTCCGGTTACAATGAGCCGTCGAGAGTTATCCCAGCTGATTGGAAATGAAGGTCAGTAAATGTTTAGTAAATTAAATCTTAGACCAATGTATCTTCTCTAGCAGTTGTCCTTTGTAGTGGGAGGGATTATAGCAGTGGTGGCTGGCCAGTGTCCCTGTGTTACTGGCTGGCACCTCCCATGCTGTCAGTTACAGACCAGGAACCGCTACATATTGGGGCCTGCATCCATACACTCATACTGTTACAGCTCTGTTTTTCAGTTGTATAGTAATATAATATATAAATCATGTTACTGCTGCAAATCTTATTGTACACCAGCAATATCTGATCTTTACATGTCACATATGGCTATTTGTTATATCTGCAATATATGAAATATCATTTTAGATGGACCCAGCCCGAACATCAGAGGGACATGGCTGAGGTCAGGACGCCGCAGACCATCCCGTGATAGTCAGTCAGCAAGAAGATCTGGACCAACATCGGGAAGAGGAAGAACCGGACGAAGAGGAAGAGACCATCAGGCAGTTGCAGAGAGAGTAGATCACCTCCTGCTGGACAGCATCATGCGGCTCGTCCTGTCCCATCTCCCCACCTACAGCAGGCGCACCATTGCAGACGGAGAGGAACCAGAGTACTGCTCCATCTGCATCTCTGACATTGGGGTAGGTACAGAAATGGCTGTATCGCACTGTCACCACACCTTTCATGTTCCCTGTCTGACAGAATGGCTGCAGGTAAACAACATCTGCCCTGTGTGCCGCACGAGACTCTTGAACCCGGCTCATTTCTCCCACCTTTACTGACGGCTCCCCAGCAAAGCAGAACAACCAAACATAAGATCATGGTCTAAAGCGGTAAGTTCCTGTTTTAAAGTTCAAAAGTTTTTATACTTTTACAGTGTTTTTTTTCAATTTACAGTTTTTGTATTTTTCTAATTATTAATAAGACTTGTCACTGATCCCTCCAGTTCCAACAATTGTTGCTACACGTTTACAGTGTTTTTCTCTATTTAAATTTTCTGTTTTGAAACTGGAGGGAATTGACGTGAACAAGCTGGGGATTAGGGCTACTGGCGACACCCCAAAAAAAAAAACGACATTGAGCAGCCACCTCATGGGTGTGTTGGAAGAGCTGCTAAGCTGCTAATTATTTTTGAAATGGACAATTAAATCCAACTCATTGATTACTTAATACTTGAACATTTAACATTTAAACCATCGCCGGTACTTCAGCTAGTAAACCTGACCCTTTTCATCGCCAATAAGTCTCCAAGTCATTACTTAAAATTTGTTTATTATTTATTTATTACCAGATTCT
Source organism: Crinia signifera (assembly GCF_055691185.1). Lineage (NCBI taxonomy): Eukaryota > Metazoa > Chordata > Amphibia > Anura > Myobatrachidae > Crinia > Crinia signifera. Next base: position 128,002,880 of record NC_139217.1, read on the forward strand.
TATATAGCGCATACATATTCCGCAGCGCTTTACATAGAGTATTTGAATATTCACATAAGTCCCTGCCTCAGTGGAGCTTACATTCTATATTATTTATCTTACATCTATATTCCCTACCACATGTAAATGCACACACGGATATTGTAGGGTTAATTTTTAGCCTAAAAGAAAAAAGGGGGTATAATTGAGCACTTGGGTGGGCTCAAGAATGGAACAGGCGCCTAGTGGGGTGTTGTGACGAGCTGCTCCCACATAGGCGGCGCTTGTACTTTTAAAACCAGGTCCGGATTCTAAGGGTTGCACTGTTTTTTTCCTACTACAATTTATCTCCGTATCTCATCCCTGGGTTTAACTTTGGAACTTTCTTAGCAATATACCAACATATGGGACACCACCACCTGCATACTGTGGATTACAAATACCGAATACATTGTGAGGACACTCCCTTGACTCAAGGATTGCATTCACCCTCCAGCGATATTTCAAGATCCTGCATGGTTTATGGACTCCCTTAATTCGATCATGGCCAAATCACCCAGTGGGAAAATGAGTTATTAATCTATATAAGAGATACACAAGAACAAGCAGGACTCCAGTACTACTAAGTTACATAGTTACATAGTAGGTGAGGCTGAATAAAGACTTGCATCCATCTAGTTCAACCTATGTTTATAATAGTTTATCCCTTGTTGTCAGAGCCAGATTAAGGTCTAAATGGGCCTGGAGCTGAAAATGATCAAGGACCTATTATGCGCAATAATAGGGGTTGCGGCCAGCACCTAATAATGTGGGGGCGTGACCAGTGTTCTGATTGGGTGGTCTGCTCATGGGTGTGTCTCTATTTGTGTAAATACTTTCAACTAATTATATTTACCTGGAAAATGCAGGGGGCTGGCATAAGAAAAATGCCGGGAGATATATTGGCGGGTGCACTCCAAAGGTGCACCCGCAGGACGCCGATGTCCTAAGATACTTGCGGGGTGAGGCGGCACGCCAGTCATAAAAAAATACTGAAAACCGAAACTTGGTAGACAGTATGTCAGCACCTTTTATGTGGTAACCTAAGTTTACCACACCATATACCCCTTATACAAATCATGCAACACAATAGTAACCCCTCATACTGTACTTGCTTCTTACACATTATGCCACATGGAATGAGACAAAATTCACACAGATTTAGCAAACATTCACACTATGGCACACAGATTGAGTCAAAATTCACGTTATGCCACACAGATTAAGGAAAAATTCACATTTTGCCGCATGGATTGAGCCAAAATACACATTATACCAGGCATGTCAAAACAGTGGCCCTCCAGCTGTTGTGAAAATACACGTCCCAGCATGCCTTGACATAGTTTTAGCATTCCCTAATTGCAAAACTGTGGCAATGTATGATGGGACTTGTAGTTTCAAAGCTGGAGGGCCATAGTTTGGACATGCCTGCACTATAACAAACAGATTGAGCAATAATGCCCAATATGCAATATAGGGGCATTGGCGCACATTAAAAATTTACACCATAATGCCCATTACATGTTAAGCCTCACACCATAATCTCCATTACGTATTATGCCAAACACCATAATGCCTATTAAAAATGATACTACATAAGTGTTGCTTACCTACATGTTCATTGCCAGGGGATCCATGCTCATTGCCAGGGGTTCCATGCTCGTTGCCATGTGGGATTACATGCTCATTGCCAAGAGGTAACTGGGGGACAGTCGCCGCCGGGCAGAAATGACAGCCATTAACAGCCGGGCAGAGAGCAGGGGGCTGCCCGGCTGTATGCAGAGCACTGCATGTCCCGGCTATTTTAAATAATACCTCTTTCATACCAGAAAATGCAGGGAATATGGTCCCAGGATTATGCAGGGACATTCTCGGACTGGCCCCTTTTACACCAGCCTAGTCCCTGCATTTTCTGGTGTGAGGGGGAGAGAAAACCACCCCTGCCCCCCTTTAAACAACCAGCTATATCTTCGGAACCAACTGACCCATTTACATGTAGCCTTCGAATTATTTTGGTCCCGTGAAACTGGGCCGTTTGGTTCCAGAGAAATCTGTCCTCAAACAACATGAACAGCCATGAAATTACATTTCAGAAATGAAAAAAAAAAATTGTTTTACCTGCAATATCTCTAGAACCAATGAACCCATATGGGCCAGGTATTAGATTGAAGGCCCAGCGATTTGGGTTAGACTGAGATCAACCTAGAGTTTCTGTGAGGGGGAACTGGCAGCCGTTGGAACTGGGTGGAGGTCGGAATTAGCGGGTCCCATGTTATCCTATAGGGAAAACGTTCCAGGTTTGCCTGGCGGTATCTCCGGTTCCCGGGGGGCTAGCGACACAGGGCTGATCTCGTTGGAAAGCCCTGACCCTCAGCTACAAAATGGGCCTATTTGGAGAGTGGGCCTGGAGCTATAGCTCCATCAGGCCCATTGTTAATCCGGCTCTGTATATGATACCCAATAATTCTCCACGCGCCAGAAAGTTTCATCCAATTTCTTGTTTATTTCTTTCTTTCAAATTTGTCACCGGAAAAACCGTGAGAATTGACCCAATGCGTTTCTTCATCAGGGGTATAATCACAATTATTTTTTCAAAAAGAAAATCATATCTCCAATTGGTATCAGGAGAAAGGGAAGAAACCCAGTTTCGATATACCACTTCTCGTTTAGCTCTATAGAATGGGATAAGAGCGTTTAATACGCTTAGTAGTATACAAGTGTGTGAACACCAATACAATTCTAGGAAAAAGTTTTCCTTCCCTGTATAGTGCACCTCTCTTATACCCCTTTCACATCGCACTTTTAAAACAGTATATTGCATTTTTTTTCCCATTTTAAAACGTTTAAGGCTGCAATGTGAAAGTGCCAAAGTTGATTTACCGGTTAAAGTTAACTGGTATTTCCACACGGTTAAAAAGCAGAGTCCTACACGTTTTAAAGCCGTTTTTTAGGCAGTGTGAACAGCTCTATTTCAATGGCTTGAAACGTGTCCCTTGGGGGTTAAACGGGTTGAATGTTTGAATGGTATTAAATGATTTTTAAAACGGTTTTCACCTGCAATGTGAAAGGTCTCAAGGCTCAGACCCGTTTTAAAGTCCCATTTAAGAATACCGTGTCATTACCCATTTCTGCAATGTGAAAGCAGTATATATGAGTTCTATCTCCAACAGGGAAGGACAGCAGCTTTATAATATATATATATATATATATATATATATATATATATTCTCTCTCTCTATATATATATATATATATAATAATATATTTCTGGTGCATTTAAATGAATATAAACATTGATGGGCAGGGGGGTGGGGCCAGCAGGGTGCACTGTATTGCCGGGCAGGGAGCAGTGCTGTCTGCTCCTGTTTTTGGCGGGGGGTGGGGCTAGTTGCCGGGGAGCAGGAACAGCAGCAGCCGGAGAGAAGATGACTGGATCTGCGGAGTAGGACCAGCTTGGTGAGTATGACAGGCGAGGGGGGGGGCAGGGGGAGTCAGCGGGGCGGTCCGCCGGGCTGAAAGTGGTTAATCTTTCAGCCCGGCAGGCATACACACATGGCGATGATTGATGAAAAACCATCCATCATCGCCATATCTGCTGGTAAAACCAGCAGATGAACCATTTTACTAGCGATGATGCGGGAGCGCGCATCATCGCTAGTCGGCAATCTGGGGGGCATACACACTGGGCGATTTTCAGCCGAAAATCGCTCAAAACGGCTGCTGAAAATCGTCAAGTGTGTATGGGCCTTAAGAAGCTGCTGTGTACTTCCTTAAACATACTACTTTATACATTTAAATCGGTACAAATTGGGGAGAGGGGCATGGCTATGGGTAAAGGGGCATGGTCATGTCCTTTTTCCTGTCTTTTCAATAGATTATGGATGGAATGTAATAGGTTGTTGAGAGTTTTACCTTTTTTTTTTAAAGCGCCAATCATTTACACTGCAACACCAGGTTGATTTTGCCATGTAACTGATTGCCGCTTTAAAAAAATGGGAAAACTCAAAAACTCTTCACTTTCTGATTCTCACAATGCTGCCAACTTGCCGAGAGCAGTGCACAGGACCCCCTTCCAGGGAGCCCCACTCACAGCCCTCTGATGGCCTGTGGCGTAAAAACCACACTGCGATCGCATATGCAATTTGATAAATATTATGTGCAGCACATGGGGGGTTATTCTAGTCCATTCTTTCTGACAAAATCCTTCTTAGATGGACAAAACCATGTGCACTGCGGGTGGGGCAGATGTAACTTGTGCAGAGAGAATTAGATTTGGGTGGGGTTTTTCTTCAAAGTGAGATCTATATTGAAGTGTAAAATCATGCAGTCAGTATTTTCCCTGCACAGAAAGAAAATAACTCACCCAAATCTAACTCTCTCTGCACATGTTACATCTGCCCCCCTGCAGTGCACATGGTTTTGTCCATCTAAGAAGGATTTTGTCAGAAAGAATGAACTAGAATAAACCCCATAATATCTATCGATGCGACATTCGACCGGTAGGCCTGCGAATCACGTCGGGTGACACGTGCGATGGCATGCGATTTGTCACGGCGAATTATAGAAATCGCATGGATCACATGCCATATCTCACAAGTGTATGGGCACCAATAGTTTTAACACATACAAAGATGTCGTACAATAGAACTCTGTGTGAGAAAAGCTTGGCAGCACTTTACACACAGATTCAGTCTCTGTTGCGATACTACATGCATCTATGACTGCGCAAGGTATCGGCATAACAAGATACAATTTCACTTCCGCGTCCCACCGCGGCTTGCGTCCGTGACACGCACGGCCATCTTGTTTCCGGCTAATACACCCGGACATCCGGTCTCCTAATACAGACGAGGTGTTGCACAGGTGTACCTAAGATTTAAGGGACTATATAACAGGGCTTGAGTGCCCTATCTTTGAACACTCCTGAAGAAGAACTCATTCGAAACACGTTGAGTGTCCTGAACGGTTCCATCTGAGACGGACAGCTACAAGTCAGCACGGCATCCCTGGTCTCCGAATCCCCTGTTCCGGAGGGGTCGTTTGGACTTTCAGAGGGTGTCTTTCTCATTCCATCCTGCTTTGCTGTTAATGCCATTGTTGGAAACCTTTTATGCTGTTTTTACGTCTACAGATTGTAAGTGTGGACTTTTATTAAAAATGTGTGTCTTTAAAGGATAATTTGCACTATTCCTTTTTTCTTGGTATACCCCCTTGTCGCATGTCCTGCGAAAGGGAGGTTATCATTGCAGGTTATCACTCTAACCAGTTGAAACAATTCTGGATACCTATGGTGATATAAATCCATTTATTTGTCTGGTTATACACTGAGCGCTTATCTGTTTATTATACCACTCTGTACCAAAAGGTCAATACATGAAAAAGGTTGACGTACATTATGTCGACATGGTCAAAAGGTTGACAAAAGCAATAGGTCGACATGTAGGTGCAGGTGTATGAGCTCCCTACTCTGTTTAAGGAAATACCCAAAGAAAATATTGCAATATCAAAATATTATACTCTTTAACAAATACATATTTCTTTTAATGTATTTAAAACCTGCTGTCTGCTTACTCTGTGACATCACAAGTTGAAGAAAAGTTTGCTACTGATGAAAAATTTGGTTAGGTGTGTGTGGAGCAAGGTTTTAGTAAGACAGGTGTTTGGCGGTTGGTCAGTTTCATAGTTGGAGAAAAGTTGGTCTGAAAGTTGGGATGTATGGCCAGCTTCAGTTAGGAGATTGGGACAGATGAAGGCATGGTGTGGGGAGTTTCCATAAGGTGGTAGCAACTTTCAGGGCTGGGCAACACCGACCCTCCAGATGTTGATGAACTACACATCCCAGCATGCCTTGCATCAGTTTCAGCATGGCCACATAGCAAAACTAATGCAAAGCATCCTGGGATGTGTAGTTCATCAACATCTGGAGGGCCGGTGTTGCCCAGCCCTGACAAGGTAGATGAGGTAATTTAAGTGAATTATGGAACTGTAAAGATCAGGCACTTCACAGGATTGATATTTTTTCTATAGTAAGTAAGTTTCATTTATATAGCGCACTTTCTCCAACAGGACTCATAAACTCAGAGGTAGTGATTCTAAAATAAAGGTAACTGATTAGATACCTGAGGACCAGATCTAAGAATGTCTGCATACAGAGCTAGTATGAATCATCCCTAGCAACATTAATTACAAATAATTATGTTACAAATTAATACGGTTTGTTCCAACTTTTAAATGGTTGCTGGGTGATGGCCGACAGTCGGGATCCCAATGGTCACTACACCGACATCGGAATCCTGACTTTTTTAAATGCCCGGCAGTTGGGATCCCAACTGACAGGGGCTAATCTCCATCATGGTGATCCATGACCCCCATAGAGGGAAAATACAACCTGTGGCAAGCCACCAACGAGCCCGCAAGCGGCTTTATTGCACTCTCCACCCTGTCAGTGTACCGGTGGCCAGGATTCAGATGTCAGTATACTGACCGTCGGAATCCCAACCGTTGGCTCGCCATACCACACAACTTTTAAATAGACAAAAAAATTGAAAGCTCACTACGCTGAAGATAGAAAATGCCATGTGTTAGCAATGTTCCCTGCTTTGGATTAGTTTTTCTCTGAATTAAGAAAAGATAACCCTTAATTATGTACTTATGGCAAATGCACCTATGTAAAAAAAAAAAGTGTGGTGATACTGCAATTTTGATGTACTGTATCTGTATATAGCCATTTATAATTTTCTTTAACGTAATTATCCTTACTTTGTATGCGTCGATATACTATTCCTGCTAAATAAAATCAAGCAAAAAAGCCGTGTGCTTTTTCAAAAGACTCCTCCTGACACTGCATAGGCGCACAGTGTAGTTGATGTCCATACAGAATTTTGGGCCAGATGTATTAAGCTTCTTAAAGTGATAAAGTGGAAGGTGATAACGCATCAACCAATCAGCTGTGTTTAAAAAATGATTGGAATTTATCAGCCGGTGCATTAACACCTTCCACTTTTTCACGTTACCAGGCTTAATACATCTGCTTTTATATGCATAGATTACAGAAGATGGTGCCTTCAGATGTAGGAAAGAGAAACATTATTAGCATAAAATTATAAATACAATTTTTTTAATCAATGACTGTTAAAACCTTTATGAATGTATCACAAATATTTTGATGGTATATTTTATTGCGAGCTATTGCATGTTGCCTCTACATTTTATGTGTCAGCTTAATAACCTTAAGGTGGCGCCCAACTATCAAGATTGAACTATTTGTATTGTTTTCCATGTGCACAAAGATTTGAATGCATTCAAACATAATCTAATCTTTTGAGAAATCAAAAAGACTTCTGCAACTGGAAAGTAAATGGGAACATCAATAGGATATTGTGTATTAGGTAAATATGCCCTGTTGTAAGCTATGCATTTAGGAATGATCCATACAGTATCTCACATGCTGGAATGAGACAGCTGATGACAAATAAATTGTGACATAATATGAAGAATGAAGCTCATAAATGAAGTGTGATAAATCATTGTAATTATAATCATTGTAATTATCTCACAAGCACAACTATTACAATAATTGCAATACAATATGTATCCAGTGATATAACTAGGGCTTGGTGGCCCCTGGAAAACTCTCAGAGGGGGGGAGGGGGGAGTCCTGTTTGATAAACCCTTTTATGTGTATATGTTTTATCATATCTGATAAAAGGAAAAAAAGGCGCTGTGAGCGAGGCTGTCCCAAGCCCTGCCTCTCTGACCCATCGCCCCCCCATCCCCGACCAGAGCCTGATCAAATCACTTGCCACAGATTGAATCTCTACTACGATCCGATCTGCGGCACTGCAGCTGCGCTCCCCACACCCCTGATTGACAGCCGCTGCCACGGGAACCTTTTTGCAAAGCAGGACAGCTGAGTGACGGCTCAGCTGTCCAATAGCGGCTAAAGCAACAGCCTACGGCTCAGTAACTGGCTGGGCGCACAGGCTGCACATAAGAAGGAGGCTGGGTTCTATCGGTGTGTGGATTCTGGAGCCTGCAGACTGGAGTGCTACCGCTGCCTAGGGAGAGAGAGAGAGATCATGTGTGTGTATGGGGGAGGGGGATCCCAGGTATTCCTCTTCTGGAAAGTTTTGCATAATGCCAAGATGGAAGGGCAATCTTAAAGCCATGGTTTCCCAGAGGTTTTCTCCACAAGGGTTTTTTTCCTTTCCTGCGTGCTGAAGGATGACTCTTTGTGAGTCCAGTGGTTGCTCCAGTATGTGGCTGTTATACCGTTATAACCACCAATCAGTAACATGCAGGAACACCATTGCTGCAATATATATAGGCCTGCCTTTCATCTACTATATATACCCCGACCGAGTCCGATGATAATGCAGCAGTAGCTGCCTATACTTATAGAAGTGAGGCGGAATGCACGACCATATTGGCTTGCATTCCACCCACTAGCCTCACTACCCACAAGCCTCTCCACTCACTATTACCCATAAATGGTGCCCTGGGTACGGAAGCTTGCGTTCCACCTGCTATTACCCATCTTAATATTTACATTTATTATACCAATTTCTACATTATTAATACATTCTTTTGGCTCCTATAAATCTCTCAAGCATTATAGATAATTGATATGTTACCCCATCATGTTCCCCCTCTTTTATTTTTTCTATTTTTCCTGTATGTGGACCAACTACTATTATATTTTATTACATTTTTTGTTTTACACTTTCTTCAATCTGTTTAAAAGGGGCTAATTATGAATCCTTTTAGGGTTTTATAGTCTCACATAGGTTTTAAACATGGTAGTTTTAAATAAAGTGAATTTTATTTTGGGCAGGAAGTGATGTCATGATTCTCTATATATAGCTGACTCCCCAGCTCCTCACTCATTCTATTGTTGGAGTGGAGTGAGCTACACATATATTTGTGCTGAGTGATATTTTATGAAGTCTACATACTTGAATTACATTCTTCTTTGTTTTGTCTTTGTAATTATTATTATCCAATTTTTTGGCCTACTATATAACATTGGCCCGGTATGTAGATATGTTTATTATGAATTTTTAGTTGTATACATCATCCATATGTATTTGATTGTATTTTATTCATACCTTGTTTTTAGATTTTATGAATTTGTTACCTTAAAGTAGGCATGTCCAAACTATGGCCCTCCAGCTGTTTTGAAACTACACATCCCAGTGTATGCCTTGAAATAGTTTTAGCATTCCCTAATAGCAAAACTGTGGCAAGGCATGGTGGGACTTGTAGTTTCACAACAGCTGGAGGGCCATAGTTTGGACATGCCTGCCTTAAAGGAACATTTCCCACTATCTGGACTTTGTTAGTGATAATCACTTTTTGGTATGTACCATTATACTATATTGTTCTCTATATAGCAGAATATGTTTATCATATGATATTATATTCATGCCCCACCCCCTCCCCTTCCCCCTCTTTCTTTTTTCTGTACCATTACCAGTCTTACCGCTGATGAAGTCATATGACGAAACGCGTTGGGTACTTTGAATAAATTGCTTCATTGCAAAAATTGGGATCCGCTTCTTGCGTGGTCAGATGATGATTAACAACACTTGGATACGCCACTGTTGATCTTTATCACTGGGACAATATACTGTCATCATTTATTTTCTATTGTGTTTTATTTGATGTTTTTTATATCGGCTGGTTGGTACTTTTTAGTTCTAGCGCACTTTAATATTTTCTCTTTCTGTACCAATTTAACCCTTCACTAACAGGAGGGGTTTATAGCGTTGCTGCTGCCCCCATTCACAGCGCAAGGCTGAGACCTATATTCTTGTGTGTGTGTATATGTATATATATATATATATATATATATATATATATATATATATATATATATATATATATATATATAAAAAATGGATGTGCAGACCGGCACTCTCCCCTCTGTAGCAAAGGCCCCGGTGCTTTTCTAAGTCATGAATGGAGAAATAGAAAAAATAAGGCACTCCAGGGACTTGAGTAAATGCAATGTGTATTAACAACAGCAAAAGCGGCCAACATTTCGGGGCTACAACGCCCCTTTGTCAAGGCAATCAAATAAGTGAAAAAGTACAAACAATGGTGAATGGTGTGACTCACCCTTAAACAGGATTGCACCGTGTCTCCGTTCTCCCGGGGCTGGCGCACGCCGTGGTCCCTGCTGCCGGAAGTCGCTGTCGGAAGTGCGTCGTCAATCAAACGCTTCCCCCGCTAGGCTGGTTGTCAGGGTGATTGGAACGCACGCTGCTCTGTTGCTAGGGCTGTACTTCCAGGAGCGTTCTAATATGCTTTTTCTGTAGCGGCCAGCGACAGCGCCTGGGTGTCGGGATGACACGGTGCTGTGAGAGGTGTCTGTGAAAAATTGAAAATAAATGGTGACGAAATGAATAAAGGAGCTATAGTGTGACACAAAAGATTAAGATCTCCCTAGGTGGAGAATACAGGGTGTTCAGCTGCACGTGAATGATGAATAAGGAATAAATGGGTACTTGTGTATTTTGGCGGCGCCCATCGCATCGCATACCATAACGCATACGATGGTATGCGATGCGACGCGATATCGTACGATAGTGCACGATGGCATACAATTTTCAAATTGTATGCCATTGTACATGGCATACAATGCCATACGATGCAATGCGATTAAACATTGTATAAGCACCCTAATGGGTGCTTACAATGTTAAATGCACCCCCACGCCACCCCCCCCCCCCACTATAAACGTGAACCCGAAGCGTGGCGAGCGCAGCGAGCCCGCGAGGGGTGGCGGTACGCGTCCTACGACATTTTCATACCCCCACTATCCACGTCGGCGTGGAGTTGAGAATAGAATAGTGTGGCGAGTGCAGCGAGCCACCGAGCCCGAAGCGTGGCGAGCGCAGCGAGCCCCGCGAGGGGACGCGGATACCTGTGAAGCCCGCGAAGGGACGCGTTTACCTATGAAGGTATCCGCGTCCCCTCGCAGGGCTCGCTGCGCTCGCCACACTATTCTATTCTCAACTCCACGCCGACGTGGGTAGTGGGGGTATGAAAAGGTCGTAGGACGCGTACCGCCGCCCCTCGCGGGCTCGCTGCGCTCGCCACGCTTCGGGTTCACGTTTATAGTGGGGGGGTGCATTTAACATTGTAAGCACCCATTAGGGTGCTTATACGATTTTTTATCGTATAGGGGGTCAAAATTGCGTCGCATCGCATGCTATCGGGTACATGGCATGCGATGCGATACGTTCATCGTACGATGGACATCGGGGGCGCCGCCAAAATACACAAGTACCAATAAATGGATAAAATGAGAGGTTAAAAATTGACAGCGGGCCGATTAGTGACCTATCCTAAGGATGGAAAACAATATTAACCCTACTGGTACTACAGAGACTGCAGGTGCCAGAGGATGAATTTAATAAACATGCACTGCTGAAAGCAAAGGATACCCAGCTTAATATTACTGCTGCAGACCACCACCAGATGTGACTTGGTGAAATATAATGATAAAGGTCCATGATGGATTAGCTATTTGGACTGGGTGACAAATGTCTCTCAGATGTAGAAATTCCATCCAGGGGGTTAGTCGCACTATATAATGACAGTGGTGGACCAAAAGGAAGTTGAGGGTGAAAGATACTGTGGATAGTGGATTAATGATAAATATTCCAATTATGGAGTACTGAGTGTTGGATTCACAGGAACACCGATAGAGACAGTCGATCATTCAAGCCTTGTGGTTTCACCGTATTGAGCCGGTGTATCCATCTGGTTTCCATTTTTACCAGATTACCAGCTCTATCACCTCTCCGGATCGATGGAGGAGTATGGTCCAGGATAATGTGCTTGAAGTCGGTTAGGCTGTGGCCAACTTGTAAAAAGTGTTTGGCCACCGGTTTTTCAGTACCTTTACTGGCCAGTGCTTGTCCTATAGCTACAACACGACAGCTACAAGGCCAGTATTATGTGGTGCTCTGGGGGGCAATGAATGTGTGTTTTATATTTTTCTGATTAGGCTAACTCATAACTCCTAACTCGGGACAGTCCCATTTTTTAGGTCTGTCCCACTTTCCAATCCGCACAGTTGGGGGAGAACCTTTGGCACTGCTCTGCATATAGCATTATTCAAAGTGCAGGAAGAGCCAGAGGGCAGGACAGCATCTCAGAGAGAGCTCATGAACAGTCCAAGGGCAGTGAGGCACATGCCTAGGGGAGCCACCATCCAGTAGTGCTGAGAAAGTGGGGGAGGGGCACTAATTATTTGATAATGGATTTGTTTCCAGTAGGCCACATATTTTATGATTGGAAGCCACAAGCCCTGGATTTGCCTATTACACAGGGTTGCCTACTTTCAAAGTCTCCTCTCCGGGAGAAGCCAGAAGAGTAGACTGTCAGCAGCACATCGGGGTGGGGGTCTTGATGTAGACGTCATCAAGACCCGCCCCCAGCACTGCACATCCCGCAATTTACAGGTCTTTGAGGGGGGTGGGGCTAAATGACATGATTTGCATCTCTGGCTAAAAGCTTAGGAAGCATACAAATCAAAAAAGTCTCTTGAGGCATTGGCCTTTAAGGGTGAACTGCTTTTTGGGACAGAACTGGAGTCCATTTTAAAGCAAGCTTTAAAGAAGCACCCGTCCAAAAGCGAGAATAAGTCCTCCGCATGATGGGGCGGAGACTCTCCATTCTGGAATCAGAGTAGGGGGTCATCTCCTGAAATTTCGCGACCAGTGGATCAACTCCACCATGGACCCTTGCAGGGGCATAACTATAGCACCGCAGCCCCCGACACCGCGGGGGGGCGCTGTGCATGTGGGGGCGCCGGGGGCTGCGGTGCTATAGTTAACCCCCCCCCCCAATCCCCCGCAGACTGTCACTTACCTATCGCGCTGGTCCCGGCGGCTCCGTTCTTCTGCTGAGGACCACCACAAAATGGCCGCCCCCATATAGCACACAGTTCTCTGAAACTGTCTGCTGTATGAGGGCGCCCATTTTCTGGTGGTCCTCAGCAGAAGAACGGAGCCGCCGGGACCAGCGCGATAGGTAAGGCTGTGGGGGATTGAGGGGGGGTTTGCATGGGCGGCGGGGCAGGGGTGCTCGGCGGGGCGGCGGGGTAGGGGTGCTCGGCGGGGCGGCGACGGGGGGCGCCCCCCCCCTAACGGCGGGGGGGGGCGCCCAAAACGTAGCTACGCCACTGGACCCTTGGGTTCTTTCCATCATCTCACAAGGTTACAGAATAAATCTTAGGGGATCTCTCCCCAACAGAGGTTTCTTCCAACACTCTTACCGAGAGAGGCTCGTCTGCTGGAAGCTCTCTTGGGGGTGGCAACGTCCCTTATAGAGAAGGGAGTGGTGGTCCCGGTACCTCAGGAAGAGAGGTTTTTATTCAATTCTCTTTTTGGTCCCCAAACCAGACGGGTCCTTCAGACCCATTCTAAAGGCCCATACACACTCGAAGATTTTCATTTTAAAAGACTTTGGCAAAATCTTTGATAGATATATCTGTCACCAAAGTAGTGCGTACACACTGAGCTACTTTCCCCAAAGAGCAAAAGATTTTGAGGAGGCGAAAGACTTTGCTGAAAATCTTTCATTAAAAGGTTATTTACATAATGGGCGGGGTTTGAATTCCAAGGGTGGGAGCAGAGGCCATTGTATTTAGTGCATTTCTGTTCTTTGGGCCTGATTCAGAACTAATCGCTGGGCTGCGTATATTCGGAGCCCAGCGATCAGGTAAACCCCACCCTATACTGCCAGCTAGGGCTTTCTTGATCTTTGCCAGGGGTTACATGCTCTTTGCCAGGGGCTTCATGCTCTTTGCCAGGGGAAGTTACGCCGTGCACTGCACTCAGTGTTAAAGGAGACAGCCGGGGCAGAGTGGTGGGAAACCCAGATGTCTCAGAACAGGTCTATCTGTCCGTGGCGCGGCTATTTGAAATGATGTGTCGGCTCGTGAATCGCAAGCCAATAGAAGCTTGCGGCCTGGTAGCGCCTGATTGGTTGCCAGGCCGCTAGCTCCAATTGGCTCAGGAGTCGCGAGCCGGTGCGTCATTTGAAATAGCCGTGCCACGGATGGATGGACCTGGTCTGAGACAGCCGGGTATATGTTACTGCCTAATAATCATTGGTGGTCAGTGGTGCCAGTAATATATAGATTGCTGGCATGTGCCAGCAATCTATATATTACTGGCTTAAGAATTTCATTTTTGCCCAGTGGTGCCATTAATATATACATTGCTGGCACGTGCCAGCAATGTATATATTACTGGCTTATGAATATCATTGGTGCCCAGTGGTGCCATTAATATATACATTGCTGGCACATGCCAGCAATGTATATATTACTGGCTTAAAAAGGAAAACATTGGTGCCCAGTGGTGCCATTAATATATACATTGCTGGCACATTCCAGCAATGTATATAGTACTTGCTTAAGAATCTCATTGGTGCCCAGTGGTGCTATTAATATATACATTGCTGACACATGCCAGCAATGTACATATTACCAGCTTAAGAATCTCATTGGTGCCCAGTGGTGCCATTAATATATACATTGCTGGCACATGCCAGCAATGTATATATTACCAGCTTAAGAATCTCATTGGTGCCCAGTGGTGTCATTAATATATACATTGCTGGCACATGCCAGCAATGTATATATTACCGGCTTAAAAAGGAAAACATTGGTGGTCAGTGGTGCTCCGTGTGGAGCAGGATGGAGGGAGGTGGGGGGAGCACGGTGTAGGTGGGCGGGGCGTCAGCCTGTCATTGTGGCCGGGATGCAGAGCTGCCTGGGACCCATGTTGACAAGCACAGCGGACGGCGGGGGAGCAGGGCTCTGCACTGCATCATCCAGCCGCAGCAGTCTGAGCAGGGCGGCGCGGACCAATCCTGCAGGGTAAGTATATGACAGGCGGGGGGCGGCGGGGCGGTCCGCCGGGCTGAAAGTAGTTAATCTTTCAGCCCAGCAGGCGTACACACACGGCGATGATGGATGAAAAACCATCCATCATCGCCACATCTGCTGGTAAAACCAGCAGATGCACCACTTTCCTAGCGATGATGCGGGAGCGCGCATTTACATGGGAACGCTCATTCTGAGTGCCGCCACCACCCCAGTCTGCCCCCCCACCCCCACCCCTGTACGAACACCATGCCGACAGTGCAGGTCGCCTAGGTAGCTCGCACAGAAGCTCTGCACATTACAAATTCTGCGCATGGGCACAATCATCGGTACGGGGGACCGAATGGATCAGAATGAGTGCCATTATACCCCTTTTACACCGAGGCAAGAACCTGGGTTTTTGCATTGTGGAACATGGGTAGGACCCTGTTGGCGGGCAGTGTAAATGGGTTTTCCGGGGTCATCCGACCTGGCTCCCGTTTACAGCAATGGGGCAGCCCAGCCTCCTGACTGCAGTGTCCTGCGGTCAGTTTGGAGGTTGGGCGGGGGTGCACACAGCCTCCACTGTTGTCTGCTGTACTGTGCAGACAGCAGCAGAGGCAGGAAGGAGGTGAATGGATTCACGGACAGGGTGGGAGGGGGTGGGGGCTAGCGGCGCACAGAGGCTGGGGGCAGCCCAGCAGCTTACCTTGGACTGGTGGCGATCGGCAGTCCCAGTGCTTGTCATCTCCAAGTGCCACCCCTGTTTACACTGTCAGCACCGCAGTGTAAATGAGAAAAATCCCGTATCCGACCGTATTGGAACCATGTTCTAAATAACGGGTTGGATCTGGGTATTTGTTGTAAAAGGGCTATTACAGAGAAGTTCGCACTCAAAGGGTTAATACTATAGTTGCAAAAATGTTAGTGCTGAGCAGGTGCATCTCAGCACAACATGTATGGTCTAGATCAATGGTTCTCAACCCCGGTCCTCAAGGACCCCCAACAGTGCCCGTTTTCCAGGTCTCCTGGCAGGTGAACAGGTGCACTCATTAGTCACTGACACGTTTTAAAAGATCACAGGTGGAGCTAATTATTTCACCTTTGATTCTGTGTGGAGACCTGGAAAACGTGCACTGTTGGGGGTCCTTGAGGACTGAGGTTGAGAACCACTGCTCTAGATAGGCATTTCAGGACTACTATTTGTGATTTAAAGCTTCTTCAACATAAGTGTAACTAGGTATTTGCATACTCTGGGCCAAATATATGTGTGTGTGATATATGTGCGCTGAACCCCTGCATTTATAAGAGGGTACCTGGCACATCCGTGATGTCAGCTGCCCATCCCCGGCACCCATGTCACGGGCCGATTGCCATGGGAACACCCAGCGTTTTCATGGCAACACCCATGAAACACTGGGCTTTCCCATGGGCACAACTATCTATTGCTGCGCTAAGCCCGCTGTCTTGGGTGCGTGCACCTGGCAAACAGTTTGTTTGTTGTGGCCTCATGTACCCAGTCACGGGGGATGCGAAGTAACTAGAATAACGCCCACGTCTAATGATGACGTTACTGGAGTCTGCTCAGCCAGGATACCGAGAGGTCCCGCCCCCCTTGTGAGCAAAAAATCTGTAACAAGAAGAAATATGCAAAAAAAAACCTCTCGGTATCCCGGCTGAGCAGACTCCAGTGACGTCATCATTAGACGCCCCGGGGAAGCTGAGCGGGGAGGACCAACAGGAAGGCTGCAGGTATTTATTCTTGTATTGCACGTTTGTTTGGTTGGTTATTTTGCACTTGATAAAGGGGCAACACAGCTCCGAAACGTTGTGAGAAAGTGGTCTCCTGTGTCTTCATTTTGCGAGTGCCGCCGTCCCCCACAGCCATATATATATATATATATATATATATATAGTACAGTAGATGGCAATAAGGCGTCACTCGGAGACTGGATACAACTTCAAAATTTATTGTGTGGTGACATATATATTGTTATTGAAGATGCCATATATAACAGGCTGCGATGCCTTCTTTTCAGTATTTTCTAGTATTTTATGTAGTGTAAAAGAGTTTAGCCCCATACACAATAGGCGACCCTGGGAGTTTCCATTGTTAACAATACTGAGTGTACTCACTAGAAAATATAGTAAAAGATATCGCTCAGCAGGGCATAAAGTGGTTATGCAGAGGTGGGTGAACTCATTTCTCGATGCCACCTAATTACCCTCCCTCCCCTCATTAGGCAGAGACAGGGCCAGTGGTAGGGTTTTTGGCATCCCCCTGCAAACTAGAATGCGGTTCTGTGAGAATTACTGTGCAGGGCCAATGTGGAGGATAAAATGTTCCACCTCACCATTAGAGGTAGTGGAAGTCAGTTCCACCCCGTTCCCCCTCACTTTAACTCCTGTCGCTCAAAAAGCCCTTTCTGAGTGATATATTTTACTATATCCTCTAGTGCAGTGTTTTTCAACCACTGTGCCGTGGCACACTAGTGTGCCTTGAGCTGTTCTCAAGTGTGCCCCCAGATCTAGAGATGCCCAAACCAGTTTACAGTCACCACCAGTTCAACTGGTCTCTTCTTTTCATGTAAAGGGCCAATGTATTTTATTTTTGTTACCTGTGGGGACCAATATGATTGTTTGTTTGTTTTTCTTGTGGGGGCCAATGGGTTTTGCCCTGTGGGGATCATAGTGTGCCTTGGGATTTTTTAAAACTTATTTAGTGTGCCCCAAGGTAAAAAGGTTGAAAAACACTGCTCTAGTGTGTATGGGGCTTTATAGTTTTTCAGCATTATTTATTTTTATTTATAAAGTATTTATATATAGCGCAGCATATTCCGCTGTGCTTTATAGGGCAATAATCACCTCTATTTTTGTAGTGTCAGGAGAGGGATGCGCTCACTAGGTCTACAAACATTAGGTCGACCACTATAGGTCAACACATGAGTTTTTAAGGTTTCTTTTTAAAAGGTGTTTTTTTATACTTTACTATCCAAGTAAGACTTTAATAGTGTGTCGACTGAGACACCAAAAAACATGAAAAATGCATGTCAACTTATTTCATGTGTTGACCTATAGTGGTCGATCTATAACTGTTGACCTAAATTCTGTCGACCCTATGACCCATATATAGATGTGCAAAATTCATAGATTTTTTCTTTCTTTCTGCTACTGGCAGGTGTATGTTTTATTCCAGTGTCAGAGACTTCACTAATGATTTCTGTGGTCACACACTGACAGAAAACAAGACCCTAGCTGGCCTTTGCACATGTAGGTGTGAATAAACACAATATGAAGACAATAAAGTAACTTTAACAAAACACAAATAAACAACCTGATGCACATCCATCATTAGTTTATAAAGTGGGCCTTGTTAGCTAAACCGGGTTTTGCAATAAAGTCAGTGGGGTGGATATATAGAGGTGGATATTTATATATGTTTGTGCTCAATGTGGGGGACGGTGCTGGCCTGTACCTAATGCCCGGCTATGCCCTCCACACATATTTCTACTAGGGCCCCTCCTCCCTTGTTACATGTACATGGCATGCTGTGTGTATGTGGGAGAGGGGTGGCACTGGCCACACAGGCTGCAGGACACCCGGCGGCGGGGCAGCAGCTCCAGTGTCCCGATCGCTAATAATAGCAGCAGCAGTAGTAGCAGTAGCAGTATCATCCCTGCCGCCGCCGCCGCACGCAGGCGGAGGAAGGAGCAGCAGCAGCGGGCTGGGGAGAGGGAGCAGGAGGAGGAGGAGAGAGCCCTAACCTGGCCGCAGCCAATGGCAGGCGAGTCTCCGGCGGTGACATATTTGGCAGCGGGCAGAGCCGCCGCTGGAGCAGGAGCATAAAGATGGCAATGTCCCTGATGGAGGCATGCCGCAGCCTGGCGCTCTCCACCTGGCTGCTCTCCTGCTGCTTCGTGCATCTGCTGTGCATGGACTTCACGGTGGCGGAGAAGGAGGAGTGGTACACGGCCTTCGTCAACATCACCTACCACGACCCGGCCACCGGCGCCAACAGGACGGAGAAGAGCGAGTGCGGGCGCTACGGGGAGCACTCTGCCAGGCAGGACGCCTGGGGCTTGGCGGTGATGCCCTCCCCGCAGGACAGGTTGGCCTGTGACCCGGCCACCAAGTTCCCGGTGCCCGCTCACGCCGGCAGATGGGTGGCCCTGATCCCTGTGGGGAACTGCTCGTGTAGGGATAAGATCCGGCACGCCGCCCTGCACAACGCATCGGCCGTGCTCATCTATAACGTGGGCTTCGGAAATGAGACCATCACCATGTCTCACCCAGGTCAGTCTGCTGCTGTGCGCCCATGTGCAGCGCCGAGCACATGTATGTACTCTTACTGCCGGTCTCCTTCCACCGGGCACAGCCTGGCACATACCTCTCCGGGTACCGGTGTCTGCATCAGGTCTATGGATATGTACATTGTACACAGGATATACTGTCAGGTCAGGATGTACAGAAGACACACTGTCTGCATATGTTTATTATACACAGGACACTGTCAGGTGGTCTTGATGCACACAGTATACACAGGACACTGTCAGGTCTGGATGCACACAATATACACAGGACACTGCCAGGTATGGATATGTTGATTATGCACAGGACACTGTCAGGTGGTCTTGATGCACACAGGACACTGTCAGGTCCGGATATGTTTATTGTACACAGGACACTGTCAGGTCCGGATATGTTTATTGTACACAGGACACTGTCAGGTGGTCTTGATGCGCACAGTATACACAGGACACTGTCAGGTCTGGATGTGCACAGTATACACAGGACACTCCCAGGTATGGATGTGCACAGTATACACAGGACACTGTCAGGTCTGCATGTGCACAGTATACACAGAACACGGTCAGGTATGGATGTGAACAGTGTATGCAGGACACTGTCAGGTGTGGATGTGCACAGTATACGCAGGACACTGTCAGGTATGGATGTGCACAGTTTACGCAGGACACTCAGGTGTGGATGTGCACAGTATACACAGGACACTGTCAGGTCTGGATGTGCACATTATACACAGGACACTGTCAGGTATGGATGTGCACAGTATACACAGGACACTGTCCAATATGGATGTGCACATTATACACAGGACACTGTCAGGTCTGGATGTGCACAGTATACACAGGACACTGTCCAATATGGATGTGCACATTATACACAGGACACTGTCAGGTCTGGATGTGCACAGTATACACAGAACACGGTCAGGTATGGATGTGCACATTATACACAGGACACTGTCAGGTCTGAATGTTAACAGTATACGCAGGACACTGTCAGGTATGGATGTGCACAGTATACACAGGACACTGTCAGGTCTGCATGTGCACAGTATACACAGGACACTGTCAGGTCTGCATGTGCACAGTATACACAGTACACTGTCAGGTATGGATATGCACATTATACACAAGACACTGTCAGGTATGTATGTGAACAGTGTATGCAGGACACTGTCAGGTGTGGATGTGCACAGTATACGCAGGACACTGTCAGGTATGTATGTGAACAGTGTATGCAGGACACTGTCAGGTGTGGATGTGCACAGTATACGCAGGACACTGTCAGGTATGGATGTGCACAGTTTACGCAGGACACTCAGGTGTGGATGTGCACAGTATACACAGGACACTGTCAGGTCTGGATGTGCACATTATACACAGGACACTGTCAGGTATGGATGTGCACAGTATACACAGGACACTGTCCAATATGGATGTGCACATTATACACAGGACACTGTCAGGTCTGGATGTGCACAGTATACACAGGACACTGTCCAATATGGATGTGCACATTATACACAGGACACTGTCAGGTCTGGATGTGCACAGTATACACAAGTCACTGTCAGGTCTGGATGTGCACAGTATACACAGGACACTGTCAGGTATGGATGTGCACATTATACACAGGACACTGTCAGGTCTGCATGTGCTCAGTATACACAGGACACTGTCAGGTCTGCATGTTCACAGTAAACACACAACACTGTCAGGTATGGATATACACATTATACACAAGACACTGTCAGGTATGTATGTGAACAGTGTATGCAGGACACTGTCACGTGTGGATGTGCACAGTATACACAGGACACTGTCAGGTATGGATGTGCACATTATACACAGGACACTGTCAGGTATGGATGTGCACATTATACACAGGACACTGTCAGGTCTGCATGTGCACAGTATACACAGAACACTGTCAGGTCTGGATGTGCACATTATACACAGGACATTGTCAGGTCTGGATGTGCAGAGTATACACAGGACATTGTCAGGTCTGGATGTGCACAGTATACACAGGACATTGTCAGGTCTGGATGTGCACAATATACACAGGACATTGTCAGGTCTGGATGTGCACAGTATACACAGGACACTGTCAGGTCTGGATGTGCACATTATACACAGGACACTGTCAGGTATGGATGTGCACAGTATACACAGGACACTGTCCAATATGGATGTGCACATTATACACAGGACACTGTCAGGTCTGGATGTGCACAGTATACACAGGACACTGTCCAATATGGATGTGCACATTATACACAGGACACTGTCAGGTCTGGATGTGCACAGTATACACAAGTCACTGTCAGGTCTGGATGTGCACAGTATACACAGGACACTGTCAGGTATGGATGTGCACATTATACACAGGACACTGTCAGGTCTGCATGTGCTCAGTATACACAGAACACTGTCAGGTCTGCATGTTCACAGTAAACACACAACACTGTCAGGTATGGATATACACATTATACACAAGACACTGTCAGGTATGTATGTGAACAGTGTATGCAGGACACTGTCACGTGTGGATGTGCACAGTATACACAGGACACTGTCAGGTATGTATATGAACAGTGTATGCAGGACACTGTCAGGTGTGGATGTGCACAGTATACGCAGGACACTGTCAGGTATGGATGTGCACAGTTTACGCAGGACACTCAGGTGTGGATGTGCACAGTATACACAGGACACTGTCAGGTCTGGATGTGCACATTATACAAGGACACTGTCAGGTCTGCATGTGCACAGTATACACAGGACACTGTCAAGTCTGAATGTGCACATTATACACAGGACACTGTCAGGTATGGATGTGCACATTATACACAGGACACTGTCAGGTATGGATGTGCACATTATACACAGGACAGTGTCAGGTCTGCATGTGCACAGTATACACAAAACACTGTCAGGTCTGGATGTGCACATTATACACAGGACATTGTCAGGTCTGGATGTGCAGAGTATACACAGGACATTGTCAGGTCTGGATGTGCACAGTATACACAGGACATTGTCAGGTCTGGATGTGCACAGTATACACAGGACATTGTCAGGTCTGGATGTGCACAGTATACACAGGACACTGTCAGGTCTAGATGTGCACATTATACACAGGACACTGTCAGGTCTGAATGTGCACATTATACACAGGACACTGTCAGGTCTGAATGTGCACATTATACACAGGACACTGTCAGGTATGGATGTGTACATTATACACAGGACACTGTCAGGTCTGCATGTGCACAGTATACACAGGACATTGTCAGGTCTGGATGTGCAGAGTATACACAGGACACTGTCAGGTCTGGATGCAGAAAGTATACACAGGACACTGTCAGGTCTGGATGCACAAAGTATACACAGGACACTGTCAGGTCTGGATGCACACGGTATACACAGGACACTATCAGGTCTGGATGTTCACAGTATACAAAGACACTGTCAGGTCTGGATGTGCACATTATACACAGGACACTGTCAGGTCTGGATGTGCACAGTATACACAGGACACTGTCAGGTCTGGATGCACAAAGTATACACAGGACACTGTCAGGTCTGAATGCACAAAGTATACACAGGACACTGTCAGGTCTGGATGTGCACATTATACACAGGACACTGTCAGGTATGCATGTGCACATTATACACAGGACACTGTCAGGTCTGGATGTGCACATTATACACAGGACACTGTCAGGTCTGGATGTGCACATTATACACAGGACACTGTCAGGTCTGGATGTGCACAGTATATACAGGATACTGTCAGGTATGGATGAGCACATTATACAATGTCAGGTCTGAATGTGCACAGTATACACAGGACACTGTCAGATCTGGATGTGCACAGTATACACAGAACACTGTCAGGTCTTGATGTGCACATAATATACAGGAAACTGTCAGGTCTGGATGTACACAGGACATTGTTAGGTCTGAATGTGCACAGTATTCACAGGACATTGTCCGGTCTGGAAGTGTACATTATACACAGGACACTCAGGTCTGGATGCACACAGTATACACAGGACACTATCAGGTCTGGATGTTCACAGTATACAAGGACACTGTCAGGTATGGATGTGCACATTATACACAGGACACTGTCGGGTATGGATGTGCACATTATACACAGGACACTGTTAGGTCTGGATGTGCACATTATACACAGGACACTGTCAGGTCTCCATGTGCACAGTAAACACAGGACACTGTCAGGTATGGATGTGCACATTATACACAGGACACTGTCAGGACTGGATGTGCACATTATACACTGTATACACCATCAGGTTTCGATGTGCAGGTATCACATTGTATCAGGTTTGGCTGCACATATTATATACAGGAGGTATACATTAAACATAGTATACACAAATAGCACACTGGCAGGTATTCAATGCTGTGGGCGAGTGGTGACAGCGAGCAGAGCTTCCTGCTCGCTGTCACCACTCACCCTGACAGTATTCAACGCAGCCCCCTCATACGCCAATTCCCCCTCGATCCATTTTTTGAGCGAGGGGATATTGGCGTATGTGGCTCCTAAACCAGTGAGACTCGCGGCTAAATACAGCGAGTTTTCTGCACTAGCCGCGGGTCTTGCTGTTTTGGGGAATTCTCGCCGTCCTGTGATGGCGATGATTTCCCCAGAACATTGAATAGAGCGAGCGGCCGGCGCGGGGGTTAAACTGCGAGGATCGCTGGTTTTCTGCAATCCTCGCTGTTTAACCCCCTCGCTGGCCGCTCGCCGCGGCATTGAATACACCCCACTGTATCAGGTTGTTATTGTTATACCCAGAACACAGCTGGTACGTTTTATACAGGTGGGAGACTGCATAAGGTTTTAAGGTGCACATCATATACACTGTATTTGTTTTGGATATGCTCATTATTGAAGTACACACTGGTGGTACACTCATTCGATTTGGATATGTGTGTTATACAGAGATGGCATTTTGCATCACTATTGAATATGAATGTTATACTTAGGTGGCACACTGTGTCAGTTTTATATGTAAATGTTATACACAGGTGGCACACTGCATCAGTTTTATATTTTGACATTATACACAGCTGGCACACTGCATTATTTTGGATTTGCACAATTTATACAGGTGGCACACTGCATCATTTCAGGATTTGCACATTATACACAGGTGGCACACTGCATCAGTTTTATATTTGCACATTATACACAGGTGGCACACTGCATTAGTTTAGGATTTGCACATTTTATACAGGTGGCACACTGCATCATTTTAGGATTTGCCCATTATACACGTGGCACACTGCATTAGTTTAGGGTTTGCACATTATACACACGTGCACTCCATCAGTTTAGGATTTGTACATCACACACAGGTGGCATGCTGCATTAGTTTAGGTTTTGCACATTATACACAGGTGCACTGCATCAGTTTAGGATTTGCACATTACACACAGGTGGCACGCTGCATCAGTTTAGGGTTTGCACATTACACACAGGTGGCACACTGCATCAGTTTAGGATTTGCACATCATACACAGGTGACATGCTGCATTAGTTTTGGATTTCGCACATTATACACAGGTGGCATGCTGCATCAGTTTAGGATTTGCACATTGTACACAGGTGGCACACTGCATCAGACAGGATTTGCACATTATACACAGGTGGCACGCTGCATCAGTTTAGGATTCGCACGTTTCACACAGGTGGCATGCTGCATTAGTTTAGGATTTGCACATTAAACACAGGTGGCACACTGCATACGTTTAGGATTGGCACATTATACACATGTGGCACACAGTATCAGTTTAGGGTTTGCACATTACACACAGGTTTCACACTGCATCAGTTTAGGATTTGCACATCATACACAGGTGACATGCTGCATTAGTTTTGGATTTCGCACATTATACACAGGTGGCACACTGCATTAGTTTAGGATTTGCACATTAAACACAGGTGGCACACTGCATACGTTTAGGATTGGCACATTATACACATGTGGCACACTGCATCAGTTTAGGGTTTGCACATTACACACAGGTTTCACACTGCATCAGTTTAGGATTTGCACATCATACACAGGTGACATGCTGCATTAGTTTTGGATTTCGCACATTATACACAGGTGACATGCTGCATTAGTTTTGGATTTCGCACATTATACACAGGTGGCATGCTGCATCGGTACTCTTTACTTAGAAGGGCGCCCACGATTTTGATCGTGGGCATCGTTAGTAAAAAATCTCGGGCATCTCGGGCATTGAATGCACTAAAAAATCGGGTGCGATCAACCGACGAGATGCCCGAGATTTCCCATAGGGAACAATGTTAAATGTCTCAATTGACCCAATTTTCCTGTTCAATGCCTCAATTGACCCGATTTTTCCATAGGAAACAATGTTAAATGGGCCACAGAGGCCAAATAGGCACCCTGAAGTGTATAATGGCCACCCGAATTGTTAACGCCACCCCACGATCAACGTCAACCCGATGCGTGGCGAGCGAAGCGAGCCCGCGAGGGGCGGCGGTACGCGTCCTACGACCTTTTCATACCCCCACTATCCACGTCGGCGTGGAGTTGAGAATAGAAAGTGTGGCGAGCGCAGCGAGCCACCGAGCCTGAAGCGTGGCGAGCGCAGCGAGCCCCGCGAGGGTACGCGGACAGCTGTGAAGCCCGCGAGGGGACGCGGATACCTGTGAAGGTATCCGCGTCCCCTCGCCACGCTTCGGGCTCGATGGCTCGCTGCGCTCGCCACACTTTCTATTCTCAACTCCACGCCGACGTGGATAGTGGGGGTATGAAAAGGTCGTAGGACGCGTACCGCCGCCCCTCGCGGGCTCGCTGCGCTCGCCACGCTTCGGGTTGACGTTGATCGTGGGGTGGCGTTAACAATTCGGGTGGCCATTATTCACTTCAGGGTGCCTATTTGGCCTCTGTGGCCCATTTAACATTGTTTCCTATGGAAAAATTGGGTCAATTGAGGCATTGAACAGGAAAATCGGGTCAATTGAGACATTTAACATTGTTCCCTATGGGAAATCTCGGGCATCTCGTCTGTCGCATCGCACCTGATTTTTTAGTGCATTCAATGCCCGAGATGGGAGCCCTTCTAAGTAAAGAGTACCGCTGCATCAGTTTAGGATTTGCACATTGTACACAGGTGGCACACTGCATCAGACAGGATTTGCACATTATGCACAGGGGGCACGCTGCATCAGTTTTGGATTTCGCACATTATAAACAGGTGGCTTGCACAGGTGGCACACTGCATCACTTATTTATTTATTTACAGTTTCTTATATAGCGCAGCAGATTCCGTTGCACTTTACAATTGTAAACAGAGTTAAAACAAACTGGGTAACAACAGACAGACTTGGAGGTAAGAGGGCGCTGCTGCAGGCTTACTATCTATAGTTCAGGATTTGCACATTATACACAGGTGGCACAATGTATCAGTTTTGGATTTAAATGATATACACAAGTGACACAGCATTAGTTTTGGATATGACCATTAAACAGAGTTGACCCAGTGCAATAACTCAATTTGGGAATGACACTGTGTGTTTATGTCATGCACAGTTGGTGTGATGTACACTTCATATTTGGACAAGTGATATTCTGGTCACCTGCGTTAGGCCTTTGTACACATTAACAGAGAGGATATGTTTTAGACTATTTTATATTGTTGTACTGTTGAGATTGATTCCATATAGACCTAAGTACAGTATTTAGCTTGTTTATATGTTGCTTTTTGAAGTTTTCTGAATGTTGTTAACCCTTTGAATGCCAAGTGAATTTGTCAAAATTGGTGTAAAAATTGCCAATCAAACATTTTTTTTTTCATAATGACCTGTAATGTGTCCCTTACATAGGAAATATCTTTTTTTTATACAACATTTTTTAGTTGAATTTATATAACAAATGGGAGCAACGTTTTTTTGCGGATTTTTTGAACATCTGTCACAGAGATGTTGGCACTCAAAGGGGGGTATGCAATGTTGGATCATGGCTGTCGATACCCGCCGAAAGCCGTGATCCAGGCCCGTTTGTGATCAGATCGACCGCATAACGACAGATGAGATTCAATGTCCTGCCTGCCGATGGGCGCAAAGGGGGCATAGCGGCGAAAACGGCCGTGGATTGTTGATCTGCGGCCCGGATAACGACAATCCACGGCCGTTATCGGCAGAACGGACCCGACAACTTCTGAAGTCGGGCCCGTTCTGCCGTCATCCCGCATCAATGCTGTCGTTAATGACAGTATTGAATGGCTGCCGGACGGGGTCCCGACAGTCATTAACACGACGTTGGGATCCCGACTATTAAAACAGACGGCCGGGTTCCCAACGGCCGTCGGCTATTTTCCCTCGTGGGGGTCCACGACCCCCATAGAGGGAGAATAGAATAGGTGGCGAGCGTAGCTTGCTACAGTGCCCGCAGCGTGGCGAGCGCAGCGAGCCCGCAAGGGGCTTTACTGAGCTGGCCTCCCTCCTGAGACCAGACAGCCGGGATCCCGACGTCGGGATAATGACTGTCGGGATCCCAACTGTCGGTGAATCATACCACACCCCATTGAATAGGGAGCCGCCGCTATTTCCCACGTCGGAAATAGCAGCGGCAGAGTGCATATCCCCTAAAGGGTTAATTTAGAGTCCTGACAAATTTGTTTACACTAAACATACAGTTTTCCAAGATTCAGATACACATTCAGGAATGTAATGTTATTAATTGTGTAAAGGGTATTAGCCTTCACAATGCACCTTTACTATTGCTGCTGGTATACTTGTAGTCTCTCCTATAATGATCCTATTTATGCCATTGCTTACTTGTAAATCTATTTTTATAAGTGATATGCATCACTTTGCTGGAAGCTGTTACTTATGCATGGCTTCGTAAATCCTAAGGTGGTGTCACATAGGCTCTCTTCAAGTTATACAATCTCTCACTGCTAATTTATATAGCATTTTCTTTGCACTTTTACATTATCTAATGCATGCTGAAAAAATGAAGATGTGTAGTCAGATTTGCCTTGTTTCTTTCGCTACATTATTTTATAATGAGTTAAAGAGCAATTCTTGAAAATTTAGATTTGGGTGCTTTGGACCATAAAGTATCTGTGCTCCAGAACACGTGATACCTTAGCTTTCTGCCAAAATTACTATCTGCCCCGTTTCAGGTTCAAAACTGTCAGGAAGAACAGATTGGAATCTGAGCCGCTCAGTTCTACTAAAAGCTTCTGTGTGCCACAGGGTCTGTTCACATATGACGTATTGAGGGCCTGATTCAGATTCGCCCAGACAAAGAAAATCCGCCCTGTGTAAATCTGCGAGTCAATTGCCAAACTGCTATCCTACATCCATATGCAACTCAGTAACCTTCAAATGATTTCCCCAGTCTGTGCAAAAGCCCCATGCACACTAGCCCAAAGTCTCGGTATGCGGACTCATGATAGATTGACTCTAAGTCGACAGTCATAAGGTCGACCACGATTGGTTGACAGTCAAAAGGTGGACAGGGTCAAAAGGTCGACAGGGACAAAAGGTCCACAGTCAAAATGTTGACAGGGTCAAAAGGTGGACATGTGCCCACAGTCAATATTACATGCCCTGCCATCTACTACGGCATGGAGGGAGTATATAATAGTGCAAAACATGGCGTGCGTAGTGTGCAATGCGAGGGGACGCAGTACACTTAGACGTCGACATAGACACCAAAAAAACATGAAAAATTCATGTCACCCTTTTCATGTTTACCCTTTGACCCTGTCAACCTTTTGACTGTCGACCTATAGTGGTCGATCTTATGACTGTAGACATGGACATTGTAGATCTAAAATTCCATAACCAGATTCTCTTTGAACTATTTCAGCAGTGTCTCCCTGTCAGCTCCAGGCAAACAATAATTGCTACATTTCCCCCTGAAATTATTTTATGGAGCGCTTTCAATAGTTGTTCAAAACAGTGTGGTCATCACTTAAAACCGTAATTTTATGCATTGAAAATATTTATGTTTTGAGGGATTTTAGATCCTGCATAGTGAAATGCGCTAAGGGGGACTAGACCCGTAATTATGTTTAAAGTTAATTGAGCCTTTTATTTGTTAAGAGCTGTAGGAAAGCTGTGAATGTGTGGCGAGCAGGATACCTCATTGTAATAGAGTATGCTGGCAAGTATAATGTACGAGGGTGGATCAGTAAGTACCTGTGTTTGAAGACAGGTGGCGTTGCTGAGGAAAATTAGTATTACTAAAGCGGGGGCTGGTGCATTGTCGTGGTGGAAAAAAAAACAGCCCTATGAATCAATCTGAAATGTGGTATGACATTGGGTACTTGTTTCCTAGCACGGCCACAACGATTTAGATCGTTGTGGTCGGAAGATAAAAAATCGGATCGGTCGCATCGCATGCGATTTGGTCGCATGCGATGCGACCGATCCGATCGGCCGATTTTTCACCCGATTTTTTTATTTTTTCACCAGATTTTTTTTAATTGCCCCCCCAAATGTTACTAAGTGTGCTAGACCCCACGATAGACGTGAACCCGAAGCGTGGCGAGCGCAGCGAGCCCGCGAGGGGCGGCGGTACGCGTCCTCCGACCTTTTCATTCCCCTACTATCCACTAGGGCGTGGAGTGAGAATATAATAGTGTGGCGAGCGCAGCGAGCCACCGAGCCCGAAGCGTGGCGAGCGCAGCGAGCCCCGCGAGGGGACGCGTATAACTTCACAGGTATACGCGTCCCCTCGCGGGGCTCGCTGCGCTCGCCACGCTTCGGGCTCGGTGGCTCGCTGCGCTCGCCACACTATTATATTCTCACTCCACGCCCTAGTGGATAGTAGGGGAATGAAAAGGTCGGAGGACGCGTACCGCCGCCCCTCGCGGGCTCGCTGCGCTCGCCACGCTTCGGGTTCACGTCTATCGTGGGGTCATGGCGGGCACATAAAAAATGTGAAATGGGTCATATTGACCCATTTCACCTTTTTTATCAATTTTCCCTATGTGAGATGGACTTAATCAAGTCCATCTCATCTTGTGCCATTATAATGGCACAAGACCGACACGATCCTCCCGATTTCAATGTTAAAAGATTTTTTAACATTGAAGTCTATGGAAAAATCGGGTCAATCGGTCGGTCGCATCGCGGCCGATTTTAATTGGTCGCGACCGACCGATTGACCCGATTTCTGTCAATCAAAGGCAAAAAAATGTAAAAAATCGGCCACATCGTGAGGATCGTGTCCCTTAATTAAGAGCCACGATCACTCACGATTGTGGCCGTTCTAGGAAACAAGTACCTGACATTGTTTGAAAGATGGTAGTATACAATAGTGATAACAACTTTCCTCAGCAACGACACCTGTCTTCAAACACAGGTACTTATTGATCCACTCGCATATGTTAGGGCAGTGGTTCCAAAGCTGTGTGCAGTGGCATCCTATTGACCACCAAATCAACCTTAGTTATGGTCAATCATACTTGCCTACCTGACCCTCTCCATGCGGGAGAAAATGCTCTTCTCCTGGACTTCCCTGGTAATGTATGATTGCCATCACCTGTGGTGAAAAACCTTTATCTAGCTCCCCACAGGTGATGGCAATCATACATTACCTGGGAAGTCCAGAAACAGAGCATTTTCTCCTGCATGGAGAGGGCTAGGTAGGCAAGTATGTAGTCAATATGGCGTTTCGCTTTACAAATGGAAACAACAGTGATTAAACAAACAGGGTAGCCACAAACTGACATCTAAATAGCAGGGCCCTGCTCGCAAGCTTACAATCTATGCTCCCGCTGGTCATTAGCGATGTCCTCTGTGGTCTGCACATGCAGGATGATGGAGGTTACCACAAACAAGAGCCATGCTGGGGAATACACATGGCCCTTGCTTGCCTGGCACTGTCACTTGTCAAGCCTGGCATTGGCAGAGGTCAGCTACGCTGCTGAGTCCCGACAATGCCGATATTGCGCCAGGAACATATCATGTCATTTGTACCTAGCTTAAAGGCTTAAACATTATCCCTGCCAGTGGTACAGGGCCTTATTCTAGTTCACTCTTTCAGACAAAATCCCTCTTAGATGGACAAAACCATGTGCACTGCAGTGGGGCAGATGTTACTTGTGCAGAGAGAGTTAGATTTGGGTGGGGTTTTACTTCAAAGTGAGATCTATATTGCAGTGTAAAAATAATGCAGCCAGTATTTTCCCTACACAGAAACAAAATAACTCGCCCAAATCTAATTCTCTCTGCACATTTTACATCTGCCCCCCTGCAGTGCACATGGTTTTGTCCATCTAAGAAGGATTTTGTCAGAAAGAGTGAACTAGAATAAGGCCCACAGTGCTATCAATTTTATTTTACTTTTAATGTGTGCTACCTTCTGGAAGCTGTTGAGTATAGGTTGTATAGTTTTAGAAATGATAAATGTATAAATAATTTTTTATACTTCTGTGACCCTTACAATACACTTATCTCATATGAAAAAATAATTGACATAAACGTAACATAGGAGTATTAAGAGTACAACTGGGGTGCAATACGTATTGGGAGACTGCAGTTGTTCAGAAGGGTATGAATTAGCCTTCTTTTCAACTAAATCCCCTTACAAACAAGTGCCCAAGTATTTCACGGACAGGTCTGTACTATCCGCATATCAGCACAGGAAGAACTGAACTATGTCAGCAGCTGTTTGTCTGTAAGTGGAACATTTTTACTTATTCATTTAGGGGCAGATTTATTAAGCTTGGAGAAGAGATAAACTGGAGATAAAGCGGAGAAAAGGTAAAAGGAGATAAAGCACCAGCCAATCAGCTGTGTTTGAAAAAGACAGTTGGGAGTTGATTGGCTGGTGCTTTATCTCCTTTTACCTTTTCTCCGCTTTATCTCCAGTTTATCTCTTCTCCAAGCTTAATAAATCGGCCCCTTAATCACTGTAATAAAGTACATCATGAGCTACTGGAATCAGTATGCGGCACGCTTCCATTTCATAATATCATTGTTTTACCTCGGTAACAGCATACGGAAGAATGCTCTGCAGCATTGTTTCAAGACTATGGGGGTTATTCTAGTCCATTCTTTCTGACAAAATCCTTCTTAGATGGACAAAACCATGTGCACTGCGGGTGGGGCAGATGTAACTTGTGCAGAGAGAATTAGATTTGGGTGGGGTTTTTCTTCAAAGTGAGATCTATATTGCAGTGTAAAAATAAAGCAGTCAGTATTTTCCCTGCACAGAAACAAAATAACTCACCCAAATCTAATTCTCTCTGCACATGTTACATCTGCCCCCCTGCAGTGCACATGGTTTTGTCCATCTAAGAAGGATTTTGTCAGAAAGAATGAACTAGAATAAACCCCAATGTTACTGCACGTAGTGGGATTTTGGGAATCCCTTGTGACATACCATGCATGCACAGTTTGTACTTAGTTGTTTAGACCTGTTTTAAAGCCCTAACCCCTTGACAAAACGTCTTTATCTTCTAAATTCACTGTTCCTCTGATGCACCTATCCGGCACACTATGTGGTAAACTTAATAAGATGGGGTGTTGCTCATATCATCCAATAAGATTATACATCTTATTAATTTAGTACATTTTACTGTTTGGTTGCTATGGGCAACATCCAATCTTAGTAAATGTACCCCTATAACACATTCATAAGCTACTTCTGGAATTCTGATACTCTCAACTTCCCCACTTTGTTGATGTGTAGCAACAGGATATAGGCTGGACTAGTGAGGAAGTGTTGATAAAATATTTCCAATTTACTTACAGTATGTCAGATCCCAAAATGTATTGGTTATGGAGACCAACTGTACATTTGTGCTGAGGTGGTACAGGGTTCTCAACATTCTATTCAAAATGTATAGCAACACTCTACAGTGATAACAAATTCAGGTGTTCCCCTTGACCCATCTTTTTGGCTATTCAACTGTGTGTATGAGTCAGACGTGTTGCTTTCTCTTTTTCTGAAAAAAAAAAAGTTTAAGACAGAGCAGCAACATCAGGCAAATAGCTAAGACTGAGAAATGAATGCCTGTTCCATTTATATTACAATTATTGGTACTTGTTTCCTAGAACGGCGCCCACGATTTCTATCGTATGGGCTCCTAAAAATCGCATTGCATCCCCCTGGAATATTGCGGCATGCGATGCAATTCGATTTTTAATTGTACAAGCACCCATGCCATGAGATGTGATTGGTGCTTACAATGAGATGTAACCCCCTGTATCCACGCCATCCCAAAGTGTGGTGAGTGGCAGCGGTACGCGTCCTCTGACCTTTTCATACCCCCACTATCCATGTCGGCGTGGAGTTGATTTTAGATAGTGTGGTGAGCCACCGAGCCGGAAGCGTGGCGAGCGGACGTGGAATACGAGCCCGAAGCGTGGCGAGCGCACACGGATTACTTTACATGTGGTGCTGCGCTCGCCACGCTTCAGGCTCGTATTCCGCGTCCCCTTGCGGGGCGCGCTGCGTTCTCCATGCTTCGGGCTCGGTGGCTCGCTGCGCTCGCCACACTATCTAAATTCAACTCCATGCCGACGTGGATAGTGGGGGTATGAAAAAGGTCGGCAGCATTGAACAGGGGTTCTCGGCAGAACGAGCCCGACATCACAAGCTGTAATCACGGGCTCGTTCTGCCAAGAAAAGCCAGAAATAGGCCAGCTCCCGGCTGGAGCTCATCTATTTCCACCCTCAACTCGTGGCCACGCCCCTTTCTCGCCGTTTGGCGGCCGGGACATTGAATCCCGACCGCCGAGCTCAAGTCGAGCAAAGCAAGAACGGGACAGGGGGGGCACGGCTGTCAAACTTGCTCGACAGCCGTGCCCCTGACATTGAATACCCCCCTTAAGGTGGAATGCTCTGGGGTTTTGTTAGCGTTAAATTCCTGATATTCCTATGTAGTTAACAATAAATATATTTTCTAACTAAGGTCCAGATGCAGTAAGCTTCAAATCAGCTCACCTGCCATGTCACAGACTGTGGGGTAGATTTACTAACCTGTCCCTAACGTTCTTTATGAAGCTACTTTCGCTTCACCACTGTTTCGTGGAGAAGCGGCCCCGCAGTTCGCCCTGATCATTTAATCTTCGTTATGTGAGTGCATTATCCCCTGCTGACGGGGATACGCATCATCCCATAACATGTGTGCGCTCCTCCCCGGCTATGTGTTCTGCGCATGCACCAGTTTCCCTGACACACGATGTGTCTCCGGCGCATGCGCAGATTTCCATGGTCAGCCGCTTGCTGGTCTCCGGCGTCTTCAAATTCAAATGGTTATGTTCACTGGGGATGCTGTGTACCCGGTGCATGCGCAGTTTGAATTTGAAGACGTCAGAGACCAGCAAGTGGCGCCGAACACACCAGGATAACCGCAGCGCCAGATTCTGGCGCTATGTACATGCGAAAAAAGGAGGAGCGCGCGGCCATCCAGGAGCTTAATAAAGGTATATTAGGCAGGCGCCAACTGTTAGATAACGTATAACGTTATCCCTCATCTAGCACCGCCATTAAAGTAATCGCACAGTGGGTTTAATATATGAGGGGAAGCTTTAGCGCACGGGGATAGCGCATATGCCCCACAGCGCCAATGGATAAATCTACCCCTTAGTTTGAAAAATGTCAGGCAGGAGATGTTTTGGTGGTTGTTTATCACTCTCCATTTTATCACTTTTGAAGATTAGTGCATCTGGCTCAATAACTGTATAAATACAATTATGTGTTCTGATCATCAAAGAGAGATTCTTGTAAGTTTCTTATAAAATGGTTTGTGTGTTCATCAATGTTTCATAACTGTCACCTGGTACAGACCGTTCTACCTTTCCAGTCCTGTTCAGAAGCACAAAATGCACTTCCAGTACTGCACTTAGATAAAAGTAGTCTCAATTTTTATGCATCCTGGATGTATTTTCTCATTACTCATTACTTACGTGACAAAGCCCAACTACTGTATGGGCATGGTAATGGTAATGTACCTTGGAATCTATTCATGTACATAAATGTAAAGTGAATTGTTGCTTATAACCAGGGCTATTTTTCTGCAGGCTCCAGCAGGAACTGTGGCCATTATTCTA
Organism: Crinia signifera; assembly: GCF_055691185.1. Taxonomy (NCBI): domain Eukaryota; kingdom Metazoa; phylum Chordata; class Amphibia; order Anura; family Myobatrachidae; genus Crinia; species Crinia signifera. Next base: position 128,038,179 of record NC_139217.1, read on the forward strand.
GTTCACTCTTTCTGACAAAATATTTCTTAGATGGACAAAACCATGTGCACTGCAGGTGAGGCAGGTGTTACTTTTGCAGAGATAATTAGATTTGGGTGGGGTTTTACACCTGCCTCACCTGCATTGCACATGGGGCCTTATTTTGGTTCACTCTTTCTGACAAAATACTTCTTAGATTTACAAAACCATGTGCGCTGCAGGGGGGCAGATGTAACATGTGCAGAGAGAATTAGATTTGGGTGAGTAATTTTGTTTCTGTGCAGGAAAAATACTTGCTGCTTTATTTTTACACTTCAATATAGATCTTACTTTGAAGTAAAACCCCACCCAAATCTAACTCTCTCTGCACATTTTGCATATGCTCCCCTGCAGTGCACATGGTTTTGTCCATCTAAGAAATATTTTGTCAGAGTGAACTAGAATAAGGGCCACAGTTCCTGCTGGAGCCTGCAGAAAAATAGCCCTGCTTATAAGTTTCATGCACTCTATAGAGCTTTGAAAAGTAGCAATTTATGTATACTGTACTTACCCTTCCGGCAATGCGATCCTTTATCCAGGTCTCCAGCACTGCTGTCTTCTCTAAAACGTGGAATGATGGGATCGGTATGAAATCCTGGCGGTCGGAATCCCGGCGGTCAGAAATCCTGACGCCAGAATCCCGACAAGGGGGGGATGGGGATCGCCCCCCCTTGCGGGCTCGCTGCGCTCGCCACGCAGCGAGCCCGGTGCTTTGCTACACTCGGCACACTAATTTCTTCTCCCTCTATGGGTGTTGTGGACCGCCGGGATACTTACTGCATCCCGGACATGCCCCGTTCTGCGCATGTGCCAGTGTTGGAGGTCAGGAAAAGGCTGCCAGGTAGGGTTACCACCTAGTCCCTTTAATTCCGGACACATATTAATTACACAGGTTCTGTGGCTGGCTGACTTCAAGACTCCACTTCACCTGATTTTAAACTGCCACAGAACCTGTGTAATTAACATGTGTCCGGAATTAAAGGGCCTAGGTGGTAACCCTACTGCCAGGGCTGCTTGTAGTTTAGGGGGCAGATGCAGGGCAGAGAAGCACAATGCTTCCCTGCTGTTTTGGCAATCCAGTTCAAATTCTGCGATCCTGAGATGGCGTATCTGAACTCCCTTGAGAAGCAGTAAATTGAGATTCCCATTCTTTCATAGATCACACTCACTGTGTGGCGATGCAATTCAGCCACGGAGCTGGGGTGGAGCTGGAGAAGTCAGGAACTTCTCCATGGTAGCCCACTTTGTGAATAGCCCGAAGGAGGGAAAAGCCCTGTTTTCCTCAAAACACGACTTTCCTCTGCTTTATGAATAGACCCCCTTATCTCTAAAGTATGGGGAAAGAAGCCGCATACACCTATTAGGAGGTGTATCTTCTATAGCTGTCTCCTCCCTGCTGTAACATCTGAGCTGCTGATGGGCAAAATGTGCCCTGCCCCTCTACCAGCACCCTGCTAGAACAGCCTGCTGCCTGTCCCCACCAGTGCGCACGAGGAAGCCCAGCACCCCTGTAGATGCCCGGCGCTTCCCCGGCAGTTACTTTGGCGGGCCTGGCCCCCCTCCAATGATGATGTTAGCTGGCCTGACCCGCCCCCTTTGGTGGCCAGTCCGCCCTTTTAATTCTGCCCCCGCCCTGCACAGTTCCTAGAAGGAACACTAAGGCCGATATGATGCGTGGTCCCATAAGCATTGCATTGAACCTGAAGATTGCACGGGCTGCACTATATATATATCGCATCGCCTTGCCTTTTGACAGGCTTGGTTGGGATTGAAACATAGAATTTGACGGCAGATAAGAACCACTTGGCCCATCTAGTATGCCCCTTTTTTTTAAACATGTTACCTCATACCATATTTGATCCTTATTTTTTTTTTTTTTTGTAAGGATATCAATATGCCTATCCCAAGCATAAATTGTTCTACAGTATTTGCCTTTACCACCTCTGATGGGAGGCTATTCCACTTATCTACTACTCTTTCTGTGAAGTAATTCTTCCTCAAATTTCCCCTGAATCTTTCTCCCTCTAGTTTCAGTGCATTGTTACATTGATACATTGTATGCAAAAAGACTGCATATGCCTGGGCAGTTCCAGGGGAAATCCCAGACGACTTATCTCCTAGTGTATGGCCACTTTAAGGTGTCCTATGTTATACTGAACTTTTTACATGATTGAATACTTCTGGAAGCCAATGTATATCCACACAACAGTCCTAATTATTGGACCCACTATTGGGTGGAGCTTGTGGGAAGCAGGCAGAGCTTTGCTAGCTAATGGTTGTACAGATTAGGGCTGGTTTACTGGTGAATGGGGGTGCAGGACTATGGATAGGTGGTAACATTTGTGTTATCCAGATTTGTTCAGGGTTCATGTTGGTAGATATGTGAATGCATAACTTTCAGTACAGATAAAACACACCTATGACATGGTGAACCTGTCATACAGTGCAAGCAGTGTGGGTTTGTTTAGTTTATTTATTTGTTTCTTTTATTTGTTTATTTCATATTTTTATTTGTATCAATTTGTGTATTATTAGGAATAATGTATTCTCAACATAAGAAAAAACAGAGGGTGAGATTTAATAGGATGAGAGATTCAGTTTCTTTAAAGCGGCAATCACAAAATCAAACTGGTTTTGCAGTGCAAATGATTGCCACTTTGAAGAAACTGGAGATTTCTCACCAAATCTCTCACTTTCTTAATCTCTCATCCTATTAAATCTCACCAGGATGTTAGAATGAAACTTTGTGTTGTGTGGCCTGTAAAAAAGGACTTGGATAGCTTTTATATGGTTACAGAACTCCTGGGTGGCTTTTCTGTAGCATTCTGTATTATTGCTTCTGCTGGTTGTATATTGCAGTGTCCAGATTTACACATTCCATCCGTGATATGCTATATCTTATTTTTCCAGCTGCTGGAGTTGATCTGTAACCTTCCTGAGCAACAGAATATGCATTCTCTATGTGAAAAATGCTGTTATACTGTGTACCCAAGCTTTGTTTATCCTGATTAAAAAAAAAATAATATGGAAATATATTTCTTATTAATAGCAGGTGACTACTCATTTGATAAAGAACATCAAAGCTCTTACAAGCTCATACAACAATGTGGGTATAGGGTGGGAAAAGAAGTACCAGGAAGCTAAGCACACACAGGTGAGGTAGTAAAATGTAATCAGACTTTTACTATTCTCTCCGGGAGAAGCCCTGCAATTTGTGGGTCTTCGAGGAGGGGGCGGGGCTTATTGATGCAGTTTGCATCTTTAGCCCCAGAATCACGGGAAATTAATTAATGGAGCAAACTTTGGAGCCCACTGGAAAATACCATTGTAAGCATTGCACCAATCAAGCAGAATAGTAGTATCTGCAAAATCTACCTGAACCTAAAGTATGATATAGGATGGACGTGTTTTATAGTGGGCAATTATGGTCATGACAAGTCAAATCTAAGCCTAATAGTGATCTACTGATGTGCTATATACATTAAATGCAATGGTATTTCTATAAAAATTGTATGTGCTGAATTCACTATAAATGGTCTATGCCTCATGCTACTTTTTTGATGATGGGTCTGTTGGATCAATGTGATATCTTAATGCCCACTCCAAAATATAACCACCAAATAGCATAAAAATGTAATACTGTATATAAGATACTGTTTTGTAACTCAAAATAACAAAACCCATGCATAGAATATATTATCTGAATTGTACTGGTTTGGAAGTAGCTTCTACTGAGCTTTACTTAACCTGAGAAATATCATTTTCATCTCCCACGAGACTTCGTACATAGGTATATTCATATTATATGATTAATTATATTTATATTACCGATTAGCATCTTTGGAACATTTTGTAAGCTTAGAAATATTTTGTTTAGTAATATGTGGCTTCACATTTACCTCACAGGAACTGTGAGTCAGATACATAGAAAACTGGATTATTCAAAGGAAGTACATTTAAAAAAAAAGATTAATAAAACATATGAAAAACATCATGGGCGGTTATCAATGCTCTGTGGTGAGCTGTGACGGCGAGCAGTGCCGTTAGCTAGCACTCACAGCTCGCTGGTCAGAATTCAACTGCCTACCCCCCTGCATTCGCTGTTTCCACCACCGCTGTTTCCAGCGAGGTTGCGCCCATCAAAATGGTGAGGCTTGCAGCTAAATGCTCTGATGGCGAGGAGTCCCCCGGATCGTTGAATAGGGCAAACGGCCGGTGCGGCGTTAAACGATGAGGGTGGCTTCTTTTCAGCAATCCTCTCCAAAAACAAGCCACCCTCGCCCCATGTCTTTAAGTTCCAGTATGCACTGGCATTTATAAAGGTCAAGTTAAAGTTTGCTGCTGAGTGATCATGCGCATACCACTGTAGGGAGACTCAATGCTGAAAGCCCCAGTACCAAGTGAGGAACCTGGTAACCAACCTTGTCTTGCAATAACCTCACATACAGGGTTCCTTGCCACATACTGTGAGCTGAATGATGAATCACCCACAATTTTTCAGGGCACTTTTGTCGGAAGCCATATACTGTATATGTATGGGAGACCAAAATGAGAAAAGAAGTGGAGTAATACATAAGTTGCCAATAGGAATCAGTTAGTTTCTACTTATGATTTTATAGAATGTAATTGATATAATGCTTTCTCAATGCTGATTGGTTGCTTTGGGCAACTGCACTGGCTCATTGCTCCACTTTTGTCTCTTCTTGATACATCAACCCATGAATCATGGGGCATTCCCATGAGAAGGCTGGGCGTTCTCATGCTAATGAGATCGTGACGCGGGTGCAGGGGTGGGCAGCTGACATCACCGGATGTCAGCTGCCCGCCCTGTCCTCGCACAGGGTGCCTGCAGTTTAGAGACACCATATAAGTGGCTCTGAAATGCGAGCACTGGAGAAATCATTTGATGGTCTCTGATCTAACAGTGCATGGAGGTTACCAGCAGCTTACCTTGGTACTGAGCTTGCCCCAGGACAGCCATCGTTGGTCCCGGCGCTTGGAGATGATGTCATCTCCAAGTGCTGCCCCCGTTAACTCTGCGGGTTGGCACCCTAGTGTAAACGGGAAACATCCCGGGTCCGACCTGGATTAGAACCATGTTCCAACTTCTGGGTCAGATTCAGGATTTTGTTGTATAAGGGGTAACAGAGACTCTTTCCTTCTCTTATAACTGCTAGCTAGCATGGATGTGCCATGGATGTGTTTATAGAACTTCTTGCTGCCTACTGCCTAAAAAAACCTCAGGGACAGCTGCTGATGCTTGTTGCTGCTTAGCCTGATGGATAGACACGTCACCACTTTATTTTATTACATGTCACATTCTGTATATTTATAAGGACCTTGTTTTCATAGTGGTGTCGATGATCCACTGCTGTATTCTCCTTTTAAACGCTGTAAGCTGATATCATCAGTGCAGATAACTGCCAGCTCTTCACACACTCTGTGATACACAGTATTCATTGTGTTATTGCAGGAAGTGTGTAAGCATGTCACACATGTTACCTATTAATCAGCATTTAATTCTGTCTGTCTGCTCCTCCTGAGCTGCCAGAGACCACATATTCTAGTTCTAATGCTGAACCTGATTGGACAGATGCCACAGTCATTCAATCAGATGCCACATTAAAAAATGCCATGGATGGCTGCATTCCGCTGTGCAGTGCATAGAGTTTTATGTAGTTTTACAATTAAAAAAAAGTTAAACAAAGTTAAGATTTGAAACATATTAAACCCTTATTCAATGCTTTATTTTAAAATTGAATGTTCTCTTTTTGCTCACCATTGTAATAGAATTGAAAATCCATGGAGAAATCCGTGTGTCTTTGTAATCCAACGTGGTCAATAACAAAAACATAAAGTTGATTCAACTGCTGTCGACCGCAACTCAATGACTGTGACCTGTATTGATTGGGAATTCTCTTAGCTGCATGCAGGAATACTTGCGATTGGCTGCGCTGCTGCTAACAGTGTGAATCAATAATGGTCCCTTTTATGGTCAGGGTAGAAGGAAAAGATGAAAATGATGATGTGATCATGCTTTCATATATGAAGCAATAATTTGTACTACTTATCAGCCCTTCAAGGATGGAACAATATAAACGGAACCTCAGCACTCGTGGCTGTGCGCACCTGAACGGAACACCTGATTGGTTGCACGAAGGAACAAATGGCTACCTGCGTCTAAAACACTTGACCCATAGAGGTCAAGTTTTTTTTTTTTTTTTTTTTTATGATTTGATTCTCAAGAGTGCAATAGTAAAGTAAAATTTGTGTTAGTTGTGTGTATGTTAAATGTGTATTGCCGAAAAATGGAATGCAATAAATACAGAGAATTACACACAGCTGTTATTAAATTGCCATTGGAGTAAATTTCATTAACCTTCACAACTCATATAATGTGAGGCAGACTTAAAATGTTAAACTCCCTTTTTCTTACAATGTATACAGTATATATGTTAAATCTGATCTGCATATGCAGAGTACATTAATGTTAGGTTTGTGTAGATAATATAGTTACTACAGCCCCATAAAATAGATCTACTATACACCGATCTCTAAATGGAATTGTACTTTTGTAATTACTGTATTTACTTACATTACAGTGAAGTTGGATTCAGTTTGGTATAGAGAAGAGTCGGTGTAGCATGCAATGTGACTTATCAAGATGTTGTAAAATTTGGCTGCAACAATATTGATTCCATTAGTTTCAGGATAACTAAATGACTTTATACAGAGGCCTACATGTTATGGAAAGAACTTGCCCTCTATTTTAGGAACCATATGTCACATCACAAATCATAAAGATGGGAAACTTTCTGCAGGTTTGATATATGTGTTGACTGGTCATGATGTTGACATTGACCATGTCCACATACTGTACATCAGGTAGACAGTTGTGACTCAGCACTGACTTACAGTACCTGCTCTCGATGGCTGAAGCAGCTTCTGGGTCCCGACAGTTGCAGCAGAGTCATCCTGCATTCTTAACCCTAACTGCCCTCTAGTGTCTAACCCTAAACTCCCCCTTGTGCACCACCCATCCCCCCAGACTAGCCCCAATGCCAACAGTCTTAGAATTGCGACATCTTGCCTGTTTGCATTTTACAGTGTCCACATTTTGATATTGACCTTATGAATGTTGAAAATGTTAATATCAGCATAATAAATAAATCACCTGTACATACAGGCCCTTATTCTGGTTCACTCGCAATGGCAAATTCCTTCTCAAATGGTCAAAAAAATTGCGAAAGAACAAGAATAAGGGCCACATTCCGAAGGGATTTCATGGTAGTTCCAAGACTAGGCCACTGAAAATTTGTATAGGTACTTGTGTAGTTTCACGGCGCCACAAACTATGTTAAAAAAAGTAACTTAACTCCATGCCAACATGGATAGTTCATACCCCCACTATCCATGTTGGCATGGAGTTGATTCTAAATAGCGTGGCGAGCGTAGCGAGCCACCGAGCCCGCAGCGTGGGCGAGCGAAGCGAGCCCCGCAAGGGGACTCAGACGCACGGCACCATACTGGCGCCGTGAAACTACACAAGTACCTTTGTATATATTAGCATGTACCTTGTAAGATAAGTAAGCTTATTTTTTGTATCTTCTGGAACGCAGCACAACCTAACAAGAACAAAACGCAGCGGAGGGAAGAAAGGTTGTTGCATAATGACTTTTAGCTCACCTTGAAGTTAAACCATTATGTCTATAGGGAATTATACAGTAGGTGTCCAGTGTGTGTTGTTTATTTATTTATTTACAGTTTCTTATATAGCGCAGCAGATTCCGTTGACAACGCTGAAAGAACAAACTGGGTAAAACAGACAGACATAGAGGTTGGAGGGCCCTGCTGCAAGCTTACAATCTATAGTATGCCAGCCCTTCCCATAGGATCACCATTTTTTAACGCACTATCTACTGACAAATTCGGGATATTTTCCAAGCTGTCGTTGTGGTGCTTACCATGTTATATTTTCTGCCAAACCCAAGCAAGTGAAGTCATCTACAGATAACACACACTTGGCTACTACATAAGCCAGGGGTCCTAATGGATAAATGCCGCTTTGATTAGAAAATCTGCTGTATTGGCGGTTAAGGGTCATTTCTAGAAAGTGCTGGAATGTTTGTTTCCTGTGTTTCTGTGACTAATGTATGGCTGAAAATGCCTATTTCACCTGCATTTGCAGCTAGTCATACAGCACATTAGCAGCTACCGTACACTAGGTATACTGATTGATGAGCTTAGTATGTTGGGAGAACTGCAAGGGGGTGTGGATCATTAAGTCACCAGCATGTTGGTCGACAGTATTAGGTCGACATGAGTCTAGGTCGACATGCAGGAAAGTCGACCTGAGTCTAGGTCGACATGTGTTAGGTCCACAGGGTTAAAATGACGACATGGGTTAGGTCGACAGTCAAAAGGTCGACATGGTTTTTCACAATTTTTTGTCCCGAATGTTGTCACAGTCAACATGAACACTGAAACATAGCACCGCGTCCCCTCCCATGGCGCGCTGCACTATTTTATTCTCCCATCACGCCCTAGTGGATGGTAAGACTTGAAATACCCCCTGTCGGCACATGTCGGCTCCCAAAAAATATGGGAAAAATGCCATGTCGTCCTTTTGCCTGTCGACCTAACCCATGTCGGTCTAATGGCCCTGTTGACCTAGACTCATTTCGACCTAAATGCATGTCGACCTTATGGTGTCGACCTAATGACTGTCGACCAACATGCTGGTGACCCAATGACTGTATCCCCTGCAAGAAATGACAGTAATAGGTTCTTGGTATACTAGTATTAGATTATATTTTGGAGTTTTATATCCATCTGGTCTTTTTGGATAACTAAACGGTTGCAGCACTATACTCCTCCATGACTATGGGCCTTATTCTGGTTCACTCAGAGTCAAATTCCTTCTCAAATGGACAAAACCATGTGCACTACGGTGGGGGGGGGGGGATGTAACGTGCAGATAGAATTAGATTTGGGTGAGTTATTTTGTTTCTGTGCAGGGAAAATACTGACTGCTTTATTTCTACACTGCAATATAGATCTCACTTTGATGAAAAACCCCACCCAAATCTAATTCTCTCTGCACAAGTTACATCTGCCCCATCTGCAGTGCACATGGTTTTGTCCATTTTGAGAAGGAATTTGCCCCTGAGATTGAACCAGAATAAGACCCTGTGGGCCAAATGTAATAGGGTGAGAGTTCCAGAAAGTGAGAGATTTTGGGAGAGTTTTCCCATGTTTTTTAAAGCAGCAATCAATTACATGGCAAAATCAACCTGGTTTTGCAGTGTAATTGATTGCTGCTTTAAAAAACATGGGAAAACTCTCCCAAAATCTCTCACTTTTTGAAACTCTCACCCTATTACATTTGGCCCTATGTGTTATCCAGTTGACAAAACACAGGCAGACTATACCGTACCATAAAATAAAACATTCCTGTATGTAAAATAGAAACAGAGAATAAAACTACTTAGTGCTATTTTAACCTTATTGTTACACCAGGTACAAATACAAAGATATACAGTGTCTAGGTCATTAGTGAATAGGTCAGCATTGACAAAAAGGTCAACACAATCAAACTGTCGACATAGGAAAGGTCGTCATGGGGTTTTCACTTTTTGTTGATAGTGTCAACACCTGAGCATGTGGACCACAGACACTGACCAATGTATCATATATAAATCTGTGTCTCTTGTAAAGAAAAGATGGGAAATCCTACGCAAGTGATTTCTTCTGGTTGGCCATGCAGTAGGGCCGACCAGAAGCAATTGCTAATGACGGCAGGAGCACCCTTATTGGGCATACCCACTGAATGATCTGGCAGAAATGTTTCCATACAGACAGAAATTACCTATGGGGCCAAGATATGTCTAGAGTGTACTTGGCTTTAGTCAGAATTGATATTAAAACTGCTTCGACTGGGCAATTTTTTCATGGGATAACTGGGTCACACTGCATTGACTTTCAGAAAAATGCACTTCTGTGGGGTCGGAACCACAGATGAGCCAGCATGGCTTGCAGTAATACTCAGGCATATTTTAGCATCACAATCCACTTTTCAAAAAATTCAAGAAGAATAATGACAGTTAATATAGACATATGCTGTATATAGCTCCCAGTAGATTAGGTACTCAGGTGAGTCTATAGAACAGTGGTTCCCAACCTGTGGTACTTGTATGGGGGGTATGCTGCAGACTGGTTGGGGGTACTTGATATAGATATATATACCGGTATATATATATTTATAATATTTGTAAATGTAGTGAATATTAGGTAATATGCGCTCAAGTTTATCATTAGCGTAGGTCCTATAGGTATGGAGAGGTATGTGTATGGTCTTAAAGGGGCTGCAGTCTATCAGGTGTGTCCTGGACACCCTGTGAGGTACTATGAGAAAGAAATGGATAGACTGCGCTCACCTGTGATGCGCTTATGATGAATATACAAATATAGTGTGTAGATGTAAGCAAAAGAAGAGAGTAAGATGGTAAGTGGGTAAAAATTAATGAATTTATTAAATAAAAATGAAGTCGCAGTTGGAGAATGTGTGGAGTCCTGGTGATGCAGGAATAGGCCAGCGGGGTATCACTCCACTAGGCCTATTGTTTAGGTGTAAGAGTGACCTACTGTAGGTAGGACTCTTTAACCATAGGTCCCTTAATAGGAACCTATGTACCTATGTGGGTGACCGCAGCGGTCTGTATGGGCAAGGGGATGGGGGATAAAGTGGATACAATGTCCAAGTGCACAGTATTGCGGGGTGCACTTGTCCTGTGGTACTGTGTCAAAGTCTCGTATTAGCGGTGTTACTGCAGGATAGGAACAAATGAGGATGTTGTCCAAAACTGTGTGCCAGGAAAAATGACCGGGGTGGAGGACAGTGAGCGGCGTCCCGCTTTGTACTCTTACCGGATCCTTGTAGGAGAAGTTCTGCCGCCTCTAGGGAGCTGTTGTCGATGGCGCGGGTGGATGCACAGCCGTGCGCCGGCACCCGGCTCCACAGTGTCTGTCGCTCGTGGCTTCCGGTTTCCGCTCTAGGGAGAGCACGGTTCCCTTGGAAACGATAGACAGCGTACTGCTGGCTCGTACTCCCGGCTGGGAGGAGGCTGTGGCAGAAGGGGGTGGATTACGTAGATTTGATGTTTGCTGAAGTCTGAGACTGAAGTCTGTGGGTGTCCCAATGCGTTTCAGCCACTAGGGCCTTTGTCAAGGAATGACAATATTTGTAAAGGCAGAAGAAAAGGAAGTCTCCCGTTGTCATGGAGATTAACCACGTCACGCCGGTTTAGTTTTCACATTAGGCTGTTTTAGCGGGGCACTGCGCCCTGCCCAATTTTTAAAGGGCAAATGCTCCCTGCCCATTTTGCGGTGCCCTGCTAAAAGAGCCTAGCCTGTCGGTCCCTGCTGTGGGCTTCTGCATGCCCCCTCAAGAGACTTCGGCAGGCGGGCCTGTCCACATTCATGACATTGCTGGGCAGGCCTGCCCACATTCATGACGCATTTGTGACGTCACCGGGCAGGTCCGCCCACATTTGTAACATCGGCGGGCCCGCCCCACCGTGTTCAAAGTGCCCCTTTTCCTCCAGCACCCTGCCCTCCTGGGATGCTGGAGGGAACATTCCGCATTCAGCGTCTCCTCATGCTTTTACCTGACCAGCAATCCACTGGGAACTACCTGTGCTGCCCTCAGACAAGAGTGTTCCTCTGCTCTCGCACTGACACGGGTGAAGGAATAGCGGCATTAATCCTACAGAGGAGAGTGTGAACCCTCAGGTACACAGCCAGTGACCAGGCACAGAGGTAACAGATTCCTGACCGCACACTACTCCGTTGCTACTCCTTAATCTGAGGAAAATCATAAGGACACGCATACCGCTCACTTCCACTCCATTCATAAGTACTGTGGATATTTCCTTAACTCACTGCTTCCATAGCCTAGACCTCTGCTTCTATAGCCTAACACTAACCCCTTGATGCTTTGAACCTTAACTCTCTGCTACCTTAGCCTAAACCTAACCCTCGGCTTCCATAAGCTAACCTTAACTCCCTGCTGCCACTGCATAACTAACCCTCTGCTGCTGCAGTACAACCTAACTCTCTGCTTCCGGGTGCCGGATGACGCTCCGACAGTGGGGATCCCAACATTCAGTATCCTAATGTCGGGATTCCGACTGCTGGTGCTCCGACAGGGGGGATACCGAGACAAAGGGGCTATTCTCCCTTGTGGGGGTTCCAAGACCCCCATAGAGGGAGAATATAACCTGTGGCGAGCGTAGCGAGCCCGCAAGGGGCTTCTTTGTGCTCACCCCCTGTCGGAGCACCGGCAGTCAGGATCCAGATGTAGGGATACTGTCTGTTGGGGTCCCCACTGTCAGAGCCCCATACCACACCCCTGCATCCATTGTCTAACATTCTGCTGCTATAGCCTAATCTCCTGCTGCCGCTGCATAACTGTGAATAACACTAACCCTCGGATCTGCGCAGAATTTCAAACTGCACATTTGCAATATTGGGAGCATGTTGACACGCTGCAGATGCCAACATATTTACAATTTTTTATAATATTTAAATGTATTTCATATTAAATGCGTTTTATGACTACATATATTTTTGCATAGTGAAATGTATGCTTCTGTATGAAACAAGGGCCTTATTGATAAATGTAAGGATAAGTAGAAACTCATAAATGTTTTGGCTGCAAAAGCTGTGCAGTTCCCTGTGAGATGAAACCTTTGTGTAAGTCCTAGCACAGCTCCACCTCCTGTGTGGCAGAACTACGCTGCTCACTGCTGACTGCTGTTTTTGGCATCACGCCTACACACTGTATACTGGACAAGTGCGTCTTTTGGCAAGTCTTCTACACCCAGGAATGTTGTATGTATAGAAACTAAGGAAAAGGCTAAGTTAAAAATATTTCTAGTCTTCAAGCAGACGAACAATATATTTCCTTACTATCCCGAAGAGCAGACCAATGGCATTTCAAGTTTTCTTTAAAGCTGCTCATAGTATTGCATGTGTTACTTACAGTACACAGCTCATTATAAAACATCCGTTTCTGTAACACCATTTATATTTCTATATACACATACACAGTTATGGAGATGGCCGAACCGTTTGTAAAGTATGTGGTCATAGTTTAAGCTGCATATAGGGCGGAATGTAATGAATGGCAATCACTTACAAGGCATAGATTGCCTTGTATATGATTGCCCCTTTAAAAAAAAGTCAGAGTTTGGCATCTCTCACTGCCGCCAAACTCGGACGGCATTACATTCGGCCCATAAGTTGACATTCCCAAACCCAAGCAAATTAAACCTGATAAGTAACTATAAACTTACTTAAGCCCAGAAACAACATATGCAACTGTAGTTTCACAACGCTGATGTATTCAATGATTTCTTTTTCCATGTGCAGCGAATCCTGTTTAGGATTCGCTACACATTTGCAGGGTTCCGGAGGGCTGCAGCATTCGCTGCCAGCCCTCCCTATTCAATGCAGCAGGATCTCGCTGCTCCTGCTGGCAAATTTTAACTCCTGCGGCGAATGCCGCAGGAGGACGGAGGCAGGCAGGGAGATGTAAGCCTCCCTGCCTGCCCCAGAATTTGTGGGGGAGGGCTCCCAGGGCACAGGCAGCAGAGGCTGCCCCCCAGGAATGCTGGCACGGGACAGGGGGGTAGGGAGCCACTTCTCTGGTCCCGCATGTAACAAGCCGGGACCAGAGTGAAGTGAATATATGAATATCTAATGAGCGGCTCCCGGCCCCCTGCTGATATTAATGTGCTTCAAGCACATAAATAAAAATAGCATGCCCCTTCACAGAAAATAAAAAACAGATTTTTTGACACCAAAAAAAAAATCCTTTATTTTAAAAGATCACTTTCCAGTTCACCTTAAAAAGATGACGAATGCAAAACGGTGAATCATGGCAAAAATCAGGGAGAAAGCAGTTCTCCATCCTAGCATTGATTACACTCTCGGCGAATCCCAGTGAAAACCCCATTGAAATACACCAGCTAATTGCAGCGAGCATGAAACAGAACTGGCGGCATTCACTGTTCGCTTTCGGCGAACAGTGAACATTGAATAGGGTGAATCATATTTTCAGTGAAAAAAATTCACCGCAAGGAGTGAAAACAGCCCGATTCGCCGAAGAAAAAGGTGAATCGGGAGCATTGAAGACTGGCCTATAACTGCCCTTTTACAAGCTGGGTTACCAAGGAATCTCCTCCCTTTACTTGGCCAGTACAGGCCTACCCCTAAAGTAAAGACCTTTTCATTTTGATCAAAGGGGAAATACCTGGGAACCCTGCTTGCATCCAATATGGCTGCTAGTCTTTCTGGTAAGACACAAAAGCCATTGTGATTTATAATGAAAAAACAGAGAACACATAAATGATAACATACAAACACAAAGGCCCTTATTCTGTTCTAAGCGGTAACGGCCGCATGCGGCCGTTCCGCCGATGTTTTCGCTCTGCGCATGTGCAGAGGTCACTCTGCGCATGTGCAGGCGAAATCGCCGCACATTTTTTTTTAACGCCGCAAAGGGGGTGGATAGGGGCGTGAGGGGCTACTTAGCCTCATTTCCCTATGCATACGCCCCGCGTTTCATGGGCGTTCCCATGCAAACGCGGGGCGTACGCATGGTAATGAGGCTGTGACGCATGTGTTGGGGGCGGCCATCTGACATCGCCGGATGTCAGCTGCCCGCCCCCATACATGCTTTCACACGGACAAGTGTCCGTGAGGTCTATGGGTGCGGGAGCTGGTGGAGCGTGCGGCCCTGCCTTCGATGGTCGGTGACCATCGAATGCAGGGGGCTGCTCCAAGATGGTGGAGGCGTATCCCCCGCCATTTTCATGCGGACCGCCACATGTCCGCGTACGGACGGCCGTGGCGATCCGTATGGAAGGCGGGGATTCGCCTGCACGGTCGGAGCCGCATATGCGGCTCCGGCCGTTCCAACCAGAATAAGGGCCAAGGTGAGGCAGGGTGGTGACTTCAAAATGGTCCTGTGAGAGTGAGAGCTTATATGGGACTATAGGCCGCCCCCTAAGCTCTTATTGGCTAAGCAAAAACAGGAACAATAACAAACACCTGTTCATGAAAGTATCAGTATCTCACAATTACCATTACCAATTTCTCTGATGATATACTCCAGTATCAGTGAATTATGATCAGTGGATCTTTGCCACACTTAGCTACACTTGCTGTGTTTTTCCCCCACTTTTTGTTTCTCTGGCCCATATTAACAAGGTCAGGATATTATTACATGCCGATTTGTCTATGTAACCAGTCTACAGCAAATTCCATTGCAGTTTTCTACACCTTGCAATCTTGTTGGTTCTACTGCTGTGTCCTTGTTAGTATTTGTCTTTTTTCTAACCTATTCTTGGGAACCTTTGCTTTTGGTTGTCACGTTTCAGAAACCTAGGGATACATTTACTAAAGTGTACGTTTTTAGACGTGAGGGATGTTATTCATAGCAACCAATAAGATTCTAACTATTTTTGTAGGTGCTAGAGCAGCTGTTCCCAACCTTTTTCTCTCCTGTACCCCTTGATTAGGCTTTTCATTTATGAGTACCCCCTTTCTATTTGAACTATCATCAGTACTTACCAGTGGAGTGGAAATGAGTGGTATGCATGTCCTTATATTAAGGAGTAGCGGAGGAGTAGTGTGCGGTCAGGAATCGGGCCCTTCTGTGTCTGGCCGTTGGCTGTTTACTGTCTCGGGTTCTCGTTAATGCCTGGATTAAAGCGGGTGGTTCATCTCCACAGCAACAGGAGACTTCTTCCATCATTACCAATATTAGTTTTAAGTACCCCCAACCAGGCTGTAGCGTACCCCCAGAGGTAAATGTACATTAGGTTGGGAACCACTGTTCTAGAGGATAATAGCTAGAATCTGAATGGTTACTATGGGCAACATCTCTCACTTCTGAAAACTCATACTTTAGCAAATTTACTCCCTATTTTTCAAAAACATTGAGGCATCGGAGAATCTGAAGACTCTTCCTTAATAGTTCTTTAAATATATGGACAAGGGGCCCGATTCAGACCTGCTTGCTTGGCTGCTTGTTTTCGAAGCCTAGCCAGCATGTTAACCATGCCCTGGGAATGCACACACCCCTCCCCCTGCATGAATCCCTGTGCAAGGATGCGAACGGATGTGTACTCGCATGGATCAACATGAATTCTGGGTGGGCGCCAACATCATCCACCTGCCCTGAGCAGGCAGGGGAACGCCTGTATTGCTGGGGCCCATGAAACGCTGGGGATCCACCCATGAGATGAAGGCATTGGCAGCTGGGGCGACATTTTGCAGACCCAAACCATCGTCAGGCTGAATTCGGACCTGTACGAACAGGTATGAATCAGCCCCAATGTCTTCTCCTGGTCGCTCCTTATCTAAACATAGTCTAGTCCCTTTAATTTCTACTCCTGGTATTTTAGTGGTTGATGTTTCTAACACCTCTATTCAATGAGTGCTGACTTATTTCACTGAGATAGAACAACATTTCCTTCAAATTACCGAGGACAGCAATGCAGTTTGCACTTCTCTGTAAACTAGGCAACCGTAAATTCCCAAAAGAATTTTGATGAGCATGCCAAGCCAATTAGTTAGCTAATACTTTTTTTAATATGTATATTTCCTATTACAGTATTTTTCTTACCTCAGTTACTCCCCATAGAACAAAATGTACTGCTAGCCCTGTCATTCTGCTCTTCGCCCCTCTCTCTACCCCTACACCTGCCACAATCTCGACACACTCATATATTTAGCCTTCCAGATAAATAGTTTTGTTTTTGTTTTTATCTGAAGGACTGCACTAACAGAAGGTGTTAGTGATGTAATATGAGGTCATCTGTACAATTTTCTTTTTTAATTAAAAAAATGGTTACTAATTACTACTGCTTTATATTCGTTGTCATAGGAAATGCATTTTGTGTGGGGCCTGAGACAATGGATTTATCCTAAACTGTTTTAACTGGGTCATAGGATGTTTGTCCACGTCGGTGATGGAACATTCAGGTTGGCTTGGTAAGCTGTGAACATCACAGCTTACTGAGCACCTAGGACACCATCCGCCACCCATCTGAACGCCCGCCCCCCTGTTGCTGTGATGTCAGCCGCCTGCCCCGGCAGGCATTGGCCCACCCACGTACCCATTGGAACGCCCATCAGTTTCATGGGGATGCCCATAAAAAGCTGGGTGTTCCCATGGGCGCAGCCATCCGCCCCTGGCCCGCCCAGATGTTTGCAGACGGCTCCGAGATTAATAAGTCACCAAGGCCATTTGCAAAGGGGGCCCATAATAGACCATGCATAGTCCTCAAAACATTGGGATGGGGCCGAACTCATAATATTGTGAGTGAACTAAAATCACTCCCATTGTTTCTTTTATTACTGTACATAAAAACACCTAGCCGCAACAGACCATGTGGTGTGGGATGCCTGGTGCGACGTGTGACGCAGAAAAACGCAGCTCAGTTTCTAATAGACACAGTGGTGTGACTTTAAGCACACAGCAATTTGTTTTAAACATATACACAGTAGTCACAGATAAAGCACAACAGAACTTGGCATGAGAAAACCTCAAAGCCACTGAACCCCTAGCACAGATTCACGATCATTTCCCCCCAGATGTACTAGTGTCACATGTCAGTTTAATCAGTGTAGTCTTATGAAGCAGGTTTTGTGCATTGCATTTTCACTAAGATGCACATATCAGTGTAAAATATATACGGAAAAAATGCTCAGTGCAAATCATGTCGCACAGAATCTTCTTCGCCATGAAGGGCTGTTTGGGGCAATGGCTACGGAAATTTGTGAAAAAAACTTCACATACCCTGGTGCTAACTAGTACATACTAAGCACACAGCAGTAAGTGGAAAAATACGGTGTGCCAATACCCTTAATACAGAAAAAGGAAATACACTCCACTATGCTAGTGCAATATATATAACACTTTACAAAATGCTGTTGGTGTCAAAAAGCAATGGAAGCAGGTAACCGGCAATAGTGTAGGAAGTCATGTTCATTATATGTGGCTGTAAGCATTTCATTTGCTCACATTAGCTCATATTCAAAGTGGCCGGTGGGGGGTTAAATAGCTGGGATTGCAGAAAACAAGCCATCCTTGCTGTTTAACCCCCTTGCCGGCCGCTCACCCTATTCTACATTCCAGGGGAATCCTTGATGTCACAGGACATCTAATGCAGGGAGCCCGCTGCATTTAGCCGCAAGTCTCGCTGTTTCTGCGGACGCACACGCCGATTCCCCCTCGCTCCAAAAACTGAGCGAGGGGGAATCAGCGTATGCGGAGGGCTCAGTTGAATACTGACAGGGCAAGCTGAATATACCCCATTATCTGGGTTCCACTTCACTTGAGCTCCAGTTGATTTGGGAATATCTTACCTTAGATTCTTGTTTTTGAGTGAACATTCATGAACCAATTCAGTTAGTTTAATTAATTTTTTCAGCTTATTGGAATAGTTATTTGGCTGACATGTTTATCTCACAGCACTAGATACGAAGGAATAAGTTGTATTTTATACATTTTTGTCACATAGGAAGTTGTGGTTTTTCTGTTTTGGATGAATATGAAACATGCATTTCCTTTAATTCAAATGTAAATATGTATTAACATGAATTACCAGAACATGCCCTGTTGCCATTAATAGTTACCAGTGATAGTATGTAGATGGAGAGATTAGCCTTATTGCCAGTGAGAAGTCAGTAGCAACTGGTTTACTTATTGTCAGTTGTACCAAACTTTATTGGTTTGTTCTGCATTCCCGTGAATCAGCTGACTAGAGATTTTGAGAATGATTTAATGGATACTGTCTACGCATTTTTCAACAGAAATAAAAGAAAAAGAAATATCTATTGTTTTCTAGTTTTTAAAGTACAATGTATCTAAAAAGTGTAAAAAGAGTTATACAGTAATTGTGTTTATAACAATGCTTTGTTACATTTTTATAGTCTGATAAATTGATGTCAATCTAAGATCTGGAGGTTCATGAGCCCAGTGGTGATTATTCCGTATGAATTGGTTACACAAAAAAGGTTTGTGTATGAAAAGATTCAATACAGAAAAGAAGATACAATTTGAAAGCCTTTTGTTATACTTTCCACTAGATAAAGACATTTGTGTAGTCAAATTGAATCTGTTTACCATCTATGAGATGGACAAAGAAAAAAAGTTTTCATTTTAGCGTTCTAATCTTTTCTGCGCCTTTTTTTAGATGCACCATTTATTAATCCCAATATATAATGGCACTGATTCAGGTGTGGTTGGTATCTCTGAGAAGATGCAATGTAGCGATGCTCGGTACACTGTGCATGTGCAGTATAGGTCCTGCATTGTCACTCGCTGCAGATGTCACATGACAGTCTGCAGCTGTTTGGGGGTGACTATGGCCTCGTTTTACAAATTGGAGAAACGTCACTTCTGTTTTGTGGGAGTGCTGAGGCCAGGATCTCGTCTTCCTACAGAGATTTCCTGGCCTCAGCGATGGATCTGCAGAGGCCAATCTGAGTAACCTCCAGGTCACTCAGCCCCCGATGATGTTGCATATTGGGTGCATTGTTGGGTGCAGTATTGGATCACACATGAATTCAGGTGGCATCTACTTATATCAGACGCCTCCTGCTGCATTACTATATGAAATCATCACTGCTGTTTTTTAACTATAACAGCACCTGAATCCATGAAAGTGTTTGTATCATACATATGTTTATCCAACTTTGTTTAAGCACAAACTGAATTACTGCACAAAAACACCTGCTCCTCTAATCCCTTTGCTGTCATAGGCATGTGTACTGTAAAATAATGCTGGGGGCAGGACAGGTGACAGAGATGGCAACCTTGCAAAACTGACACTACCCAGTTTGTATGTAATATAGTACTTGAACTCATTGAGTGCTAAAGAGTTTGAGTCATGTTCACCTATACTTATCTTCAGGACTGCTTGGCTGTGGGTGAAAAACTTACCACAGCCTCTTCAGTAACTACTACCGGTGGGAAGCTATTATATCAGTCATTGTTACAACATCATCAATACTATTAAAAAATAAATTCTGCAGTACATGGGGATGGAGGCCTGATTTAGGGGGAGATTCTCTAAGCGAAAAATGCGGTAAAAAACCCTTTATTGGGGTTTTTACCGCATTTTGGGATGCTGTAAGCATCCCCCGCCGGGTTACCGCGGCGGGGGGCATCGCCAGAAAAATCTGGCGATGCCCCATAGAAGCCAATGGGCTTCTACCGCAACCCTCCGCCGCCCCGCATCGCCCCCTCACCTGTGTCCGGGCTGCACAGAGCTGTGCTGCCCAGACCTGTGACCTCCTCCCTGCACTGATCCTCTTCCTGGTGCAGGGAGGAGGAGAGCCCGGCGCAGCAGCAGCAGCGCCGGGTGTGTCCTTTGCCTTAATTATCGCATATGTTACAACATATGCGATAATTATAAATGCGAAGGGCGGCGGAGATTCTTAGAGAATCTCCCCCCTAGTCCTGTGGGGGAGATTCTCTAAGAATCTCCACCCCCCTTTGCCGCCCATCGCAATTATAATTATCGCATATGTTTTAACATATGCGATAATTATAGCAAAGGACAGCTCTTGCGTTAAGAGCTGTCCTTTGCGGTGAGAGTCGCTGGGTCCCAGCAGGTCCCGACGGCTTCCCCCTCCCTCCCACAGACCCACACCCGGCGCTGCTGCTGCACTGGGCTCTCCTCCTCCCTGCACCCGGAAGAGGATTAGTGCAGGGAGAAGGTCACAGGTCCGGGCAGCACAGTTCTGTGCTGCCCGGACACAGGTGAGGTGGGAGGGGGCGATGCGGGGCGGCGGGGGTCCGTGCGGGGCGGCGGGGGGTCGTTGCGGGGCGGCGTTGTGGGATGCGGTAGAAGCCCATTGACTTCTATGGGGCATCGCCAGATTTTTCTGGCGATGCCCCCCGCCGGGTTACCCGGCGGGGGATGCTTACAGCATCCTAAAATGCGGTAAAAACCGCGATAACGGGGTTTTTACCGCATTCTTCTCCATAATGATCCCTACATAGCTCCAGTGTGTACCCAGCATTATTCAAATGTATACATACACCCTATGGTTTACATACAAATTCCATGCTAAGGTCACACTGCACATGTCTAGAAAACGGGTAAGGATAACGCTTGCACCCCCCCCCCCCTGGTGTTTAGGGGCAGCAACCAGCACCATTATTCAAAGTCAATTTATTTTGTAGGCATGCTGGGACCAGGGTCTGTGTCATCAGACACAGATTTCATGGACCAGGATGTCCGGATCCTACAAGCAGTGTGAGGAAGCTTCAGCTTACGCAGACTAACCATTGCCTGCAAGCATCATGAATCACAACCTCAGATGCAGCTGTGCTTGCCACAAGATTTATTCTCCCTCATGGGGGTCGTGGACCCCCATGAGGGAGAATAGGCCCTGTAAGTTGGGCTTTCAGGCTTTTAACAGTCAGGATTCTGATGTTGATCTACTGATTGTAGGAATCCTGACTGTCGGGAGGCCATCGGGCACCCCTTTTAATTAGTTTAATACTTGTAGTTATCTGCGGTAAATTACCCCTGGGGTTATTCAATTGTCCCCGAAGGCAGGAGAAGAAATTTCCAGATAACCACAATGGTGGCCTCAAAAACACAAGGATCTGCAAACATATCCTGCACATGAATACAGGACAATACATGCGGAAAAAAACAGGCAGATAAAAAGTAGCTGCAAAGCCCATTTTTTTTCTACGTGAAAATCTGGAGGGTACAATTGAATTTCCCCTAATAGAAGTATGTTTTTCCCTTAATAATGTCTTAATTAAAAATGAATAATTCCTTTGATCTGCAGGTTACCGGATACTAGTATTGGCGTATTATTGACAACTACTTGCAGTTAACTAAATCTGTTTACTTCTAGGGGCAGTATTCAATGAGGAAATTCTCCGTGCATGGAGAGCGTTTTATTTCGCTCTCCATGCACTCTCCGTGTTTTTGCGGAGATTCTCCATGTTTGGAGATTCTCCGTCAGGGCACTTTATCCACTATTCAATGTGGCTGATGCTCGCCGCCACTCGCGGCGAGTCTTAACCCCTGCAGCGGACGAGCGTCCGCGGCAGGGAGCTTTCAGGGAGCCGGGGGACGGAAGCAGCCAGAGAGATTAAAGTCTCCCTGGCTGCTCCAGAGGAATGTGGAGGGTAGGGGGGCTCCCCGGGACCCAGGCAGCACAGGCTGCCCCCCCCTATAGCCAGCGGGGGACCCAGTATTCACTGCACCCGATCGTGCATATTAACGATCGGCTGCAGTGAATATATGAATATCTAAAGAGCGGCTCGAGCGCTCCGGCCCCCTGCTGGCTGCACTGTGTAAAAAAAAAAAAAAAAAATTAAAAAAAATATTTTTTTTACAATTAAATATATATTCATGTGCTATAAGCACATTAATAAAAATAACATGCCCCTTCACAGAAAAAAAAAAATGATTTTTTGACACCAAATTAAAAAAAAAAAACCTTTTAGTTTAAAAGTTCACATTCCAGCTCCCCATCAAAAGATGGAGAATTGCTACACGGAGAAAATCACTTAGAAAGACGGAGAATATTTCACATTGAATAGGGTTGCTCGCTTTTGGAGAGCAAAATGCTCCGTCCAAGCGAACAAAGCACAAATTCTCCATAAAACACGGAGAATTTTTCTCATTGAATACTGCCCTAGGTAACAAAAATCCGTAGGTCAAGGGAACACTGACAAATTAGAGAGATTAGGTGGAGCTCACATTTCAGTTTCACCTCAAAAAAAGAAATCACTGTGGAAAAAAAGCATAAAATGCTTTTTAAACAGTGCTCCCCTGTATTATTCTTTACTGATCTTGGGCCCACATACCCCAAACCCTTTTTTATTTCTACATTATGGTGTCAGCTACCTTTCATATAGCTTTATACAGTAGATGTTATGTTCCCCCTTTATTAGGCTTTATTGATTTTGTGTCCCCAATATATAACTTCATTGTGTTTCTCCTCTTATATACCTCCATTCACTTTGTACCCAAAGCCTTTTTATAACTTGATGTGCTCTCCTCCCATATCTATAGCTGGATTGTGTCCCCACTCCTCATTACATAGCCTCTTTATATATCTTGCTATATGCTTCCCTCCACCCCGCTAATTCTTGCTGTATATTCTCCAGCCAGGCAAATACTTATACTTTGAGGAAACGTTATTGTTGTTATTATAAAAACAAAACCCAACGCTGCAGCCTGCGGCAGGTCAGAATACAAAAGCTGTTCTGAAATGATTGTTTTTTTCTCTGTTAGTGGACGCACTTGTGGGTCAGGATAAATCACTTCTCAGGCTGAATTTAGCTCACGGGCTGCCATTTGAGTTGGTCTCTCATAGAGGGCCTTATTTTGGTTCATTCTTTCTGACAAAATCCTTCTTAGATGGGCAAAACCATGTGCACTGCAGGTGGGGCAGATGTAACATGTGCAGAGAGAATTAGATTTGGGTGGGGTTTTACTTCAAAGTGAGATCTATATTGCAGTGTAAAAATAAAGCAGTCAGTATTTTCCCTGCACAGAAACAAAATTACTCACCCAAATCTAATTCTCTCTGCACATGTTACATCTGCCCCCCCCTGCAGTGCACATGGTTTTGTCCATCTAAGAAGGATTTTGTCAGAAAGAATGAACCAAAATAAGGCCCAGAGTAACAATGAAATCAAGGGAAAGGCCAAGGACGTCGGGAGAGAAATAAGGACCAGTTGTCGTCCTTGGCTGGCCCTTTTGGCTCTCCTGATATCCTTGGCCTTAGGTATTTTTACTTGTCATACTGAATACATAAAAGATGCTCAGTTGAAAGTCTGCGGTATTCTAAATACAAAATGTTTTTATGTAGGCATAAGTTAGAGTAGCAATAACAATACTGATGTGGCGTATTCGGTCCATTTTACATAATGTTTTTTCCTTACAGTTTGAGCTCATATATTTATTATATTTATATTATAGTCATTATTAGTTTTAATTTATTTTTGTTTTGTGAGGTGAAATTAGACGGTTGCTGGAAAAAAACGGTGCACTGTGCAATATGGTCGCTGAGCAATATATCGCTGAGCAAAAATAAGACAAAATCGCTCTATTGCACCGTGTGTTTGCACCTTTAGTTCCCTCAAACATGAACGTACTGCAATATGTTGCTATTTAAATCTAGAACCAAGAACCAGTGCTGGAGAATTTAAGAGGATTGCAATATCTCAAGCGATTTCACTGAATAGTCATTAGTTCTGTATCTACTTCTGTTGCTGCCACTTATGGCTCTCCTGACGTCCTTGGCCTTTTCCTTGATTACATTGTCAGTTTTACTTAGCTGTAATAGGCTCTGAGGTCTCTGGCTGTTACATGGATGCAATCCAGTTGGCGCTCTGTCACTACTTGGCCGCACCTAGAATCAGCGCAGCAAGAGAGAGCAAGTTTTCTTTGTACAATAGTACTGTGAGGATTAATTACATATTGTATGCAATCTACTAATTTTAAAAACTGGCACACATTTATCAAACTATCGCTCATATTTTGAACTCAGATCAAATAACTGGCATGTTGGGGACCTCTTGTTATGAACCAAAAGCAGTGGATAAAGTACAAAACCCTCTGTGATATTGTGATTACGCAGTGCGCCAAGAACTCTGCAAAAGAATAGAGGTTTATGGAGCAAGACGGTAGCATCTACATAGGAGTAGATATTTGTAGGGGTCGATGGGATGAATTTGGCAGAGCAGGCATTCCACAAGAGGCATTGCTTACATAAATGTGCACGGTATATTTAAAGTCTGCTGCAGCTATAGAGTTCAAGAACAGAAATAGCTCTAGGTAAATATTTTAACGGTGCAAGTAAGAGCAGATAACGAAAGGTAATTGTTGATGATTGGGGACATATGGCAAATGTTTTGTAAGTTTGAGGTAATATTTATTTATTAACAGTTTCTTGTACAGTACAGCAGGTTCTGTTGCGCTTTACATTTATAAAATAGGGATAAAACTGGGTTGTTACAGACTGTCAAATGGTAGGAGTGCCCTGCTCGCAAGCTTACAAACTAAACTATAGGGGCAATGATACGCAAGGATAATTCTATTATGCATTCTGCATTAAATTAGTGCTTGACACTCATGCAGTATATGACAGGCAGAACGATGATGACAATTATACATTTTTGATGGGCTGGGACAGGGATCACATGTGGCACAGACATTTTAAGGGCGGGATGTATCAACATACATCCCCGCCCTTCGCACGGCAGCCGCCGCGATGTTACCGCATATGTACTAACATATGCGGCCAGCATCGGGCTGCGGTAACGGAGACCCCCGCGATACCTGTGATGTTGGCTGCGGGGGTCTCCGTCACCTCCCGGCGGCTGCCAGCGTCCCCCTGTGTCTCCTCCTCCCCCCTGAAGCCGGATGTCCTGCCGGCTGTGACACCAGGGGGAGGAGATGATCACAGGAGGACGGGAGGGGGTGGGCGCGCGGACGGCGTACGTCGGGCGGCGAAAGAAGCCCATAGGCTTCTATAGGGTATCGCCACCCAGAGGGTGGCGATACCCTGGCCTGCGAAAACGGGGCGAACCGGTGATGATACATAGGAAAATGCGGTAAAACGGGGGTTTTACCGCATTTTCCCGTTAGTACATCCCGCCCTAAGTGAGATATTTGGTAAGACATTTCCAGTTTTTTTAAAGCGCTAATCATTTACACTGCAATACTAGTTTGATGTGAAAATGTAAATGATTGCCAGTTTAAAAAAAAACTGAACATTTCTTATCAAGTATCTCACTTTCTGAATCTCTCATCCTAATAAATTTCACTCTTTATCTTTATCATTTCTGCTTTCAACTTTTGTTTTTGCATTGGGGGACTCATTTTCCTCCAGGTTGGTTTTGTCTTTTTAATGACTGCTATGATAAAATATTGGGCAGAACCCATTGATGCCTGCAGTGTGCACGCTATTTCAGTCATACCCCTTTCCGACTGCCAAAGCAACCTGGGTTCTGCCGTGTCAATCCGGGTTGATCTGTGGAGCGAAAGCTTTACTGACCAAATTTTCGGGTCGAGCAACACAGCATTTCAACTCCGGTCACAACCATGGTTGCACACGGCTCTGACCTGGCTTGCCTACAGTGTGAGCGGGCAAACCGGGTCCCGTTCACACTATGGAGGAGGCAACGCTTGGAGACAGCGTCAGCTCCAAGAGCTGCCTCTTCCCCTGCCCCCAATAATCGCCGACAATCAAATGATGTGGAACGTGCACACAGATTTAAGGTTCCTCAGAGCAACCTTAAGCAGCCCATACACGCTGCAATGCGGGCTGTGCGTTCTGTGCTTTGAGGTGCGCGCTCCCGCAGCACCTCATTGCACAGTACAAAAAGTATGTGCTTGCACATACTTTTTGTACTTTGTTTTCATCACATTGCATCGCATTGCATGCACAACGCATGCACATGCAATGCAATGTGATCCATGCTTGTTAAGCACGGAACGCACGCCCGTATCGGGGCGTGTATGGGCAGCATTAGATCTGCGTGCACATTCTGAGGGAAGTGGATGGGCAGCTGACATCCGGTGATGGCAGCTGTCCGCCCCCCCACACTGGGTGTTCCCATATGCTAATGAACCTCCCCACACCCTCTGCTCGCAAGGACGGGTGCAGCACCCTTCGTCTGCACATGCGCATAAATTACCATGCGCCTGTGCAGACGCAAAACATCTGACACCTTGCGAACGAAGGGGTCCGTACGAACGGACCCAAATAAGGTCCAGTGTTTGTCTCTGCCTTAATTTGGCTAACCATCGATAACTTATACCCCTTTCACATTGCACTTTAAACCGGTATATTGCCGTTTTTTTCCCATTTTAAAACATTTAAGGCTGCAATGTGAAAGTGCCAAAGTTGATTTGCCAGTTAAAGATAACCGGTATTTCAACACGGTTAAAAAGCAGAGTCCTACACGTTTTAAAGCCGTTTTTTAGGCAGTGTGAATGGCTCTATTTCAATGGCTTGAAACGTGTCCCTTGGGGGTTAAACGGGTTGAATTTTGAATGGTATTAAATGATTTTTAAAACGGTTTTCACCTGCAATGTGAAAGGTCTCAAGGCTCAGACCCGTTTTAAAGTCCCATTTAAGAATACCGTGTCATTACCCATTTCTGCAATGTGAAAGCAGTATAAGGTTAGTAAAATCATATTTGTGTCTTCTTTTAGGTTGTTATAATAATATTCAACTTTATCCTAGGTGTGTAACTTTTTTTTTTGCAACATATTACAGTATATGCAGGAGATTTAATAGATTTGGTTTGGTTCCTTATGATGGAAAATGAAAACTATAATGGCTTCATATACAAAGCTACTATGAATAATGGCTTTATATACAGGCTTATATGAATAATGGCTTTATATACAAAGCAGTAGTAGCTAATAATAATAATAATATTAAGCTTCTATGAGACTAGAAAGCTTTTTGCAATGGGAGTATTTGTTTCATGTGTCATTAGCTGGCTTTGCTGCTCACTCCTAGAGCAATTTGTCAGTAGAATAAACATCTTAATCTGAAGACTTGTGGGAGTATCAAGAAAATAGACAGGTGATAATAGGCTGTGGTTTGCTGGGATCAGAAGAAATGACACAAATGACTGGAGAAACACCGTATTTATACAGATCAGACAGGATTTTCCTGCAGCCATCTCACCTAAAGGATTCTGTTGGATTGCTATTACTACGACATGAGACATAGGCCCTTATTCTGCTTCGTGCGGTACGGCCCGCGTGCGGCCGTACCGCCGATGTTTTTACTCTGCACATGCGCAGAGGTCAATCTGCGCATGTGCAGCCCCCTTCGCCGCAGACGTATTTCGTCCGCCGCAAAGGGGGCGTATAGGGGCGTGAGAGGCTTCATGCCCTCATTTCCCTATGTGTACGCCCCGCGTTTCATGGGCGTTCCCATGCAAACGCGGGGCGTATGCATGGTAATGAGGGCATGACGCAACTCATGGGGGCGGAAAGCTGACGTCGCCGGATGTCAGCTTTCAGCCCCCATACAAGCTACCACACGGACGATTGTCCGTGTGGTCTCAGCTTGCGGGAGCTGCCGGGGCGTGCGGACCTGCCTTCGATGGTCGACGACCATCGAATGCAGGGGGCAGCTCCCACCATGGTGGAGGCGTACGCCTCCACCATTTTTATGCGGATCGCCAGCCGTCCGTGTACGGACGGCCGTGGCGATCCGTAGGGTGGGCGGGGATTGGTTTGTGCGGCCGGAGCCCCGTGTGCGGCTCTGGCCGCACCAACCAGAATAAGGGCCATAATAAGTAGTTATAGTTATACAGGTTTTGGGTTGTGTTTTTATTATAAAATCTTTCCATTAAAGAGGATTGGCCTTATTTTCAGTCACACAAAATTCCTCCATTGCGTATTTGTATGCAACACTGACTGTTTTCAGATTTGGCTGTATCTAGGTGTCCGCACCACCCCTACACATCCGCTCTAGAACGTTGCTTTTGTCCCTATCAGTGCGCTTTTAGGGTGGCCTACTTTCTGGCTGCCCCCTCCGAGAGACTGGCCACATTCCGGGAGGCTTGCCCCCATTTGCAGGATGGGGATCCCATTTTCGTGACCCTCCCGGCCATTCCAGGAGGGTCGACAACCCTGTTTTACACTGACTAGCCCAGTGGTTCCCAAACTGCAGGGGTGCTTCTGGTTGGTGGTCCAGGACCAATTTAAACTATTTATGGTCAATATAATAGACAAAACCAGTGATGCTGGCTGCCAATCCTAGCATATGCGTACAAACAGAAGGGAATCCTGCTCCTCACCACATAACTGCCATATAAACACGGTCTACCTAACTTTATTTATTTTCTAAAATTCTTTTGGCCTAGGGGTGCCATGAAAAAAAATGTCATTCTGTTACTCCACGGCATCGTGATTCAAAAAAGTTTGGGAATTACTAAACCATTGCTATCCTAGGTTCAGCAAATCCTTAGGCAACCCTTTGAAACACACCTCTGAACAACCCACAATTGTTCAAATGTCCGTATAACACTTATCCTTGATGTGAACACTCATTTACACTCAGTGGCAAGTAGCTCAGGTGCGTATTCTAAAACACTTGAAGCTGCAGAACATTGTATGTGCACGCTCTGTGGACAGTTGCTAAGTATCTGCTGAATTTACCTGCAGAGCAAACATGCATGCAATCCTGCATCAGATCCAAATAGTGTAGAAATATGTGCAGCACCCAGGCGTCTAGAAAGTGTGGCTACCAGTTGAAAATGTAGTGCATGGGAAACATGTTCTGGAGTAATTCAGTTCCCAACTACAGTTTGTGCCATTACAGTTATGTTACCTCTTTTTACTGTACATGCTGCTCATTTTCCAAAGTGAGGAAAAATAAGGGACGTTGTAGTTCTGCATAAATCTGTTGCAGATGCGCTCCAAGGCACTACACAGAAACTACATTTCCCATTACATGTGTTTAAACTTTTACAATCTGAGTGAATATCATGTGTTGCTGGAGTATTTCCTAATGTTTGGGAATTACCCAAATGTCATTGTGGACGGGATGCACTAACACGAAAATGTGGTAAAACACCCTTATCAGGGTTTTTATTTAATTTTGGTATGTGCTAAGGCCCCATTCATCTGTTCTATCGGGCCGATGATTAATATCCAGCAAGTTGGATAAATCTAGTTAATCGCTGGGGTCAGCCCAGTGTTCTCGATGGAGAGCACTGGCCCTGACAGATCGCTCAGTGGCACATCTCTATGCAGTGCTGAGCGATCTAGTATTGCTCACAATGCTCTTGCAACACATCTTTCCATGTGTAGGCCCCATTAGTTTATACTGTATGCATTTTTTCATCCTTAATGTAATTTATGTATTGGATTTGGAGTAACACTGTGTTCTTGACTACTTACCTGTTGTATCACATTTTCTCTACTCATTGATAATACAGTGAGCCATGGTAAACATAAAGCCCTTGAACTTGTGCAGAACTGAAAGGAATTTGAGTAATTCCACTGTAAGCCAGTTATGGTAGTGGTTTACTTATACCTTATTGATACCGCAAATAGTGGGTTGCTCCCGGGATTAGGACACGGTCCATTCCAGGAGTGACCTGGCTTATTTGCGGTATGAAAGCTCAGACGCTGACCCGGCTTATTGCTGGGTCAGTGATGTCATACAAGGGCGGGGCAAACAACGGTGCATTGTCAAGGGTGGGGGGAGGAGGCAGCACTTGGAGCTGACAGCGCAACCTCCTCCATACTTTAAACCGGACCCATGTCGTTTGACCCGGGTTGCCCGTTCACTCCGCACCATAGTTTGTAAAGATTTTGGCCCGGGATTAATTCCCGCCAGCACTACACCTGGGTGGTTCCTGTGGCCAACCAGGGAAAAAAGGCTGGTGTGGATGAGGAATTATACACATCGGAGCTCGGCACGTGCAACATGCATGGGTAAAGGCGCGCACCACTATGATTGTGCATTGAAGTCACAATTGCGGCTCATTGAAAAGGGCAGCGCATGGCACAGCACTGTAAGTCTACGCCACTGATGCGACTTGCTGCGTCAAATGGGTACTAGCAGCCATATTGCAGTGCCGATGAGTGCTGCTATATCTGTATATGGATTATAGTGTGTTTCTAAATTCTGTATAATCATATCTGTTAAAAGGCAAAGTTGCACTTTCTCAAAGATAAAAAGACTACATTTACTGTTGTGTTCATAATGCTCTAGATTACAGGCTCAGACATTGGAGCAAAAAAGTGCTCACAACTGAATATTGCTTATCCAACATAATGGCAGCATTGACTGTGTGTGTGTGTGTGTGTGTGTGCGTGTGTGCGTGTGTGCAACAGGCACATACATTACACAAGCAGGATGAGTTGTGATTGCAGGCACATGGCACGGCCTACTGACAGGGTTGCAGCAGATTGCTATTGCCATGCTAACTCTGTATAGATCTGAGAGAAGGAATGAAGAGGGACATGTTAAACACTGATATAATTCTTCTCGTTCCTTATTAGATTGTCTTAGCAGAGCCCTGAGGAGTAGGAAGAATCTTCAGAAATATAGCCATGCAATTAGCACATGATGATGTAAGCAGACAGAAGAGGCACATAACACAAAAAGCTTGCCACAGTGGGATTAAATGCTTTTACTATCAGAATCTCAACAAATTAAGATCATGTTTTTCCCTTCAATTATATTAGTCCTTTCTCTTCCTTGAAATATAATACCATACCCTCCATTATGACCCATTGCATTCGGTACACAATGCTCTGCTCCTGGACTTCCCTGGTAATGTAGGATTGCCAGCACCTGTGTGGAACTAGGTAAGAGATGAGAAGGTTGTTTCAACACAGGTGATGACAATCCTACATTACCAGGGACGTCCAGGAACAGAGCATTGTGTACCGAATGGAATGGGTCATGTTGGAGGGTATGTAATACTTCATGAAATAGGCTTATTTATGGTGCATTCACTAAGCATATACTGTCAGCCATATAAGGCCAGATGTACTAAGCTTCAAAAAGTGATAAAGTGGAGAGTGATACACAACCAGCTAATCAGCTTCTTACTGTCATTTTACAGGCTGTGTTTGAAAAATGACAGGTAGCTGATTGGTTGGTGATTTACCACTCTCCATTGTATCACTTTTCAAATGCTTAGTACATCTCGCCTATAAAGTGCTACTGCGGCAACTGAAAGAACTACTAGGTCCTTAAACTTGTATTTTTAGATGTTAACTATGCTATACTTACATTCCACTGCAGCTCTCATAGAAAGGTATCACCTTCCCAATCCATTACAGACATCCAAAATACCTGATAAATGTACGCAACAACACAACAGTGTCCTGATGGGATCCTAAAGACATTGGAGTTGGTGTGACTGATTTGTGGTCCTTGCCTTGTGTGTAAATAAAACAATCCTCACAGGGCAACCTGCCAAGCCCACAGTTGCCTACATTCCAGGAATTTTCAGAAGGCTTAATGGCTCCTGGCATTGTGAGCCACCTATCTTTATCACTGAAGTGATGGGCAGGGTGAAGGTAATTCATCATTTGGGCAGCACGGACGGTGTAATGGTTAGCATTACTGCCTGACATCACTGCGTTCATGGGTTTTATTCCCACCATGGCGCTAACTGTGCAGAGTTTGTATTTTACCTCTGTGCTTGCGTGGGTTTCCTCCAGGTACTTCGGCGTCCTCGGGGCTGCAATGATACTATTTGTAGTTACAGCCCCTTTTCTTCAACAGGCTAGATAGGAAAGTGGGTAAGTATGGCCAAGCTGCCACTCCCACTTTGCCTGTTTAGTTACAAAAGCCCCTCCTTCAGAACTTGGCCACCATTTGCAGGAAACAGAGAGAGAGCATGCTGTTCATTCTGTATATATATACAAGTATACACCTGTATATTTGCATGTCTTTGCTATATAATAGTGTAGAGTAGTAGCTTTAAGGCACTACACAATTTGAGCCCGATTTCACATGATTATGGTGGAACTGGCAGAGAAATTGGAAGTGTATGACATCCGATCAGATCCGATATGGGGTGCTGTGCACATCAGAGTTAGAGGTTGGATGGGCTGCACAGATAAATGGGTACATATTTCCTAGCGAGGCGCCCGTCGGGTTGATCGTATGCCTAAAGTTTAAGGTACTTAAGGCATGAGATCGACGCGATGGACCTGATTTTCTGTCAATCACCAGTTTATTTGCCGGTAAAAGAGAAAATCGCGTCCATCGCGGCCCATTATAATGGGCCGCAATGCGACCGACGCGATCAACGTGATTTTCCCATAGAGAATAATGTTAAATTATTTTTAACGTTAAAATCGCGTTGATCGCGTCGGTCGCGGACCATTATAATGGCCCGCGATGCGATCAACGCATTTTACATATGGAACAATGGGAAATGGGCCAATATGGCCTATTTCTCATTGTATATGGTTATAAAGCATGGTTAATGCCCCCCCATTGTTAACGCCACCCCACTATTGACGCCAACCCGAAGCGTGGCGAGTGCACGCGTATACCTGTGAGGTTATGCACGTCCCCTCGCGGAGCTCGCTGCGTTCGCCACGCTTCGGGCTCGATGGCTCGCTGCGCTCGCCTCACTTTATAAGATCAACTCCACGCCGACGTGGATTGTGGGGATATAAAAAGGTCGGAGGACGCGTACCACCGCCCCTCGCGGGCTCGCTGCGCTCGCCACGCTTCGGGTTGGCGTCAATAGTGGGGTGGCGTTAACAATGGAGGGCCATTTCACCCATCAGGGGGGGGGGTGCTATTAAAATGGGGGGTTTTGGGGCTATTTACATTGAAATCAATGTAAAATTGGGTCTCAGGGACCATTTTACATTGATTCCAATGTAAGGATCGCGTCGATCACATCGCATGCGATTTGGTTGGCATGCGATGCGATCGACGCAATTTTTCCGACCCGATCAATACAATCAAAATTGCGGGTGCCGTGCTAGGAAATAAGTACCGATAAATGTTATGTGCAGCTGTCAGTGGCACATCGTGGGTGCTATCCATCTGTGATGTATCGCATCTGATACCATGTGGCTGGCGGGGTGCGGCGGGGAGAATTCAAAAATCCTATTCAAAAGACTGGGCAGCCGCCGATTGGTCTTTTAAATATGATTTTTAACTCTGCTGCACCCTGCAGCACATGTAAAAAAAAATATGGCACATCAAGTGCCAAATTTTAAGGTGGCTATACACGGTGCAATGCGCACTCTGCGTTTTGGACTAGATGCGATGCAGTCTAGTCCAGCACATACTTTATGCGATGTAATGTGTGTGGGAGCGAGCATCGCAAGCCCAAAATTCTCCATTTGTGGGCACCTTTAATGAGCTCTACTGGAGTGCTGCAGCTGGAGCTCAGGGGAAATTGGGACAGACTAGTCCTTAGGCCTAATGTATTGGGGACTTTACAGTAATTTAGTAAACAAGTGATATTAGTGGCATTTCACTAATCATTGATCACAAAATCCTATTGCCTTTCAGTTCTCTAATATCTAGGCTTTATCTGTATGGTATCTGCTTTTTCTAACAGTTTTCATGTATCTACCTGCATTGAACTGTACCATACTGTGGGGGAGATTCTCTAAAAATCTCCGCCCCCCCTTCGCCGCCCATCGCAATTATAATTATCGCATATGTTCTAACATATGCAATAAGTATAGCAAAGGACAGCTCTTGCGTTAAGAGCTGTCCTTTGTGGTGAGAGTCTCCGGGTCCCAGCAGAACCCGGCGGCTCCCCCCTCCCTGCCACACCCGCCGCTGCTGCTGCGCCGGGCTCTCCTCCTCCCTGTTCCCGGAAGAGGATCAGTGCAGAGAGGAGGTCACAGGTCCAGGCAGCTCTGTGCTGCCCCGACACAGGTGAGGGGGCGATGCATGCTGGGCAGCGGGGGTCCGTGCGGGGTGGCGGGGGGTCGTTGCGGGGCGACGGTGGGATGCGGTAGAAGCCCATTGGCTTCTATTTTTCTGGTGATGCCCCCCCGGCGCGGTAACCCGGCGGGGGATGCTTACAGCATCCCAAAGTGCGCTAAAAACCCAGATAACGGGGTTTTTACAGCATTTTTAGCTTAGAGAATCTCCCCCTGTATGTCACATGCAAAATGAGAACAGACATACTGTAGATCCTAAAGTGATGTTTGAATAGTAATAAGATATAATTCCATACATACATACATACATAATACAGGAATTACAAGGTTTGGTATTTGCTTGCATACATTGCATTAAGGAGACACTGTCATGAAATACATTTGTAATCCTTACTCACTATATTCAGAAACCTTCTGCAGCAGTTGGAATCATTGTTCATTTTGGCACGGATTTTCAATTTAGTTTTCGTCTTAGTCACTTTCTTCAAATTTGACTAAATAAAATGTCACATTTTAGTAATTTTTTTTATTTTTCTCTTAGTCAAGATTTAGGCAGTGGATCTCAGTTTTGTCTAATTTTAGTAATTGATTTAGTCATAATTTTGCATTAGACTGATACAATAATCATTCCTTGAAATATTTCTATACCTTTCTCTATGTGTTAAGTAATCTAGAGGTTCTCAACCTCGGTCCTCAAGTACCCCCAACAGTTCACATTTTGGAGTTCTCCACACAGAATCACAAATTAAATAATTAGCTCCACCTGTGATCCTTTAAAATGTGTCAGTGAATAATGAGTGCACCTGCCAGGTGACCTGGAAAACATGCACTGTTGGGGGTCCTTGAGGACAGAGGTTGACACTGATCTAGATATCACTATACATGTCACCACAGTAGAAATGCTATAATACAGTGTGACTGTGCACTGAGTCCTTGCCTGGCATGAAATCATGTTAAAAGAGTTTCCCTCTGCCTCCGGACAGGCAGTGCCTCTCAGTCAACTCCCCTCTTACCTGGCTGCGCACTGTGTTGAATTGTTTTGAAAAAGCTAATACCCGAGTCTCCCCACTCCGAGACAAAGTCCACAGGTCACACACATTTATTTATTTATTTACAGTTTCTTATATAGCGCAGCAGATTCCGTTGCGCTTTACAATAGTCAGCACAAGTCCCACCGTATCCCACATTTGGGAAGCCTGCAGTGCTTCCTGGTTACGTTTTGCACATCTATCCCAAGACCTGCGGACGGGAGTTGTCCAGACGAAAATGATACAACAATGTACGTCATGACGACATGGACTAATATTTCATCATCATTTATATATATTATTTCATTTTTCTGGTATCCCTCTAAGGGTCTGATTGTGATTTGCATGCATTGCCATTATACACGCAGCGGTGCATGCTTCCTGAATGGCCACGCCAAGATACTATAGCAGTGCTGCTCAAAATGAAGATTTATTTGCTGAATGATTGAAAGTCAGGGACCGTTAGAGGGAGGTATCAAGGATTTGGGGCACCAGAGATATATGAAGAAGTAAAACCTAAGTAAAACTAAAGAAAAATAACTGAGCATGTTACCTTTGCTTTTTGATTTCTGCCAGTAACTACAGTATTTATGAAGGAAAATATCCTATAGACTTTATATTTTAGACAGGACTGTTGTAAAATTCACTGTATTTTATCATAATTTACTGTGTATTTGAAAATCTCTCTTTTTAACCCTTTTAAGTCCAACGTCTAGTCAGGTTCAACAGCCCTAGCGCTAGTAGCAGATCCATTGGTGAGCTCATTTAAAATAAGAACTTAAACATCGTTCAACATTCAGAGTACACCATTTTTTTGATAAATAAAATAATTTACAATTAATGTAAACATTTAAACTAGACTGTTTGAATTGCAAATAAAAAACAAAATGTGGACTGCAATAGGTTAAAGTTTATGTTTAAGGCACAAATTGAGTCTGAAAATGTTCTCGGATCTTGTGTTGCAAATCTTTGTCCCAACAAATATGTTGCCTACTATTGGAACAGCAGGACACTTGTTATTGCAACACTTCCAATCTTTTTTCATTATAAAGAGGAAACAGTGGGAGCCATTGGCACCTGGGACTTTGTGTAACCGCTCCAACAGTGCATAGTGTGGGGGCGATATAGATGAACAATAAGATGCACATGATTTTCTCTGCAATTAGTCATTTTTAAAGCTAAATGAACCAAATTATCTCTCAACACTTTCGATACAGTGTAGACATATAACTCAAGTAGTTTGATTTGGAGTCTCCTAAGTAATATAAATGTGGTGTGCAGATTGAGATAATTTAATTGAGGATTGATATTTACGGAATAAAGTATGCTTTTGGTACTTGTGGAGTATCACGGCTCCCATCGTATGGCATCGTATGCCATATGTAGTGGCATACGATGGCATGCGATGCGATGTTTTACCGATTTTTGAGCATTTTTGCTCAAAAATTGTATGCCATCGCATGGCATCGTATGCCATATGTAGTGGCATACGATGTCATACGATGCGATACGATGTTTTACCGATTTTTTAGCATTTTTGCTCAAAAATCGTATGCCATCGCATGGCATCGTATGCCATATGTAGTGGCATACGATGTCATACGATGCGATACGATGTTTTACCGATTTTTGAGCATTTTAGCTCAAAAATCGTATGCGATCGCATCGGATGCCATCCGATGGCATCCGATGCGATGCGATGGCACCCGATTTTGCACTGAAATGCATCAGAATGCATTGAGAAGTGTATATAAAAGTAGTGAAATGCCCCCAAATGCCATTTTTCATAGTGCACCACCCCCACTATCAACGTCAACCCGAAGCGTGGCGAGCGCAGCGAGCCCGCGAGGGGCGGCGGTACGCGTCCTACGACCTTTTCATACCCCCACTATCCACGTCGGCGTGGAGTTGAGAATAGAATAGTGTGGCGAGCGCAGCGAACCACCGAGCCCGAAGCGTGGCGAGCGCACGCGGATACCTGTGAAGCCCGCGAGGGGACGCGTATAGCTGTGAAGGTATCCGCGTCCCCTCGCGGGGCTCGCAGCGCTCGCCACGCTTCGGGCTCGGTGGCTCGCTGCGCTCGCCACACTATTCTATTCTCAACTCCACGCCGACGTGGATAGTGGGGGTATGAAAAGGTCGTAGGACGTATACCGCCGCCCCTCGCGGGCTCGCTGCGCTCGCCACGCTGCGGGTTGACGTTGATAGTGGGGGTGGTGCACTATGAAAAATGGCATTTGGGGTCATTTCACAAGTTTAATACACATTTCAATGCATTCTGATGCATTTCAATGCAAAATCAGGTGCGATCGCATCGCATGCCATCGTATGGCATCCGATGCGATCGCATACGATTTTTGAGCTAAAATGCTCAAAAATCGGTAAAACATCGTATCGCATCGTATGCCATCGTATGCCACTACATATGGCATACGATGCCATGCGATGGCATACGATTTTTGAGCAAAAATGGTCAAAAATCGGTAAAACATCGCATCGTATGCCTTCGTATGCCACTACATATGGCATACGATGCCATGCGATGGCATACGATTTTTGAGCAAAAATGGTCAAAAATCGGTAAAACATTGCATCGCATCGTATGCCATCGTATGCCACATGCGATGCGATGCGATTTTTAGCATACGATCTGCATACGATGCAGGTCGTGGGAGCCGTAATACTCCACAAGTACCATGCTTTTTATAAAGTATGTATATTTAATGGATGTGAATATTGGTTATAATATCTTATACTATAGTATATTTTCATTAAATACAGTTTCATGATATGCATATAGGAGTTGCTGCATGGTTGAATGCAACTTCTCTGCAGATGATCCCACTTTGCTTCCAGAGATAAGGCACATATATATATATATATATATATATATATATATATATATATATATGTGATAAAATGCAGTTGTCCATAATTCTGCAAGGTCGTACCGACTTCCGATGGGGGACAGCACCACAATCCCAGCATCAATTAGGATGCAGACACCAGAATCCCAAATACTAGGATGATGAGTATAAGTATACCAGGCATGGTAAGAGTCAGGGTGGAGAGGAGGTGAGTTAGGTTTAGGAACAAGGGGGGCTGATGGTGCCCATACACGCTACGCTTTTTTGGTCCTATTTGATTTGATTTTGACTACATGCGATACAGTACAAAAAGGATGTGCCTGCACATCCTTTTTGTACTTTACTATATCGGGCTCCCGGGGACGCGCATCGCGTCGGATCTGAACGCAGCAGACACTTAACACGCCGCGATTATCGTATATGCGATGCGTTTTGTACTTAAAAAGTACAAAACGCATACGATAATCGTAGCGTGTATGGGCACCATTAGGGTTAAGCTGTGTGTGGGGGGGGGGGGGATAGGGTTAGGCTGCAAAGATTGAGGGTTCGCAATTAGAAAGGCTGTTAGACTGCATGGCAGGATGGTTAGGTTTAGGCAGCGATGTATGGGGCTTTTAGAGTTGACAGTTAGGGTCAGGCTGTGGGGAGGTTTGGGTTAGGCTGTCGGAAAGAATGGTTAGGGTTAGGAAGGGAATCAGGGGGGAGGTAAGTAATTTTACCTGACTCCTGCTGGGGTTCCCTCTTCGGGATCCCAGAATTGGTATTCTGTCTGCCGGCATCCCAACCTTTGGTCATCTATATGAATCCCCTCTGCAATGCAACCTTCCAGTACTGTATCTGCACACATAGCTTATACTCTTCCTCATCAAGGGGCACATGCACATAAAGGTAGAGCAAAAGATCCATCTGCAAAAATGCGTATTTACAGTTCTATATAAAGCTGGGTACACACTGATTAGTTTTTAGATTCTAACGGATCAGAATCAAAATGTCGTCCAGTGTGTACTGTATGCACTATATTGGTGACAATGCGCGCTACCGCATTTCATCCCAGGCATCCTACTTCATCCTGCATGTACAGGATATCTGCAGCGAATGCCATGCAGCGGCCAGCATCGTGTCCAGTCGCGGTAGATGTCTCTGGGTACACACGTCATTTAAAACACTGGGCGTTCCCCTGCTCCGTTCCAGTGTCTGCACCCGCCCGCCCCCTCTGGAGCAAGTAGCTCGGTGAGTGTGAAACTCACTGAAGCTGTCCGCTCCCAGAGTTTGCACATAAATGCGCACGGGCA
This sequence comes from Crinia signifera, assembly GCF_055691185.1. Lineage (NCBI taxonomy): Eukaryota > Metazoa > Chordata > Amphibia > Anura > Myobatrachidae > Crinia > Crinia signifera. The sequence continues at coordinate 128,077,862 of NC_139217.1, forward strand.
AACCCCCTCCATTGGACAAGGGGCGGAATTCTGACTGAATCGGCCCCAAAATGAGCCCTGCAATTGGGTCTTAATTAGGCCCGTTTTGTAGATTGATTCTGAGCTGTTTTATCATGCAGTTTGCTGCTTTTCTGAGGTAATGGCCTTGAATTACATGTTCAGAAACGTTCTAAATGCAGCATAGTAATTCACAACAAGCACATATTGATTTTCTTGGTTAAACAATAATGAGATTAACTGAAATGCAAGCCAATTTCCCATTCAGTTATCTGCTGCTGTTGTTAGATATTCACTTACCTGAAAATACTGCTTGCATTGTCTTCAATGTGATAGAAATACACTGTGAGCTTTATTTTGTGTACCTTTGCAGTCTGTACCTTGGTTCATGTTTTACTCGTTTCTAAAGATTACATCTGACACTTACCGTACACTTGTTTTTCATGTTGCTGCTGCCTGTGGCATGTATATAACCTTGTTTCCAATGTAAGTAGACAGCCGGTGTCTACTGGAGTGTGTAACGTATGACTCTAATGGTTGCTTTTATTTTTATTTATGACTTTAGCATGCAGGACAATTGGGAAATGCAGTAAACATCTGGCCCGTCATTAGGCCGCATACTGTTGTCAGAGCTTGGCATGGCCAGACTGTAATGAGATGTACTTACGTAACTACGAGACTGGTTGGCTGATGCACACGAAGATCTACAGTCTCTGGCAAAGCTGTACGAAAAGCAGACTGTACAGTGAGAAGTCAGTGGCGTATAGAACATGTTTTCTTCAGTCTTTTGTTTGATATTAAATGGATTCTTCTCAAAATAAAAATATTTGGATTAGGCCATACATTCTCCTTAAAGGGACTCTGTACTTAGGAATTTACTTTATTTGACACGATTGTATTACAAGCACAAAACATATATAGATTTATGTCTGAGAGAAATGTGTGAATGTACAGTACTTAGATGGCATTGCAAAAGCGTTCGTAGCGCCTAGCACAGTAAATAAACAAATGAGCTAAAAAAGAAAGACATAAGGGGTATCCAATTAACCATGATCATTGCTTCATGTAGGGGCTATCCTATTAGACCAATAAGCTAGCACGACCCACGGCTTATAAGGGATTTTGGCCCTGATTGTAATTGGTTCTCCCTGTTGCGAATTCACAACAGGGACCGATGTAGAAGATCTGCGTATAAGCACATGTGCATAGACTCCGAGGCACTCGCAGCGGGGTGGGTGTACAGGAGGCGGGCGGGGGGAGTTTGCAGTGTTTCCTGTGCATACCCAGGAAAACGCTAGGTGTGCCCATGTGAACAGGAGCGGCTACCTGGCTTCTGTAGGCGGGCACCAGGGAGTGAGTTAGATAAGCGATCGCTTCTGAAATCATTTGATAGACGGCGACCATCGAATGATGTCGGGCTCCCACGCAAGGCTGCGAATGGATGTATATGCAAATGATCCATTTACAGCACTGCAGGGGGGTGAGAATAGCGAGGGCGGGCGTTCAGGCGAACAGCTGCGAAATTACACTGCTTTGTGAGCCAATCAGAATGAGGACCTTTGTTTCTTCTGCCTCAGGCAGGCATCGCAAAATACCTGATAAGCTCCAGCCGCAGCTAGAAAAACATAACAGGTTTCACTAAACCTAATTGAATACAACGTGAGAAATTATTGGTGAAACCAAGAAATTTTGGGGGGGGAAAGTGTTTTGCTCCCAATGTTTCATCAGGCGTAATTGGATAGCCCAAAATGTAGCACAAGTACATTATATATAAACATCAGGGTGGCAGAAACCAAGGGTTAGGCACAGCCTAAGTATGTAAAAAAAACCAGAATATTTTTTAAAAATCTTATTTTTATTATACTAATAATTTTTATAGTCAAAACTGTGGAGTAAAAAGTCTATGGCAGGTGAGGCAGTGCCTCACCTGGCTACCTTTTCTGCACCTCTCTTATTAAAACTCAGCTAATATCCAGCAGTGTATACTGCTGCACTTGTGTATAATGCCGGCATGTACTCCAGGGCTCATATATTGTGTGCATATCTGGCTCTGGTACTTGCCAAGGCCTCCTCAGCCATTTACCTCCCTTGCCTTTCCCTTCTCAGCACTGAGATTGACGGCTAAGGCGCTAAGCACCTGTGGGTGTAGGCTGACAGCCAGGTAAGGTGGCCAGACCATGGTTATTGTACGTGTGGTAAGCGGGGTGTTTTCACTGGCACCAGGATGAGGGGGTCATAGCGCCTGGCATAATATTACAGTAGGTAATAGTAGCTAATTCACATTTCGTTGGGCTAGCTCAGGGGTCCTTAATCTATTTTGATCTGGGACCCCATCAGACAATAAAAATAATTACAGGACCCCAGCAAGTTACTGCAGAAGGTCATAACATCACATGTGTAGTCAGCAGACAGCACATACATGGCAGCAATGTGGAAGCACAAAATGAATAGAGGAGTCTGAAAAATCTGTTGAATTATCTGTTATTTTAGACTCCTTTAATCACTGACTGAGATTAGAAAAGTCATCAGACTGATGGTCAGCAACATGGAGTCATGACCCCATGCAGAGAAGGTCAGGACCCACTTTGGGGTCAGGACCCACAGTTTGAGAACCACTGGGCTAGCTGAAACCAGGTGCTAAATCTATATCTTAAAAAGATATTATAGGTGCAAAGATTACTGATGATCGAGGACAAGTGGTGCTGTCTGTTCCTCCCCTCTTTCTCCTCCACTTTTACAGTGAGATGGTGGGTGGAAGGGTTTGTCTCTAGATAAATACTGTGTGGGGCTTTGCTAGTCTAAGTACAAAAATTAAAGCTAGTAGGGGTAGTTAATGCGGTTTTAATGCTCTGTGCAATATATTTATTAACCCTTTAATATTTATATTTATTAACCCTTTGAGTGCCAAGTGAATTTGTGAAAATAGGTGTAAAAATGGCCAAGCTTATTCATCATAATGACCTGTAATGTTTACCTTTTATACAGGTTGTGTATCCCTTATCCAAAATGCTCGGGACCAGAAGAATTTTGTATAATGGATTATTCCGTATTTTGGAATATTTTTATATTTCAATGATGTATCTTGAGGTATCTTGCATTTATGTTGTATAAACACATCAAACTCATGAAATACACACCAATACTGTATGTTTTTATTTGTGCATGAAACAAGTTTGTAAAACATGAAACAAAGATTGTGTACAATCTCAGGCACTGAATTTGAACGACAAAGCAATCATGTCATTGCATGTATATAGTGCCAGTTACATGTTATTTCCCCAGTAGTGCCAGTTACATGTTATTTCCCCAGTAGTGCCAGTTACATGTTATTTCCCCAGTAGTGCCAGTTACAGATGTACCCAGTAGGTTTTTAGCAAAAAATAATAACTAAAAGTACATTTTGGAGACTAATAATAATTTGGATAAAGGATTCCCTATTTGGATAAGGGATACTCAACCTGTACAGAAAATATAATGTTTTTTTTACAAAATATTTTTATTTGAATTTATATAACAAATGTGAGTGACACTGGCATTTTTAGTGGATATTTTGCACATCATTCACAGAGATGTCGGCACTCAAAGGGTTAAGTGCTGGCATTATAAGCTAATATTGAGGCTCATTGGGGCATTCAATTCAATTCTGATTTTGGGGCAAGTTGGAGCAGCTAGGCCTATTTATAAAATGGATAAATTTACTGATTTAGCTGTTTGTAGGTGGGCATAGTTAATGCTGTTAATGTAATGCCAGGTGTGGATGTGTGTGTGTGTGTGTGTGTGTGTGTGTGTGTGTGTGTGTGTGTGTGTGTGTGTGTATGAAGGAGTATGTATATATGATTATTGAATGTGAATGCTGTATATATTATTTACTAAATGAGAATGCTATTTAATAAATGTAATAGTTTGATAGGTTGAGGGTATCATTATACATTATTATTTATTTATTTATTTACAGTTTCTTATATAGCGCAGCATATTCCGTTGCGCTTTACAATTGAAAACAACAGTGATTAAACAATCTGGGTAGAAACAAACCGACATAGAGGTAGGAGGGCCCTGCTCGCAAGCTTACAATCTATAGGATAAACATGGATGCTACTGTATAGCTGTCTGGGCAGAAATAGGCACATTTATTAAGTGTCAATGCTGTATAATTTGAGGGCTTATTCATGGCGAAATAAGGCCTCATTTTTATACATTTGTGCTAATGAGTTATTGGGTGAACAGCAGCTATCTCTTTTCCAAACAGGTCCCCAGCATTCCAAGACCTGGACCCAGCAGTAACTGAGATGTAGACACCAGCAGCAGCACCAGTTAGTGAACACTGGAGGAACAGGTAGGAGAGAGCAGCACAGTCTGATAACTGTTCTGATTCTATTGGAAAGGTCCCAATTATGCTGGACTGGCCTGCACTGCAGACTGTCCTTACCATAGGCGCTAGCTCTGTGAGCACCACCAATATTTTTGCTGCTGCTTCCACAAGCTATGTTTAGGCTATTTAGACCCGTATTAATCTACTCTGACTTTCACCAAGATCAGTGGGGATTCCCTTTATGTCTCTTGCTGAGGAGAATGAAATGTCTACTTACGGCTCTGCCACTATTACTCCCAGTGTGCAAGAGATGGGCTGCATGAAAGTCTAAAGATAAGGAGGAAGGTCACGTGAGTGTGTCCATGTGACTCAGCAGTCATCTTCAGATCAGATAAGTGTAGGGGAATTGTTATGAGTAGAATGTATGGGTGTGTTAGATGGTTTAAGTATGAAGAGCAAATATGTGGGTGGGTGTTTTGTGTATGATTAGAATTTCATATAATATGTGTACTATATAATATAATGTGGGGATGAGTTGTATTCATTTAATGTGTTTATGTGATTGTATTATACTGTGTGTTGGCGGTAGGACAATTATTAAATCAAATTGAAAATGATTTAAAGTTGGGGACAAGAGGTCTAAAGAGCTCATATATAGAGAAGATAGATCATTCACAGACTCCTAACCCATTTAGTGCTACTGTACTTACAGAAATTCCCCACCACAATCTGTTCCTGATGGAAGACAGGCCGGGTAAGTATACAGGTGGGAGAAAGTACAGTGTCAGTAAAGGGTGGTGCAGAGCAGTGAGCAGACTATGGGGACCCGGCATAGTTACCACAATGTGGCACAATGGTTAGATTCCTGCCTCACAGCACTAGGGGCTTGGGTTTAACTTTATATGTTAAGTGCTTTAAATGTTATTGGAATGTAGATGCTATATAAAGAATGTTCAATTTTATTACTATTTATACTGAAGCAATGGCATTGCCGATGGAGTCGATGAATGTGCATGAAACAGTTGAGAATCATGTAAATAATATAAAATATAATAACAAAAGATAATATTACAATATAATCAACACTAATATAAAAAAAAATGGGTCATGCAAATTTTCTGGTATTTCCCTACCTGTAATGTGAATTCCAATATATGTTACGTCATTATATTACCTGCTGTGATCTGTGTCTAGCTTGTGGAGCTCTGTAGCATACCGCCCAACATTCGCAGTAGGTGTTTGGTATCAGGACAGAATGATGTGCAGTATGGTGGGTCCTTACTGCATCATGGCTCCCATCCACACAGCTCTATTCAACACTGCCATATTTAGATGTGTGGCAGGGGTGGGGGGAGTGGGCACATGCACTGGAGTGGCATTCTATAAATTCTCAGTAAACAATACTGGCATACAGTACTATATGTGGGTATTCGTAAAGGTAGTATAGGTGAGAGTAGAATAAACTATACTAAAGAGATGGGTCTTAAGTAAGATTTAAAGGCTGTGAGAGATATAGATTGGGAGTGGTGGGGCACTAAGCAAGTGGGTAGCAGTTTACAAGAAGTCTTCTGGGTGGCAATAAGCATTGAGGCATTGTGCCGGGTATGGGTTTCTGTTATCGGGGGCCTTGTAGGTTAGAGAATTTCTGTTGCATTCTGGCATTTCAGATGGATTGAAACACGAATAGGTTGGTGAGGGAAGTGGCACGTGGGGTGAGTTTGTAGAGGTTAAGGCTGGAACTGGTAATCTTTAGTGTTTTTGTTGGCATCCTGGGTAAGAAAAGGCTGCATTTTGGCAGTATTTCTAAGGTGAGTGTGACACCAGGTTACGGTCAGAGGGATTTGGGGCAGAGCAATTTGGAGATAGTAAAAAAGCAAGTGGGTTACAAGATTAGTGTTCTCGCTAGGAAGCGGGTGGGCAAGGCGCAGGGCATGTGGAGGCAGCATGAACCTAAAAAGGTTATATGGCCCCGGTGTCACTATTAGGAGGTGGGCTGCCCATACACGATCACAAATGGGGGCCTGACCTGCACCGTCGGGGTGCTGGACTTCCTTCAAGCTTTCCATTTAATGCAAATAGATGCTGTGCACATGCACAAGGCTTCCATTCAAGCGGTGGTAGCACAGCACTGGCATGCTGTTTTAGAAGGGGGGGCGGTAAAAGGGGTGTTTGCTAAAATAGCCTAATGTGTAGACTATGACATAGTACAGAAGGGGAGAGGTCGGAAGAGTATCGGTATAGTAGATTTGGATGTTGCAAGTATAGAACAGTACTGGAAGCAGAATGGCCAACTTATCTCAGCAAGAGAAGAGGTGTTCTGTGAGAAAAGCTGAGGCCTGAGGACAGAACATTGGGATTCAGCTGATTGGCATAGACTTCTTATCACTTCTTAAATATTATGCCATTAAAGGTTTATGTTTCATTTGTATTAATATAAGTATTAAACTGTCCATTTGGGTTGTTTTGTCTTTTATGTAATCATCTAAAATATGTAAGGGATTGGTAGCACTTCTGTTGTTTTGGTTGTTCAGTGTTCAGCCATTTTTATTAGAAGCAACAAACATCACTTTAAAGTCATACTGATGTATATTTCCCTGGCTTAGGTAATACTAATAGGCTAGTGTCAGATGTATTTCATTTTTGGTTTTTAGTAGATACAGTAGGTCAGGTAAGAGGTAGGATCAGAACCTTGCGGGAGGTCAACAGATAGGTTACAAGTAGAATCTTTGATGGTGGGATGTATCATGTATCTCAATTGAATTGCTATACATCCTGCTCCTTTTCATATGTATATCAACATTTTTAACACCAGTAAGAACTAATACTTCCTTGCCGGGACAGCTCTTCCAAAATAGGGGCATCCTGGCAAATAAGGGACAATAAGGCTTCTAACCCAGAAGTCCTAATCCACATGCATGTCCTTCACTCAGCACATTCATAAGCCAACAGTTTTTTTCCATACTTTACCATACAAGTGGACATAGAGTTAGTTCATAATAAGCATAGGGAGTGAAGCCAGCCATGCGAGGAGATGAGGTACACTGATATGGTGTCCATGTCAACCTATGTCAATATAGACACCAGAAACTGTGGAACAAAACATTTCGACCTTTTTCTTCTCTACCTGTGGCCTGTTGACCAATAATGGTTGACCTATTGACTGTCAATGTTATTAGTGTTGACCCTATGACCCATTCCCAGGGGACTCTGAAGTTTTTGTGGTAAGTAGCTCATAGGCTTTTGTAGACAGCGCCTTCTATAGATCGTATTGCCTATTGCACAAGCTCTGGAAAATTCAGCTTTTTGGAACTTGCTGCATATTGCTGCCCCATACAATTCTAGACTTTTGAATATATATAGAAATCCTCATGTACTGTGGTCATTCTTGCCTACTTTTGAAAACTAGTTTCAGGGAGATTATATTTGGTAGTAGAACTTTGCACAGAGCCCTATTGAGGGGGCGTGTTATGCTCCTCCCAAAGGGCGTGTCTAGTTCCATATATGGAGAGATTGTGAAAATACATTGTGAACGTGGCACCTAGAAGCGTGGGTGTGTACTGCTACATCTGAGAGGAATCTTTTAAAATGACTTATATAAAAATGTAGATGAGCCCCAAAGCAGTTAGTAGGAGATCCTATACTTGGTAAAGTGCTGGGAAATGGTGCTGATGATTCAATGTACAGTATCTATCTCTCATTCCCTTTTTCCCTAAAAATGTAACAGTGTAATGTGGGCTAGATGCATTGAGGGAGATTGCTAGACTAATGAGGGAGGGAGGGAGATTGCTGTTATTTCATGGAGTCTCCTGCAGAATGCAGGAGGGTAGGCAGCTATGACTGTGGTACACCACAGAAGACAGCAGTTGCCTGAGATTTTACTGCATTTAAAAAGAACAATCCATCTCATCCTAAAGGACTTTATGCGTTGCTATAAGCAGATCAGTGATTACTTTAGTGAGTGTAGTCCCAGTGGGGATGGGAGCCTGATTGCAGTGACCTAGAGAATGGGATAAGAGGAGAGAAAGTGAGATTTGCAGTTGCTTACAAAGTAATGATGATGCAAATAGGAGGACAGAAATTATTTTCCTATTTAAAGATTTTGTTTTCTATTACATGTTACCATTTATGTGATTTGTTTACTTACTGTACATCTACATAAGTATAACTGAATAATGTGTGTGTGTGTGTGTGTGTGTGTGTGTGTATGTAGCTGTTCCACGATAACTCTTGAACACACTGACTAATCGTTGTCAAACTTTGCACACTATGTTATCGTCTTAAGGGACGATCTATGTTCAAAGATGGGTTTAATCGGACGACCCCTTAAGGGTGCAGTCATAAGGGTCCATGCTATTTCTGTTGTTTTCATGCGATTCATTGGAAAGCTTGTGACTTTCTGAATACAACCAGGGCTGCTGAAAGTGGAGCTGGGCCCCAGTAAAAAAAAAAGGGGCATAGTCAATGGGAGGGCATGGCCAATGGGAGGAAGTGTGACCATACCCCTGGAAAAAAACCCTTTGCAGCGGGTGCGAGCTGTGTGACGGCATACAGGCTGCTGCTGCAGCTGCCTCTGCCAGCGGAGACGGGGAGGATCGGTAATGGGGGAGTTAAAGGCCTATAAGGGTCCATTAAATGAAAAATGATTAAATGAAAAACAGGCCTTAAGACTAGTCAGCTCCTAATTCTCATATGCCGCTGATCAGAGCCTGAGTGGGCGTTATGTAACTGAATAATACTGCTCCATGATAATCAGTATTGTTTGTTCTGGTTGCCTGCTTATGTTAGAGATTTGAATGTGGCAAAGGAATGTTAACATATAACTGGTCATGTACAGTTGATATTGTATATTTTTTACTTAATAAAATATAACTATATTAGAAAGCAGTGTTCAGATAACTTTGTAGAAGTACTTCCCTATTAATGTTTGTTCTTCTTATTTTGTAGTTGTTTTTGTTTCCATTACATTTGTGCTTTATCAGTATGAACACCTGAATATATGAAACGTGTGCTGCTAGGGCCTAATTCAGACCTGATCGCAGGGCACATTTGTTCTCAAAATGGGCAAAACCATGTGCACTGCAGGAGGGGCAAATGTAAAAGATATAGTAAAGGCTATTTGTGTAATTTGAGTATCACATGCGGCCTCCATTGTGATAACTCAGCAATTACCCACCGTCGCTGGACCGCAAATGATACATCGTACAGTAGGTGGTCCTTTGGCATACAATGTATTGTATTTGACCCCCCTAACAGCTGACAGCAAGTGCTGTCAGATCCAACAAATCTTCCATGCAGAACTTGCGATCTCCGAATCGGGAGTTAGGCACATATATGATTCGGGCACTTTTCACCTGATTTCTCAGCCTGATCTGTTGGAACAAGTGAAAAGGGCCCAAATCATATAAGTGTATGGCCAGCTTTAGATTTGGGTGGGGTGTGTTGAAACTCACTGGTAGATGTATGAAACAGTGATAGGGGGAAAATGATAAAGTACCTGGTACTTTATCACCGGCCAATCAGGTCCTGACTGTCCCTTTTTAAACCCATACTGTAACTTAACAGTCAGGAGCTGATCGTCCGGTGATGAAGTACCAGGCACTTTATCACTTCTCCTCCCTTATCACTGCATCTACTCGTCAGTCCTCAATCATTACATAGAGACCAAAGGGTAGCTACCAGTAAAAACAGAGGATTGCCCCGGTTCACTGGCCTCTGTGTTGGCAGAATGGGGAATGGGTCAATACATTGCAGATGCATGGGCCCCATAACACACCAACTGAGCTTATAGGTGAATTTTCTGGTTTAGCTGAATAAACAAATTTCTCATTTATTTGTAAATGATTAATATTATTGCATTTTATTGAAACGGCGCCACAAGTGGTTTGCAGCGCCGTACATATGGCACACATTAGAACAATACATGGTACACAGGACTAAACCTAACACTAACTGAAGAACAAACACAGAGCACAGGTAACAATTAACAGCACAGTTCTTAGTACACAATACAGATCAGGGGCGGATTGGGAATTAAAACCAGCCCGGGAAATATCTTGAAGCAGCCCTAATGGGGGGGGGGGGGGGGCGGCGTGGTAGCGTTGTTGCGCGCCGTAGGCGCGCCAAATTTTTTTTTGTGGGCGTGGCCTATCAATATGGGGGTGTGGTCTATTTCAACGAGCTGCTGGCTATGTCCCCAGCCCCTCAGGCTGCAGAATAGGCGTATGCGTACAGCGTTTATTCTGCAGCCTGTGGGGCTGGGGAGATAGAGACAGGGGGTCTCACAACACAGTAGAGTGGCAGGGTGGAAGAGGATGCAGGGAGGGAGGGGGGATGGAGGGTGGCGTAGAATGCTGGGAGGGGAGATGCAGGCTGAGAACGAAGGGAGTGAGGACTTACACAGGGTGGCACAGGACGCAGAGTGTGAGGACAGCATGGTGGCACAGGATGCAGGGTAGGAGGGGGGAATGCAGAGTGGCAGGGGATGCAGGGAGGGGAGTCACAAAGTGGTGGAAGATGCAAGGAGGGGAGACAGTGATGCCCATTATACATATGCCACACCGTGATGCCCATTATACATATGCCACACACCGTGATGCCCATTATACATACAGTAGGAGCAAGTTTCATCTTTGCTCTTTTGGGCAGGGCTAGCCATGGATAGCCATGGCTAATCTATTGTTCTCAACTGCAATACAATACGTATTGCAGCTGAGAACAATAGAATAGCCATGGCCAAAGGAGCAAAGATGAAACTTGCTCCTACTGTATGCCACACACCGTGATGCCCATTATACATATGCCACACACCGTGATGCCCATTATACATATGCCACACACCGTGATGCCCATTATACATATGTCACACACCGTGATGCCCATTATACATATATCGCACACCATGATGCCCATTATACATATACCGCACACCGTGATGCCATTATACATATGCCACACACCGTGATGCCCATTATACATATGCCTCACACCGTGATGCTCATTATATATATGCCACACACCGTGATGTACATTATACATATGCCACACAATGTGATGCTCCATTATACATATGCCACACACCGTGATGCCCATTATACATATACCACACACCGTGATGCTCATTATACATATGCCACACACCGTGATGCCCATTATACATATGCCACACAACGTGATGCTCCATTATACATATGCCACACACCGTGATGCCCATTATACATATGCCACACACCGTGATGCCCATTATACATATACCGCACACCATGATGCCCATTATACATATACCGCACACCATGATGCCCATTATACATATACCGCACACCGTGATGCCATTATACATATGCCACACACCGTGATGCTCATTATACATATGCCTCACACCGTGATGCCCATTATACATATGCCTCACACCGTGATGCCCATTATACATATGCCTCACACCGTGATGCTCATTATACATATGCCTCACACCGTGATGCCCATTATACATATGCCACACACCGTGATGCTCATTATACATATGCCTCACACCTTGATGCCCATTACAACATATGCCGCACACAGTGATGCCCTCGGGGCGGCGCGGGGGTTGCTGCCGCTACGGCAGGGGGGGGGGGGTTGTTGCTGTCGCCACAGCCGGTGAGGGCGGGTCGGCGGGGTTGCGGACACTACTCACCACCGCCTCCGTCGACATCCAGCGGCATTGCCCAAAACAAATATGGTCGCCGCATATGAGCATTTAATATATGCATATATGCGACGGCCATATTTGTTTCGGGCAATGCTGCCATTTGTGACCAGGCTGGGCTGCGGCCGCTTCTAACGAAGGTAAGCGGCCCAGCTAGAGTGAAATCTGGTCCGGCCAATCCGCCTCTGGGTGGGACACAATCAGGGAACAGGACTGCTAACAGACATGGTTATATACCAATGCGCTCGGCGGCACAACCATGAGAGCAGAAAAATAAATGGTACTGGCAGGGGCGCACGGTGATATATATATATACACACACACACACACACATATATACATATACATATATATATATATATACACATATATATACATATATATATATATATATATGTATATATATATACATATATATGTGTATATATATATATATATGTATATATATATATATATACACATATATATATATATATATATATATATATATATATATATATATATATATATATATATATATATAGGAGGCAGGCTGCATTATTTATTATTATTTGTGGCACTTTACCGCGTCTCCTGTGGCTGCCCTCAGAGTCAGCAGTGTCAGCACTCAGCAGCATATTTGATGCTGCCCATCAAATCCGGCTCCCCAGCCCAGCGCGCAAAACAGGTCGACTCCTTCACGCTGCTGCAGCTGGGGAGCGTCACGGGCGGCTAGGCACTAGGCAGCACTTCATGCAGACCGCGGGAGCAGCTGTGTGCGCTCGCGCATGCGCACCAGCCCTCCCGCGGCCATTTTAAGTTTGGGAGCTTCCGAGGCCGGCCGCGGCCATCTTTAATAAGGGAATGGACGGTGCTGCGGCCGCGGACAGCACAGAGACAGCTGTTCGGCCGGCCGCGGCCCTGATAAGGAGGTAGGGCGGCCACTTCGGCTACAAAATGTGCCGGCCCACCGGGAAACGGCCCGGTTTCCCGGTGGGCCAATCCGCCCCTGATACAGATAAGATGTAGGGAATGTATTACCCTTATTTCAATGATATGTATCAGCTTTATTGTGTTAACACATCTGCAAACATGTTATCAAACCTATATACCAATCTTAAATACAATACTGTGAACAAGTTGGGTTGGAGAAAGTGGAGCAAACATGTATTTTATACCAAGATATATTATTGCCGCTGTCATTTTTATTCGCTTTTCTGTGCACTAAAATCATAGTAATCTTCTGCAGATTTCTTTTCTCTGACATCTCACCCCCTGCAGTTATATTGTAAGATTAAGTGTCGGTGTGTTTCAGCATTTAACTAAAGATAGCCGTTTCATGTTCAGTCCAGCTTTTCTGATAATAAAATGTTAAGGTGGCATTGTAATCCCCACATGAAACCTTTTGTGGCACTTTAAAAACAATAAAGAATGACTTGTCTTGATAGTTTCTTGCTAAAGACAACAATACTCAGTAGTTAAGAAAATGATCGCACATAAAATGTCTAGAAACTGCAGGTTTATGTGAAGTTGTCTGAAATAACGATACATTAGACCTTTGATGTGACTCTGTAACCAACAAAATGCAAGGAAGAAAATAATGGTAAATTAGGAAAAGCGTGAAATACAAAAACTAGAGGCATTAGGGCTCGCTATGCAGCAGTAGTTCGCAGCTTAGCGAGCCCTGAAATGTTGCACGTCCACCCCCGACGTGGGGGGATGTACGTGAACACATCCCCTCACATGTTGCCGAAGGGGAGAGAAATCGTTTGATTCGATAATTTCGTCCGAACTCTTGGGAAGGACTCCTCTCAGAAATACAGTTGTGTAACCCCCAAGCCCCCAGTGGACAAGAACAAGATGGATGCATTCTGCCAGAACTATCCCAGGTTGTTTATGATTGAAGTATGTCAAAACCTCAGCACTCTCCCTTACCATTTGAGCACAACAAGGCTGCATCTGGAGGGGTGCATATGCCTGCGCCAAACAATTGGGTTCCTTTTTAAAGAAACAAAATCAGATAAAATGAGTGTTTGTAAAAACGGCACTCCCAAAACAAGTGCTGTTGCATTGTAAGGGGTGAGATGTTACACTGGTGTTTTATATCATACATTTAAAAAAAAAAAACAGCACAAATCTGACTTTTTGCTTTCATTATTCTTTATTGAATACATGTATTATTTTAGGAATGAATAGTTCCAAAAAAAATAATCTGATATGATTGTTCATAAGATTCACCATACTGCTGGTGAACCTCATCACCAACAGTGATAACTAGAGACAGGATTATATGCATTTGCATATTTGCCTATGCATTTGCATATTTTGCCCATTCTCACTGGTTATTGCATATTTTACCTAAAATCTAGTGATGGTGCATATTTTAGGCCCCACCCGCGAGTTACAGCACTGCTTTGCCCTGCTGCTGCTGGCCAGGTAGTGGTAGAGTGTGCAGGCTGGGGCAATATGTGCACAGTGTGGGGAACCTTGGATGTACGCTATGTCTGACACTGCTCTAGGCTGCCAATCCATGTTGATAAAAGTCAGTCTGGGCAGATGCCATTACGAAGCTCCTGAACCTTTGCCTGCCCCTGGCCTGGGACTTTACACCAAGAGACAGACTTCTGCAGCAGAGGAGGCGGGCAGAAGGGTTGTGACATCACGCGGCGCAGAGGAAATGCCGTGTCACAGTGCGTATGCGGAGCAGGGAGGAAGCCTTCCACTGCGCCGCCCTCACACACTATGCTGACATTTGATCCATCCGCACTGGAGATGAGGGTCCGTGTAGTTGATGCAAGAAGAGCTTTGGACACTGCAGTCTGCTGTAGCAGCCAGCATACTGACATCTGCAGATGCCGTGGGCCTATTTTTGAGGTTTATTTGCAACTAATTTTATGCTGATTTTTAAATAAGTAAAAAATTACTTTTTTTATTATTTAATGTAGCATATTTTAACACTTTTCATGCATATTTTAAGTATTTTTCATGCATATTTCAAGCTTTTTATGTTGCATATAATCCTGTCTCTAGTGATAACCAAGCTACTGTAGCAGTGATATTGTCAATAGTAGTTTTGCCCTGCAGTAAAAGCCCTGCTAATATGCTGATCAGTGTGGGTGATGCATACAGGGAAAGAATTGCTCTGCTAAGATATAAAAACGTGTTTAGCTAAACTGAAAGCGGTTACAGTCATTAATCAATAGTGCAATCATTTGATGAGCTACTTCAGCGCTGAAAGTCTTTGGAATGGGCTTCTGAGTCACCTATAAAAATGAATTGGTTCCGTAACTTATATCTGACCTTGCAGATAATTGCTGTTGTATTCTTAACATTGTTTTCTTCTCTCTGGCAGGTATTGAAGATATCGTAGCAATAATGATCCCGGAGCCTAAAGGGAAAGAGATAGCAAGCTTAATAGAAAAGAACCTTAATGTGACTATTTACATTACAATTGGAACACGGAACTTACAAAAATTTGTCAGCCGTACGTCAGTGGTGTTTGTTTCCATATCCTTTATTGTCCTTATGATCATCTCTCTGGCCTGGCTAGTATTCTACTATATCCAGAGGTTCAGATATGCAAATGCTCGAGACAGAAACCAGGTGAGTACCATAGATTTCTCTAATAATACTTTGTAGAAGGGGATAAGGAATAGCTATCAGAATGAAAGCTGAAGTATTGGTGAGCTTGGTCAACAGGGCCACACAATTGCCCGTTGGGCAGCAGAATGAGGTGATAGGGCACATAGGACCAGCCTTATTGCCACCACTTCAGCCATTTCAGTGCCCTTGTTTGGGCAATCCATATGTAAAACACCATTATTTAAATGAGTGCTCATACTAAATGTTGATATGGGTTGGATACGAAATGCTGGAAGTCAGGATACTGACCGACAGGATCCCGCTGATCACATTGTTGACAGATTCCAGTGAGTATTCTAACCCTCCTTCCAGCTGCCTAACTGTCTTCTTCGGCCGTCCCCCTTAGTGCCTAATACTCACTGTCTGGATCCTCTGCATTGTGACCTTTTGGATTCTGCTGTCGGGAATCTGACGGTCTGGACCCTCACTACATTCCACTGATATTATATAGTTCTTAAGGCATTTATTTTGTGTAACATTTGTAGGTAAAGTACAGCTATCGTTATCAATTACAAATTCATTACAGAAAATTATAACTGCTATCAATTTGGTCATTCTTTAGCACCGCCAATAAAAACCACAGATTTTGGTGTGTGCAATATCAGCTTTTATCAACTTCATAAGGAAAAAAAAAATAGTGTCATTGGATTATGGTGAACCGTTTAAGCCTAGTACTTATGGAATGGTGCGCTAAGCAGCTCTGAGATACTTCCAAAATAAATTGTGACACATCACACTTCCACATACAATACAAAGTTCTGTTTTTGGTGTTGTAGGCTTAATAGTAACTTTTTTTTTTACATTTATAAATTGGGACCATGAATGCAGCTGCAGCAGTCAAACTAAACATCTTACCTGCCCAAGTACAGAATTGTAACCTGGACATGTTTTTTGCCCTTAAGGTGTGTACACACGGTGAGATCTCACTTTCTATTCGACCCCTATTCGATCTGTGTCTGGATCTGGGTTGGTTACAGTGGTCACATTTGATTTTGACTATGTAGTACAGATCTATACTAGCTAGTCTTTCCTGCCAATTCTATTTCTCTATTCGATTTACACTACACGGGAGCGCGTATGGGGATTGAATCTGCATTGCATGTAGGAAAACCATTCAATGCCCATTCGATTTCCTATTCGATTTTACTTCTATAAGCAATATCGAATACAAAAATAGTGCATATCTCACCGTGTGTACCCTCTATTAAACTTGCCAATGCAGAACAGCATATATCATGATAATGGAGAATAAAGTGCTCATGTAACGCTTAATGCTGCAATACGCCATACTGTATATTCTCCAAATTAAAGCCTTGATTTTACTTTGGTGTATTTATATAGAGCATTACAAAATGCCCATCTCCATACCTTTTAGAACACAAGTATAACACCAATAATGTAACTTTTTCTACTTGTTGTATATACTGTAACTAGCGACCCACCGCTGCTTCGCACGGGTACATTGTTAAGGGTCACTAGTACATTATATCAGTGTATGATGTAAGTGACTGTAATGGATCAGTAACATGGCGCTGGCAGCGACAGTACAGAGGAAATTGGATTCCCCCATGGGTATCTGTGACAGAATATGGCACCCCCCAGAGGTATGAGTCACCACAAAAGCCACCGGCCCCCACCCAACTTCAGGACATGGTCCCTGGGGTACTCATCAATGCTTCCTGGGAAGGAGAGTCACTCTCCAGCATCTCACTTCCAGCTGACACAGGTGGGAGTGTAAGCCAATCCACCCTGCGCTGGGCTTCTCTGTCCACCAGCTTCCAGCTGATCTCCATTCCGACTACTACTGCTGTCAACTATACACAGCCAGAGACACCACCGTGCCACGTGACCCGTGCCGGGCAATCAGCCGTCCCCCTCTCTCTACCTGCTCTGTCCCAGCGGCAGCTCTGCTTTTCGAAGACTGAGCGCTGACACCACCCAGCCGACCTGCCCCTAGCTGAGTCTTCCCACACATACTGTCTGGCCATGCCGCAGTAATTTTTCTGTGACTTAATTCACTAAATCTTCATTGCTCATCTCCCATATGGGATACGCCAAATGTTAATGTACCAAAACCTTCCTCAAGAACTGCACTACACGAGAGCCTGTGCAAGCTCAGTTCAAGGTCATTAGTTTTTTGTCCCTACACATTTGGGTGGGTGGGTGGGTTGGGGGACGTAGATAGTTAGTAGGGGGGGATTGTTGGGCACTATTTAAGGGATCCAAGTATACCTGGGTTGGGGTTTAGGTCATACAGGGAGGGGGGTTGCTTTGTGGGGGTTTTATTTTATTTCTTGTTAGACACGTCGTTGTTGCTATCCTATGTTGATTGTAGCTTGAGTGGATACAAAGATTCTGTTTATACTATGTGACAGAGGGGATTGTCCATCTAGTTTTCATAAGACCGTTTTATGTACATTCCCGCTACTTTTACACCAGACACTTACCCGAATGGCGCCTTCGGGTATTTCTGTTGGTAGAAATATATGGGAATTATTTCTTATATCCTGTAATAAATACATGTCTCCTTTGGTATGATTGCACTATGCTAAGTGTTTACCTTTATATATACCACCTATACAATGCCGTGTCTATTTGTTTGTTTGTCTTGTTTAATTGTGTGTGAAAAATCAATAAAAAATTATTGGGTACTTATGTAGTAACTGGGCTGCCGATTTCTAAATCGGGTCGGATCGGGAGATCGCATCGCATCGCATGCGACCATGCGATTCGATGCGATGCGATGCGATGCGATGACCCGATTTTTCCATAGGAATCAATGTTAAAATGGACTGAGTCCATTTTAACATGGAATTCAATGGGAAAAATGGGTCCTTTTCATACCCCTACTATCCAAGTGGGCATGGAGTTGGATATAAACCTGTGGCGAGCGTAGCGAGCCACCGAGCCCGAAGCGTGGCGAGCGAAGCGAGCCCCGCGAGGGGACGAATACCGTCCCCTCGCGGGGCTCGCTTCGCTCGCCACGCTTCGGGCTCGGTGGCTCGCTACGCTCGCCACAGGTTTATATCCAACTCCATGCCCACTTGGATAGTAGGGGTATGAAAAGGACCCATTTTTCCATAGGAATCATTTTAACATTGATTCCTATGGAAAAATCGGGTCATCGCATCCGATATCGCATCCGATATCGGATGCGATGCGATATCGCATCGCATCGCATCTGATTGTATGCCTTAACTTAAGGCATACAATCAAAAAATCGGCAGCCCAGATACTACATAAGTACCAATTATTGAATTTAAAAGAACTGCACTACACAATAGTGAAAACTGCATAAAAATTCAACCTGTGGTTTCCGAAATTAGCGCGTTCAGACAGGCAGACAGACGTGCTTCGGGGACTTTATTTTATACTATGTAAGGATATCACTATGGTTTACTGTTTGTATATCATTAACAAAATAACAACACTTGTGGATGGTCAGTGCCTGTGCCTAACCAGAGGTGTTGGGTTAATGTCTCCACAAGTGTTGTTCTTATTTTCATAATAACACCATCCGGCATATTGGTGTCACACCTGATAGGGTGACACCTGGATGTGTTCTTCACCCTACTTGTGACACCTTTGCTTACCACTAATCCACCTCTGAAAGTAGTTACAAATACTTTAATAAGGAAACTGTTATTTCATGTTAAAATATATTCTTAATTTATTATGTAGTAAAAACATACCATCACTACAGTTTGAAATATGGGGGTTATTCTAGTCCATTCTTTCTGACAAAATCCTTCTTAGATGGACAAAACCATGTGCACTGCGGGTGGGGCAGATGTAACTTGTGCAGAGAGAATTAGATTTGGGTGGGGTTTTTCTTCAAAGTGAGATCTATATTGAAGTGTAAAATCATGCAGTCAGTATTTTCCCTGCACAGAAACAAAATAACTTGCCCAAATCTAATTCTCTCTGCACATGTTACATCTGCCCCCCTGCAGTGCACATGGTTTTGTCCATCTAAGAAGGATTTTGTCAGAAAGAATGAACTAGAATAAACCCCATTGATTTGTACCTGTATTATCAGCTTTTTATAGCAAAACTATTAATTATTTATTATGTTCTATTCTCTTCTACTATATTTTTACTTTAAAAAAGCTGCTAATAGGCAGATGTTACAATTTAATGTTAACCAGATGTGGAGGATTTGCAAAGAAAACTGTTTCCCACCAAGGAATCGCGCTGAAAACGTTGTCATTAAACAGTGAGAGTAAACTTTTTTTCCCTCCACATGTAAAAAAAAAACGTCTATAATAAATATCTTCGAGGAGTTTATACACAGGGGCTCTGTGTGTCTGTTGATATAGACACATAAGGCAAGGTCTATGTGAGGGACTGTTTTTAATTGCACACAGCTTTATGGGTTAGTAAATTTAGCAAAGTATGTCCGGGAGAAAAAACCTCAATCATAACACATTTTACTTTTTTAGTGTGTGAAGCTTACATCTGGCAGGGCGCTACTTCTACACTACTGAAAACATAGCTGGTTTTTTTTATAGCTGTTTTTTTTTTATAATTTTTTGTTTATTTACAAAATGTTTTAGCAGGAATACATTGCATTGCATATGAACTCTTATTTCCTTTGTGTATTTATATCATTTTTAATATTTCAGAAAATAAGCTATTTTGTATGATGGTTACACACTTGCTTGCATTATGAAATAAAATGTTTTCAAATTAAATTAACTGTAATAGTTTGGGTAAATTGTTCCAAACTTGTGTTGTCCAGTAGGCAAATGTGGTTAAACCAGATTGTTTTTTAGATTTTATGGTTTGGGAGTGAATCTAAGGTGATAAGTTCTGTGTGCTGCAGGTAATATGGATTGGTGCAGAGTGTTGGACAACTTGTTTAACCCCTTCCCGACATTTGACGTACATTTACGTCATGGCCGGGAGGTACTTCCCGACACATGGCATAAATGTACGTCATGACTTTAAACTGTCACTGCGTCTCGAGACGCAGTGACAGAGGGACGATGTCTGCTGTCCCTGACAGCAGACATGTCCCTGCATGCCCAGGGGGGGCTGCGATGTCGCCCCCCCGTCGGCGATCGCTGTGATTGGCTGTTCAGTGTGAACAGCCATTCACAGCGTTTTCCTGTGTTACCAGCGAATCGGACGCTCGGTAACACAGGTGTCAATCACCGCCGGGCGTCAGGGGGCATGAGGGGGTCATCGGTGACGATGACACCTCACCTCACCCCACCTGCCCCCAAGGCTGTGATTGGTCCGTGGGACCCACGGACCAATCACAGCCAAGGCGCGACATTTAAACTGACGGTGACTGCGCTGCAGACGCCATTCCGGTCTGGAATAGCGTGCAGAACGGTCACCGTGCCTGCCTGCCGTGAATACCGACCTGATCCTTGCTAATACTTACCTGATCCTTGCAAATACCTTACCTGATCACCTTATCACTGCTTGTAGCGTGCTGGACGCTTCCTGGATCTGACTTCCTGAGACTTCCTGCTGCTGCTGCAGTGTGATAGAGAGATAGAGAGATAGAGAGAGAGATAGAGAGAGATAGAGAGAGATAGAGAGATAGTGACAGAGAGAGCTATATTTTGTGTCTGCTACCCCCCCTTTTTGGGGGTGCAGGGGTTTTCTATATATATATAACTGTCAGTGCTGCTGCTGCAGTGTCATACAGTGATAGATAGTGATAGATAGTGATAGATAGTGAGAGGTAGAGAGATAGAGAGATTTGTGTCTGCTACCCCCCCTTTTTGGGGGTGCAGGGGTTTTATTTTATATATATAACTGTCAGTGCTGCTGCTGCAGTGTCATAGAGTGATAGATAGTGATAGATAGTGAGAGATAGAGAGATAGAGAGAGATAGTGACAGAGAGTGATAGAGAGTGTATATTTTGTGTCTGCTACCCCCCCTTTTTGGGGGTGCAGTTTTTTTTTATACATATAACTGTCAGTGCTGCTGCTGCAGTGTCCTAGAGTGATAGATAGTGAGAGATAGTGAGAGATAGAGAGATAGAGAGAGATAGTGACAGAGAGTGATAGAGAGTGTATATTTTGTGTCTGCTACCCCCCCTTTTGTGCTGATCAGTATATCTGTGCTGATCAGCAACTTTTTGGGGGCGCAGAGGTTTTTTTTTTTATATATATACCTGTCAGTTGCTGCCAGTTGCACTGTCAGTTGCACCAAAGGTTGTGCGCCTGCTGTCCCTCACTGGTAATCAGTGTCGCATCACTGATCACCTTTTTTTTTTTTGTGAGTGCTGTGGGGTCTTTTTTTAATTTTTTTTTTACACACACTGATTTTGTGGGTGTCCTGTGGCCACTGTGCGCCGATCAGTGACGTACATCACTGATCAGCTTTTTCGGTACAGGGTTGATCAATTTTTTTTTTTTTTTTTGATCAGATTCCTGTTGCCTTTGAGCGCTGTTCAGTGACAGACGTTACTGACCAACATCTGTGCTCAATTTTTGGCGCAGGACCTTTTTTTTTTTTTTTAACCCCTTCAATTTTTTATTTTTAACCCCTTCATTTTTTTTTTTTTATTGGTATAAAGTATTTTTTTTTTTCTGCACCACATACACACTACATACCCCCCGGATTGAAATAAAGTTTGTACCCCCCCCTACACTATACACGTGTTGAAACATTTCACTACCAGTAACACAAAAATAAAAATGGCATCCCAAATGTCCTCCCAAATGTCCTCCCAAATGTCCTCCCAAATGTCCTCCCAGTCATCCAGGAGAATGTATTCAGTGGAGGAGGCATATGCCATGCTTGCTTCTGACTCTGACACAGCCAGTGATGCAAGCGGGGAATTTGAAGGATTCGTCTTAAGCTCCTCTTCCTCCTCTGGTGATGAGGGACCCCCTCAAAGACGCCCCCGTAGATCAGCTGAGATTCCCCCCCCCAATAATTGATCTAGTATGGACCCCACCACCAGACAATTTTGAGCCCCAGGTTCCTGAGTTTTTGGCCATGCCAGGAATCCAATTTGATTCCACAGGTCTCAGAGAAATTGACTTTTTCAAATTATTTTTCTCTGATGATTTTATAAATTTAATGGTGGACCAAACTAATTTATATGCCCAGCAGTTTATTGCTCAAAACCCCACGTCATCATTTGCTAGGTGGACCCCTGTAGATGCAGTAGAGATGATGACGTTTTGGGGTCTGGTGTTTCATATGGGCATAGTAAAAAAGCCAGAAATTAGGCAATATTGGAGTACAGATGTTCTGTACAGTACTCCATTTTACCGTATGGCCATGCCCCGGACTCGATTTGAGACAATTCTTAAATTTATACATTACACCGATAATGCACAGTGCCCACCCAGAGATGATCCCACCTTTGACCGGCTATTCAAAGTCAGGCCGGTCATTGATCATTTCAGTGCCAAATTTGAAGAGGTGTACATCCCTGAAAAATTTATTTGTATCGACGAGTCCCTTATACATTTTAAAGGAAGGGTTAAATTCCGCCAGTACCTTCCCAGTAAGAGGGCAAGGTATGGCATAAAAATGTATAAACTGTGTGAAAGCACCTCAGGGTACACCCACAGGTTTAGGGTTTATGAAGGGAAGGATTCAAGAATTCAACCGCCAGAATGCCCCCCCTCCCTCGTAGGTGTTAGTGGGAAAATTGTCTGGGATTTAGTGCACCCCTTCCTGGATAAAGGTTATCACCTCTATGTGGATAACTTTTACACTAGCATCCCCCTGTTTAAGGCCCTTGGTTCAAGAGGTACAGCAGCTTGCGGTACTGTGCGCAAGAACCAAAGAGGCCTCCCAAAAACGCACATTGCCCAAGTAATGAGAAGGGGTGAAAGCAGGGGAATATGCACCGAAAATATGTTGTTGGTCAAATATAAGGACAAGAGGGATGTCCTTATACTGACAACAATTCACGGAGACAGTACCACCTCCGTCCCTGTACGAGGTACCAGTACCCACACCTCCAAACCTAATTGTATCCTGGATTACAATAGGTACATGGGCGGAGTGGATCTTTCAGATCAGGTACTGAAGCCGTACAGTGCCCTGCGGAAAACAAAAATCTGGTACAAGAAGGTGGCCGTGTATATCATCCAGATGGCACTGTATAACGCTTACGTGCTATTCCGTTCTACCGGCCAGAGGGGGACATTTATGCACTTTCAAGAGGAAGTCATAAAGGGCCTAATATTTGGGAACCAGCAGGCAGAGGGCCCCAGTACTTCTAGTACTGGCCCCCGTATTGTACCAGGGCAGCATTTTCCTGATGAAATCCCCTCCACTGGAAAAAAGGGCAGGACACAAAAAAGGTGCAAAGTTTGCTATAAAAAGGGAATAAGAAAGCAAACTATTTTCCAGTGTGACACTTGCCCCGACAAACCCGGCCTATGTATAAAGGAGTGTTTTAAAATATACCACACATCTATGGAATATTAGGTTCATAATTTCACCGTGCTTCGGGGGTCTTGCTAATGCCACATAGCACCCACCATTCATTCCACCAGAATCTGAGCCGCAAAATCCAAAAATCACTCCTTCCCTTCTGAGTCCTGCCATGCACCCAACTGGTATTTTTTGGTCACATGTGAGGCATTGCCGTACTCGGGAGAAATTGGGGCACAGATTTTGGGGTGCTTTGTCTCCTTCATTCCTTGTGAAAATGAAAAATTTTGAGCCAGAACTGCATTTTTGTGTAAAAAAATGTAATTTTTCATGTTCACTGCCCAGTTTTATCAAAATTGGTGAAACCCCTGGGGGTTTGAAATGTACACTATACCCCTATATGAATTCCCTGAGGGGTGTAGTTTGCAAAATGGGGTCACTTGTGGGGGGGTTCCACTGTATTGGTGCTTTGGGGGTCTTGCTAATGCGACATAGCACCCACCATCATTCCACCAGAATTTGTGCTGCAAAATCCAAATATCACTCCTTCCCTTCTGAGTCCTGCCACTTTTTGGTCACACATGAGGCATTGCCGTACTCGGGAGAAATTGGGGCACAGATTTTGGGGTGCTTTGTCTCCTTCATTCCTTCTGAAAATGAAAAATTTTGAGCCAGAACTGCATTTTTGTGTAAAAAAATGTAATTTTTCATTTTCACTGCCCACTTGTATCAAAATTGGTGAAACCCCTGGGGGTTTGAAATGTACACTATACCCCTAGATGAATTCCCTGAGGGGTGTAGTTTGCAAAATGGGGTGACTTGTGGGGGGGTTCCACTGTATTGGTGCAACATAGCACCCACCATTCATTCCACCAGAATCTGTGCTGCAAAATCCAAAAATCACTCCTTCCCTTCTGAGTCCTGCCATGCACCCAACTGGTATTTTTTGGTCACATGTGAGGCATTGCCATACTCGGGAGAAATTGGGGCACAGATTTTGGGGTGCTTTTTCTCCTTCATACCTTCTGAAAATGAAAAATTTTGAGCCAGAACTGCATTTTTGTGTAAAAAATGTAATTTTTCATGTTCACTGCCCACTTGTATCAAAATTGGTGAAACCCCTGGGGGTTTGAAATGTACACTATACCCCTAGATGAATTCCCTGAGGGGTGTAGTTTGCAAAATGGGGTCACTTGTGGGGGGGTTCCACTGTATTGGTGCTTGGGGGGTCTTGCTAATGCGACATAGCACCCACCAAAATTCCACCAGAATCTGAGCTGCAAAATCCAAAAATCACTCCTTCCCTTTTGAGTCCTGCCATGCACCCAACTGGTATTTTTTGGTCACATGTGAGGCATTGCCGTACTCGGGAGAAATTGGGGCACAGATTTTGGGGTGCTTTTTCTCCTTCATACCTTCTGAAAATGAAAAATTTTGAGCCAGAACTGCATTTTTGTGTAAAAAATGTAATTTTTCATGTTCACTGCCCACTTGTATCAAAATTGGTGAAACCCCTGGGGGTTTGAAATGTACACTATACCCCTAGATGAATTCCCTGAGGGGTGTAGTTTGCAAAATGGGGTGACTTGTGGGGGGGTTCCACTGTATTGGTGCTTGGGGGGTCTTGCTAATGCCACATAGCACCCACCAACATTCCACCAGAATCTGAGCTGCAAAATCCAAAAATCACTCCTTCCCTTCTGAGTCCTGCCATGCACCCAAATGGTATTTTTTGGTCACATGTGAGGCATTGCCGTACTCGGGAGAAATTGGGGCACAGATTTTGGGGTGCTTTGTCTCCTTCATACCTTCTGAAAATGAAAAATTTTGAGCCAGAACTGCATTTTTGTGTAAAAAAATGTAATTTTTCATTTTCACTGCCCACTTGTATCAAAATTGGTGAAACCCCTGGGGGTTTGAAATGTACACTATACCCCTAGATGAATTCCCTGAGGGGTGTACTTTGCAAAATGGGGTGACTTGTGGGGGGGTTCCACTGTATTGGTGCAACATAGCACCCACCATTCATTCCACCAAAATCTGTGCTGCAAAATCCAAAAATCACTCCTTCCGTTCTGAGTCCTGCCATGCACCCAACTGGTATTTTTTGGTCACATGTGAGGCATTTCCGTACTCGGGAGAAATTGGGGCACAGATTTTGGGGTGCTTTTTCTCCTTCATACCTTCTGAAAATGAAAAATTTTGAGCCAGAACTGCATTTTTTTGTAAAAAAATGTAATTTTTCATTTTCACTGCCCACTTGTATCAAAATTGGTGAAACCCCTGGGGGTTTGAAATGTACACTATACCCCTAGATGAATTCCCTGAGGGGTGTAGTTTTCAAAATGGGGTGACTTGTGGGGGGGTTCCACTGTATTGGTGCTTGGGGGGTCTTGCTAATGCGACATAGCACCCACCAAAATTCCACCAGAATCTGAGCTGCAAAATCCAAAAATCACTCCTTCCGTTCTGAGTCCTGCCATGCACCCAACTGGTATTTTTTGGTCACATGTGAGGCATTGCCGTACTCGGGAGAAATTGGGGCACAGATTTTGGGGTGCTTTTTCTCCTTCATACCTTCTGAAAATGAAAAATTTCGAGCCAGAACTGCATTTTTGTGTAAAAAATGTAATTTTTCATTTTCACTGCCCACTTGTATCAAAATTGGTGAAACCCCTGGGGGTTTGAAATGTACACTATACCCCTAGATGAATTCCCTGAGGGGTGTAGTTTTCAAAATGGGGTGACTTGTGGGGGGGTTCCACTGTATTGGTGCTTGGGGGGTCTTGCTAATGCGACATAGCACCCACCAAAATTCCACCAGAATCTGAGCCGCAAAATCCAAAAATCACTCCTTCCGTTCTGAGTCCTGCCATGCACCCAACTGGTATTTTTTGGTCACATGTGAGGCATTTCCGTACTCGGGAGAAATTGGGGCACATATTTTGGGGTGCTTTTTCTCCTTCATACCTTCTGAAAATGAAAAATTTTGAGCCAGAACTGCATTTTTGTGTAAAAAAATGTAATTTTTCATTTTCACTGCCCACTTGTATCAAAATTGGTGAAACCCCTGGGGGTTTGAAATGTACACTATACCCCTAGATGAATTCCCTGAGGGGTGTACTTTGCAAAATGGGGTGACTTGTGGGGGGGTTCCACTGTATTGGTGCAACATAGCACCCACCATTCATTCCACCAGAATCTGTGCTGCAAAATCCAAAAATCACTCCTTCCCTTCTGAGTCCTGCCATGCACCCAACTGGTATTTTTTGGTCACATGTGAGGCATTGCCGTACTCGGGAGAAATTGGGGCACAGATTTTGGGGTGCTTTTTCTCCTTCATACCTTCAGAAAATGAAAAATTTTGAGCCAGAACTGCATTTTTGTGTAAAAAAAATGTAATTTTTCATTTTCACTGCCCACTTGTATCAAAATTGGTGAAACCCCTGGGGGTTTGAAATGTACACTATACCCCTAGATGAATTCCCTGAGGGGTGTAGTTTTCAAAATGGGGTGACTTGTGGGGGGGTTCCACTGTATTGGTGCTTTGGGGGTCTTGCTAATGCGACATAGCACCCACCAAAATTCCACCAGAATCTGAGCTGCAAAATCCAAAAATCACTCCTTCCCTTCTGAGTCCTGCCATGCACCCAACTGGTATTTTTTGGTCACATGTGAGGCATTGCCGTACTCGGGAGAAATTGGGGCATATATTTTGGGGTGCTTTGTCTCCTTCATACCTTCTGAAAATGACAAATTTGGAGCCAGAACTGTATTTTTGTGTAAAAAAAATAATTTTTCATTTTCACTGCCCAGTTGTACCACAATTGGTGAAACCCCTGGGGGTTTGAAATGTACACTATACCCCTAGATGAATTCCCTGAGGGGTGTAGTTTGCAAAATGGGGTCACTTGTGGGGGGGTTCCTAACTTTTAGCATCTTATGGTGCCTAGAAACCTACATGGTGCCTAAAAAATAATCTCATAAAAAGGAGGCTCCAAAATCAAGTAGGTGCTCCTTCTATTATGAAGCCTGTGGTTTGGTCACCGTGCACACTAGGGCCACATATAGGATATTTATGAAAACAAAAGAATTGGGGGAATCAATTTTCAGTCACATTTCTCTAGTAAAATGTACTGTGTTCCTTAGAAAAATGTATTAAAATTGCAAATCTGCAAAAAAAAAGAAATTTTGAAATTTCACCTACACTTTGTTTTAATTCCTGTGAAACACCTAAAGGGTTAACAAACTTCCAAAATGCTGTTTTGAATACTGTGAGGGGTGCAGTTTTTGAAATGGCATCATTTATGGGGGTGTCTCACATACAAGTCCCTCAAAGTCACATCAGAACTGAACTGGTCCCTAAAAAAATCAGTGTTTGAAATTTTCTTGAAAATTTGAGAATTTGCTATTCATATTTGAAGCCTCCTAGTGTCCCAAAAAATTAAAAGGAAGTTGAAATAATGATGTCAACATAAAGTAGACATATGGTCTATGTTAGTTATTCACTATTTTGAGTGGTAAGATTATTTGTCTCACAAGCAGAAAATTTAACATTTTGCAAATCGCTAAATTTTCCATTTTTTCACGATATTTTGGTATTTTTCACAAAAAAACACAGACTGTATCGACCCAAATTTACCACTAATTTGAAGTACAATGTGTCACGAAAAAACAATCTCAAAATCACTGGGATAAGTAAAAGCAAAAAAAAGTTATCCCCACTTAAGTGAGACATGTCAGATTTGAAAAAAAGGGCTCTGTCAGGAACGCAAAAACTGGCTCTGTCAGGAAGGGGTTAAAAAGTGTTTAAACATTTAGCAGACAAAATTAGGTATTCTCCTGTACTATATGGATGTACAAAGAAAGGTTGCATTCAAAGAAGTATATTGCATTCTCATTACAGGCATTTATTGGCGATAAAAGCTCTGCCAACCGTGTCTCATTGGTTGAGCAGACCATTAAGATTTTGAGACAGGCCTTTTCTTTAGCTAGGCTGCCTGAGACTCTTCTTTGGAGATCTAGGGGGATATTCAATCTCGGACACTATTTGCGAGGGGGGAAATAGTGGCGACCACCTATTCAATGCTGTCTTTCCTGACAGCATTGAAGAGGCAGATCGACAGAATTGGCCCGACTTTAAAAAGCAGTCGGGCCCGTTTTGTCGATTTTCGGCCATGAATTGTCACAATCGAATATCGACAATCCACGGCCGTTTACGCGTACACGCCTCCTTTTCTCCGATTGCAAATCGGGACGTTGAATCTGGCGATCTGCGGTCGAACAACATGAAGACGGGCCAGGGTCACGGCTGTCGGGCCGGATCGACAGTCATGACCCAGGATTGGATACCCCCCCTAAAGTTCAAGAACTTGCTTATTTTAATGCTAGCTTCCTCTGGACCCAATATCATGTTGCTTCTTTAGGGAAATATGTATTAAGGTGCGCTGCTATCTGCAGCTGGTTTGAGAACTGTCAATCCTCTTAACAATACAAGTAGAAAAAAGAAATTCAGCTGAAATTAAGCATATATGATGGTTTCATTACAATAAAATATATTTATTAACACAATTAGTAGGACATTTTAAAATTCAATAAAAACTATGAAGTCAATTAATATTAACCTGTAGTACAATTCGGTAAGTCGTATATCTAGGATGCATTCATGGAGACTGGATTGGCCTCTCTATTGAAGCAGCAAAAGTTTTTTACCAGGTGGCCATGTCCCAAATGTAGAATGGCGTAGCTGCAGATGATTTCTAAAGGGATATCTGGAAAACCTGGGCGATGTATTCATAGATGCCACTGACCAGGTCCTCTTTTTGCGCTTGAATAGGAAAAATGACCATAAAGAAATGCTGTGTCCTTTATCCAGTAAAGATGGTAATATGAGCGATCCTCAGGAGTTCTAAGTGTCAGGTTAAGGCAGTGGTTCCCAACATTTTTGAATCACGGCACCCTAATTTATCAAAATATTTTTCAAGGCACCCCTAGACCAAAAGTTTGTTACTGAGAGTTTCAGAAAAAATATTAAATTAAATAAGTTTTGAGTAAATTGTATCCTTCGGTCCAGTTATGTGGTGAGGAAAATGATTCACTTCTGTTTACCCACATATTTTATAATTGGAAGCCATGAGCACTGATTTTGCCTGTTTCATTGGCCATAAATAATTGTAATTGGTTCAGGACCACCAACCTGAGGCACCCCTGCAAGTGCGCCGAGGCACCCCAGGGAGCCTAGGTGCACAGTTTGGGAACAACTGGGTTAAGGGTATAATAGCTCTAGGCGTTTCCCTGGGATAGGTCTCCCAGCTTCATCAGGAGCAGAATGAGACATGTCTATGAGAGTATATATATATATATATATATATATATATATATATATATATATACAGTATATACCGATTGGTTAATTGTGAAATGGATTGCTGCTTATTAAAAGGAAGAAACCGTCACACACAAAAGAAATATATATATATATATATATTTATATGTTTATAAAGTATCTACATGTCACTGTGGACTGAGTTGGTCTGTATATATTTTGTAACAATGTAGAGAAAATTGTTTAACTAAAGAAACCTTTTATTTTAACACAACATATAAAAGCAGAGGTTTCTGATCATTTGAGCTGGGTCACATGTCTTAGGGTCCGATCACGTGACCCGGAGGCATGTGCAGAAAACTTTGTTTCATTATTTATAATACTAGACTTTATCACCATAACCAGGATAAAAACAAATACGCACAGCGGTACCCATTATACAGTATAAATGTAATTAAGACTTATCCGATATGTTCAGCCGATTACTTAAGCTATTACAGTAAGAATAGGATGATTTGTAATATATATCACTAGCTTAATATATAAGAATATGAGCATCAAAACAATTTAACAGTACCCCTAGGCCGAATGTTAATTATTGTTAAATTCAGAAGAAATTATTAAAATTAAGTAAATTGTGTTTATATGTCAACCTTGCCCCCCTAAGAAGGAATTTGCCAGAAGGAGTGAACCAGAATAAGGCCCTATATTTTGGGGAAATGATCACTGTGAATGCCCTGTCCCCATATAAAACACTCTGTGACAGTACTTGTGTACAATCACGGCTCCCACGATGGGCATCGTATACGGAAAAATCGCATCGCATGAGATCGCATGCGATCACATGCGATGCAATGTCATTTTTCACTGAAATTATGGACATGAGTTGAAATCATGTAAAATGCACCCCAAATGTCATTTTTCACACTGTACCACCCGCACTAACAACGCCAACCCAAAGCCTGGCGAGCCAGCGAGGGGGGGGTATGAAAAGGTCGTAGGACGCGTACCGCCGCCCCTCGCGGGCTCGCAGCGCACATCACGCTTCGGGTTGGCGTTGATAGTGGGGGTGGTACAGTGTGAAAAATGACATTTGGGGTGCATTTTACATGATTTCAACTCATGTCCATAATTTCAGTGAAAAATGACATCGCATCCGATCGCATGCGATCTCATGCAATCGCTTGCGATTATTAACAAAAATGAATAAAAACACGGTAAAATCGCATGCCATCGCATGCCACTACATATGGCATGCGATGGGAGCTGTGATTGTACACAAGTACCATGTATTTTAATACGGGTTGTAAGGGCTGTTACACATGGATGTTGTAAGCGAATGTTGAAGGTACAGTAAAGGTTTATTTTATACTTTGTCCTTGGTTTTAATGGAGTGTTTAAGGAGTTTCATCAAAATCTCCCTATATTATAATTTATGGTACTTGTTTTCTAGCACGGCGCCCAATTCTTTCATCTTATGCCATCGCATCGCATTGCATGCTATATAGCCACATACGATGGCGAGCGCAGCGAGCTTGCGAGGGGTGGCTGTATGCGTTCTTCGACCTTTTCATACCCCCACTATCCACATCGGCGTGGAGTCGATTTTAGATAGTGTGGCGAGCGCAGCGAGCCACCGAGCCGTAAGCGTGGCACGCCCCGCGAGGGGACACGTATTACTTTACATGTGGATAGTGGGGGTATGAAAAGGTCGGAGGGCTCGTACCGCCACCCCTCACGGGCTTGCTGCGCTCACCACGCTTCGGGTTGGCGTTGGTAGTAGGGGGGCATTTAACATTGTAAGGTCCCATCTGGGTGGTTGTACAATAAAAAATCGTATACCATCGCAATGTATGCCATTGTATGGCATACAATTTTTTATTGTACAACATCACGCAGCATCGCATTGCATACCATATTTAGTCTTATGGTATACAATGCGATGGGCGCCGTGCTAGGAAACAAGTACCTAATTTATAATGTGCTTCTATCAAACCTCACTGTGTTGAATCAAGCTTTTGCTCTAGTCTGTGCAACAGGCATAATTGAACACTCAAACAATAGGTCCTTTTGCATAAGGTGCATATACATGGTGCGGTTTTACCTTGTGATGCGCGTTCCTGTGCACATCACATTGCAAAGTACAAAAAGTATGTGCAGTCAGTACTTTTTGTACTAGATTGCATAGCATCTAGTTCAAAAGGCACGCTGCTGTAGCGTATCGCATGTGATTTGAAGTAGATGTATTGCATCTAGTACATAACGCATGGAGCACATCGCACCCTGTGTGTGTACATTTTAATTGGCCCCAAGAAGTTGAATAGCTGATTTTAACTCCCATGTGTACAAGACCTAAGAGCTGTGGAACTAGTGAATACAGTACCACAAGGTCTAGTATTAGTGGCAGCTAGTGCATAAGTAAGTAGATATCTAATTAGCAAATCAGAAAATACAATAAAGTTAGTAGCATTAAAAACACACACACATACTGTACACACACACACACACACAAATAATAGTATGTTGATTGATGGAGTTGTTTGATAGCCTATCCTATCCTTCTGTTTATGCTCACTTCTTCCCAGGGCCGGTGCAAGGCACCGGAGCGCCCCAGGCGAGTCGGGGTGGGGGTGGGTACCTGTTGCGCCGTCTGGGGAGTGGGCAGGGTGGTCCATGCTGGTGTCTGACAGGAGCCTGCAGTGGTGTCCTTGCCACGTGGGTACCTGCGGCGCTGTGTATAAAGCTGGCGGCGGGGGTCCCTGCAGTGTATGAGAAATAACTAGCAAATAACTATGCGGCGGTGTGGGAAGCACTTCTGTTTTGAAAACACTGGCTGCACGCGGATTGGCTGAATCTCAGCCAATCAGCGTGCGGCCAGTGTTTTCAAACCCAGCAGATAGCGCTAGTTATTTCTTATTCACTGCAGGGACCCCTCACCGCCGCCAGCTTTATACACAGCGCCGCAGGTACCGGCGCGGCAAGGACACCACTGCAGGCTCCTGTCAGAAGCCGGCATGGACCCCCCTGCCCGCTCCCCAGACAGCGCAGCAGGTACCCCCTTTGCACGGGGGGCGAGAGGCGAACTGCCACCCTCCAGCGGCCGGCACCCTAGGCAAATGCCTAGACCTGCCTAGTGGTGGCGCCGGCCCTGCTTCTTCCACTTCTCTGGCACCCCAGTCTTTCTAACCTTCCCCTTTAGAATGTAAGCTCTCACGAGCAGGGCCCTCTCTCCTCGTGTGTCTTTATTAGAATATATAAACCTCTGCCACCCTGATGATTGCTTCAGTGTCCTGTCCCCTGATGCAACTATCCATATTAACCATGTACTTGTCCTAAACTGTCTTGTACTGTAATTCGTTATGTGTTATCGCTCATTTGTGTATTGTTAGGCGCTGCAGAACCTTTGTGGCGCCATATAAATAAAGGATAATAATAATAATAATAGCCAGGACTATGCATTATTGCCTTCCTTTTGATCAGGCCTGGCCAAACTGTGGTTGCCTAGCTGTTGTGAAACTACACATCCCAGCATGCCTTGTCATAGTTTTAGCATTCCCTAATAGCAAAATTGTGACAGAGCATGCTGGAACTTGTAGTTAACAGCAGCTGGAGAATCACAGGTTGGTCAGCCCTTTTCTAGAATGAGAGGGATGTTACATAGGAGTGCGACTTACACCTCTAAAACACTTAGCAGCTATGACATAACCATAGCAATATATTTTACTTTCATCATTGTTTATCAAAAGAAAGGGGGAAGAAGAAAGTATAATAATGTTTTCACAAATGTGGCACTACTGCAATTCAAGTTAATATAGAGATTTCTTTAGTAGATAAAGGGAATTAAATTATATTTCCTTAAAGTGACTCTTAAATATATATAAAAACCAACCTGACATATGGAGGGAATAAGGTGTAAAACAAGGAATGGGATAAATGGTCTTATTCAGTATGAACAGAATCATGTAAGCCTTGAAGCTGCTGTGTGGCCACCCATTGAGTAAAAGTGCCTCTGTACAGTCAACAGTATGTGATGGCTACAGTAAGCAGTCATTATGTGTGAATAGCAGAGTTCATTGAATATGCCATTATAGACTCTCTCCAGAACAGAATTAGAGCCTAGAAAAGCTTTTGCTTCTCTGTGACATACACAGATTTCAACATATTGCTTCGTGTTTTGGATATGTTTTATGATTTTATATTTCTCATTTCTTACCAACAAAGGTAGTTGGAGGAGCAGGGTTATATGCAGATTCGTCAAATTGCAATGAGAAGCAGGTTGTTGCATGGCGGAATGCCAATAGGGTCTGATTCACAGCTGATTATCGATACACTGCGCCTGTGTACGGTTCACGGTATGCATGCACGAGGCTGTCTTGTGATGAAGTTCTGCAACTTTTTCTAAGGGCACAGCATTCGCACAATGATTGACAGGAAGTAGGCATGTGGGGGTGGAAACAGGCCATTTAGTGGGAGTGTTAAAGAATCTGCAGACGTGCCTAAAAAACCGCTGGGAGTGTTCGGGAAACCATTAGGCGTGCCTGAGCATTATAGGGGAGTTTTTATGATGTCCGCTCCAGGCCGGATATGTCCTTTACTCTCACACTGCTGAGTAAGTCCAGGGCTACGTTGCGCCTGCGATGAGTTGTGGCTAGTATAAAAATCATTCAACGGTGAGCCTGTTACGATGGCTTTCTGACATCTGGACATACATCTGGACATACGTACAGCATAAACATTGATACACAAGGCGGAATTTCACTCTAGTGGGGCGATGGCTTAACTGAACGCTGGCCGCTGCGAATTTGTGGCCATGTGTTTAGGTCTGAATAAGGCCCATAGTCCCAGCTGACCCATTCAAAGGGACCAGCTGTCCTCCTGTCGTGTTTTTCAGGAAGTTATTTCCACTGCTGCAACCAGTGGAGGTAGGTGCTTCGAGAGCTTGTGGCAATTCTATAGTGTTTATTATGAGAAGTGCTAAGCATTCCACATTTTGAGAGTAAAATAACTAAGATTTGCATTTTTGCATTATTGACTGGAGGAAGTACAAATACCATATTAGTCACTGCTGAAAATGCCCAGGATTACCATGGAACTAGACTCCTTTCCCTATTCTGCACTCTTTACCCCTTTAATAATGCTGTTTATAGCATACTGAGCCAAACTACAGATGTGTCCTTGCTCATCTTATCTGCGGTCACATTTGCGGCAGCACCACAGTTTCGACTTGTCACACCTGCGTGTGACCTGTTTGCAGGGGATTATTCACCCACGCAATCCTATGCACCCATACACATGGTGGCAAGCATACATGACATGGCAAACAACCCAGGAATCATCAGTCAGTCAAAAATATAGTTTGAATCAACATTAGCATTGGGCTCCCTGATTGCACTCCCCCACTATCTGTCGTGGGCTGATCTACACCCTTTCTTCTGGTCCTCACCTCTCTTCTTACCATGTGACCAGCCGCCAGCTTCACAAATAACACATGAAAAGTTTCTGATGTTAACATAGTACACTTTTACCAACCTATTGTTTGTAAAATAGGAATGTAATGGTGGGAGCAGCATCTCCAATCTTACTATTCTGTGAATTTTACATATTATATTATCTCTGAAATATCCTATGTGGCAGGGACAGCACACCCGGCCGGATGACACAAGTAGAGGTAGAGAGCTTTCTTGAGAATGTCTTCACTTCACCAGGGTGGTTGAAGCTAAGGGGGTTTAATGTGGCAGGGACAGCATATTTCCACATGAGGGCAATGTGGAAGATCCAGTCCAGGTTTTAGAGCAGCAGCAGGAAAATTAGATCCAGTCCAGGTTTCCTAAACTGAATTGGTCAAGGTTTGGCTGATTAGCAGCACCTGTGGCTTCCTGTTATATGTGTGTCCATGGCAGGAGGTCATTGCTCCCAGTGCTGATAAGCAGCTGGGTGATAGGCTGGTAATGTAATATTACATTAGGTGCTTTGGAGTGTACCCTGACTGTGAAATCTGTGGAAAAGCCTGCAATGCTGTAACCTTGTATGCTCAGCTGTTAGCCCAGTATGCTGTTTACCTGCTATAAAATAACGACCCAGACTTAATCTATATCCAGTGTATATGATTCCTTTTCACATATATCATATAAATATAATTTTTCCAACCTCATCTGCTAAATACATCCATCTCCTGCCTTAGCAATGCAGAATAAAGTACTCTGCACATATATGTTGCGCAGATAATGGTTACAGCTGAACATATATGGAAGAGAGGTAAGCATTGTAGTAGATCATTGTCATATGCCCAGCACTTTGAAGCAGCATGCCTGACCCATATATTTACATTTACAATGGAACATTACTGGTCTGGAATGATTATGCTGGGGATTGAACAATGTCATGGGTTCATATTAACCTTTCATCTGCCTTACTGCTTCTGCTGCTCCATCCTGGGCTCTCAGCTCCCTTTACTTACTCCTGCACTAATGGGAATTGCTATTTCTCACACATTTGGCTCCGAAATTCATACTCTGAACAATAATTTACATTTTTAGGCCTTGTACAGAGAGGCGTCGAAAAACAGTGTCTGAAAGCACAGCCAAATCCATGTACATTGTCCTCGCTTTTAGCTAAGTACTGAAAGCATTTTCTCTTACAGCAGTGTGCCAACCCTTACTAATGCAACATGTAAGCAAGGGCTTCACAGACAATCTGTGTGTGTAGGTAAATGGCCAGTTTGTGGACTATTGGCATGACATTTTTCTTAGTGCAACCAGTTCTGAATGAACAACCCGTGAAGGAAAACAACCATAGTGCATTCCCGCTGCAGCAACCCGCATGCCTGTATGATAAAAACTTCATCTTGTGTGTTCATGGTGAGGAGCCTCTCTGCTGTGCTCACACTTCCCTGAGAGTATTCAAGGTGAGGAACTGGGAAAGGCAATCTAGAGGAGCCTCTTTGCGAGGTGAGGAACAGTGGGAAGCTAGAAGGTCCTCTCTGCATTGCCCACTCTTCCCTGAATCTGTTCTAGGTGAGGAACAGAGAGAAGCTGGAGGAGCCTCTATGCAGTACCCATGCTTCACTGAGAGTGTTCAAAGTGAGGAACAGCGAGAAGCTAAAGCAGACTCTTTAGAGTACCAATGCTATCCTGAGAGCATTCAAGGAACTGGGAAAAGCTAGAAGAGCCTCTCTGCATTACCCTTGAGTCTGGTTTTATCCAGGTCTATGGCAGAGGACTAAAGGTGCAAACAGGTCTAAGCTTAGGTTACCACTATTTGCAAAGAACCCTTAAACCATCTATGGAGGGTGTAGGCCGTACAGTCCCCATTAGAAGAGCAATCCTCTTCAAGCTTCAGCAAAGCCTTCCAGGCTTGGCTGAATACTCGCTGGGTTGAAGCACTATGCTCATGCAAAGATAAACATTGTGTATGCATATAACCAGCTGCTGTTATGCTGCCGGAAATACAACAGAGGATTCTGCAGAGCAGGAAGATGGCACCAGGCAAGTCAGTCATGTTAAATACCAGCAGCATAGTAGTAAATATCACTGTAAGATGTTTGGCTAGTAAACTGAGGGCCCAGTTAAGGAGCGAGACATATCCCCTTTAGCATTTACCGATGATATTGGGAATTATTCAGACCTGATCGCAGTTGTGCAAATTTACACAGTGACCGATTGTTAAATTACTACGCATGTGCACAGTGGGCATGCATGGACACAGAACTGTAATAAATCAGCAATCACAAGCCGGACACTGTTTCACTGCCAGCAAGCCGGCATTTGGGGGTGGTAATCGGTTAATATCTGGGAGTGTCTGGGAAATTGCAGACGTGCCCATGCGTTTTCAGGGAGGGTGTGTGACGTCAGCTCTAGGCTATCATTCTGTTTCTATCGCACAGTAGATTCAGGGTTACACACAGACTGGGAAAATCATTAGATGGTGAGTTATTTGCATATGGATTGGCAGCTAGACACCAGTCGGCATGGTTTTCACAAGCCATTTGCAGCCTTGCACAGGGCGGGTTTTCACTCTGAAATTTTGTAGAGCAGCAACTGGGTCTGAGTAAGGCCCAATATGTCCTCCTTGTAGTAGTCAACAAGCAATGGTAAATTAAGATTAGCACTGTTTGTCACTGTATAATTTATGCCATTAATAGAGACGAGACCAATGGCAATGGTGACTCAATGCAACCTTTCTGGCTGCAGTGAAGCCTTCCAGACATTGCCAGATGCCCATCGGATGAGTGTCATGTGCGGACTGGCTGTCACACATAAGCATGACTCAGCAGCCATCCCTGGCAGTGGTCTTGCAGACTACCTGCAAGCAACAGCCAAGAGGATACTGACAGGGTGGGCGGCCATTGCTGGACCTCACCGGATTTCGCTAAATAGCACAAGTATCACTGCAACACTAAATAATGAATGCTGCTGGCTCTAAATATGCAGCTGCCAATTAGTATCATTGTTAAATGGCCTGAAATTTTAGGGAAGCATAGAAAAGTTATTGTGAGCCATAACTACACATAGGCAAACAGGGATGAATGTTGATTAGCATTCAAAAGGCCTCCATACACGAGGCGATTTGGTCCGATTTCGGCCGATTGCAACCAATCGGCCCGTTAAATCGGACCAAATTGTCCCTCCCTGACATGCTGTCGGGTCCGATGCGCGGTCCCGTGCGCATCAGACCCGACTGGGTGGTCAGACCGGTAGGCCGTCCGACCACCCGTTCCTCCTGGCGGCGAGGCGGGTGGGAAGCAGGGACGCATGCGCTCCATCACAACGGATCGCATGCATCCCTGCCGTCGGGAAGGTCCCGGCGGCTCGCAGGCTGTCGGGTGTCCGTGCACTGCTGCGAGACATCGCAGGCAGTGTATAGGCACCTTAAGATTTATGATCTGGGGAAATGTTTCATCCCTGTCTCAGTAGGTCATGAGATTGAATGGAAAGCCGCAAGTCTAAATCAGTAGAGAAGAAGATTGTGGCATTTGTCCTGATAACACCTATTGATGCTGATGGAAAATGACTAGCCGGCTTTTCTATTCATATAGGATATCACCCGTCAAGGCTCAAGTGCGCTCATGTCGAATAAGGAGCTAAGACTGCAGTGGCATGGCAGCCTTTTCTTCTGTTACTTAGCAAAATGCAGTATATGTAATTTATTACACCAGTATATCTACAGCAAAAAAAGCACACTAGTTTGGGTCATGTAACTAACAAGAGTTAAGCTGTGTACACACTATACAAATTGCCCCACTGCCGATATTGTTAACGATATGAGCAGCTCTGCCAGATGAATAATCTAGCGCATACACACTGAACGGTATCGTTAACAATATCATTCCATGATGTCACCTGGAACATAGCTGGACATTTGAAGACATGCAGAAGTTATAGTCACAACTTGACTGCATGTTTAGATGGGGGGGGGTCATTAATATTCCGCAGCAGCGTGCCTCATTAACGGTATAGTGGGTCACAACCTGGGCATTAAAGCAGGCATATTTACCTTCCAAATGCCTCAGAAGAGACAGTGGGGGAAATTCTGGTTTAATTGGTCCCCTGCGTGTTCTCTCGGGGGACGATTTTTAGCACATGCACATTTATGCACTTGTGCAGAGGCTTGTTGCGAGCGGGTGCGGCGATCACCGCCCCACTCGCACCTAGCAGTGCAAGCGCGGGGGGGGGGGGGCAGAGCCCATGGGAACGCTCAGTATTTCATGGGCATTCCCATGAAAACGCTGGGCATTCCAATGCAAATGGCCTGGTGCCATTGGTGCCATAGACGTGCAGCGCAGGAGCCCTCCAAACACCCCCATCATTTTTTTCCCCCAATCAGTGCTGCCCTTTAAATGCTGCTGCCCATAGGCAGGTGCCTAAAGCTGCCTAATGGTAGCTTTGGCCCTGTATGTATTTATACATAAAGTATATTTTATCTATTTAAATACATACAGTACATGCACAAAAGCTTCCAATTGAAAGTGTTGGGCTTTTGACACACTTAGCCGTTTGGGATCATTTTCTATCTCTTCCCCTGCTGAGGACTATTAATAAGGCTGTTTTGATTACTTCCTGTCACTGCTGGAAAGATCCAGCATATGAACACAGTGTTCTCAGGCTGGTCTTTTAGCACTTTGATGGGTTGACTGTTTCAGAAATATGTCTACAGATGAGGATGCAGCCTGCTGTTTGTCATTATACTAAGACCCTTTCACATAATGGACTGACCATTCTAGTTGTTTCTCATTATGTGGAACACTTTGTGATATTTCCCAATTGTACACTGCATTGTGTCTAGAAGTACTGTAAACCTCATCTTTCCTGTCCTGAAGAGAAAGACGTATGACTGGCTTGCTCATTGCTATTTCCTTTGTGGCTGCATTGTTTTCTATAAGCACGAGAAAAAAAAAATCACCTTTGGTTGCCCACTTTGTACCCATGATGCAACTTTCTCTTTGTTGGTAATGTTTACAGGATAATAATCACCTGCATAGATCTTAATACATAAAGTTTAATAAATACATAAAGTTGTAAAGTAATAATAATAGAGTAATAATAAAGTAATATTGATTTAGAGCATGCTTTTCTCTAAAAGAACACGCTTTACGTGTAAAGGAAAGAACCATTGCACAAAAGCAGTCAGACATTTTGGGTGCTCCACAATGGTTACAGTGGGTGAATGCAAAATCTAAAATACAGTATAGAGTAGTAGATACCATTGAATAAACCTGTCCTTGGATTACACCACGAGTGGAATCTACCTTCACCAGCGCTAAGGGAGATCAAGGAAAACGGGTACTTCCCTTATCACTATCCGTATGTTTGATTTTGTCAGCGGAACCAAAGTAAGGTTGTATATCCTATGTTTCACTCATAGTTTCCCATGCCGTTATACATGTAAAGAAACATAGGAAATTTCATAGTGCATAACAGTTTAATATTCCATATATTCACACAATAAAAGCAACATGTATAATCACACAATTAAAATAACGCACAAAGATTGTATTCAGGAGTACTGAAGGAACTCCTTCGGTAGTCAACCCCCCAGCAGCTTTTGCGCACGGGGTGAACATTATACTGTCTTTGTATTGATCGTCCTACTCCGGAAAGTACCCACATAGGCAGCTTGCTTGGGCACACTTTATAAGCTACAGAATGCAGGGACACACAATGCATGGAGATATTGGGGGATATAGAATGCTGTACAATGTACTAACTACAAGATTTAGATGTAACCCGTCACCATGCGTGTGCATCTGATTTGCTCCCATGGCTCATAGAAAAGCATTGAGAGGAGATACAATTTTCTTATGTAAATTAGGAGCATACACTGATGATTAGGACTGGTACCAAGAAATCATTTCTGTCCTGATTTTTTTTTTTATAAAATACCAACCATTCCTAACTACCGGCACATCCCAGCACTACTCCAAAGTTCTGATAATTATTATGTTTATTAAGTTAACCTCATTGTGCCTGCCTATTCATTTTTACATTACAATAAAAAAATAAAAAAACATACAAAGTAAGAGGGCCCTGTTTGCAAGCTTACAATCCATATGGATATAGGCAAGTGCTACATGTTCATTGTGGTCCACCTAGATTGCAGAGGTTTTTGGCTGGCAGAATGCTTCATTCACACTAGAGAGAATTGCGCTATAGAATAGTGTCAGTAATGAGTGCAAAGAGCCTAATTACCCGTATTGCACCCTGCACTTCTGTTGGGATATACAGGTTGCAGTGCTGCTTTGTCACGGTAAATGGCATTCCTCAACTTACTGTAGGTGCCAGGCCCAATGCTGCTAGCGCACGTGGTAAGCCCACAATTCATATTGCGGCACTAGTTCTGTCTTGATTTCTGCTGGCTCCTCAGGAGGGCACTCGTGCCCGGTGCTATTCTATAGCGCATTTCAGTGACTTCCCCACACAATGTGGACCTAGGGTTAGAGCATGTGAAAGTAATCAAAGAAAAATCTGTGAAGTTATGTGTTCACAAATAAATCTTTTTGCGCATGGGAGGGCATTCCACAGGGTGGGTTAGTTCAGAGGTCTCTTGCAGTCACCTGATCCATCTACTGTACCAATGAATGTATTTATAAAATAAGCTCTGAATTTGTACCGGATACTGCCCTTCAGATGTTGAGGATATGCACATGTGTAGCATTGCTTCCCGTTATAGGTACCTCCTCAGGAATTGATATGGAATCCCGGCGGTCTGAAATTCCGGCGGTCAAAATCCCGACGCTGGAATCCCGACAAGGAAGGATGTGGATGGCCCCACCTTGCGGGCTCGCTGTGCTTGCCACGCAGTGGGCCCGTTTCCTCGCTACGCTCGGCACACTAATTTATTCTCCCTCTATGGGTGTCGTGGACACCTACAGAGGGACAAAGCGTCGGATTTTGACCGCCAGGATTCCGACCGCCGGGAAAGTGACTACATCCCCCTCCGACGGCTTAAGCTAACATTTTGCTTCCATACAGGATAATGTACATAGACCAGAAAAGTGTATAAGTGAGATCTCTCATCTCCTTCTCATTCTCCATATCTGGGAACTGTCAGCTTGAATCTTTATATGCTCTGCCGGTTTCAGTTCTAAGGTCAGGTGAATAATGCAGAGGAGGAAGCCAGCTCAGAACTCTCAGAAAGAATACAGTTTGAACTGTCTGGTTTCAGATAAAGGGGGAGAGGCGTTAAACATTGGAGCGAGATAAAAAATGGAAAGAGATAAAGCACCAGCCAATTAATTTTTCAAAAACAGCCTATAAAATGACAATTAGAAGGTGACTGGCTGGTGCTTTACCGCTCTCCACTTTATCTCTCTCCGAGCTTTAATAC
Organism: Crinia signifera; assembly: GCF_055691185.1. NCBI lineage: Eukaryota > Metazoa > Chordata > Amphibia > Anura > Myobatrachidae > Crinia > Crinia signifera. The sequence continues at coordinate 128,120,985 of NC_139217.1, forward strand.
ATGCCCCCCTCATAGCACTGTGTGAAAATCCAATGTGCAAGAAAAAGAAATCATGTACTTTCTCTGTGTATGTTTTTCAGCGACGACTGGGTGATGCTGCAAAAAAAGCCATCAGCAAATTACAAGTCAGAACAATCAGAAAAGGAGATAAGGTAATGGTGATATTCATATCCCTCCCGCCCACTTCCTCCTGAATGCTCAAGGCACATCTAAGGTTACCTCAGAGTAACCTTTGATGTGCATATGCCGTCCGCATCATTCGATGGTCAGCAACCATCAAATTATGTGGGTGTTCCCCCACAGCCTGCGAATGGATGTTAATGTTAAACATCCATTTGCAGCCCCCAGCGTACAAACGGGGGGGGGGGGGGGGGGGGCGGGCATGCATATTGGCATTCGCAGTGTGGCGTCTGGTGGACTTGCAAAGCTGAAAATAGGGCTTTCCGAGTGATAATGTGAACAGTATGGCCTAGTGTGTACATACCATGTCATTACCCCCCTCCCTCGACCTCACGCCCAGCATCAGCAAGTGTGTATGCACTTGCCGATGCTGCTCCCACTGGGTTCCTGTCACCACCAATATCGGCTGGGAACGGGTAATGTGTATGGGGCTTTAGCCTGTGCAGGAGTGTTGGAAAAGGAAAGACCTCCATTTTCTCACATGCTCTGGGGTGTTTCTGAATTTTATTGCAGAATCCAGTTCAGGTGACTATATTGTCATTATAGGAATCAATCTAAAATACCCAGTCCAAAATGGTTTAGGCCATATGTGTCAGCTATTGGGTTTTAGAACCCAGGAATTGTAATTTCTAATTTCCGCTTTTAGTGGCATTTTTAAATGATATACTGTCCAAATGTTAGAAGTAAAATAATTACTTCTGTAACCAATAGGCTGCATTGGGTAATGACATCTTCAGATTTGAGTGCTGTGGCTGCTGCCAGAAATGGAGAGACCACAGCGGATATTGGAGACATCTGCTGTGGTCCCTCCTAGTTATATTCAGAGAATCTTTAATATTTGTTGGATGTATGTACCGACTCCTATAAACAGAGTCAACAATAAGAAGTCCAAGTTCTAAAAGTTATGCGAGGTGAGATTATGAGGTAAAAATAACCTGAACTGTTCATTACGGTAAATATTTCCAAGTGTTTTAATGTCGCATATACAGGTCACATATACAGGTATAGTAATGTACATGTCAACAACATGATCAGGGACCATATCTTGTTAAACATTGATTACATATAGTAAAAGATATAAGACTTACATGGACATTAAGGAGGACCTACTATACTATAAAAACTACCATTCTCACTTTAATGTCAAAGGTTCATTTGCACTGGTGCATAAAATTACAACCCACAGTACATACTTTTCTGCTGGTGTCTGTCCTCTGGATCTATAAATCAGTGCACTCTCTCTTTGAGAATCTGGAGTGCATTGTACAACAACTACAGTAGCTTGCATGTAGCCAAGATGGGAATACACATGCTGGAAAAAGTAAAAGTCACATTGAAGTCTGGCCTGTTTTTGCTTTGGACTTATTCCCTTATTTTGTGTCTTTTTCCTAATATAATGTGGAGTAAAACCTTATATAAGTCCTAAATAAGTAATAGCAATATGAGGACAATAGGACAGTCATTGTTTATGTCCAATGCAAAAGGCATCCTATTGACATTATAGGTTTATCTCCCAACTTCTCTTTCCAACCTGTTGGGAAGAAAAATGTTTGTACATCTACTAAGCCAGCATCTGTATTTAGCATTCCAAGAAGCTCAGATTTCTGGCCTAACAGTACAAGATCTTGTATATTTTTTAGAAAATATCTACATTTATGTTAAAATTGGCTTATAAAGGCTGATTCTAAAGCGGAGTACACACTGGATCAATGGTAGAATGATATACTATTTCATAACGACAAATGTCTTTTAGCAGTCTCTCCAGTGTGTATACAGAATCTGGACTGATGAATACCTGTTGCTTCATTGTATACCCAGCTTAAGATGGATGCATCTCTACTACTTGCATACATAATGCATCATGCCCATCGTTTTTCTGTCTGCTGCCTCAACATGATCATTCATATCCTGACATTCAATAACTCCATGTTGGGTGCAAAACATTCATCTGAAACAGATGCCCACCTCTGATCACATTTTACTGAAGTTAGCTTAAATACCCACAACACTGCCATTACACTCCCACTAGATGGAACAGGTCAATTCATCTTCAGGAGTGTTGTCCAGTAGCGATGTATCACGGAAAACAATCCATCTGAACTTACCATTTCACGTTTGTGTGTGTATGCCTTATACGGCACATGTGCAGCATGCTGAAATCTGTAGGTTCCATCCACATGCCCACATGGGTCAGGAAAAATCAAGCCTACTGTATAATGAGCAACATTAGCACATGCTGGCACCTTTATAAATGCTGTTTGTAACTCTATCATCTTCGGACCAATCAGAACCGTGAGCAGCAACTACTCCGAGAGGCAGAGCCGAAATTCCCATTAGGCCTAGGGGCGGCACTTGGATGCCTGTGATAGTACTGTCGGCCCAAAATGTACCAACAACTGCAAAATACACACTGTACTGTACTATATTCCATCTTAAATAGAGTGTAAATGGATAGGACAAGCAGATACTGTCCCTGTAAACTGTCCTACTTAGTAAATATGTATTCATAATAAACATGTCACAGTTAGTGGCTTTTTTTTATAAATCCATTATATTGGCTATTATCAAATGAGGGCTTATAAGTAATCAATAAAAATAATACAATTATAAACGGGGGGGTTGCGAACATTATTGTTGTGCCTAGGGGCGCCCTCATCCCTAAATCCGCCCCTGCCAAGAGGGAATCTTATTGTACTTATCACTATTCCCTACAAATATGTTTATCTGCCACTGGTGCCTGTGCATATGATATGCAGAGTGTTTCTAGTGCCAGGAATCTCATGCAATAATATACTTACTGTTATTTTATTTTGTGTTCTTTTGAGTGACAGTCATTCAGTCCTTCACATCTCCATATGGATAAGCTGGAAAGAGCAGCTCATTTAGCAAACACTGGTAATTGTTGCTGTCTTTGTTGCAGGAGACAGAGCCAGATTTTGATAACTGCGCTGTATGCATTGAAGGATACAAACCTAATGATGTTGTCCGAATCTTGCCATGCCGGTGAGTTGATATATTGTTGGCACGGTTTACAGCAGTTTGTGCTTTGGAAAGCCTGCCAAGCTCTGACATATTTTACTAGCTGAGACAGTGCAGGCTTTGTAAATAATAAAATGTTGCAGTTTTGTATAGTCTGACTGATTTAGAAGTCAAGTAGAACTGAAAAGAAAACAAGATATTAAAGTTCGGAGCACTATTGTTCTGTCTTATTTAAGATACACAATAATTCCCCGCACCACATCATCATATTTCTCCGGTCATCCTTCGCCATGCCGGGTACTGCACCGAGCTCTGCATGCTGCATTCAGTGAAGGGCTTAATGCCTGAGGAGGGATGGGATAGGGCACCCTGGTGCTTGGGATGTCAGAAGCCAACAGCAGCATCCCTATGCACTGAATCCTGTCACCCAGGTGGTAGGTATTCTGATAGTCACCCCCTACCCATCTATCCCTAATCCTCCTTACCTGCAGGTTTACCCTAATCTTCTGGGTTACCCTAAAATGCTGGATTACCCCCAGCCTCCGTGCACCCCTAGTCCCTGTCCTTGAGGTGAATGGATGTCACACACAGGCATCCATTCACCTCCTCCCAGGCTCTGCTGCTATCTGCAGGGTACAGCAGGGAACAGCAGAGGCTGTGAGCGCGACCTGCCCAACCTCCATACTGACCACAGGATGCTACAGTTGGAAGGTTGGGCTTAACCATTGGTGTAAACGGGTCAACGAGGCAAAAGCCCGGATTTTTGCGGTGGTGTAAAAAGGGGTATTAACTACACAAAGCTACAAATATCACAAAGCAATAGAACATGTACTACTGTACAAAATGGATGTTAGCTGAGCAGTTTAACTACTGTAAATCGATATTTATCTTAAAGATAGTTTGATAGGAAAAAGTGATAGGGGGACTTGGATTAAAAAGGGAAACGTGAGAACCTACTGGTGTTTTGATATGTATGTATTATAGGCTTGGGTCTATTTTGCTAAGTGACTTTGGAAACACTGACCAGCACTTGCAAATGCTATGTAGGTTGTTCAAATCAAATAGAATAATGGGTACTCTTTACCTAGAACGGCGCCCGTCGCGGGCATCGCGGGTACATTTATGTATGGCCGCGACGCGATGCCCGCGATTTCCCATTGAAACCAATGTTAAACATGAAAATCGTGTCGGTCGCGTCGCGGCCGGCCATAAATGTACCCGCGATGCCCGCGACGCGATGCTCCCGATTTCCCATAGGAATCAATGTTAAAAGGCGCGATGGACCCGATTTTACTGTTAAATGCCTCAATCCACCCGATTTGGCCATAGGAATCAATGTTAAATGGGCCACAGAGCCCATTAACCCTTAAATGTCCCCCCAAATTTTTAACGCCACCCCACGATCCACGCCAACCCGAAGCGTGGCGAGCGCAGCGAGCCCGCGAGGGGCGGCGGTACGCGTCCTCCGACCTTTTCATGCCCTACTATCCACTAGGGCGTGGTGTGAGAATATAATAGTGTGGCGAGCGCAGCGAGCCACCGAGCCCGAAGCGTGGCGAGCGGACGCGGATACCTTCACAGTTATGCGCGTCCCCTCGCGGGCTTCACAGGTGTCCGTGGCGAGGCGGACACCTGTGAAGCCCGCGAGGGGACGCGTCTACCTGTGAAGGTATCCGCGTCCCCTCGCGGGGCTCGCTGCGCTCGCCACGCTTCGGGCTCGGTGGCTCGCTGCGCTCGCCACACTATTATATTCTCACACCACGCCCTAGTGGATAGTAGGGCATGAAAAGGTCGGAGGACGCGTACCGCCGCCCCTCGCGGGCTCGCTGCGCTCGCCACGCTTCGGGTTGGCGTGGATCGTGGGGTGGCGTTAAAAATTTGGGGGGACATTTAAGGGTTAATTTGGCCTTTTTGGCCCCAAATCGGGTCCATTGAGGCATTTAACAGTAAAATCGCGGTCAATCTGCCGTTTTAACATTGTTCCCTATGGGAAAATCGCGGTCATCGCGGTCATCCCGATTTACCCGCGATGACCGCGATCACCGCGATTTTTACCCACGACGACCGCGATTTCAATCGCTGGCGCCGTTCTAGGTAAAGAGTACCGAATAATGTGTCTTTCCCAACATTCTATACACATTTTTTCATTTATTTTTCTAAAGATGATGAAAAGTTTAAACACCAAAATCCTTTTTTGCATTATAATACACCATTAACTTTTTTTAAACTTTGTTATTGCCAGTGTAGCGTGATAAAGAAGAAGAATGCAATTGTAATTTCAATTTTTTTTAGCTGGAAAAACAACTTAGTACTATGCTCAATTTAGGCGGTTCCAACCTGAGAGCCATTTATCTCCCTGTAAGAAGGAGTGGATGGTGGTCCGAGACAAGCATGACCACTGGTTGAGTTCTCATTTGCTTGTGGAAATCTTCACTTCTCAGGCTTATAAGTGGCACGCTTATTTACTCCGGCCTGAAGGTACTTTCGTCAGAATTGGCACGTTCCAGTAAAATGATCTTTCGATTGCAGCTCAATTCGTTTAGTGTAAACATGAATATTTCACAGCTATTTTAGGCATTCCTTTAGGTCTCTAGTGTATTTTACTATGAAAAAGAATATTGTTTACACTGGTATAATTTGTAAGGAATGTGCATAGTAATCTGCAGCTCATACTTGACCAGTTATAACAACCGGGGTTTCTGTATTATATTATATTTGCACTGTTTTCGACAGGATTTTTGGTTTAATAGTTAATATCTCCCCTATGGTATGGTGTTCAGAATATGAAAAATAAGTAAGACATCATTTACAAATTACTAGGTAAGTGCTTCAAAATGAGGCTATTTTGGGGAGCAGTGGGGAGATATTTGTCAAGCTACCCCTGGCTGTAGCCCTCACTTGTAGGAAGTCAGTTTCTGTTCAAAGATGGATCTTGTGCACATCATAGTAAACAAATGAACAATACTTGGACTGTTTCAATAAAGATCACATACTGTAGCTTCTCTGTATAATAAAACTATAGTTATTTCCCCATTGCTTTTGCTTCATTATGGAATAAACTTCTTCGAACACAACTTTGAGTTGTGAAGAACTCAATGAAATAGTATGGTAAAGCATGCCTGCTTACTCTCCTGGGTGTCATTTTGGCCCCAATACACGGTTCTCCGAATCAAGGCTCCTACAGTTAGTGCAGAATAGACAGGTATTTGCCTCCTCCAAAATCTTTACAGCCAGCAAAGACAGTACATTTTAATAGTAAACAAAAACAGTGGCTGGATCCAATTAAAGCGCCCAATGTTATTGGGTCAGTGTAAAGAGAAGACAAAGCAGAAGTTGCAGATTGATAATCCTGCATAGATCAAAGGGCGGAAACATTGATGTTTATTCTGACAAGAATAAAACCTTCCTGGAAGAGTACATGTAGGAGCTGCAGAGCTAATAATCGTACTGAGACGTAGAAATTAATATGCATACAAAGAAGCTTTCCAATAAAAATAGCACATAAAAAAGACAGATGAGCCCTAAAAGGGTTATGGTATAAATCATAGACAGATTCATCATAGACAGTCATATGATTGACCACTAATGGTCGACGGTCACAAGGTCGACAGGGTCAAAATGTCGACAGGTAAAATGTCGACGTTGTTAAATGGTCGTCATGAAAATGTCGACACGGTCAAAATGTCACCATGGAAAACGGTTGCCATGAGTTTTTATGGTGTCTATGTTGACATGGACACTGTCTAAGTGTACCGCGTCCCCTTGCATCGCTCGCTATGCTCACCATGCTTCGGGCACTATTTTATTCTCCCTCCACGCCCTAGTGGATGGTAGGGCATGAAATACCGCCTGTCGGCACATGTCGGCTGCAAATTTTGTAAAAAAAATGCATGTCAACCTTTTGACCATATCGAGCTATTGCCTGTCGACCTTTAAACACTGTTGACCTTTTCCATGTCGACATCTTGACCCTGTCGACCTTTTGTCTGTCGGACCATATGACTGTCTATGATGAGTCAGTCTGTGACCAGTCCAGATACCCCCTTAAAGAATGGTGACACGGTGTAAGAAGCGGAATAATGTGTTCTTAACCCTTTGAGTGCCAATACCTCTGTGAGAGATGTGCAAAATATCTGCTAAAAATGCCAAGGTCATTCACATTTGTTATCTTAACCCCTTCATGACAGAGCCAGTTTGTGCCTTCATGACAGAGCCCTTTTTTTCAAATCTGACATGTCTCACTTAATTGGGGATAACTTTTTTTTGCTTTTACTTATCCCAGTGATTTTGAGATTGTTTTCTCGTGACACATTGTACTTCAAGTTAGTGGTAAATTTTGGTCGATACAGTCTGTGTTTTTTTGTGAAAAATACCAAAATATCGTGAAAAAATGGAAAATTTAGCAATATGCAAAATGTCACATTTTCTGCTTGTGAGACAAATAATCATACCACTCAAAATAGTTAATAACTAACAAAGACCATATGTCTACTTTATGTTGCAATCATTATTTCAACTTCCTTTTAATTTTTTTGGACACTAGGAGGCTTCAGATATGACTAGCAAATTCTCAAATTTTCAAGAAAATTTCAAACACTGATTTTTTTAGGGACCAGTTCAGTTCTGATGTGACTTTGAGGGACTTGTATGTGAGACACCCCCATAAATGATGCCATTTCAAAAACTGCACCCCTCACAGTATTCAAAACAGCATTTTGGAAGTTTGTTAACCCTTTAGGTGTTTCACAGGAATTAAAACAAAGTGTAGGTGAAATTTCAAAATTTCTTTTTTTTTGCAGAGTTTCAATTTTAATACATTTTTCTAACGAATACAGTAGATTTTACTAGAGAAATGTGACTAAAAATTGATTCCCCCAATTCTTTTGTTTTCAAAAATATCCTATATGTGGCCCTAGTGTGCACGTTGACCAAACCACAGGCTTCATAATAGAAGGAGCACCTACTTGATTTTGGAGCCTCCTTTTTATGAGATTTTTTTTTAGGCACCATGTAGGTTTCTAGGCACCATAAGTGCTAAAAGTTAGGAACCTCCCCCACAAGTCACCCCATTTTGCAATCTACACCCCTCAGGGAATTCATCTAGGGGTATAGTGTACATTTCAAACCCCCAGGGGTTTCACCAATTTTGGTACAACTGGGATGTGAAAATGGAAAATTACATTTTTTTACACAAACATGCAGTTCTGGCTCAAAATTTTTCATTTTCACAAGGAATGAAGGAGACAAAGCACCCCAAAATCTGTGCCCCAATTTCTCCCGAGTACGGCAATGCCTCACATGTGACCAAAAAATACCAGTTGGGCGCATGGCAGGACTCAGAAGGGAAGGAGTGATTTTTGGATTTTGCAGCACAGATTTTGGTGGAATAAATGGTGGGTGCTATGTTGCACCAATACAGTGGAACCCCCCCACAAGTCACCCCATTTTGCAAAGTACACCCCTCAGGGAATTCATCTAGGGGTATAGTGTACATTTCAAACCCCCAGGGGTTTCACCAATTTTGGTACAACTGGGCAGTGAAAATGAAAAATTACATTTTTTTACACAAAAATGCAGTTCTGGCTCAAAATTTTTCATTTTCACAAGGAATGAAGGAGACAAAGCACCCCAAAATCTGTGCCCCAATTTCTCCCGAGTACGGCAATGCCTCACATGTGACCAAAAAATACCAGTTGGGCGCATGGCAGGACTCAGAAGGGAAGGAGTGATTTTTGGATTTGGCAGCACAGATTTTGGTGGAATGAATGGTGGGTGCCATGTTGCATTAGCAAGACTCCCAAAGCACCAATACAGTGGAACCCCCCCACAAGTCACCCCATTTTGCAAAGTACACCCCTCAGGGAATTCATCTAGGGGTATAGTGTACATTTCAAACCCCCAGGGGTTTCACCAATTTTGGTACAACTGGGCAGTGAAAATGAAAAATTACATTTTTTTACACAAAAATGCAGTTCTGGCTCAAAATTTTTCATTTTCACAAGGAATGAAGGAGACAAAGCACCCCAAAATCTGTGCCCCAATTTCTCCCGAGTACGGCAATGCCTCACATGTGACCAAAAAATAACAGTTGGGCGCATGGCAGGACTCAGAAGGGAAGGAGTGATTTTTGGATTTGGCAGCACAGATTTTGGTGGAATGAATGGTGGGTGCCATGTTGCATTAGCAAGACTCCCAAAGCACCAATACAGTGGAACCCCCCCACAAGTCACCCCATTTTGCAAAGTACACCCCTCAGGGAATTCATCTAGGGGTATAGTGTACATTTCAAACCCCCAGGGGTTTCACCAATTTTGATACAACTGGGCAGTGAAAATGAAAAATTACATTTTTTTACACAAAAATGCAGTTCTGGCTCAAAATTTTTCATTTTCACAAGGAATGAAGGAGACAAAGCACCCCAAAATCTGTGCCCCAATTTCTCCCGAGTATGGCAATGCCTCACATGTGACCAAAAAATACCAGTTGGGCGCATGGCAGGACTCAGAAGGGAAGGAGTGATTTTTGGATTTGGCAGCACAGATTTTGGTGGAATGAATGGTGGGTGCCATGTTGCATTAGCAAGACTCCCAAAGCACCAATACAGTGGAACCCCCCCACAAGTCACCCCATTTTGCAAAGTACACCCCTCAGGGAATTCATCTAGGGGTATAGTGTACATTTCAAACCCCCAGGGGTTTCACCAATTTTGATACAACTGGGCAGTGAAAATGAAAAATTACATTTTTTTACACAAAAATGCAGTTCTGGCTCAAAATGTTTCATTTTCACAAGGAATGAAGGAGACAAAGCACCCCAAAATCTGTGCCCCAATTTCTCCCGAGTACGGCAATGCCTCACATGTGACCAAAAAATACCAGTTGGGCGCATGGCAGGACTCAGAAGGGAAGGAGTGATTTTTGGATTTGGCAGCACAGATTTTGGTGGAATGAATGGTGGGTGCCATTTTGCATTAGCAAGACTCCCAAAGCACCAATACAGTGGAACCCCCCCACAAGTCACCCCATTTTGCAAAGTACACCCCTCAGGGAATTCATCTAGGGGTATAGTGTACATTTCAAACCCCCAGGGGTTTCACCAATTTTGGTACAACTGGGCAGTGAAAATGAAAAATTACATTTTTTTTACACAAAAATGCAGTTCTGGCTCAAAATTTTTCATTTTCACAAGGAATGAAGGAGACAAAGCACCCCAAAATCTGTGTCCCAATTTCTCCAGAGTACGGCAATGCCTCACATGTGACCAAAAAATACCAGTTGGGCGCATGGCAGGACTCAGAAGGGAAGGAGTGATTTTTGGATTTTGCAGCACAGATTTTGGTGGAATAAATGGTAGGTGCTATGTTGCACCAATACAGTGGAACCCCCCCACAAGTCACCCCATTTTGCAAAGTACACCCCTCAGGGAATTCATCTAGGGGTATAGTGTACATTTCAAACCCCCAGGGGTTTCACCAATCTTGGTACAACTGGGCAGTGAAAATGAAAAATTACATTTTTTACACAAAAATGCAGTTCTGGCTCAAAATTTTTCATTTTCACAAGGAATGAAGGAGACAAAGCACCCCAAAATCTGTGCCCCAATTTCTCCCGAGTACGGCAATGCCTCACATGTGACCAAAAAATACCAGTTGGGCGCATGGCAGGACTCAGAAGGGAAGGAGTGATTTTTGGATTTGGCAGCACAGATTTTGGTGGAATGAATGGTGGGTGCCATGTTGCATTAGCAAGACTCCCAAAGCACCAATACAGTGGAACCCCCCCACAAGTCACCCCATTTTGCAAAGTACACCCCTCAGGGAATTCATCTAGGGGTATAGTGTACATTTCAAACCCCCAGGGGTTTCACCAATTTTGATACAACTGGGCAGTGAAAATGAAAAATTAAATTTTTTTACACAAAAATGCAGTTCTGGCTCAAAATTTTTCATTTTCACAAGGAATGAAGGAGACAAAGCACCCCAAAATCTGTGCCCCAATTTCTCCCGAGTACGGCAATGCCTCACATGTGACCAAAAAATACCAGTTGGGCGCATGGCAGGACTCAGAAGGGAAGGAGTGATTTTTGGATTTTGCAGCACAGATTTTGGTGGAATAAATGGTGGGTGCTATGTTGCACCAATACAGTGGAACCCCCCCACAAGTCACCCCATTTTGCAAAGTACACCCCTCAGGGAATTCATCTAGGGGTATAGTGTACATTTCAAACCCCCAGGGGTTTCACCAATTTTGGTACAACTGGGCTGTGAAAATGAAAAATTACATTTTTTTACACAAAAATGTACTTCTGGCTCAAAATTTTTCATTTTCACAAGGAATGAAGGAGACAAAGCACCCCAAAATCTGTGCCCCCATTTCTCCAGAGTACGGCAATGCCTCACATGTGACCAAAAAATACCAGTTGGGTGCATGGCAGGACTCAGAAGGGAAGGAGTGATTTTTGGATTTTGGAGCACAGATTTTGGTGGAATGAATGGTGGGTGCTATGTTGCATTACCAATACAGTGGAACCCCCCCACAAGTGACCCCATTTTGCAAACTACACTCCTCAGGGAATTCATCTAGGGGTATAGTGTACATTTCAAACCCCCAGGGGTTTCACCAATTTTGGTACAACTGGGCTGTGAAAATGAAAAAATACATTTTTTTACACAAAAATGTACTTCTGGCTCAAAATTTTTCATTTTCACAAGGAATGAAGGAGACAAAGCACCCCAAAATCTGTGCCCCCATTTCTCCAGAGTACGGCAATGCCTCACATGTGACCAAAAAATACCAGTTGGGTGCATGGCAGGACTCAGAAGGGAAGGAGTGATTTTTGGATTTTGGAGCACAGATTTTGGTGGAATGAATGGTGGGTGCTATGTTGCATTACCAATACAGTGGAACCCCCCCACAAGTGACCCCATTTTGCAAACTACACCCCTCAGGGAATTCATCTAGGGGTATAGTGTACATTTCAAACCCCCAGGGGTTTCACCAATTTTGGTACAACTGGGCAGTGAAAATGAAAAATTACATTTTTTTACACAAAAATGCAGTTCTGGCTCAAAATTTTTCATTTTCACAAGGAATGAAGGAGACAAAGCACCCCAAAATCTGTGCCCCAATTTCTCCAGAGTACGGCAATGCCTCACATGTGACCAAAAAATACCAGTTGGGTGCATGACAGGACTCAGAAGGGAAGGAGTGATTTTTGGATTTTGCAGCTCAGATTCTGGTGGAATGAATGGTGGGTGCTATGTGGCATTAGCAAGACCCCCGAAGCACGGTGAAATGATGAACCTAATAATCCATAGATGTGTGGTATATTTTGAAACACTCCTTTATACATAGGCCGGGTTTGTCGGGGCAAGTTTCACAGTGGAAAATAGTTTCCTTTCTTATTCCCTTTTTATAGCAAACTTTGCACCTTTTTTGTGTCCTGCCCTTTCTTGCAGTGGAGGGGATTTCGTTGGGAAAATGCTGCCCTGGTACAATACGGGGGCCAGTACTAGAAGTACTGGGGCCCTCTGCCTGCTGGTTCCCAAATATTAGGCCCTTTATGACTTCCTCTTGAAAGTGCATAAATGTCCCCCTCTGGCCGGTAGAACGGAATAGCACGTAAGCGTTATACAGTGCCATCTGGATGATATACACGGCCAGCTTCTTGTACCAGATATTTGTTTTCCGCAGGGCACTGTACGGCTTCAGTACCTGATCTGAAAGATCCACTCCGCCCATGTACTTATTGTAATCTAGGATACAATTTGGTTTTGAGGTGTGGGTACTGGTACCTCGTACAGGGATGGAGGTGGTACTGTCTCCATGAATTGTTGTCAGTATAAGGACATCCCTCTTGTCCTTATATTTGACCAACAACATATTTTCGGTGCATATTCCCCTGCTTTCACCCCTTCTCATTACTTGGGCAATGTGCGTTTTTGGGAGGCCTCTTTGGTTCTTACGCACAGTACCGCAAGCTGCTGTACCTCTTGAACCAAGGGCCTTAAACAGGGGGATGCTGGTGTAAAAGTTATCCACATAGAGGTGATAACCCTTATCCAGGAAGGGGTGCATTAAATCCCAGACAATTTTTCCACTAACACCTACGAGGGAGGGGGGGCATTCTGGCGGTTCAATTCTTGAATCCTTCCCTTCATATACCCTAAACTTGTGGGTGTACCCTGTGGTGCTTTCACACAGCTTATACATTTTTATGCCATACCTTGCCCTCTTACTGGGAAGGTACTGGCGGAATTTAACCCTTCCTTTAAAATGTATAAGGGACTCGTCGATGCTAATACATTTATCAGGGATGTATAGCTCTGCAAATTTGGCACTGAAATGATCAATGACCGGCCTGACTTTGAATAGCCTGTCAAAGGTGGGATCATCTCTGGGTGGGCACTGTGCATTATCGGTGTAATGTATAAATTTATGGATTGCCTCAAAACGAGTCCGAGTCATGGCCATACGGTAAAATGGGGTGCTGTACAGAACATCTGTACTCCAATATTGCCTAATTTGTGGCTTTTTTACTATGCCCATATGAAACACCAGACCCCAAAACGTCATCATCTCTACTGCATCTACAGGGGTCCACCTAGCAAATGATGACGTGGGGTTTTGAGCAATAAACTGCTGGGCATATAAATTAGTTTGGTCCACCATTAAATTTATAAAATCATCAGAGAAAAATAATTTGAAAAAGTCAATTTCTCTGAGACCTGTGGAATCAAATTGGATTCCTGGCATGGCCAAAAACTCAGGAACCTGGGGCTCAAAATTGTCTGGTGGTGGGGTCCATACGAGATCAATTATTGGGGGGGGGGGTCTCAGCTGCTCTACGGGGGCGTCTTTGAGGGGGTCCCTCATCACCAGAGGAGGAAGAGGAGCTTAAGACGAATCCTTCAAATTCCCCGCTTGCCTCACTGGCTGTGTCAGAATCAGAAGCAAGCATGGCATATGCCTCCTCCACTGAATACATTCTTCTGGATGACTGGGATGACATTTGGGATGACATTTTTATTTTTGTGTTACTGGTAGTGAAATGTTTCAACACGTGTATAGTGTAGGGGGGGGTACAAACTTTATTTCAACCCGGGGGGTATGTAGTGTGTTGTGTGTATGTAGTGCAGAACAAAAAAAATACTTTATACAAAAAAAAAAAATTGAAGGGGTTAAAAAAAAAAAAAATTGAAGGGGTTAAAAAAAAAAAAATTGAAGGGGTTAAAAAAAAAAAAAAAAAGGTCCTGCGCCAAAAATTGAGCACAGATGTTGGTCAGTAACGTCTGTCACTGAACAGCGCTCAAAGGCAACAGGAATTTGATCAAAAAAAAAAAAATAGATCAACCCTGTGCCGAAAAAGCTGATCAGTGATGTACGTCACTGATCAGCGCACAGTGGCCACAGGACACCCACAAAATCACAGTGTGTGTAAAAAAAAAATTAAAAAAAGACCACACAGCACCCACAAAAAAAAAAAAAAGGTGATCAGTGATGCGACACTGATTACCAGTGAGGGGCAGCAGGTGCACAACCTTTGGTGCAACTGGCAGCAACTGACAGGTATATATAAAAAAAAAAAACCTCTGCGCCCCCAAAAAGTTGCTGATTACCTCAGATATAGTGATCAGCACAAAAGGCGGGGGTAGCAGACACAAAATATACACTCTCTATCACTCTCTGTCACTATCTCTCACTATCTATCACTATCTATCACTATCTATCACTATCTATCACACTGCAGCAGCAGCACTGACAGTTATATGTATAAAAAAAAACCTGCACCCCCAAAAAGGGGGGGTAGCAGACACAAAATATACACTCTCTATCACTCTCTGTCACTATCTCTCTCTATCTCTCTATCTCTCACTATCTATCACTATCTATCACTATGACACTGCAGCAGCAGCACTGACAGTTATATATATAAAAAAAAAACCTGCACCCCCAAAAAGGGGGGGTAGCAGACACAAATCTCTCTATCTCTCACTATCTATTACTATCTATCACTATCTCTCACTATCTATCACTATCTATCACTATGACACTGCAGCAGCAGCGACAGTTATTTATATATAAAAAACCCCTGCACCCCCAAAAAGGGGGGGGTAGCAGACACAAAATATAGCTCTCTCTGTCACTATCTCTCTATCTCTCTCTATCTCTCTCTATCTCTCTATCTCTCTATCACACTGCAGCAGCAGCAGGAAGTCTCAGGAAGTCAGATCCAGGAAGCGTCCAGCACGCTACAAGCAGTGATCAAGTGATCAGGTAAGGTATTTGCAAGGATCAGGTAAGTATTAGCAAGGATCAGGTCAGTATCACGGCAGATAGGCACGGTGACCGCTCTGCACGCTACTCCAGACCGGAATGGCGTCTGCAGCGCAGTCACCGTTAGTTTAAATGTCGCGCCTTGGCTGTGATTGGTCCGTGGGTCCCACGGACCAATCACAGCCTTGGGGGCAGGTGGGGTGAGGGTGGGGTGAGGTGTCATCGTCACCGATGACCCCCTCATGCCCCCTGACGCCCGGCGGTGATTGACACCTGTGTTACCAAGCGTCTGATTCGCTGGTAACACAGGAAAACGCTGTGAATGGCTGTTCACACTGAACAGCCAATCACAGCGATCGCCGACGGGGGGGCGACATCGCAGCCCCCCCTGGGCATGCAGGGACATGTCTGCTGTCAGGGACAGCAGACATCGTCCCTCTGTCACTGCGTCTCGAGACGCAGTGACAGTTTAAAGTCATGACGTATATATACGTCATGTGTCGGGAAGTACTTCCCGGCCATGACGTATATATACGTCAAATGTCGTGAAGGGGTTAAGATCAAATAAAAAATGTGCATAAAAAGATTGTATTTTCTATATAAGATAAATATTACAGGTCATTATGATGAATAGAATTGTTTGCTTGCCAATTTTCACAGCTATTTTGACAAATTAATTTGACACTCAAAGGTTAATGGACAGGTTTCCAGGTGCGGAATACAAGATTATAGGTACTTGCATTGGGCAATTTTCTAAAAGAAGGGGAGCATATAAATTTGCAGCATTGCTGCAAAATGCAGGATTATAGGTGGGTTAAATGGCCTTGGTATATCACCCCTGCCAC
Organism: Crinia signifera; assembly: GCF_055691185.1. Taxonomy (NCBI): domain Eukaryota; kingdom Metazoa; phylum Chordata; class Amphibia; order Anura; family Myobatrachidae; genus Crinia; species Crinia signifera. The sequence continues at coordinate 128,137,264 of NC_139217.1, forward strand.
ACATGTTTATGTAAAACATCCATTCGCAGGTTGTGCGAAAGTGCACAGCGTGCAAATGGGGGCTGGGTGACCTGCCATTCACAGGGCGGGTTCTGGTGGACTTGCAAGGGTGCAAATTCGCATCCGAGCGAGTCAACCAGAATGACCCCCAGAGTACAGCCCAAACAAGTGCATTTTAACTGTAGCTGTGCAGCTTCTATCAGCTAAATGTTGCACAACTACAAATATTGGGCCTGATTCAACTTCAGTTGCAGTTTTGCGTTAAAAAGCAAAACTTCAACTGCTGTCTCTAGCATGCTGGGGGCCTCCCTGAAAGTCCCAAGTCCCTCCTTGCGATGTGTTCACAAAGTAATCGCATCACATTGGAGAAATGTGATGCATTTCCGTATTTATAGTAGCCCCCTGTCTGTGCTGCCTAGCTGCGAAGGCAGGCGCACGGATGGCATTTTGCAGCTTGCAGTGGCTGCGCGAGAGATCACGTAGCCACCTTGAATTGCTGAGAAAACAGATCCGGACACACCTGTGTTGTACAGTGCACGCCTGCACAACGGTTTGTCGCTGCCCTGCCATGACTCAGACTGTTTGAATATTTGCGCAGTTGTTCGGAAATCGTCAATTTGTGATTTTTGCACAGTAGCGATGCTTACTGAATCAGGCCCATGGTGTTGTAAATTCATGCTCGTATTGTGTATGTGGGCACATGTTTGCACAAATTGAAGCGAGATGCCTGTATATGTTATGGTTCATACAGATAGTGGTAGATGCTCAATTAGTTCAGTAACATTACCCAGGTGCATGAGGGAGGGGTTAATTACTGGGTAAGTAAAACAAGACATTTTTTCCCTCAGCACACTGAGCAATGCTAGTAACCAATCTAGAACACTACATGATAATAGAATTCAGAGATATTGGTTACATATACCTGCGCAGGTGTATGCTATGCCCCCAAGCCGCGTAAAGGCTTCTCTGTATATTGGGGGTCCCTAGCGCTATATCTAGGTGCAGGGTGCGGCACCCCAAAAACCATCATAAGCTGGGAAGCCCAGTGCGGCATGCCAGTGATATACTAAGTGTTAATAATTAGTGATAGGAAGCCGAAGCTATATAAAAGGGAGAGATAAATTAATGTAATTAAAATAGGATAGAGATAGTGTTAGTGAGGGAAAAGTGTTAATAGAATGTACTAAGGGCATGCCGCACTAAAGCCACCCAGCCCATCCAGTCCAGGAGCACCGCACCCCACACCACCGTTACCCTAAATTGGGTCTACGATTAACCAGCAAGGAGCCACATGATAATGGCTCCTTACTTGATATATCCAAACTAAGAGCTACCTACCTTGGAGCAGGTATGGTTCATAATTAACTTTATTGACAGTTATAAATAATATATATATATATATATATATATACTAACATATCGATTTGGTGCACTTTTGTATTCATAGTGTAACATGCACTAGACCGTGGGTACGATGGTTCTGTGCAAATTTGCACCAAAGCCCACACTTTGTAAAAAGCTCTGTTTTTATGAGCAGTAAGGATTGATGTTTTACAGTGTCTCCACACCCAGACTGTAAATGTGTATGTTAATGGTTACACAGAGATCCCTTTAGAGACGTCTGTTTTCCATTTAGAAACTATGTGGAACTGGCTTTCAAGGGAAGTAGCTGAATGAACATATTTGTCTGTATCTACCTAAAAACATTGCCAACATTTCTCGGTTCTTCTTTCTATAACACTGTAATTGAATGAGGCTTTAAAGAGATTTAGGCCTGTCCATAGCGCAGTATAAAAATATTAGGAACAGTTTAAAAAAAATTAACAGTTTGTTGCTCTGTAGTGTTAAGCTGGGTACACATATGTACAATCGTCGGGCCGTTCTTCCGATCTGCGGACGAACGGCCGTTCGATTGTATATATGTGTACGCAGTCCCGATCCCTTCGTTGCGATCGATAAACGGCCAAAAACGCTCTTGGCCGTCCACGGTCGGTCGGTCGAAGGTTCTTTGCTGCTTAATATTCTTCCGACAGGACGGCTCCATATCGAAAGAAAAGTGACATGTGTACGCACGTTCGATCGATATGCAGCCCGTTCCTGCGATCATTCCTCCCAAAAGCAGCACGCCCATGTGGATGTTGACTAGCTGCGTCATCCCTCCATCAGCGCAGCATGTAAACAACAGGAAGTCTTCTCCCCCGTACTTTCCGCGCCATGCTGTTAAAGAATATTCGTTGTGTGTGCATTCCTTTTTAAATAAATAATCGTTGTGTGTGCATTCCTGACAGATATAGTTATAGAAGATAGATAGATAGATAAATAGATAGATAGATAGATAGCCAGATCGGGAGAGTGTGTACGGTGGTACAATCTTTTTCTTGCGATTGTTTGGACTGGAGTACATCGGACGTCGCAAGTAAAATTGTACATATGTGTACGCGCAGATCGGTCGTATATTTTGGACGGTCGAACGTGTATTCGGACGATCGAACGGTCGCAAGAAAAATGAAATTGTACATATGTGTACCCAGCTTTAGTTTTTTTTCTTGCTAGAAATTCATTCATATTTAATACATGAAGTATTGGTTCCAAGATAACCAAGGATATCCTTGGAGTTCAGGCACAAGTGTTTGCTTTACCTATCAAATCGACTGAGCCAAGTTACCTAATTATCTGACCATACTTGAATCACACAGAATCCATTACCTTAGCTGCTAAAGTACTCTAAGTATACAATAAACTATTCATGTATTCCACATATTCCTACTGGAAAGATCTTGCAGAATCTATTTAAAATGTTTCAACATAAGTTATAGGATGGAATGTAGCAGGTTAGGAATTTTCAACTCTTCATAAATCAAGGAAATGCGCCACTGAGTTTTGGACACAACTTGCCGTATGTAATAGGCTGCAATATATTGATGAGCTTTTTTGGCCCGTGGACATTTTTTGGGCAAAATCTGACACAGCTTTTACATTTATAAAATGATATGACAACTAATACATCAAAAAATATAAAGCACTCTCACACAGAGCTGACCCGGCGAGGGTATACGCATAATAACAGAACCCAGGAAAAGCTGCCACCGTACGTTTAATGCTAGCAAAAGAGACCACATGTTGAGCAAGTGGTACAAACACTCCTGCTCTCTAGTGTGGTTTTCTCAGTGTAAAGGCCCCCATACACTATGCGATTTTGGGACGATTTCATCCGATTTCGGCACTTTGTGTCGATAATCGGGTGAAATCGGCCCAAAATCGTAGGTGTGTGATATCTGATCCGATCCGATGCGCAGTCCCGTGCGCATCGGACCGGATCAGGGAGGTCGGACGGTCTGTACATACGATCACGTCCGACCTCCCTGTATGCATATGCCTGCCACCTGACAGGCATATGCATGCAGACACCGGGGGAGCAGTGGGGCGGGCAGCGGGTCCCTGAGCACCTGCGAGTGCTGCTGACTGACCTGGCCGGGCGGTGGTGGGGGCGGGCGGCGGTGGTGGGGGCGGGCGGCGGGTGCGGTGAGCGCTGCTGACCTGGCCGGGCAGTGTACTTACACATAGCAGCGCAGCAGCGGGGACGGGCAGCGCAGTGGCGGCTATTATATTTTTAAAATACTTGTCAAATGACCGGCCGCTCTCTGATTGGCTGAGAGCTCTCCGGCCAATCAGAGAGCGGCCGGTCATTTGACAAGTATTTTAAAAATATAATAGCCGCCACTGCGCTGCCCGTCCCCGCTGCTGCTATGTGTAAGTACACTGCCCGGCCAGGTCAGCAGCGCTCACCGCACCCGCCGCCCGCCCCCACCACCGCTGCCCGCCCCTGCCCGCCCCCACTACTCCTCACCGCCCTGCAGCTCCCCGGGTTTTTTTTTACATGGGATAAATCGCATGCGATTTATCCCATGGAGAAAATGGCACATCAAGTGCCAAATTGTATGTGAGCCTCCCGGGGAGCTGCCGGGCGGCTCGCAGGTAAATTGGGTCCGACTTGTCCCTAGCACAAGTCGGCCTAATGTATGGGGGCCTTAATATACGTACAATCTAGGTCTCCCAGGACCTTCGGTATATCTGAGAGATGATTAGATAGCAGCTACCTTTTAGATCCTGCCATTCTGACTCCTGAATGGGGGACACAAAATTATGTGTGTTTAGAGCAGTTAACACTTGGCTTAAATGTCTTTAAATCTCACAGACTGGATGCACCACATCCACTGTGGGAACTATTCTATCTTTCATCTGATTCTGACAAAGTATGTTCAAAAACTTCTGAGCTCAGAGGGACCAGAGCCAAATTTCATGTGAAACTGCATCTAGTGCTGGGCCTTGGGCATGCCATTGTTCTGGCATTTTCCCTCCATGTGCATCATTCTCCATTCCGCATAGACAAACCAGATTTCAAAGGCATTTCCAAACATGGCCAACATACTCCGCATTAGTATGCAATGCTAGTCCCACAATTGCAAGGGAGTGTTGGCAGTGGTAACGCGGAGGGGGCACAATACAAACATTTATGGATGGGGGTTTAAATGCAAGAAATAGAGATATGGGGAGGGAACAGACCCAATACAGGGCATATAGGTAGGGTAGGGTTCACAATACAGGATGTACAGATATGAGACGAAGAATACAAATTCAGGGGGGCACAATATTTGACAATAAGTTAACAGGGGATTCGAAATAGGTCATACACATTGGGAGCATCTGTGGGGTTTGATAGGCCTTAAAGGTGCACATGTCTGAGTCTGAGGAACCTTATTTTCCATGTCTACGTCTTCTCATGTCAAAAGCTGTCTGGTTCATTGAGTAGCTTTTAGTAGGCTTGTCGTGTGTCATAATACCCCTTATGTGTGTGTAAATGGGCAACATATGTGTCAAAAGGCAGATGTATGATTTGAATCACATCTGTATTGTGCATCTCTAGCGAGTTACAAAGCCATTGCCCAGTTCGTTGACTTGTAAATTTGACAAGGAATGTGTCATTATACCAGGTTTCTGGGCATTGTTCAGTGAGTCCTGTGATTACATGTGGCAATATCTTGCCGGAAAATCACCACAATCAATGGTTAGGACATCCCCATCACAGTAAAACATCTGTCATTTCATATTAGAAGTACTGTATATGTGCAACTGTGATGCATAATTGCTTATGGCTGCTCAGTAATTACCTCACACTTACAGTACAAATGTGCATGAGCTGCCTTCATAGTTCCTTAAGTACTTCTGCCTCATACAGTGCATACACCCATTTCCACTAAAACTGTATTCCTTGGGGACTTCCGGTTCCGGCGTCTATGTGAGGAGACACAGGACAGAAGGGCTCCGTGGCGAGTTAGCAGGACGGCACCCCTAACTCACCGCAACGCGGTCCATTCTGACGGGAGACCTTGCCCGCACCTCCGGCAACCCACAGCGCTGCATGGAGAGGTTTCTCTCTCCTATGTCGAGAAGAGGGAGATCGTTATCTAAGACGCAGAAAAAATCCAAGATGGCGGGCGCAACACCAGCGCGGCAGCAGAAGGGGCAGCCTGCCTCACAGAAGGAGACAGAGGTCAGTGTATCACCCTCGGGCAGCCCTGCAGACCCCCTGGCTGACTTGACAGACTCCCCACAGCCTGATGATCAATACCAGGCAATGATTAAAGCGATTAAGGCTACCATAGAGCCTCTATTTGAGAGGCAGGCTGACACCTTTAAAAGCTCCATTACTGAGCTAAAGGATCATCTCTCCCAGCTCACAGGCAGAGTTTCTAAAGCTGAAAATCACTTGGGGGCAGTATTTCATGATGTACAGGAGCTGAAATCTGAGCACTCCACACTACAGAAAACAGTACAGGCTCTAACAAACAAGGTTGACGACCTGGAAAACAGGTCAAGAAGGAACAACCTTCGACTGGTAGGCCTTCCAGAACATGTAAAAGGGCCAGCATTACACCACTTTATAAAAAACACTCTCCCTGGCCTTTTGGGAGTGGAGGAAGATTGCAGGGACATGGTAATCGAACGGGCACATCGCCTAGGCCCTGACCGAAGAGAGACTAATTCCCGCCCCAGAGTCACGATATTCAGATGTTTAAATTATTTGCATAAGGAATTGATATGGAATGCATCACGGAAGAAGAAGACACTACAATGGGAATCCCATAGACTTCATCTATTCCAAGATTACTCCTCTGAGGTCACTAGGGCCAGGAAAGACTTTTCCACAATATGCGCCAAACTGATTGAAGACGGCCGTAAGTTCGCTTTGATGTACCCAGCGAGGTTGCGCCTTTTTGAGGGAGATACCTGCAGGGACTTTTCCACCCCGGGAGATGCCAGGGCATATCTGGAGACGCAGTCGGTGAATGGCAATGGGGAAGGTTGATGCAACCCCGAAGCCCTCACGGGGAAAAAACTAGTAGTTAATGGATAAACTCTATCCTCCCGTCGGGGATTATAACGAAATTGGTTTGCAGGCGGACTGATATATTACCTCAATAACAGTTCTATTTCTCTTTCCTGGTATCCTTCCCGCCTGGGAACGGTTGTTATTAATTGAATGTCATTTATATTCAGTTAGGTTAGTTAGGTATATAAGGGGTGCCGGCCCAGAAATGTTGCCTGAGAAATGCATTAGAGCCATTTGGCTAGTGAAGTTAATACGGAAGTTCAAAGGTTAGCGATGATTCGCTTTGGAAGATTCCTTCCAAATACTGTTTTACAGTTTATGTGTTATCTGTTTGTTTGTCTTGTATGTCTTTGTTCTATACCTAATGGAGGGGAAGTGAGGTTAACTGGTTTAAAGATTGCAGGTTGGGGAAGGGTGGGGGGAGGGATGCATTATAGGGGAGGGAGAGAGAGGCTACTTTGGAAGGCGATTATATGCTGGTATTCAAAACTAAAACAGCGTGATGGCACAAATTAAAATATGTTCGTGGAATGTGGGGGGAATTAATTCCCCAATAAAGCGTAAAAAGATTCTCCTCTACCTCAGGAAACAGAAAGCAGATATAATCCTTCTTCAGGAAACACATCTGACTGAGGTGGAGCATGCAAAGTTGGGACAGATGGGCTTTGAAGTAGTGGCCAGTGCTTCTTACTCGTCCAAGGCCAGGGGAGTAGCGATCCTGGCGAGAAGGGGGTTAACCTCTGCATCTAAATTGTTATATGCTGACCCATTGGGGCGTTATGTATTGGCTGAAATCTCAGTACTGCAGGAAACATACGTGGTATGCAATGTATATGCGCCAAACAAATACTCCAGAGTATTTTTCAGTAAATTGATATCTAGATTGTGCCCACTAATAGATTCACAGGTAATCCTCGGGGGAGATTTTAACATGGTGGCCCAGCCTGCCTTAGATAAATCTTCACGGCCCAAGCGCAATCCCACCCCCCCGACGATAGGCATATCCTGTCTCTCCGAACAACTGCATCTTTTAGATTGCTGGAGAGTGCTACACCCGACAGACAGAGAGTACTCTTGTCTTTCGGCGGCGCACGGCACCTTGTCACGCATCGACTACCTGCTTGTGTCGGCTACCCTGTTCCCTAAATTAATTGATGCACAAATGGAACCGATAGGCATATCAGATCATGCTGTGGTCTGGTGTACATTGGCTACCTCAGTAGATGTTGGATCGCATAGGCAGTGGAGATTTCCTTCACACTTGGCCAACTCCATTGGTTTCAGGCGGGCTTTGGAGGCGAGATGGGCAGAATATATGCAGGATAACCAACCCCATGTGGATAACCCCATGCTCTTATGGCAAACGGCAAAGGCAGTGCTAAGGGGGGAAATTATTTCATATGTCTCAAAAAACAAAAGAGACCGGACAGCGGATTTACTGAAAGCTCAAAATAAACTGACAGACACATACGCAGCGTTTCAGGCCTCCCCTTCCCCAACAAACAAAGAAACATACATACAGGCTAAGTTGGTGTATGACTCCCTTCTAGATAAACAGACTATTCAACACATAAATAATGTTAATTTTCAGTTTTACAAACAGGGGAACAAAAACGGCCGTCTTCTTTCAAACCTGATCCGGGGAACAAGGCCATCAGCCTTTATACCCATTCTAAAAACCCCTGATGGAAAAAGAGTCAACAGGGGACCTGACATTATTAAAATTTTTCAAAACTATTACACAGAACTATATAAGCAGGGAACCCTAAATTTAGAAAAAAAAAGGCAGTTCTGGGCCTCCCATGAACTACCACAGGTTTCTGAGTCCAGTAGAGAAAGCCTTATGGCACCTATATCCATAGAAGAGGTTAAATCTGCAATTAAAAAATTGAAACCATTGAAAGCCCCCGGCCCTGATGGATACTCAGGGGAATTTTATAAAATTCTAGTGGATAAAATTAGTAACACCCTTACTGACATGTTTAATGCCATCCTTAAAGGGGAACAGATTCCACCTCACTTCAATACAGCAGTGATTAAAGTCCTCCCCAAGCCAGATAGGGACCCAGAAGATCCGGGATCTTACCGCCCTATATCGCTACTAAACGTAGATTACAAATTACTAACCAAGATAATGGCAGATAGATTAAAATACATACTGCCCGCCATAATTAGCCCAGACCAGACTGGTTTCATCCTAGGACGCCATTCGGTGGTTAATGTTAGGAAGGTGCTGGCTGCAGTCCAACACATAGAGGGAGGGATGACCCCAGATGACCAGGCAATAATATCCATGGACGCAGAAAAGGCGTTTGACCTGGTCATCTGGGACCATCTATTTGAAACAATACATAGATTTGGTCTACCGGAGACCTTTACGGGCCTATTGCAAAATCTATACCGAAATCCTCTCACCCAAATCGCATGCAATGGACACCTCTCTCAGACCTTTCCGATTCAAAAAGGCACACGCCAGGGATGCCCACTCTCGCCTCTCCTGTTTGCTTTGGCCTTGGAGCCACTGGCTATTGCACTGCGATCCGAAAAATCCTTCTCAGGCATCAATATTGGTCCAACAACGCTAAAAATCTGCCTATTTGCAGATGACATGATGCTTTTTGTTTCCAACCTAGCCCACTCATTACCGAGCATTTTAGACACGCTAGAGATGTTTGGTTCCTTTGCAGGATACAGGGTAAATATACACAAGTCAGAGTTGTTAAAGGTGTCGGGCTGCTCCCTTGCGTCGGTTCCGCAACAATTGCTAAGCCAATTTAAAGTTAAGTCTCAATCTGTGAAATACTTGGGAGTATTCATTCCTGGCTCCATAGAGGACCTTTACCCTCTTAATTACAAACCTATTATAAACAAGGTGGTGACGCAGCTGGAGGCATGGAGGTCTCTCCCCCTATCGCTACTGGGAAGGGCAGCAGTACTGCAAGCAATTATATTTCCTAAAATATCCTATGGGATTCAAATGTTGCCAATTAGCCTTTCTAAGGCAGATATGAAAAAACTCACTGCAGCTTTCTTCACCTTCTTATGGCAGGGGAAGAAACCGAGAATCTCGAGACACAAGCTATATTCTAAAAAAAGTGAAGGAGGCCTGGGTATACCAAATATCCTAGCATTCACACAGTCAGTACTAATGAGATACAACCTAGACTGGTTATTGGGCACGGAAAGCTACACCCACAGAAACACGGAAGAGGCGATATTTGCCCCTTATTCACCGGCGGCCCTCTTGCATGCTCCACGCTCAGACCTACCCCCGCAGATAATTAATAACATCTTATTCAGAGATGCCTACTTGGCATGGTTAGCGGTTAACAAAAAACTGGGAAGGGAACACCGAACGACAAAACATGCCCCCCTATGGGGTAATCCAACTTTCCAACCTAGCTTGATGAACTCAGGCTTCCTACGATGGAAGGCGAAGGGAATTTTGGCAATACGGGACATCTTTGACCCAGGGGGAAATATATTATCTTTTCAAGAACTAGCTGGAAAATTTGAGATAAATAGAGGAGAATTCTTTATGTATTTGCAAGCTAGGCATTATGCCCAAACTTTGCCACCAACTATGAAGGCCCCAGATACCCCCGACCCTCTACATTCCATATTTGTGCTGAGCCAGACAGGACCATTTAAAATCAGGTATATTTATGCGGAGCTATTACCTATGTCTAACGAAAATATCTGGTCTAAAATAGCGGCAAGATGGGAAAAAGACATCCCACAAGTTACTTCAGCAGAGTACTTAGTGAAACCCATAGAAAAAACGCTTAAGACGCTGAAATCTGCTATGCTGCAAGAGGTGCATCTCAAAACGATCCACCAGGCGTACATTTCACAATCTCAAAGGAGACACTTCATACCAGGGGATCTGGGGTTATGTTTAAAATGCAAAAGCTCATGCGCTTCATTCTTTCACAATATGTGGGATTGTGGCAGACTCAGGAAATTCTGGGACAAAGTTATGTGTTTTATTAATGAGGTATGTCACCTGAAGTTAGTCAAGGACCCATCGGCCATGCTTTTGGCGAACTTCCGCAACTGGGATTTTCAGGGCAGAAAACGGGCCCTGATCCCTTTTGTGGTTATGGTCATAACGGTGGCAAAGAAAGTAATTCTCAGAAATTGGACAGTATCATCCCCCCCATTTTTGTCAGCAGTAAAACAGACGCTAATACAGACCCTGTATATGGACAGAAGAGACACGCTCCCAGATGTGGAAAACGGGGCAAAGAAATTCTTTGAGAAATGGGGGGTATATGTTGACTACCTACCACAACCCACACAGACACACATATATAAATTATTTACAGACACCACATGGTACCTACATAGATCACTCTCGAATTGATTAATCATACCAAGTAGCCTTTCGGGGAAGGGGGAGGGGAAGGGAGGGGGAGGGGGTTAAAAGTTGGGGAGGGATAGGTAGTTGCAGTAGGATAATTAATAGTATGCTAATATGTTTGAAACGTGACAAATGACCAAATTTGAATTAAACTGACAATCTAAGTAATGGCAATAACCCATCCATTAGGGAAGAGATGAGAAATTGTAAGATCAATACCAGATCATAACTAATGCTGAAGTTAAACATAGATATACACTCATCTAATCTTTTTCAAAATTGTCAAACATGGAATGTCCATTACTATTGTGGTAGTCTGTAATGAAACAATGTCATGTAAGACTGAAATTTGACAAAATAAAGGAAAATTGTTTTGAAAAAAAAAAAAAAACTGTATTCCTTATAAATCATTCATTATCACGGTATCCATCACATTGATGTTCTCTGGTTTGTTCCCTTTTACTAAAGCATTGATGAAGAAATGATATAGTTGCTAAACGTGTGAGTCTGCTTTTTCTCCTACCTCATTAGGGTACCCATTACCAAATAATACAGCATGAAAACCCAACTTTATATATGTGTGTGTCATTCTCATCCTTTTATGTTCTATAAATAATGGTTCTATTAACTTTCTACAATCTTTGTAATGGTTGTCATGATCACTGGATTAGTTACGCAACAGGGAGTATTAATGGCTTTAGTTGTCTCTCACTTATGTATAGGAGATCATAGTTACATATACTTGATGCTAGAAGCTGAGACTAGACACACAGAACATAGCACTATGCTGGGTCTCTGAGACATGTTCACGAACCAAAAGGATAATTTCACGTAGAAAAACACCTGTATGTCTACCAAGCAGTACTGAGGGTATCCCAGGACAAAGACTAAAGGGTCAGCGCGACAGAAGCTGTTAGCTGCATCGGAGAAAGCCGGTTCAGCCCGCTGTCAGTGCGGGCTGTCCGGCTCTGCTGCAGAGAGACCAGCGCTGGATCCTGGATCGGTATGTATAGCGGTGTAAAAGTGAGGTGTGTGGATGTGTGTGTATGTAATAAAGTTTTACTTTTCTGTGTGTGTGCTTTATTTTAACATTCTTTTTACAGGTGGACTACAAGTCCCAGCGGGCCCATTAATGCCCCGCATGCTGGGACTTGTGGTTCTCCAAGTCCCAGCATGCGGGGGAGGTCTGCTGGCACTTGTATTTCTCCTGTATTAAGCAATGTTAGGAATGTGAATTTAACCCTATCAGGCCGGCATCCAATGGCCAGGGACGCCGGTGACAGCCCCGGGCTTCAGCCCTGGACGGGTGAAGCCTGGGGGGGGACCCCTTTATTGGGGGGGTCCCCACTCCTCCAGGTACCCCGTCCAAGGCTGACCAGCCACGGTGCTCATGGTACGGCCGGGGGACCTTGTGTAAAAAGTGTCCCCCGGCTGTGGCATGACACTGCTGGCTGTTGGAGCCCGGTGCTGGTTTCAAAATACGGGGGACCCCCAGATTTTTTGTCCCCCGTATTTTTGGAACCAGGACCGGTCCAAGAGTCCGGGGCTGGTTTCAGAAATACGGGGGACCCCTACGCTTTTTGTCCCCCGTATTTTTGGAACCAGGTCCGGCTCAATGAGCCCGGGGCTGGTTATGTACAGGAGGGGGGACCTCACGCCAATTTTTTTTTATTACTTTTACACATATTTTACCAAAGAACCATACACAGATCACATTGATCTGTGCATGGTTCTGACAAAATCGCCATGTTTCTGACAAAATCCCCAGTCAGGATCAGGTCTATTTTTTTTTTTGAAGTTTAGACCATTTTTTTTTGGCGATTTCCAAATTCGCATCTCATTAAAAATGCGAATTGTATATTTTTCAATGGGGAAAACATCTGGATGCGAATTCCGGAGTTAAAAAAAATCGCACTTTCAGAAAGTGCGATTTTGCGCCAAAAAGTGCGATTTATGCCGCAAATCGCCACACATTAAGTAGTCGATTTGGGGAAAAAATGGCCGTTTTTGCGATAAAAATCGCCAAAAACCCAACATCGATCTCTAATAAATGTCACCCCATGACTTGGACAATGATGTACAGTAGGTGAGTATCAGATTCAAGCTAAAAATTACAATTTAATTACAAATCAACCTATATTAATAATGGCTGTTTTATGGCACAAATTAGTGAAGAAATTCAATCAAAGTCTGAGCAGTTGGAAAATGTTTTATTCCATTTCACTTTTCTGTGTGATCGTAGCTAACACTCCTGTGTACAGTAGCTTGTGTTATAGTAAACATCTTCTGTAAAGCACAGTGGACATCTGCCTAGAATTCCAAAATAAGGAAAGAAAACTTTAATAAAGCAGATTCCACAAAGCCATTATTCACCAATTTATTACATTTAGTATGCAATATTTCTTAATCTATTGTGTTCCAAATGGGAAGAAAACTCAATTATAAAATAATCTACATTAATTGTAACTACAGTATAAAGACATTTTTTTCATTGGCAGCCAGTAACAAGCAATCTCTCTACCTCTTTGGGGGATATTCAATTAGGGGTGGTCATTTCATCAAAAAAACTTTAAGATTTTAGTGAACAATTAACAGGGTTTAATTTAGATGGCCGATAATATCTATTTATCAGGCAAAAATTGCGATAATACAGCTTTTTTTTTTTTCATGTGAATATTTAGCGGGGAGAATTGAGTAGCCCAAATGTATCTCATTATAAATATATCCTTGCGCCGCTCAATTACATTTTATTTGTGCACTACTCAATATAACGAGGTGCACAGAGGTCCTTTTCTAGACTTTAGTGGAATCTCCTGCACTCTTCCCAATTCCTCCCTTGTGCCCACTTCTGTTACTCCCATTTTGTGAAGTAGATATACTGTATGTTGCCACGTTTTTTGGTTGTAAATGATTTTCATATTTTAATAGAATCTGCAGCAGCCAGACCAAGTCTCCAACTGTCCACCTTCCCAACCCCAGCAGGTCAGGAGCTGCTGCAGCAGCCAGAGCAGGTCTCCAAATATCCACCTTACCAACCCCAGCAGGTCAGGAGCTGCTGCAGCAGCTAGAGCAGGTCTCCAACTATCCACCTACCCTTCCCAACCCCAGCAGGGCAGGAGCTGCTGCAGCAGGCACAGCAAGTCTCCAACTATTCACCTTCCCTTCCTAACCCCAGCAGGGCAGGAGCTGCTGCAGCAGCCAGAGCAGGTCTCCAACTATCCACCTTCCCTTCCCAACCACAGCAGGTCAGGAGCTTCTGCAGCAGCCAGAGCAAGTCTCCAACTATCCACCTTCCCTTCGCAACCCCAGCAGGTCAGGAGCTGCTGCAGCAGGCACAGAAGATCCTGAAAACCCTCAATGAACAAGCAAACAATCATGGGATCGATCTCACATGGATTTCACATTGATATCTACAGGGTTCAATTCACAGACCACTCTGCCGATGAGTCGCTTATTAATTTCAGTTTGTCAAAAGTTTGTAAAGTGAAAATGTTTTCATTTACTGGACCCTTATAGGCCTTTAAGGGTGCACCTTAGGGAGTCTGTATATTGTGTTGTATTTAGAAAGTCATGAGCTTTCCAACAACATATCACAATGCATGAAAACAACAGAAATAGCATGGACCCTTATGACAGCACCCTTAAGGGCTCGACCGATTAATCCCATCTTCAAACTTAGATCGTCTCTTAAGATAAGGTCGTATGCAAAGTTTGAAGAGGATTAAAGTGTTGAAGAGTTATCGTGGAACATCCATACACACACACACACATCGTTCAGTTATACTTATGTAGATAGGTGAAAATTAGTGGTAACTGTAAGTTGAAGGAGACTGCCCTAAAAAGATATGAAACATCTATTTATGTGCTAATATACATTACCAACATTTTTACAAAAATGTTTTATATTTTGTATTTATTTGGTACTGTAATCTATTAAAAATAGTCAAAGCCTCGCTCAGCATGATCATTCAGCAAACAGCATCGCAATGTGTGCTGAGTGATCGTGCTGTAGCACGTTGCTCAGCCAAAAAGCTGTGTCGCCCCGTATATATGGAGCGTTACATTTTCAAAAACTTTGTGTATTTATTTATTATAGTTTTTGGCAAAGAGGCTGTTTCTGCCTTTGTCTTCCGCATTGCATAGTTCTTCAATGTAATGATAATGACCAGCAAAATATAGTACAAATATTTAATGTTTACTAACTGCAGCCCTGCAATACACTTATCCTGCTCTTATGTGTGCACACGGTGAGATTCCCTTGCTATTCGACTTATACGGTCTACACACATGCCGATATTAAGGCATTTTCTAAGCGATTTTGCTTAGTTTGGCAAAGTCGCTTAGAAAATGCCCTCACATCGGTGTGTGTGTGGGGACTATATCGGCAGCAATGCGCGTTCCCGCGCGTCTTTATCGCTGTCCGAGATTGATGGACAGTGTCCATCAATCTCGGCATCGGCAGGGTTCTCCCACCGGAGAACACTGGCGCTGTCTGCTCGCTTAGCACACAGAGCTGACAGCTCGCTCTGTGTGTGGGCTGTCAGCTCTGTGTGCTATGCGATAGCGGCGCAGCACAGCCCGACCTAGCATAGCTAGGTCGCCCTACACACATCGCTATGTCTGTAGGGCCCATTAAGATTCGAGTGCTATGCGATCTTTGCTATCTCTGTACTATTTACATACAATTCATACAATCAGCATTAGATTTGCACTATATATAGTCATGCTGCCCTGTATATCTGGGTTTCGATTTGTGCTGTCACGGGAGCGCACATCGAAAGGTAATAAAAACCTGTGCGATCTGCATAAGATCTGCATGAAATTTTGACTATATAGTCAAAATCTAATGTCAAATCTCACCATGTGTACACAGCATTATTACTCTGCTGAAATAACTTCATAGCCTCTGTATGACATCATTGCTTATTTGATTAAACCCATACTGCAGCGCAAGCATGTACGTTATAAAGAATATCCACCCCACCACATGGAAAAGCTGGATGGGTCTCGGATAAGACATCACTGTAACTATTAGGAATGTTGGCAATGCATTTAAGCAGTGAATGTCAAGCCAGTACAGGGAAGTTAGCACTGGAGACGTATAATTCATTCAGCTACTTCCCTTCCAAGGAAGCCCCACATAGTGTGTAATGGAAAACAGATCTCTCTACAGGGAACCCTGTAATCAGCAACATGCACATTTACAGCCTGGGTGTGGAGACACTGTACTACACAAGTCCCTTATGCACAGAAGACTTGAATATGGCTGCCAGACACAGGCTCTGCAGGACAATTACAGTTTTGCACAAACATTGAGGACAACAGGTATACAGAGAGTCAGTGCTATGGTTGTGCCTCAGTTTGCTAAATGATGGGCTGCGAACAGTGAGGTTTATATTAACAATGGGCTTCTTTTGCAGATTTAAGTAAAAGTGTAACAATAGTTGTGAGCTATGTATTTCCTATGTGGAAGGGCAGTGACCTATCTAATACCCCTTTTACACCCATATCTCCGATCCGGTATTTGGAACACGGATCCAAGCCAGGTTGGATCCAGGATTTGCACCGTTTACACTGTGGTGCCTACCCACAGTGTAAACAGGGCTGGTGCTTGGAGATTAAATCATCTCCAAGCACAGGGACCGCCAGTCGTCGTGCTGTGGGCAAGCCCAGCACCAAGGTAAGCTGCTAGGCTGCCCCCCGCCCGTGAGGTGAATGGTCACCTCCTCCCTGCCTCTGCTGCTGTCTGCAGAGTACAGCAGACAGCAGCAGAGGCTGTAAGCATTAATAGACTATGGACCTTATTCTGGTCGCAGCATTGCCTGTGGATGAAACGCTGCTCGCACGCCTCCCCTCAGCGAATTCCCCAGCACGGCTGCGAATAGATGCTTAAACATCCATTTGCAGCCTTGGGTGCGGGGGCCAAATCATTTGATGGTCGCCGACCTTGTAATGATTTGGAAGGTGCAAGCAAAACTAAGACACTCTCTGGTGTCTTATACCCCTTTCACATCGCCGACACGTTTTAAAAACCGGTATTTTAAAAGGTAATTAAAACGGGTCAGAGCCTTAACATTGCCGCAGATTACCGTTTTAAATACCGGTTAAGTCTCATTCAACATAGCAGTCAAACCGTTTCAACCCGAACACGTTTCAAGCCAGAGTGTCAACATTGCCTGTCATTTTAAAGGGGACAGCCTTTTGCTCTGTAGCTTGTGTTGTTTGCCTGAAATACCGTTTCAGACACATTGTACACATTCACATTGCTCAAAAAACGGCAAGGAACCGTGTAGGACTCTGCTTTTTACACGGTTCGAAATACCAGTTAACTTTAAACGGTAAATCGGCTCTGGTGCATTCACAGTGCAGGCTTAAACGTTTTAAAATGAAAAAAAATCGGTAATTTACCGTTTTAAAAGTGCGATGTGAAAGGGGTATTAGCTTTGCGTCCTCTCTGTAGGGGGGGGGGTGTCTGCGTCCTGACGCACACCATCGCTCCCTTGATGATCAAAATAAGGCCCTACTGTATATTCATGTGTAAGGTAATAGTTTGATATTAACAAATTGGATTTTATCTCCTGTATCCTGCTGGAATTTACCTCCCAAGCGCTGCAGTTTGCATCTGATCATGCTGCTATAATCCTGCTTACTTTAGACATGCCAAAGATGCAAAATGCTAGGGGGTTTATATACATATCAATGTCACATTAATGGGCAGCTTTCTAGGTAGGTGGATTTAAATAATGTCCAGTAGTTTCTTATTTTGGAAGCCCATTGCCCTCTACTCTAGCCTTCATGTTCCATAAGTGTGTGTGTGTGTGTGTGTGTGTGTGTGTGCGTGCCTGCGTGCGTGTGTGTGTGTGTGTGATGCTTTCAAAGATAGAAGTGTAAATAGTTCATTTTGATCAATTAACCAAATGCAAAGTGAATAAACAGAAGTAAATCAAAACACCATTTACCTTCAAAACAACATACATTTTTCAAGGAACACTTGCACAAAGAATTTGCAAGATTAAAGTCAGGTATGTGATTAACCAATCATACCAAACAATTGACAATAATCATAATTTTTATATGTAGGTTGAAACACAGTTATTACCAAAAACAGAAACAGCTGTGTAGGAGTCTTAAGGAACAGCCAAACCCTGCTACTCATACACCATGGCCCTTATTCTGGTTCACTCGCAAAGGCAAATTCCTTCTCAAGTGAACAAAACCATGTGCACTGCAGAGGGGGCAGATGTAACATGTGCAGAGAGAATTAGATTTGGGCAGGGTTTTACTTCAAACTGATATCTATATTGCAGTGTGAAAATAAAGCAGTCAGTATTTTCCTTGCAAAAAAAAAACAAAATAACTCACCCAAATCGAATTCTGGTTTTGTCCATTTGAGAAGGAATTTGCCTTTGCGAGTGAACCAGAATAAAGGCCCATGGCAAGACTGAGCACAGCAACAAGACACAAGGTAGTTATACTGCATCAGCAAGGTCTTTCCCAGGCAAATATTCAAAGCAGCCTGGGGTTTTAAGATGTGCTGTTCAAGCTTTTGTGAAGAATTACAAAGAACGTTGAGGACTTAGATACATCTTTCTTACCCTTCAGTATTGGAAAATGTCCAGTAGTACCATCAGCTCAGACCTGGTGGAAACCAGTGGGACCAAGGTACACCTATGTACCATTGGGAGATATCCAGCCAGAAATGTTCTTCATGGAAAAATTGCAGCCCAAAAATACCAAGCGACTCATCTATGCACAAAACTTAGGAACTGGTATGCGTATAAATAGCAGCTGGTGCTGTGGACAGATGAGTCAAAACGTGACATTTTTGGCTGTAACAGAAAGCAGTTTGTTTGTCAGAGTGGTACAATAACGAGTGTCTGCAGGCAACAGTGAAGCATGGTGAAGGCTCCTTAAAAGTTTGGGGCTAAATTTCAGCAAATGAAATTTGAGATTTGGTCAAATGAATGGCATCCTTAATGCTGAGAAATACAGGAAGGTACTTATCATGATTGGCTCCAAATTTATTCTGCAGCAGGACAGCAACCCCAAACATACAGCCAATGTCATTATATCATGTCATATTATTAATCAAGAAGACTAGTAAGCGAATGTGATTAAATACACAGAGTAATTACCTACCATCTGTACACACGGATAATTACAATATACGGCTATACTTACCAGTTGTTCACAAGTACAACTGAACAAATTCACTGATTGATCAGTTAATATAGGCCCTTATTCAGATCTGATCGCAGTACAAATTTGTTCTCAAAATGGTCAAAACCATGTGCACTGCAGGTGGGGCAGATGTAACATGTGCAGAGAGAGTTACATTTGTGTGAGATATTTTGTTTCTGTGCAGGGTAAATACTGGCTGCATTATTTTTACACTGCAATTTAGATTTCAGTTTCAATACACCCCACCCAAATGTAACTCTCTCTGCACATGTTACATCTGCCCCACCTGCAGTGCGCATGGTTTTGCCCATTTTCAGAATGAATTTGGGTACTTGTGGAGTATCACGGCTCCCACGATGGACATCGCACATGAAAAAATCGCATGCGATCGCATTGCATGCGATTTGATCGCATGCGATTTTTAACAGAAAAGCATCCAAATGCATTGAAATTAGTATGAAACATGTTCAATGGCCCCCAAATGGCATTTTTGAGGCTGTACCACCCCCACGGTACGCGTCCTACGACCTTTTCATACCCCCACTATCCACGTCGGCGTGGAGTTGAGAATAGAAAGTGTGGCGAGCGCAGCGAGCCACCGAGCCCGAAGCGTGGCGAGCGCAGCGGATACCTTCACAGGTATCCGCGTCCCCTCGCGGGCTTCACAGGTGTCCGTTCCCCTCGCGGGGCTCGCTGGGGTATGAAAAGGTCATAGGACGCGTACCGCCGCCCCTCGCGGGCTCGCCACGCTTCGGGTTCGCGTTGATAGTGGGGTGGTACAGCCTCAAAAATGCCATTTGGGGGCCATTGAACATGTTTCATAATAATTTCAATGCATTTGGATGCTTTTCTGTTAAAAGTCGCATGCGATCAAATCGCATGCGATCACATGCAATGCGATTGCATGCGATTTTGTAAAAAACGTTAAAAACCTGCAAAAATTGCATCCCATCGCATGCCACTATATATGGCATGCGATGGGAGCCGTGATAATCCACAAGTACCTGAATTTGTACTGCAATCAGATCTGAATAAGGGCAATAGGACAGTGTAGAGAAAGAAGTGCACAAAGACAGCACATTTGTTTATGATTTTTACAATATCTTATATATTTCTTCACATTGCACCTTACATCTTGCTGGTCTTCAGCTATTTTAGTATGTAGATAAATAAAAGTTAATTTTTTATTCTATAATTGTATCTGACCTATAGAAGAATGTGAATTATTCCATTATCTGTCCATTGAGTGCCCCAACAAAGGAATACTATCTTCTTGTTTCCGGGTTGACTGTACCAGTTATACCTGTGAGCTCCACCTGACATACACTAGGCTATTCAACAATTTATGAATAATTAGTAATAAACATTATAGGAATGGACTGTTTATTGAAGATACAGTAGGAACTAAAATATGTGCAGACAACCCTAACTCTGTTTCAAACCATTTTTCCGCACCTTCCTAAAACTTTAGCACAGTACTCTATATAGGCCAGATGTAATACGCCTTGAAAAGTGATAAACTGGAGAGTGATAAACCACCAACCAATCGGCTCCTAACTGTCATTTTTCAAACATGGCCTGAAATGATTAGATGAGATGGTTAGATGATTGGGTGGTAGTTTATCACTCTCCACTTTATCACTTTTCAAGCGTAGTACATCTGGCCCTATGTGTGTGTGTACGTACGTACGTACATACATACATACATACATGGTGTGAGCTGTAGTCTTTCTGTCCATGGACAGTGATCCTATAGATCAGTCGCTGTCTGCCCTGTTTTCTGCTTATACCTGTTTGATGGACTCAACCAGTGGTGTAATAATGGCAATGCAGCCCAAGCGGTGGCTTGGGGGAGCATGCGCTACCTGGCGCATGGTCTCTGCAGATTACCATATATACTCGAGTATAAGCCTACTTTTTCAGAACACTTTTTATGCTGAAAAAAGCCCCCCTCGGCTTATACTCGAGTGAGGGTCCCACTTGAGTCAATAAGTTTTCCCATTTTTTTTGTTGTAAAATTAGGTGCCTCTGCTTATATTCGGGTCGTCTTATACTCGAGTATATACGGTACATGCATTTTGGCGGTGTGCATGGAAGCTTCTGAAAATGGGCATTTAGAAATGGCCACCACCTTGGCGGAGACAGATAATAGAGGTCCGATTATCAGGGGAACGCAGCATGTCGGATTCTAGGAATATTTGCCCACCTGCAAGCAAGTAACCCCTGGCAATGAGCAAGAAAGATGTATATAAATTGTATGGTATGGAATATTTGGTCGACCCAAGAAAGGTAGACACTCCTTGGGTCGACACCAGAAGGGTGACAGGCAGAAGGTCGACAGAGTCCTTAGGTCAGCCGGCAGAAGATCAACAATGCAGAAGGCCAACACAATTTTTTGGATTTTTTTAGGCGTCTACATCTAGACTTCTAGTTCTGGACACTAAGTGTACAGCAGCCCTCGCAATGCTCGCTACTATTCTCCCTCCATGCCCTAGTGGATGGTAGGGCCTGTTCTAGAATCACAGTGGGGGGAAAAATAAAAAAATCTGTGTCGACCTTCTGCATTGTCGACCTTCCACCGGTCGACCTAAGGATACTGTCTACCTTCTGCCTATTGACCTTCCGGTGTCCATCTAAGGAGTGTCGACCTAACGACAGCATCCCAGATTGTAAGCTTGCGAGCAGGGCCCTCCTACTTCTGTGTTGGTTTGTTACTCCCTAGTTTGTCTTATCACCGTTTCCAATTGTAAAGTGCAACGGAATAGGCTGCACTATATAAGAAAGTGTAAAGAAATAAATTAATAAATATGAATGCAGATGGTTGCCAGTTATTTGATGCCAAGATCTCATTGCCTCAAAGGAGTATGTACACTTAATTGAAAGTTCTGGAATATCCGTTCATTTCAAAGTATTGCCTACAGCATGAATATAATTCATTACTGCTTTCTAGGTATTGATGTCAAATTGTTTCTGAAAATTGCCCTTTTTATACCATAGCGATACTAACAGGTGATTTCAGTATATACTGTACAATGTTTCTCTTTTTCTCTCTATTTATAGCCATGTGGATAATTATCTTGCAAATAATAGAAGCATCCTTGCAGTCAATGGCACAAAAGCATGTTCCCAAATGAATCCAGACTTTCTACCTTCAAGTAATAAATATCATATAAAACTGGGAAAGGTTTTATTACATGGGAAGAGATAGACATCTTACTCGAATGGAAGATGTTAAACTTGATCCCTTACAGTCACGCCAAGAAAGTCAGGATTTGTGGCAGATCCAGAAATCACAGCAGTGACATACAAACCCAGAGTACCCTTAATGCGTTTCATCCAAGCAGGACTTTATCAAAGATTTCCAGTCTCCAAATGTAAACATTCAATAAAGTCCTGCTAGGACGAAACGCATCAAAGTCTTCATATCACAAAACATTATTAATGCTGCCTACATATGTCCCCTTTTGCAGTTAGCACTTCTATATAACCCTAAAGTTTTCATCTGTCATTTTGGGAAACACTGCAGCAAAGATTTGTTGTAGTCGAAAAATCTTGTAAAATAGCTTCTGATTAACCAGCCGACATAATGGAACTACTATTTGTCCCATTAGATAATGGTGTGATGCTTCTACTGCCCCATTAACAACTCTATGCAGTGCCACTAGCTCCTTACAAGTACATGCATTTATACTTTCTATCAGTCTGATTTATTGAATTTTATATTGTTTTATGTTTAATGTTTCTGTATCTGGACACACCATGCCTTGATTGATGACTCTTTTATATATATATACATGTACATGTATTTTATGTATTTATACTACACAATCTTGACTAAGCAAGAGAAACACTGGGAGATTTTGGCTAACCTTCTAGGGGACTCTCTAGTCAAAATCTCCTGCCAAAATCTCACCGTGTGGAACCCCTTTAGTGTTCCTAACATTGTAACAGCTTTATTTCCTGTTCTGTCAGGAACCATACACTGTTCTAGCAGCATTGGCTAAGTCTTTTATACCATTGCCAGTTAGCATGATGTACCCATTTTCCTTAGGATCAATTGAACAATAGGGAGCAGCCGTGGTTGTGTTGAATCTTCACCTATTTTATGCTTTTTATTGAAATTAAAAATAAAAGTTCCTCTTTTGCATGGCATGTACTGACACATACCTCCCAACTGTCCCGATATCAGCAGGACAGTATCGATAATCACACTGCCCCGCCATCCCATCCGCCGGCCACGCTGTCTCGCGCGGGTGGCGGGAAGGCTAGGGGAGCCTGTGATCACCCACTGCTCTGCTCCACAAAGAAGTGAGGGAACCATGAATATATGACATGCGCACAGTTTCTAGTTAGGGGTGGGAAGTTAGGGCTAGGCTGCAGAAGGGGTGAGTTGAGATTACACTACTTACCTATTTTGGGGGGGGGGATTTTGAACATCAGGATTCTGACCGTCAGCATTCCGAGCAATGGGATTTCATACCCAAACCCGTTAAACCATATTCAAGAACTAACTGTTACTGTGCTAATTGTTAATGTCCTATATACACTAATAGAAATGTAGTCACATCAATCATTTACTTGCAAACAATATATATATATCTGCTCTGGGTACTGTATTTGCTGCTCTGTAATATGTATGTCTGCTCTATAGTGAGTTCATATGTTGTTGTTATCCTGTCATTACTGCAGGCATCTCTTCCACAAGTCATGTGTGGACCCTTGGTTATTAGATCACCGCACCTGTCCAATGTGTAAGATGAACATCCTCAAAGCTCTGGGCATACCGGTAAGAATATAGGACAATAATCACATTTTGGGGTATATTCACTGCCGCCGGCGAGGGGGTTGGTGAAAATGGCTTCTTTTCGGAGGGGATCGCTGAAAACAAGCCATCCTCGCCGTCTGATCCGCTAGCTGTGTTCAGTATTTCGGCAAAATCCTCATTGTTCCCTCAAATGACGAGGTTCGCCATGAGCCATTCCACCTTGCTGAAAAGAACCAGCAAGGTGGAAACGCCGAGTGTAGGGGACACCGTTGAATACTCTGACGGTGACCTATCGGCACTGCTCACCGTATAGCTTGACGTCAGGCTCGTCGGCACCATTGAATATACCCCTTTAAGTCTCCCGGTAAAAGTGAGAAGGATGTAGCTGGATACTATTGCTAGAGTTGCTATTCAAAGTTTTTATTTCCCCTACATACAGAACCAGATGATTACCAATTCCTTTTTGCCTCTATGATGTCACTGCTCTAGATATAGACAGCGTTCATGCAAATATTGGCTCAGTGTAAACTGAATGCCTGGATTGTGTGGAGGTTTTTTTTTTTTTTTTTTTTATAAATATTATCACCACCTCAATTCTTATAGTGTGTACACATGGTAAGATTTGGCTTCCGATGTTCCCGATATAGTGAACATCGAAAGCCATATCGCATGCAAATCGCATGCTTTTTTAGGGCTTGCAAGCCGGATGCGTGCTCCCGTGTGAGTGCAAATCGGCAGCCAGATAGAGGGAAGGCAAGACTATATAGTGCAGATCTTAAGTGTGTGGCATCTGTTTGCTGGATCCCACCTCTCACCTGTTTGATTCCAACTTTGGCAAGAACATGGCCAGATTAGAGTGAACTACACAGAGGTGAAAGTACAGGGCATTCAATGCATCCTGTAGCTGTTATATAACAAACCAGAGATTTGTATTCTGAGAGCTTTTTTACCCCAGGACATTAGCATGTGATTGATCACTAGGGCTCTCAGCACGTCAATAATGGTTTCATAACTAGCATTATGTGAGAGGTTGATACATCACAAATGCCAAGTCCATGAAGCTAGCTTACTGCTTACATTTTATAGACAGTGGCTGTGGTGTTTTAGTCTGAATTTGATTGGTTGCAATAATTCAAACCTTGTAAAACTCAGTTGCTAAAGTTTTTTTTAGCATGACACAGGACTCTCCCAGACAGCTAAATACTGACTCAAAAATCTATGCATTTTCCCAATTAAAAATTGTACACATTTATTTATTTATTTACAGTTTCTTATATAGCGCAGCAGATTTTGTTGCGCTGTACAAACGTTGATAACACTGAAAGAACAAACTGGGTAAAACAGATATACAAGTACATGGAGGAAGGAGGACCCTGCTACAAGCGTACATCATTAAAATATTTTGATTCAAATATTGCTTTAATGCATATGCCAACGTTAAGGGATAAAAAATGTCTGTTTAGACATATAACCAATCTCGTATGTCTGATCATTTGTATTGTACTTTATGTAAAGAGGGAAATTTACTAAAGGAAATTTGAAAAAAAAATAGGTGTATTTGTATCCAGAAATACACTTATTTTTTTACATTTACTATCCCGAAAATATGGCAATTCGTATTCGTATTGATAGCACATCAATACGAATACGAATTGCCGTAATTTCGGGATAGTAAATGTCAAAAATAAGTGTATTTCTGGATACAAATACAACTATTTTTTTTTTACAAATTTCCTTTAGTAAATTTCCCCCAAAGTGTCTGGAGGCATCAGACCATTCAAACGTTGCTGAAGTATGTTTTATATAATGTGTGCAATTTACTATTGTGATTGCCCTCAGTCTGTCTGGAGTTTCATTCTTTGGGGCATATCATATGTACATTTAGAAGCCCCTTGCCAGTATGCAGAGCTGGACCTATGTTCCTCCATTATACCCCTTTCACATCGCACTTAATTACAGAGTTTGTGCCGGTTTCTTGCCGGTTCGACACGGTAATTGGTACGATGTGAAAGGGGTTAATGGGTCCAGTAAAACGGTAGCAACACGGCAATACGAACCAGTAAAAATTAAGGGTCCTTACTGGTGCGTTGCTTTGCGGTGTGAACAGGTTAATTGGGTCAAGCCACCCATTTCCCATTCACACTATGGTGGATGCAGTGCTTGAAAAAGCATCAGCTCTAAGCGCTGCCTCCGCCCTTGATGATGCTCTGCCCCATTATTGGTGATCCGCTAAAGCGATCTGAACAGCGCAAAATGCAGGGTCGCACCAGGACTGAACTGTTTCAAAGTCCCGGTGCGACCCTGCATTTTGCGATGTGAAATATATATATATATATCATATGTGCCAGTTTGGCACCTAGTATATGCGCCAAGTTGTGTCTTAATAGCAGTGATCTTTTACCCAGATAATGGGATTTGAAATCTGAGCATGCGTGCTTCCTCTGGTAACAGCCTCTTCCACACATACAGTATATGTCATATTGGGATGCTGTGAAGATCCCGCTGATAGGATTCCTGCCGTTGGAATACTGATGCTGGCACCCTCAAGAACAGCGCTAGAAACCAAACATAGAGCCGCTGCTGGTGTATGCTAACACTTGTAGAATAACATGTTTAATCAAGCAAGGACTTGATAAACTTCAAGTGCTGCTATGCCATGTCACTGTAATTGTCACCAATGAAACATATTTCAACCAATCACAAGTAACATAGAAACATAGAATTTGACAGGAGATAAGAACCGCTTGGTCCATCTAGTCTGCCCCTTTTTTAAACATGTTACCTCAAACCATATTTGATCCTTATTTTTTTGTAAGGATATCAATATGCCTATCCCAAGCATGTTTAAATTGTACTACTGTATTTGCCTCTACCACCTCTGATGGGAGGCTATTCCACTTATCTACTACTCTTTCTGTGAAGTAATTCTTCCTCAAATATCCCCTGAATCTTCCTCCCTCTAGTCTCAGTGCATGTCCTCGTGTTCTGTTGCTCCTCTTCCTGAGAAGAATGTCTCCCACCTGTACCTTGTTAAAACCCTTGATATATTTGAAAGTTTCTATCATGACCCCCCTTTCCCTTCTCTGCTCTAAAGTATACATATTAAGATCTTTTAGTCTTTCCTGGTACGTTTTGTGATGTAGGCCATGCACCATTTTAGTTGCCCTTCTTTGTACAGTCTCTAATGTATTTATATCCTTCTGGAGATATGGCCTCCAGAACTGAACACAATACTCTAGATGAGGTCGTACCAATGACCTATACAGTGGCATTATTACTTCTTTCTTTCTACTGCTGATACCTCTCCCTATGCAACCAAGCATCTGACTTGCCTTCTTCATTGCTTTGTTACATTGCCTACCTGCCTTTAAGTCCCCTGAAATAATGACACCTAGATCCCTCTCTTCCTCAGTAGTTTCCATTATAGTGCCATTTATACTATATTTAGTCTTTGGATTTTTGCAACCCAAGTGCATGATTTTGCATTTTTTGGCATTAAACTGTAGTTGCCATGCTCTTGACCATTCCTCTAATCTACCTAGATCATCAATCATTTGTTTTACCCCTCCTGGTGTGTCTACCCTGTTGCATACCTTTGTGTCATCTGCAAAAAGGCACATTTTACCCTCAATTCCATTTGCAATATCACCAATAAAGATATTAAAAAGCACTGGTCCAAGTACATATCCCTGGGGTACTCCACTTGTAACCTTTCCCTCCTTTGACTGTACTCCGTCATCATCAGCCATCATGTGCACATTTATTGAGCTTTTCTCTTACATACAGTATCTATTGTCAACACATTTCAATTGGTTTTCTGCCCAGCAGAGGGAAATCACTGTTTACTACTGGATTTTAAGCAAATAATTAGCAGATTAGATAAATTATTTAATTTATTTATGGTGATATATGGCTATGCTAAATTGCCCATTGATACATTTTCCATGACTACTCTGTACGATCTATAGAAATGCTTATGGCATACACGCTACAATGCCAAGATTGTATCCACTGTCAGCTATCCAAACGGACAGACAAGAAATTGAAGTAAGAAGAAAAGTTTGTATGTTATTAAAAATGGAGAGCTATTATTATGCATTTCTATGAAATACATAAATGTGTACTGGTTATCAGTTTTCTTTGTGTATATGTATGCCGAAAAAATGATAGTCTCTATTTTATTTTTTATCCCAACAGCCTAATGCAGATTGTTTAGATGACATCACTCCAGACTTTGATGGTTCTGTAGGACCACCAACCAATCAAATTACAGGAGCCAGTGATGTTACTGTGAACGAGAGTTCAGTAGGTGTAGATCCCACTGTCCGTACGGTGGGTGTCCTACAGATTATCCAAGATGCAGATGTACTTCCGCAGGTCGGCGAGGTCAGCTACACTGCAAGCAGTGAGTACTCACTAATGTTAATGAAAATTATCATTTTGGAAAAATGTGTTGTTACTTCACTGTCACTCAGGGCCGGTGCAAGGCACCGGAGCGCCCCAGGCGAGTCGGGGTGGGGGCGCCCCGGTGCCGGGGGGAGGGAGGGGGTGGGGGGGTGGTACCTGTATAAAAAATTGCTGCCCCGGCGTCCCTGCAGTGCTGGGGCGGTCAGGGGTGTCCGTGCCGTAGGGGTACCTGCGGCGCCGTCATGTGTATAAAGCTGGCTGCAGCCGGCGGGGTCCCTGTAGTGAATAGCAAATAACTAGCGCTTCCGGCGCCGCCGCGCGCATAGCGCTAGTTATTTGCTATATACTACAGGGACCCCGCCGGCCACAGCCAGCTTTATACACATGACGGCGCCGCAGGTACCCCTACGGCACGGACACCCCTGACCGCCCCAGCACTGCAGGGACGCCGGGGCAGCAATTTTTTTACACAGTTCGCTGGGGGTGAGGGGCGAACTGCCGCCCTCCAGGTGCCGGCGCCCTAGGCAAATGACTAGAGCTGCCTAGTGGTGGTGCCGGCCCTGCTGTCACTTAGTAAGCAGTCTCTTGTACTTGGTTGATAATTAGAAATGTAAGAATTTTAAGCGGCTTTGTCAGATCTAACTACAGTAAGAAGTGGATTGTCACATCATGTTTCATTGTGAACTAAGAGACATGTAGGGGGAAATTTACTAAAGGAAATTTGTAAAAAAAATAGGTGTATTTGTATTTAGAAATACACTTATTTTTGACATTTACTATCCCGAAAATACGGCAATTCATATTCGTATTGATGTGCTATCAATACGAATACGAATTGCCGTATTTTCGGGATAGTAAATGTCAAAAATAAGTGTATTTCTAAATACAAATACACCTATTTTTTACAAATTTCCTTTAGTAAATTTCCCCCGTAATGTATTACTGAATGCGCCCACATGTCAGAGATACTAATTTATTTATAACTCGTCATAAACCCAAACCTTTTTTTTATGCAATCAGTCTGTTTTTGGAATTTCATCCTTAAAGAAGCCTCCACTGTTAATTTATTTATTCACATCACCGGTAGCGTAACTATAAATTTTTACATTTTTCTCCCCCCTGCAGAAATTTTCACCCTAAAATGACAGCAAATTCATTGTTTCTAGTTGTTATAGGACCCAAGATCTATGGTGTACATTTTACTTCTACATTGCCACCATTCCTCATATGGGAGATCTTCACAAAAGTTGAAAATGGGGCAATGGTGGGTGAATTTATGTGACAAGAGGAGAGTCGAGAAGGCATAGTTTGCATAAATGTCACATTCTCTCCTTGCTAAATGCATTCCAAGCCTCTCCGCTTCTCTTATACCTGCTCTCTATATATAACGTGAAGGTCATGGTTGACCAGAAGAAAGAGGTTAAAATAAGATAACCACTTCTGGAAAATATGTTCCAAATGAAAAACTTTACGAACAAAAGAACAGACATGGCTGCCTAGAAAGATTCCATGTGGTTCACCTTGGCACTGCCCCATATCATTACTGTTGTTACATAACAGTAAGATATAGATAAATATATAGATACAGTAAGATACATAGAGGTGTATCTAAAAGGGTTGGGTACGAAATGCCGGTGGTCAGTATCCCGACCGCCAAAATCCCAACAGCTGAATGCCAATGGTCACAGTGCTCATGTATCCCTATACCTCTTCTAGGCCTATACCTAGCCTTTATACTGGCTACACATCTAACGATTTATCTGTCTGGTGGGAACAACAATCTGGTAATATAGGGGAGCAAATGACAATCAACCATTATCTTCCAGGGTATGGGTCATTGGGTCGACCCATATTAGGTCGACATGCATTGGGTTGACCACAGAAGCTTGATGTGGCTTAGTCGACACATGAATTACAGGGTTGACAGGGTTGGGAGGTCGACACAAGCATTAGGTCGACAGTCAAAAGGTTGACATGTGTTTTTCACGTTTTCTTTCTGTCCCAGATGTAGACAAAGTTGACATGGACACCGTCAATGTGTACTGCATCTTCTCGCATGACTCGCTATGCTTTCCATGCTTTGGGCATGATGCCTCACTGCGCTTGGCACGATCAACCTAAGCCATGTCAACCTTCAGTGGTCGACCCAATGCATGTCGACCTTATAATGGGTTGACCTAATGACCATATAGCTTCATCCAAATGCTGGAAACACACAATGGTCATTAAGAAAATTTGTCCAAACAGTCATTTTTGGGTGTCTTGTCTAGTGTTTCAGAGCAAAGGGTTATTGTTATTTGTTTCCATACATTACCAGACTTTGGCAACCTAACCCAAACCGCCCCCTCCTGCACCCTAACCTTAACCGCCCCCTCCACCGGAGCAAGATGATAGGTTGAAACTGTCTATGTCAACAGTCAGTACATGAACAAAGGTTGACATGCACTCTACCTTCCATGTGGATTACTATTGGAAACCGAAAAGTGTCCAAAACACAGTGGTAGGGGAGTGGAGTAGGGGGTCCACTACTCAGGTGTCGACTTTGACATAAAAAAAATAACCTTACATGTATGTTGATCTTTTCATATGTTAATTTTTTCCCCACGTCGACCATTTGCTAGTGTTGACCTTCTGCATGTTGATCTAGACACCGTTGACCATATGATCCACACACCACCTCCGCAGCCTAATACTTACTCTAATACTCACTACTGGGATCTGTTGGAAATGTGACCATCAGGACTCCGCTGTCAGTATACTGGGGGGGGGGTATATTTATTTAGCACCTTCTAGAAGATAATAGAATCTGATTGGTTGCTTTGGGCAACATCACATCTTCAATAGAACTCCCATCTTAGTAAATTTACCCCTGACGGTCAAGAACCTGACATCACATCTAATGAATTGTGTATATTAAATGTCATAGATTTGTTTGTTATTCTTTGATATATATAAAAGCACTTATGTGTAAAAATCACGTCCTGGCAAGTGGCAATAAAGGAAAGACCATTTTATTGACATGAAATAGAGACATAAAGCATGTGACATTTGCTATTATGGGCATTAACCCCTTCAGCGGTGGCTTTTTGTTTTTTAGAGAGCGCTCCCCACATGACAGGTTTTTTTTTGGAGAGCGCTCCCTAAAAAAGAAAATCACAGCTGAATGTCCAGGGGCCGGGCAGCAGGAGGAAGGGGCCGGGCAGCGGCTAAAGCTGAGCTCCTCCCTCAGCTTAGTGGCGCTGCCCAGCGCCAAGGAGGGGAAGAGTGGCAATCCCGGAAATTTTGCGGGAATGCCAGTGTTAGCACTGAAGCATAACCCAGAAAATATCCAGGATTACCACTGAAGGAGTTAATCATACCCCTTTTCCATCTGCAAGCCGGGTCGCACCCGGGATTTTGTACCCGGCTACAACCTGGGTGCGACCCGGCTTGCAAACCCATTCACACTAGAGTCCCCACCCGGCATAATGCCGGGCATGTGACGTCACCGGGAGGTGGGGTTGGGGAGGTGCATGAATGCATCTCCCAGTGCCAGCTTTTGCACTGTAGTGAACGGGACCCAGGTCGCATTGACCCCGGTTACCCGTTTACACTACACAGTGACCCAGGTTGAACCCGTGTTCAACCCTGGTCGCTACCTGGGTAGAAATGCCGAGTCTCACGACCTGGGTTATTTCTACAGGGATCGTTTTCACCTGCCTAAAATCCCGGGTTTTATTATTTTGATATTTAGGCTAGTGGAATAAGAGGAAGGCATGCTGTATGGCAAGGAGGGTATGGTTCATAAGGTTGACCACAGGAAGGTCAACATACATTGGGTCTACCACCGACGGTAGTCAGGCTTTAGGTCGACACCCTGAAATTGGCGACGTGGGTCTGGGTTATTCGATTGACACAAGCATTAGATCGACATGGGGAAGGTTGACATGGGTTTTTCATGTTTTTTTGTCCTGAATGTCGACACAGACAACATGGACACCGTATTGGTGCACCGCGTCCCCTCGCATGCTTCAGGCACGGTGCCTCGCTACGCTCAGTACACTATTTTATTCTCCCACCACACCTTAGTGCAGGGCTGGGCAACACCGGGCCTCCAGATGTTAGTGAACTACACATCCCAGGATGCTTTGCATTAGTTTTGCTATGTGGCCATGCTGAAACTGATGCAAGGCATGCTGGGATGTGTAGTTCATCAACATCTGGAGGGCCGGTGTTGCCCAGCCCTGCCTTAGTGGATGGTAGGGCATGAAATACCACCTGTTGGCTCCAACAAAAAAAATAGGAAAAACCTATGTCAACCTTTTGACTATCAACCTTCCTCATGTCGACCTAATGCTTGTGTCGAACGAATGACCCTGTCGAGCTAGACCCATGTTGACCTTTTGAGTGTGTCAACCTAAGGCCTGTCGACCTAGTGACCGTATACCAGCAAGGGAAGGACAAAGCAGCGACAAGAAATATCAAAGTGATAAAATAGAAGTGAGGAAGCGCATTGAATTGAGAGCAAACAGCTGCAGCAGTTAGATAATAGATAGGAATGTGTTACATCATGTTTAATCTACGAATTGTTTACGTTGACGTCTATAATGATAAGATATTGTGTCTGTTACTCACTCTCCTGTTTGATGTGCACTGGGTCCCATGACCTGGGGGGGGGGCATCGATGGAACAGAGGACACAGAACTTTATCTTTGTACCAGAGAACATATTTATCTGCTTACAGGGATTCGTATAGCAGCAGCCATGGGACCGCTTTTATTTATTCATTAAAATAACAGATGCAGAGAAACTATGTGGTGAAGGCTAATGGAAACTATTTGCTTTGAAACTGAATGGACTAATTTTCCTGAATGGTTTTATACTTTTTGTGTTGCTTTTTTGTATCTATGGTAACTTATGGTAAAAGCGTATTTATATTACTGTGTGCTGTAACCAAGAGAGTGATCAGCTGCATGTGTATAATCACTGTTTCCTTGCTGCTGAATGGAATCCTCTGGGTAGCAGCGTCTTAATTCCCTGGAATGGATACTTTGCTGTCATGGATCCAGATCTGCAAAATTAAAAGGTTTGGAACAATGTCACAAAGTTTCTTAGTGGGATGAGCTACCACTGTGGTGAGAACTATAGTTGCAGGCACCAGACTGATTAGGAGACAGGATACCTTGGGGGAAATTTACTAATACCCTGTTCTCACTGCCGCAAAAACCTGGGATTTTGCCTGGGTAAGCAGTAATTTCCCATGTCGTGTCTCAGTGTGAATGGATGTGAGTGAAATTCCCCGGGAATTGCACCAGTGTGAACATGCCTGAACTGGGTTTTTCACACAGGATGTGAAAAAGCAAGCTGATTGGGGAATGAGATCAGGTGACATGTGATGTCCATTTAATGCTGCGGAGAGGAGAGGAGACATGGGGCACTGGAGGGATGAGGAGGTGCTTGAGCTACTGGCTGTGAGAGGGGAGGAGGAAATAAAGAAGCAAGTGACTGGCACTGTCAAGGAGTCGACAACATATCAAAAATACTATCTGCCCATGGCATCCATAAAATACAGCAGCAGGCTGTGAACAAACTTAAAGCACTTCATAAGCAGTACTCCAAGGTGCATGATCTCAACCGGAGGAAGAGTGATGGTGCCCCTATGGACAATCAAAGCTGCTCTTTAAACAGCCAATCAAAGCTGTTCTTTCAACAGCCAATAAAAACGTCTCTTAGATTCCTCACACTTGTTGGCAGGGCAGACCTGGAAACCAGTGTGAATGGGGCAGACCCGGGAATTTCCCAGGTCCATTGTGCAGTGTGAAGGGGGTCTGCGAGCTGAGAGGATCTGTGCCCCGGCAAACACCCAGGATCAAAAGCCTGGGATTTTGCAGGGGCGGCAACGAGAACATGATTTAAGATGGGAGTTCGATTTCAAAATCAAAATATATACTTATTTGTTTAGCACCTTCTTAAAGATAATAGAAAGTATCTGATTGGTTGCTCATACCAGCATCTGGGAGTAGAAATAGAACTCCCATCTTAGTACATTTTCCCCCTTGTGTTAGTTTCAGTACCAAGTTTGTGCTTCCTGTAGTGTATTCCAGCCAGAGCACACTGTATAGGAAATAAAATATCCACCCTGCAACCAATGGCACTTCAGGCGGCTGTTTATTAATAATGTGACACCTATACTAGCATGACAGTACAACCATTGGATTTTTGCTATCATATGGAGGGTTGAGGTTTTGTACGTAAGCATCAGTGATGACATAAGGATGCTCTACGTCTATTTTAGTTTAGTTTATGGCAGGTACAGTATACTCAATAGCTGTCAAATATGTTCCTCACAATCATTTGCAGCTGCCGATTACTTTGGGGTTGTTATCTGCCAGTAACTGACCATTTGGCCCGCCATCCTGGCTTTGTTGTCAGGCCATGAGAAATGTCCCGTTATGGCGCACTAAGGCGTACTATATAGCAAAAGTGTGTAATTACACTGCTTCACAGCTGGGTGGCGACTGCTCCAATAATGAAAACGACAGTACAGTGCCGCAGATGGATATGTGAAGCACCATTGCCATTTACTGTCAGCCTTTGCTTCCACTTTACCTGTGTACAGTATGCAGAGCCTACTATAGATCCATAAGGGTGGGCTCCATTGTGTCCAATAGTCACTGCCCCCCATCAGTAATTATGCTTCATAGACGCTCATTCAGCCCCAGGGACTCAGTGACAAAATCTATGCCAAGCTTAACTCCAAAGGAGTGGACTAAACTCGGCAAACATTTCCCCAACGAGTCTCTGAGACTGAATGAGTATCTGCATAGCATAATTACTGTACAACACGGTGGCGGGCCAAGTCTATCGGCCACGAGGGAGCCCACCACCACCCAGCAACATTTACATTAAATACACTTTTTTTAATGTAATAATTTCACATACATTGCGACAAACCACGAGCGTAGCCCTGAGCACCAACAGCATTTAGGGCCTTATTTTGGTTCATTCTTTCTGACAAAATCCTTCTTAGATGGGCAAAACCATGTGCACTGCAGGGGGGGGCAGATGTAACATGTGCAGAGAGAATTAGATTTGGGTGAGTAATTTTGTTTCTGTGCAGGGAAAATACTGACTGCTTTCTTTTTACACTGCAATATAGATCTCACTTTGAAGTAAAACCCCACCCAAATCTAATTCTCTCTGCACATGTTACATCTGCCCCACCTGCAGTGCACATGGTTTTGCCCATCTAAGAAGGATTTTGTCAGAAAGAATGAACCAAAATAAGGCCCTTAATTACATAAGGCTTCCGGGTTCATGCATCAGGTGTGAATGAGATGACAGACTTGCGGTACAGTATCCCTAATGGCCTAGTGGTTAAGCCTACAGCATGCCATGACCCCCATGCCTGGAGGTCAGTAACAACTAATATATTTTGAATTCCACTGTTTTATTGTTTTATATTTGTACATTAAGGTGTGTATATATATCGGAAAGTGGTCACGTAACCTCATATTTCGGCAGAAAAAAAAACGAAAACCCTGCTCAAACAGTGAGCTTAATCCAGCACATGGTCAGCGCCTCCCCCTCTCCTGAAAATTGCTTATTTTAATCCCCACATAGATTGGAAGCTCAATGTAAACAAGCACTGCGCCTTACCTCTGATCAGCCTCCATCACTTCTTTGTATATAAAGGGACAATTGAGGCCAGGGGGTAATGGGGCAGAGTTAGCAAATCTCAAACAGAACAGCACTATAAAGTCAGAAATAGATAGTAGAGCTGGTTTGTTTGGGTTAGTCATACATAGAGCAGGTATGTTTAAATTAACGGTACTTGTGTAATATCTGGGCGCCCGATTTTGACATCGGGTCCGAAAAATCAGTTGCATCGCATGCGACCAAATCGCATGCGATGCGACCGATTCGACCCAATTTTTACATTGGATCCAATGTTAAATGGTCCCTGAGACCCGATTTTACATTGGAACCAATGTTAAATGCCCCACAGACCCCATTTTTAATTGTATACCCACCCTGATGGGTAATAACTATGTGAAATGCCCCCCATTGTTAACGCCACGATCAACGTCAACCCGAAGCGTGGCGAGCGGCGGCGGCGGTACGTGTCCTCCAACCTTTTCATACCCCCACTATCCACGTCGGCGTGGAGTTGATTTTATATAGTGTGGCGAGCCACCGAGCCAGAAGCGTGGCGAGCGCAGCGGAATACGAGCCCGAAGCATGGCGAGCCCTGCGAGGGGACGCAGAATACATGTTAAGTAATCCGCGTCCCCTTGCGGGGCTCGCTGCGCTCGACCATGCTTCGGGCTCGTATTCCGCGTCCCCTCGCGGAGCTCGCTGTGCTTACTACGCTTCGGCCTCGCCACACTAAATAAAACCAACTCCACGCCGACGTGGATAGTAGGGGTATGAAAAGGTCCGAGGACGCGTACCGCCGCCCCTCGTGGGCTCGCTGCGCTCGCCATGCTTCGGGGTGGCGTTAACAATAAGGGGCATTGACCTAATAATTAACCATCAGGGTGGGTATACAATGAAAAATCGGGTCTGGGGGGCATTTAACATTTGATCCAATGAAAAATCGGGTCTGAGGTACAATTTAACGTCTTAAAAACCCCGAAAATCGGGTCCCATCAGGTCCCATCGCATGCCTTAAATTAAGGCATGCGATTAAAAAATCGGGCGCCCAGATATTACACAAGTACCAAATTAACATACAGGTACAAAATTAGAGCAGATGTGTAATAAATAAAGCTTTTAAACATTATTTCTTACCTTAAATTTGTAAAATATACTTACATTTGTCAAAATAGTCACACAATTTTGGGCGCAAATTTTTTGTTTGTTTTACTTACTTCACTAAAATAGTCACTGCGCAGCTCCCTTTTGTCATAGATTAATCTCCATGCTACTGTTGACCAGCAGCCATGGGAAGGAGGCAAATGCACAGTAGGGACAGTGACTGAGGCAGAGTTAGAGATAGGGAGAATTAGATTTGGGTGAGGTTTTACTTTAAAGTGAGATCTAGATTGCAGTGTAAAAATAAAGCAGTTAGTATTTACCCTGCACAGAAACAAAATACTTAATCCAAATCTAATATCTGCACCTGTTACATCTGCCCCAGCTGCAGTGCACATGGTTTTGTCCATTTGAGAACGAATTTACCTTTACGAGTGAACCAGAATAAGGGCCGGTATGTGCACATGGAGTGGTAGGAGGCAGAGTAACTCATGAGGAGGTGGGTCAGACGCATGCTTGATGAGGCAGGAGACAGAGGTACATACAGGGAGGGGAGAGGATAGGTATATATGGGGCATATAGGGGTTAAAATCGCTCATGGGGGCGGAGTAAGAGGCACATTTGGAAAGGCAGGGGGTAAAGTCGCTCATGGGAAAGGCTTGCCTCTATTACACACATACACATGGTGAGATATGAACTATTATTATATAGTACATATCTGCAGAAAACAAAGTACATATTGAACCATGTGTATGCAGCTTGCAATCCCGATGCGCGGCCTCGCAGGGTCAGTATCACAAGTAAAAATAGACTGTACCGGCAGCTCAATTTTGAGTAGAGAGTGTACAACCTACAGTAGGAGCCCATCTCATCTATCTTCCATAGGGCATGGCTCAGCATGTCAAGCCATGGCTATCCTGTTGTTCTCAGCCGTAATACAATACATAGAACAATACAGCAGGGGATTGGTAGGGTAATCCAATTACTCACTTAATCCTATTATAGGGATAGGTGACAGTGGCTCCATCTGTATACAGCATAGTCAAAACTGTACATAGCCAAACTCGTACCGTGTGTATGCACCTTAACAAGAGATAGGGCAGGGATATATGTGAAGGATAAGCTTTGATTTTCTGAAGCCATCAGCTTTCCTGAAGCAGCACCGCTCTTTGTCATTGTGTGCACACACATACTGTACACATGGGTGACACCTACCCAGCATTTTAAATATTAAATGCTGTTCACAATAGAGATGAATTGAATGTTCTCAGCACACTACCCGGTGCAAGCGGTTCTTATAATAGAACAGCAATGTCAATCAGTATGACACTAATGGTTTCTTTATAGTACACATGCAGTAAGTATCATCAAGGAAAGAATCTTGACAGAAGTGTTGTTGGTTCCGTTTTTCATGCACAAATATGATGTTAATAATGAAAAAAGTCAGAGAGTAGGCCCCCTTACACTTGTACAACTTATGCTGTGTACACACTTGTACAATATGCATGAGATCCAGATGAGATTTTGACTATGTATACAATTTAGACTATGTATACAATTTAGACGATATAGTGCAGATCTGCACTATATAGTCTA
This sequence comes from Crinia signifera, assembly GCF_055691185.1. NCBI lineage: Eukaryota > Metazoa > Chordata > Amphibia > Anura > Myobatrachidae > Crinia > Crinia signifera. The sequence goes on from NC_139217.1 coordinate 128,175,703, forward strand.
TGCAGCCAAGACTTTCTGCATGAGATCCAGATGAGTTTTTGACTATATAGTCAAAATCTCATCTGGATCTCATGCAGATTGTACAAGTGTGTACACACCATTAATGTCCAACAAGTTGGACCTGATTGACTCGAGATTTATCCTATGTGCAGGAGGATCAATCTCTTACAATCGCTTGGTTATACCCAATGGCACGGGATTGTGCATTGGGTTCTACACATCAGGCACATCAGATTTTGTCAGACAGGCACATCAGATTTTGTCAGATAAATTGACCCAATCCACCTGAATTGGGTCAAATCTGACAAAATCTCACAAGTGTAAGGGGCTCTGGGTATTTCAATTCATATATTTTTAAAACCAATTGTTTTCTGTCCCCCTGACCCAGATTGAGAGACTGATTGTGAGGTACTGTTATGGGTCATACACTGGGAGATTTCTGCTTCATTTCTAAGTCATTAGGCTAAATCACTTAGAAATTAAGCACAAATCTCTCCGTTTGTATGCCCCACAGCAATAGCGATGCGCGTCCCCATGTGTTGCTGTTGCCGGTCGAGATCATTCATGCATGCAGTGAGCGATCTACGTCCACCCTCCTGTAATACCCTTATTGAATTGTTATTATTATATCCTATTCTAAATCACTCAGCACAAATCTCTTGTGCGAATCTCTCAGTGTTTTTTAGGAGATCTAGGCTGTGGGAAATCTCCAACACTAAATTGCTCAGAACACATCGCTTGCTCAAATCTCCTGGAGTGTATGCCCCATTACTTTTCTTTTTTTCTGTTTTGTGGTAGTGGAAAACTGTCAGGTTTAAGGTTTAACCCTTTGAGTGAATTTGTCAAAATAGTTGTGACAGTTGGCAAGCAAACATAATGATGTCCTGTAATGTTTACCTGGTATAGATATAGGGCAGTATTCAATGAGGAAAATTCGCCGTGTTTTATGGCGAATTTCTGCTTTTTTCGCGTTGGTCGGAGAATTTTGGTCTCAAAAAGCGAACAACCCTATTCAATGTGATATTTTCGCCGTCCGCAAACAGTGAATAATGGATGGTTCTCCATCTGATACTCGCCGCCAATCGGCGTGTCTTGTCAATAGGATTTTGCATTGAGATTCGCCGTCTCTCGCCATCACTCGCCATGAGTGTATTCAATGAGAAGACGGAGACTAATTTTCTAGGTTAATTTCTCCGTGTATCACTTGCCATCTTTTCATGAACTTTTAAAATAATGTTTTTTTTTTTTTTTAAATTTGGTGTAAAAAAAATCAGGAATTTTATTCTGAGAAGGGGCATGCTATTTTTATTCATGTGCATGAATATATATTTAATTTAAAAAATATATATATTTTTTTACACATAGCAGCCAGCAGGGGGCTGGGAGCCGAGAGCCGCTCATTAGATATTCGGAACTTGTGTAGTTTCACGGCGCCAGCATGGCGTCTGAGTCCCCTTGCGAGGCTTGCTTCGCTTGCCCATGCTGCAGGCTCGGTGGCTCGCTACGCTCGCCAAGCTATTTAAAATCTACTCCATGTCAACATGGATAGTGGAGGTATGAACTATCCATGTTGGCATGGAGTTAAGTTAGTTTATTTGACATATTTAGTGGCGAGCGTACACCCGTACACCTGGCGCCGTGAAACTACACAAGTACCAGATATTCATATATTCACTGCTCCCGATCATTACATATGCACGGTCGGGTGCAGTGAATACCCGGTCCCATGTTGGCTCTCCCGGGGGGCAGCCTGTGCTGCCTGGCTCCCGGGGAGCCCACCTCCCCCCCACATACGTAATGGGGCAGGCAGGGAGACTTCCATCTCCCTGCCTGCCGCCATCCTCAGGCTCGCCGCAGGGGTTCACAGTCACCTCACACGCCGGATTGGCTGAGACTCGCCGCGAGGGTACCTACTATATACATGCCTCATACTCAGTATTCCCACACCTACTATATACATGCCTCATGCTGAGTATTCCCATGCCTACTACATATATGCCTCATGCTCAGTATTCCCATGCCTACTATATACATGCCTCATGCTCAGTATTTCCACACCTACTATATACATGCCTCGTGCTCAGTATTCCCACACCTACTATATACATGCCTCATGCTCAGTACTCCCATACCTACTATATACATGCCTCGTGCTCAGTATTCCCATACCTACTATATACATGCCTCATGCTGAGTATTCCCACACCTACTATATACATGCCTCATGCTCAGTATTCCCACACCTACTATATACATGCCTCATGCTCAGTATTCCCACACCTACTATATACATGCCTCGTGCTCAGTATTCCCACACCTACTATATACATGCCTCATGCTCAGTATTCCCACACCTACTATATACATGCCTCATGCTCAGTATTCCCACACCTACTATATACATGCCTCATGCTCAGTATTCCCATACCTACTATATACATGCCTCATGCTCAGTATTCCCATGCCTACTACATACATGCCTCATGCTCAGTATTCCCATACCTACTACATACATGCCTCATGCTCAGTATTCCCACACCTACTACATACATGCCTCATGCTCAGTATTCCCATACCTACTACATACATGCCTCATGCTCAGTATTCCCATGCCTACTACATACATGCATCATGCTCAGTATTCCCATACCTACTACATACATGCCTCATGCTCAGTATTCCCACACCTACTACATACATGCCTCATGCTCAGAATTCCCATGCCTACTACATACATGCCTCATGCTCAGTATTCCCACACCTACTATATACATGCCTCGTGCTCAGTATTCCCGTACCTACTATATACATGCCTCGTGCTCAGTATTCCCACACCTACTATATACATGCCTCGTGCTCAGTATTCCCATACCTACTATATACATGCCTCGTGCTCAGTATTCCCATACCTACTATATACATGCCTCATGCTCAGTATTCCCATACCTACTATATACATGCCTCGTGCTCAGTATTCCGACGCCTACTATATACATGCCTCATGCTCAGTATTCCCATACCTACTATATACATGCCTCATGCTCAGTATTCCCATGCCTACTATATACATGCCTCATGCTGAGTATTCCCATACCTACTATATACATGCCTCATGCTCAGTATTCCCGTACCTACTATATACATGCCTCGTGCTCAGTATTCCCACACCTACTATATACATGCCTCGTGCTCAGTATTCCCATACCTACTATATACATGCCTCGTGCTCAGTATTCCCATACCTACTATATACATGCCTCATGCTCAGTATTCCCATACCTACTATATACATGCCTCGTGCTCAGTATTCCGACGCCTACTATATACATGCCTCATGCTCAGTATTCCCATACCTACTATATACATGCCTCATGCTCAGTATTCCCATGCCTACTATATACATGCCTCATGCTGAGTATTCCCATACCTACTATATACATGCCTCATGCTCAGTATTCCGACGCCTACTATATACATGCCTCATGCTTAGTATTCCCATACCTACTATATACATGCCTCGTGCTCAGTATTCCCATACCTACTATATACATGCCTCGTGCTCAGTATTCCCATACCTACTATATACATGCCTCATGCTCAGTATTCCCTTACCTACTATATACATGCCTCGTGCTCAGTATTCCGACGCCTACTATATACATGCCTCATGCTCAGTATTCCCATACCTACTATATACATGCCTCATGCTCAGTATTCCCATGCCTACTATATACATGCCTCATGCTCAGTATTCCCATGCCTACTATATACATGCCTCATGCTCAGTATTCCCATGCCTACTATATACATGCCTCGTGCTCAGTATTCCCATACCTACTATATACATGCCTCATGCTCAGTATTCCCATGCCTACTATATACATGCCTCATGCTCAGTATCCCCATACCTACTATATACATGCCTCATGCTCAGTATTCCCATGCCTACTATATACATGCCTCATGCTCAGTATCCCCATGCCTACTATATACATGCCTCATGCTCAGTATTCCCATACTATATACATGCCTCATGCTCAGTATCCCCATGCCTACTACATACATGCCTCATGCTCAGTATTCCCATGCCTACTATATACATGCCTCATGCTGAGTATTCCCCATACCTACTATATACATGCCTCATGCTCAGTATTCCCATGCCTACTATATACATGCCTCGTGCTCAGTAGTTCCATGCCTACTATATACATCCTTTTACCATGCCTAATGTAGGGTACACACCAGGATGACCACGATCATGCGACAATCGTGAAACGATTTCCTTTGAAATCACACAATGGCCTCACGATGGATTGGATTACACGATCTGTACCCAAACCAATGTAGATGGCGATTCTTTACTGCAGTAGGTAAAATCTCCAATCCGACAGATGATCGGCAGGGGCGGGGCGCACATCAGATCAGAATCGTAGTGAAAACAGGTAGGATTCACACTATGCCTATAACGATTGGGGCCCTAATCGACCTGGGGTGTACCCAGCGTAATACTCAGTAGTCCCACAGTTTCATACAATGAAGTCATGCTACATATATTATTTAATCAAATAGTTTGTGTAATGGAGCCACAAAAGTCTGAAAGTGCCTTAACATTTAAATGGCACTTTTACCCAAAAGAAGCACTGCAGGATATAATGCAATGATAGTAAACTCCCATTCATTCAATGAAAACAGGCACATACTGTACGCTTTACTATATGTCTCCTGTATAATCCATCTGTTGTGTTAAAGGGCATATTAATAATGATGATACCAGCGCTCTCATACCGATGCTGAATGTTACTAACTGAATTCACATAGTTTTACATGGTCATTTCTTCCGTTTGAGCTCAGTCAGGCTGAATATGTGCATAATGCTTTTTCCATTTGACTCCTACACACACATCTGTCTTACATCTGTTTCCCGTCTCATCTCTGATTTATCTGGCATCTGTTTACATTAGGAATCAGAAGAATATGTGCACATATTTTTTTTTTATATATATATACCGGAACTGTACATATTGACCTATAAATGTTCACTATACATGACATCATAGGGAAATCTTTATAAACGGTGTTACTTTTCTAGCCTTGCGGCCTGGTGGCGGAGTTGCAGATGGAGCCTCATAGCGGTGGATCATTGGGGGGCGGGCACAATTGTATTCATAATAACTGCACACGGCCATAATTTACTGACCAATCCAGACGACTTTTTAATGAGATATTTTAATGAGATATGTGTGTTAAAATAGACAGATCGGAATGTGCAATTTTCGCGGCAAAAAGTGCTTAAAGTTTTTACCACAATTCTCACCCTATTAAGTTGGTGATTTCTGAGAAATGTGTGAATTTGGCAGTTTTTTGACAAAAAATTGGAAAAGTCGAGATATCTCATTACTGCCTCACAGCGCTGAGGTCATGGGTCCGATTCCCACCATGGCCCTAACTGTGCAGAGTTTGTATATTCTCCCCGTATTTGCGTGGGTTTCCTCCCACAATCCAAAAATATACTGGTAGGATAATTGGCACACAACAAAATTAACCCTAGAATGTCTGTGTATGTGGTAGGGAATATAGATTGTAAGCTCCACTGGGGCAGGGACTGATGTGACCTTTCATATATTCTCTGTAAAGCGCTGCGGAATATGTGTGCGCTATATATGAAACGGTTAATAAATAAATAAAATAAATGTCACAGGAAATGTCATGAGTCAGTTTAGGGTGTGATCTGATGAGAAATTACACGTAACTAATTCTCAATATGTGCATTTATTGCTGTGTTAGTCCCGTATGACCAACAGGTTTATATCTTTTAGGTGTACAAGATCCGGTAATCAGCAGTGACTCGGACATCTCTCTGATTATGGCAGTAGAAGTGGGACTTTCAGATGTGGATCTTTCCACTGATCAGGACTGTGAGGAGGTGAAGTCATGAGCAGGTCTGTTGCTGCGATCCATAGGAAAGATATAGAAGATGTGAAGAGGTCGGCTCTCCTGGAGTATGGACTATTCCAAAACAGTAAAAAACACACACCATCACCATAAAATCTCCAGTGCACTGCATTAAGGGATGATCATGAAAAAGCAATAGCGCCAGGCGCCTGCTATTGTCAGCACAGTTCCTTCCCGCTGGATTTTAAGTTGTGTTGATATGGGAGCAGAAGCCTCCTGGTTTCCTCTCATGTGCAAGGCTTGAGTCTGCAGGCTTCCCTGATGAGGATGGTAGACATGGAACTAAAATGAAATCTTTGATGCTGTTTAAAAAAAAAAAAAAAAGAGATAGAAACTTTGTTACCTTTTTTTTGTTGTTTATCCACTTTTAATCAGTGTGTTTCAATCACAAATACCTTGGTCCTGACAGCAAATACTTCAATCTTTTTTTACTTCGTGACTTCTCTGCCAAGTCAACAGGAAGAGATTGTGATGGTCATGTGTGAAAGCCTTACTCTTATCTTAAGAAAGCTATGGTAACCGGATGGGCAGCCATCCCAGAAGCACTTGAGAAGAGAATGTCTTCAGAGTGCCCATACCAGTTGCATGTGATCTGACATTCCTCATGAACTGCCTAAAGAATGTTAGGTACTAGAGTTACAGTCTGTTACTTTGGGTCATAAAGAAGACTCAGGCGTGAGTGAGCACGAACACTATGTCATTGCATAATCTATTTTGCATCTAACAACATTGGTGAAAGTTTTGTCAGTTTAAAAAAAAAAGAAAAAAATAGTATCCCCGCTTACAGTCATTTCTTAGGGGAACCAATACTTTTGACACTTAATGAAGAAATCTACAGTATTGTGCATATGCGATGAAGTGGGTATGTTTTTTTTTTTTTTTTCTTGAGGAATAAATATATATTTTTTCAAAAATGAATATAAATATTAGTTGGGGGATTAAATAAAAAAAAAAAAAAAATTGGTATTCTAGGGCCGTGAATTCCAGTAAGATGTTATACTACATCTACATTGCATTATGCCATTGTTTACAACTTCGGTTTTGTAACCTGATCTCTCTTATGCCGACACATTTTTCCTTGTAACTGAATATACTGCCATAGCGGATCATTCCATTTCTAACAATCTGGTTTTATCTGTCAATCCACATGAAGGCAGTTCAGATTTTGTGACATTGGCTACTCGAATCTTCTTATGACAGGAATAAGGTCACTTGTGTAGACATCAAGTTATGTTAACAGTTTCACCAGTTTGAGAAATGCATTAGAACAGGCATGTCAACCTGCGGCCCTCCAGCTGTTGTGAAACTACACATCCCAGCATGCTTTGCCATAGTATAGCATGCCTGCATTAGACAGTTGTATTATGTCTTATTAAAAGGAAACTGACATACAGCTGTGTCCTCATATACTATTGCTAAAGTCGCACTAACATCTCTTATTGGTTCGCCAGATCCTATGTGACTCTGCTTGTGCTGGGAGTTTTAATGCAAATCTACGTCTTAAAACCCCCATACACTAGTCAATTTACCTGCAATTTGGGATCTTTTCCTGCAAATTCAGCGATCAATCACAGGAAAAGAGCTCAGTACTTATGTAATATCTGGGCTCCCGGTTTTCTTATGAGACCGTGTCCCCTCGCCACGTTTCAAGCACGGTGGCTCGCTGCGCTCGCCACACTATATAAAATCAACTCCATGCATAGTTGGATAGTAGGGGTATGAAAAAATGGGGTGCATTTAACATGGGAGCCCAGATAATACATAAGTACCAAGAGCTCAAATTGCAGGTGATGACAGCAGGCCCGATGTTCATCACACAGGAGCCTGCGAGTCGCACCTGCTGTAAAAGCAATCCTGCTGCCCATCTCAATAGGGGATCACCGTTGACTTATATGCAGTGTATGGCCATCTTTAGTTACATGTGACATGGCAAAACTGCTTCATGAGACTGCACTGAATAATTTGATAGTGACACTTGCATATCTCTGTGCACCTAATTATAGAACTATGAATCTTCAAAGTGCTACAATTGCAACACGCGCTGGATTTATTTCTGGCCAAGTTCTGTTGTGTATACAGATTGACTCAGTCACACACAGACCTACAAGAGACACACATGAGAGTGTAGTCTCATGAAGCAGTTTTAATGCACTGTGGCTAAAGCACACAATCACGCGAAAAGGAGCTACACCGCTCAGGGCAGCTCTCTGGTGCCAGATATCTCACACTACACGGTGTATTGAGGCTAGGTGTGTGAGGATACATCTGTAGCTATAAACTATTCTTTTTGCTGGTTTTATTTGACACTAAATGTTATGATTTGTCAAACATGCACCTGAGTCATGTATTGAAGAGCTTTGTACAATTGCTGTGGGAATTGGTAAGCAAGAGTGCAAGTTAATATGAGGTCTAGAATTTCTCATTAGGTTACCAGGGGAACAGGACATTTTACACACTCCTGGCCTGTGACACAGTATTTCCATTACTAATGACACAGATGTTAAAAAAGTTTAAATCTTCCTAAGGTTTTAAACAATAGTAAAGAAGTCATGACTGCTTAGTGGTAGAGATGAGGGAGAATGTAAAAAAAATGTTGCTATATATTACACTCACACTGCATTTGACCATGGAATAAGTTTAACTTAAAGTGTTCCCAAATAGGGATGGGACATCGAAAAAAAACTTTAGTTGTACCAATGCCTTAGCATTGGACATAAAACACTATTAAGTCCTACTGTTGTTGGTTTAGGAATACTGATAGTTTCTTCTTGATTTAAGTAAATGAGCTACTTAACACCACTCACAAGGAATTTGAACACCAAAACCTCTGGTATCATATATATATATACACTTGTAAGCTTTTAGAATCAGCATGAATTATGTGCATTTTGTTAAATACTTTTGTATTTAAAACAGGCCATCTAAAATAATTGAACTCCCAAACGTATGTACTGCAGTCAGACACTCAATCATTTATTTTTTGCATACTAATGGCATAATTCAGCTTCAGTTGTAGTTTTCTGAAGATTTGCAATAATACACTGTCGGCGGTAGCATAAAGGGTGGCCACCCCGCACATGGCAAGGCCACCACACATGCCAAGCCATGCAACGCAATCACAAAATTTTGCGATTGCATTGCTACTATGCGAATGCTTCACTATAAAGCAAAGCGCTTGCATGGCACAGATAACCCTTTGGCTGCACAGGCTATCTATGAAACCAGGTGCAGGACCTCCACCTTTTGGATTGCAGCAGTTGTGTGTTATGTCACACATCTGCCGCTCCCCCCAATACCGAGTCTCTGCACCCACCGGCCCTTAGACTGTGGTCACATTTTTCTCAATGCAACTGCAGTTTCAGGGCTCCAGCATGCGAATATTGACAACTGCCAATTTGTGCCTGGTGCTGAATTAGGCGCCATAAGAAGCTAGTTATAAATGTTAGTTTAAACTAAAGCATTGCAGCTAACCAGTGCCATGCAGAGCATAGCCACACATCCAATTCATTGCAGCCAGGCACTGCTTAGTTTCACTATTTTAAACTAACAATTACAACTGACGTTAGAATTACAAAGCTTTCTATGCAGATGCTACATTTTTTGATATGCTAAATATCTGACTGTTGTACATGGGATTGAGAGTTTGAGGGATGGGATGTCATGCTGAGCAATGTGGGTCTTAAATACTGGAGAATTTAGCTGCAAGTGCATTCATCTACAGTATGTAATAACAGCTGGGTGTAGGAGCCATAAAATAATGATTGTAGGATTTGCCATTGGCCAGAATCCCATCCCTAGTCCCAACGACACTATATATACAAATTAATTGATTATCATTGTCCAAGCTTTATTCATATAAATGGGCCAATGCAGATTTGAAAGCAAATTATTTTTACAGATGGGCCTTGTGTGTTTGCACTGCTCTTGTTCCTGAGCCGAGTGCCCACATTTATGGGTGAGTCAGAGACATAAGTAACTCGGATGCATCTCCACTTGAAGGGGTATAGCTGAGTGTAGCTTATTGAGGGTGGGCCAAAAAACTGCAGATCAGTGATTATGCAATGATCTGCATATTTGCAGACCACTTAGGATAAAGGTGGTGTAAATGTGCACTGATACGGATCTAAGCTATGAAAGCAAGCATATGGATAGGGGAGATCACATAGATGCATACAGGTGGACATACGGGGTGAAGTGTAATAGGATGAGAAATTCAGAAAGTGAGAGATTTGGTGAGAAATATACAGTTTTTTTAAGCGGCAATCATTTACACTGCAAAACCAATTTGATTTTGCTGTGTAAATGATTGCCGCTTTTTAAAAAAACTGGAGATTTCTTACCAAATCTCTCTCTTTCTGAATCTCTCGTCCTATTAAATCTCACCCAGGATTTACATATTACATTTCACCCACACTCTTCTTTCACAAAGCAGGAGTACAGTAATCAAGGTTCAACTTTGCATCATTCTTAATTCTGCAAATTGCTAATTTGTTAACATTGTGCTCTGTTCATAGTTGTACACTATACGTTCACACTCACAATTTATTGAAAATATGCTAATGCCTGCCAACAGACTCCCCCTCTGAAACAGTATGTTATGAGAATGTTGCTAATGTTGCTGTCCTTGTCTGCTTCATGTAAACATCCCCTTGGGATTGAGCACACACCACCATTGACACATCAGATGCACATCAACTCATCACGTAAGTCTTGGGCTGTGAAGATGCCAGGGCAACTTCCTCTCTAAATATGGCCTCTAAGACTTTACCACTGCAATTGGGAGCAAGAACGCAGACACACACCCTGGACTCCCGTAAATGTCCATAGATCACAATGGTCTAAGAAGCGTGGGATTATGGAGACATTGTGGATGTTGTCTTAAACTACAGCTTGCACACGCGCAGTAAGACCTTCCACTGCATTTCGCACACGCACAGTATCAAAAATTTGCTCCACTGCAAAAACATTGGACTAGTGTGCGCGCGGGGTGGCATTTAGCAGAATAGCTTAGTAAATGCAGAACTCAAAATCTGTATTGCAGGAAATCTGTAAAGTGGCCTATGATGCTTTAAAATGAAATTCAAATAATATTTAGCAGAACTTTCTCTTCGATCTAAGGGGCATATCCAATTGCGGAAAGTTTTTGACCTCCATGAGATATACAGAAACAGCCGCACTTTCCGGCAGCTCAGACTCAATTTTTTTTGCAGCTTCATGGTGCTATGTACAAAATTGTTTGAACGCCATGGGAGTCTGGGGTGCCGTCCCCTGCATTTCTACCCAATTGCAATGGCAACTTGCACCCTCACACGCAACTGGATCGGTGGGACAGACAAAAATAAAAAAAACCTAAGCATTCATTTTGTGTCAGACATTCAGTCCCACATGCTATAACCAAACAAAGGATAAGTGCATTACTAAATTCACACTTTTATTCCTAAGCCCCACACATGTTGTCTACCACATAGCTGTGCCCCAAGTACAAATAAATAGAAGCATAGTTAGGGTACTGTTATTTTGTATTGTGAAATACACTAAAAGTTGTATACAAAGGCACTTCCCAAAGAATACTGTTTGTGTTCATTGTATGTTATTATTATGAAGCACCACCACAAAATGTATATGAACCATTCAGTTTTGTTGAAGCGAATATGTGCAATGAATATTAAAGATTTTATCATTTTTTACAATGAAACGTTTATAGCATGGAGAATCTTGCTTTAAAATACACAGTTGTCTTGTTATACTGGCACGTTGTGTCTCCTCAGTTTTACCATTTAAAAGCATCATGTTTTGCCCAAGGCAACTCATAATCAGACCGACTGTAGAAGCCAGGTTAGAGCAATCATTTTGTCAGAGTGCATAATGCTCTTTAGAGCAACCACTAATCGAGTCACTGCTGCAGGCCAGGCATTGGAGGAAGAGTGTGGCCTTATATACAGTACAATGTGTGTTGAGATTTCTGTCCTTTTATATTGTAAATTTTTGTGCTTGAACATCAGCTTTCAAATGGCTATCTATATAAAAGTTAATAAAAGGACACGTTAATTCAATAATTGACACACAATGCAGTGCCAAATTCTCTTATTGCAGCAATATATTGTAAATATTGATGGTCCGTTCACTTGCTGTCAAAGCGGACACACACCCTACCAATACTTGCAAATGGAAGGTCAGTGTTATCAGGTGGGTTTATGTGCAGAGGTGCACATCACGGGCAACATGGGGTGTTTGATTTAGGATCCAAGTTTAGGCAGGCCAGCCAGCAGTCTTTTTTCTTAAAAAGGCAATCATCTACAAGGCCTTGTAAGTTTTTGCTGCTTTAAAAAAAAACTGAGATCAGCGAGTATCCCATATTTCCGTTAACCCGGACCCTTTTACATATAACCCAATTCCTATACACAGAAATGTGATCATAACAAATATCTGAAGATTAAAGGCTTCTTAACAGTTGCCCCTTCAAAGAATCCCGTGATCCTGGCAGAGATTAATCAAGCACCCGGAAGAGGATAAGTAGAGTATAGCAACCAATCAGATTCTACTTTAATTTTATATAATGTACCAGATAAATAGATTATGATTGGTTGCTATGGGCAACACTTTAATTAGTCCTCTTTAGAGGTTTTGCTATATATTCCTCCCAGGTGAGGAAACAGCCCACTTTGGGAGTTAGGCTAACAATATTTTACCCAACTCCCAGGCATTATTCACCTAAGATTCGACAGCAACAGCATTGGCAAACAGCCTACTGGACATTAATTGCCTGATTGAATACTCAGGAAGGGTTGGCTAGTAGCTTCAGGTGGCTCTTGACCCTGAAATGCCCCTACGTACAAGCCATCAACTTCCTAGTGCTACAACCCTGTAACAAGTACGAGTAGGCTTAATTTTAAAAATCTATAGAATACATTTATTGGAGGTTGAAAAACTCATATGATTGTGCTGTATATTGTAAATTCAGTGCATCAATACTTTACTGTACATAAAGGGTGAAATTTAATAGGATGAGAGATTCAATAAGTGAGAGATTTGGTAAGAAATCTCCAGTTTTTTAAAGGCGGCAATCATTTACACATCAAAATCACATTGGGTTTGCTGTGTAAATGATTGCTGCTTTAAGAAAAACTGGAGATTTCTTACCAAATTTCTCACTTTTTTGAATCTCTCATCCTATTAAATTTCACCCTCAGAGTTCAACAGTTTTATACATCTGTATACAGGTATTATCCTTCTGACCTGCAGAGTCCCAAAATGTATGTACAACACAGTAAGTTGGGCTGATGGGTTATTAAGTTAGGTTGACCACAAAACTTGTGTAGAAATAGAGAACAAATTATTTAAAAGTGGGGCACTAGGCGTAGAGCTGGTTTGCTAAGCAGCAGTTATGAGAATTTGGGATGTCACTCCCAACACAAGGTACAAAATCAAGATTGTAACTGCTAAATCTCAGGATGTGCAACAAGATGGTATATTAATAAGTAAAACATTTAATGCATAAAATATAACGATACATAGGTATCAATAAAATCCGGTGTGCATTAGTCAACAGCATCGCCACCCAAGAATTGGTCTGAGTGTCACTTCCTGTGAAGCCCACTGTATGGTTTCCAAATGTGGGGGCAACTTTAGGAGGAGTAAAGTTTTTAATCCTCGCTAATTATAGTGGCTGCATTCCTCCACAAGGATGACAAGTAAGCAAGGTTTTGGAGGATTTCTTTAGGACCAGGAGTACCTGTAGTGGAGGTTTTCCTTTAGTTGGAACCACAGAATTGGGGCTGGTTCTGTCAATGAAAATTGACATGGGGGTTGATAAAAGATGCAGGGCTGTATAGCAACACCTTTAAAATCACCAAGGTGATGGCATCACAGATCTCTTTGACTTGTATGAAGGCTCGGAACTTCCACATAATCCAAATATATGTTACAAAATTATGAAGTCAAGAATGTAAACGTAAGTGTGATTGTAAAATACTAGTAGGTCGGGCCATGTACATGTGTAGCTGGACCTGCAGTAGGCATAGAACAGTTCTCTGGGAGCAGTACCAAAAAACAAAATCCTCCTTTGTATTGGCAAGGGGCAACACCCAGACTGTGAACCACTGTAGTAGTGTATGACCTGATGGTAATGGGGTGAAGTCCTCATATCCAGTCTCTAATAAGACTCTTCTGAAGATAATCTTACTCGGAATTCCTGCTGGCAGAAGATAATTATTCTGTCAGCAATTACCTCACCTGTTCATGCAGAGAGAAATCTTCAAACATGACACACCGCAGCCTACTGGGAATTCAACAAAACCATATACTGTACGTATCTACAATAGTTTGTCCTGTACAATATGCCTGGCTTCAGCATTTAATAAACTCATCCAGTTCTAACCAAAGACTGTTAGCAATGATGGACTACTAAGATTTCAAAACCAAATTTGAGTGGAAACTTTGATAGATAATGTTGATTTAGGTTATAATCAATTACCAAATGTTTTTCATGACTTTGGCATTAAGCAGTGAGTATGGAACATTAAGTGGAAGACCTTATGTTGCACTCGTGTTAGTCTCATCTGCGTGCCAATCTCCACAGCTGTGTGCTATGTATGTATGCTAATTAACACTTCTTGCTCAGTTCTACAAAATGATTATTGATATTTGTGTATTATATTATAAACATGTATTAAAGTAAATGGTATTAGAGAGGCAAAGACTAGACGGTGTAGCCACATTTTAATCCTGTACAGTATAAGTGCAAAAATATTTTATATTGTAAAGGAAAGTTTCTAGTTTTTAACCCTGTAAACATTTGTTTAAATCATTATTGAAACATTGTATTTGTAATTGTCATTTTGTAAAATAAGAAGAAACTTTTTTCACGAGATTTACAGCTCCAAGCATTGCCCTTTGCATAACAGACATTAATTCTAATTACTAATTACATTTTCCTTAATTAATGGCCAATGATTTTGACATTATTATTGAAATTAAAGGTTAATGCCTAACACACTCATAGCTCTATCTTGGGTATAGTAAAATAAGCCTTCATATATTGATTTAATCCTGCAGAGCCTATTACTGTACATCGGTTACAGAACCTTTACATTCTTTCTACACCAAAACTATAAACTGTTCCAAAAAAATAAAAGGCCTCTAGCATACTTTCCGACTTTCTGGCTGCAAGGTCAACACAACAGTGGGCTTGGGATCCTCTTAGGTGGCCAGTGCTGGGGTAGGTGGATGCACATTTACGCCATTGCTGCCCAGCGTTGTAAAGTGGGGGGTTGGGCTATGATGATGCAATTCAGCTGAATTACATCATAACCCGCAGGGATGGGGGTTGGATTGGAGGCTGGATTCAGGAGTCTTGCCCACTTTTCTTGGTGTCTGAGAGTGCCGCCTAATTTTTGGGAGCCTCCCACACATTGCAGGAGAGTAGGCATGTATCCTCTATAGCAGGGATGGGGAAGCGTTGGCCCGCCAGCTGTTGTTGAACTACACATCCCAGCATGCCTTGCTACAATTTTACTATTGTTAAATTTGTTGCAAGGCATGCTAGAATGTGTAGTTCAACAACAGCTGGAGGGTGAAGGTTCCCATCCCTTGCTCTATAGCATTCATTGGCTATGATTCAATGGTTTCCCTAGCAACTAGTGGGTGCCCAAAGGAGCAATTTAGTTGTTGATGTGTTTGAGTGCAAGTGCTACAGGGGGCACATTGAGATGGCATGCAGAAATCTGCAAAAACTCATTTGGGTGCCTTAACCAGGTGTTTGGACAGGTTTAGCCACTATAGACAGTTCATGATAATTAATGGGTGCCCAGAATAATTGAATTACTCTATTGGTTGCCCATTAATTAGTGATGCCCATAAAACATTTGCCTTCACCCATACATTTACAATTAAAGAGGGACGCAACCAATTTTACTCACAAAGGCAATAATTAGTGATGACAGCATGTGCATGAAAATACAGGTTATGCCCTCATATATGCCTATTTGGAGATTCTGCACCCATGTATGAGATGCATACCACTCTACTGGCTATTTTTACAGATTTTCCATGCAAATTTCTCTTCAGCCATGCACTTCCAATTTATTTACAAAGGCATCCTGTGCATAGAAACTGAGGTTGTTGCTTGTGTATGTCAGTTAAAAAATGTGATTTATGTATTTACTGTTCTTTCATTTCCCACAGAAGATTGAAAAGAATATTGTCAAGTGAAATGTTGGTATTTTCTGTGAACATATATCCCAGTAAAGTAGAGCCGCAATTATGTTTCATGTGCAGAAACTGGCATCTCCCAGCTTAGTAACTGGGCTGGTGCAAATACTGCAGGGCAAACTTCACCAGCCCAGTTACTTTTTATTTAGTTAACCAAGGGGGTCTTCAGTTCCCTATGATGTGCTGCAGTTGCTCATTACCTAACAGCTCATATTGTTTTCTCCTGACATCTCTATAAGGAACAAGGAAAAACAAGAGTAGATACTGGTCGTAGCGTGCCTCTTCCCAACCCTCACAATTATCACATTGAATAAAATCCCCCAGAACCCTCCCATAATTCCACTTTGTCTCTCTTCACTGTAACACAACAAGGTAGGAGGTAAATATGTATAATATGTATCAATTTCATTTCACTAGTTATTACTCTATAATGCATTGTACGTAAAATTCATGCATTACCTCTTTTGTTTTTAAATAAAAATAATCAGAATGTTATTTAAAATCATTGTGCAACCGTTGTCTGGAAACAAATACCACACCTAGTCTACCAGCAACGGGAACACTACATGATTACAAAGTCTATGTAATGGATCTAAAACTCTTTATTATTATTTTTTTTATGTGAATATAAAATCGTTTAACCCAGGGGTGTCCAAACTTTTTGCGACGAGGGCCAGATTTGGTGAGGTGAAAATGTGTGGGGGCCCACCATTCAGCCTGACATTCTTTGAATCATTAATCACATTAGAATGGTCCCCCACTCTGCCCCCATTCACTTTATGTCCCCCCATTCACTGTATGTCCCCCCTGCCTGCCCCCATTCGCTGGATGTCCTCCACTCTGCCCCCTTCACATTATATTCCCCTGCTTGACCATCCTTCTCTGTATGTCCCCCAGCCTGCCCCTCCTTCACTGTATTCCCCCCATTCACTGTATGTTCCCCACTTTGAACCCATTCACTCTGTCCCATAGCTTGCGCCCCCCCCCCTTCTCTGAATTTCCAGGGGTTGGATACACACTCACCCGAATGCTGCCAAACACATCTCACTGTGGCGGCCGCCACCTCCTCACTGCTGCATCCTGCATCTGATGCTCCACCCGCTTCTGGCTGGAGGCTTTGGGCCACTTGAAATGATGACACGGGCCGCAATTGGCCCCCGGGCCAGACTTTGGACATGCCTGGTTTAACCCTTTGAGTGCCAACATTGCTGTGAGCGATCAAAATATCTGCCAAAATGCCAGCATCGCTCACAGTGACTGTTCTTTTAGTATACATAAATACATATACAGCCAAGTCATCTAATTAAAGTTTAGTTAAATATTGCACTCAAAAGAAGAACAGCCGCTGTGAGCTGTGCTGACATTTTTAACGGATATTTTAAGGATCTCTCTCAGCAATGTTGGCACTCAACGGGTTTGTAAAAAGGTGTGTTTGGCAATTTTCACACCTATTTTGACAAATTCCCTTGGCACTCTAAGGGTTAAATATCAAACCCATGGAAATCTGGTGACTCAAGCCATTGGTATGTTCTCATTACATGGGTCAATAATAAACAAATTGGTCTTATATGGGCCATAAATATGGCTGTGATTTCCCATTGTGCCAATCCACCAGTCAGTAAGCATGGATGATTGTTGATCCGTTGGGGCATCTGTGAAAAAAAATAGCAAATCAAATATACCAGACTCGCTAATCCCGATCATTTTCTGGTTGAATTTGGCAAATCGTGGATTTCTAACAATTTGGATTTTCCCGATCAACTTGTATTTACCGCTTCTATTTCAGCTCCATGCCAAAGAAACTAAATGTAAAACAGTTCTGTAAGTGTTTTCTGCAATGTTACGGTATACAGTATCTACACAGTTGTCATATATGCTCTTCTTTACAGGATACTATACAGTACATTATATATACACTTTACATTATACTAATTTTACAGAAACACATTTTAATTGTCATGGCAAAATTTACAAATAAACAATCTGCATAATTTAATAAAATCTCCAGTTTATATGAGGCTAAATTTGTACTATCTATACTTTCTTTATTGAGCTAGATTACAATTTATTTCATTTTGTTGGGGGCATGAACCTTATGTTATATAAATATTTTTTGGTATTTTTTTAAAAGGGCTTCATCTCTGAGAACCATGGTATCAAAACACTAATGAGCTAAAGACTCAATAGTTTAAAAGATTAGTAGCAACCGTAACATATTTTTAGTTAATCGTAACAATTACATGTAAGTGCCGATACAGGCAATGCCACTTTTATCTATTCCTGTTTGTTTCTTAATGTTTTGGGGGGGGGGGGGGGGGGGGGTTGGATTGGCTTCTGGCCATTTGTTTTAGTTATTTAACCACGACAATTCTCTTTTTTTTATACTACCGCTATTAGTGATACATTATTCTTCACACTTTCTCCCTACTGTCCACGTTGTACAACAGACATGTGGCCAAAGTTCGGCAAGCCTTTAAATGCGCTTTGTTTCCCTAGACTCTACTTTTTTATTTTGGGGTGCTGCATAACCATATGTGAGTGCTAAATTGTCAATTGAAGGTTATTGTATTGAGAAACCACTTCCCGCTAGTCCCCTGTATTATCTTACCCTACCCATCATTGCCTAGCTCAGGGATGGGGAACTTCGGCCCTCCAGCTGTGGTTGAACTACACATACCATCATGCCCTGCTACAGTTTTAGCATGGCCAAATAGCAAAAGTGGGTACTTGTGTCGTTTCACGGCACCCAATATATCGGATGCAATATCGGCCGATATATCAGATGCGATATCGGCCGATATATCAGATGCGATATCGGCCGATATATCAGATGCGATATCGGACGATATATCAGATGTAATATCGGACGATATATTGATGCGATCCGAATTGATTTTTGACCTGTTCATATCCTCACAGTAGCAGGGAATCCTCGGATATGTAGTTCAACAGCTGGAGGGCAAAAGGTTCACCATCCCTGCCCTAGCTAAACAGAGCAAAGCCTGGGCATAGTAGACCTAGATACTTGCCTAGGGCAACGTAGCTCCATAGTGGGGAGATAAAATCACCACCCATGTGGGATTACCGCATACAGTTCAGGAATCCATATTTTGCACCATTGGTAATCCCGCACAGCACATGTCCAGGAGTCCAAACATGCTCCAGCACGGCAGGTACTGGCAGCAGCTTCTGTGGCATTAGGGTGGCCAATCCCGGGATCGGCGGGATCCTGGGATTTAGTTTTTAATTCGTCTTTATTAAGTTTTTATAAACAATTACACATACTACATATAACAAGGATAGCAATGATGTGTATAGAGCACAATAGTTTTTAAGAAAACAAGGTCCCGTACATTATATATTTAAACACATCGTTACAAACAATAGACAAACAAACACACTTACAACATTTAAAAATCTGCAGTGTCAATAGATCTATCCTGATTGATCGAATTGGATACGAAAAAGAAAAGACTCAGCCTTATCTTGGCATGCTTTCTAAATGCGGTCTATCTCTGTCCTACATTTAATTGGAAAGTTTTAGCCCTATTCCTGCATTAGGCCTTAGGGTGGGTTTCGTAGTACTATATCATGACCTGGATCAATAGTTCATATAACATGGGGCATGAATCTCCAAGAGAGGGGAAAAAAAAGAAAAAACAAAGGAAACAAAATTTCGTTACAATATAGTGCATATAATTAGTGCCCTTATTCCTCCGCATCACAACTTTTAAGGGAAAATTCTTAATAGTGTTATTATAATAGTGTTATTATAAGTTCTCTGAGAGATTTGTGAATAAGTGCCATAGGATGAAAAAGAGGAGAGGAAAAAAAAAAAAAAAGCCATAAATACTCAACCTCTCCTTCACGGAGTAATTATTAGAAAATTCAGTGTACTTATTATTATATTATTAATCTTAAATATTTATTTATTTATTTAAAACTTCA
This sequence comes from Crinia signifera, assembly GCF_055691185.1. Lineage (NCBI taxonomy): Eukaryota > Metazoa > Chordata > Amphibia > Anura > Myobatrachidae > Crinia > Crinia signifera. The sequence continues at coordinate 128,195,815 of NC_139217.1, forward strand.
ACGTGACCCTTGTGTAAGAAAAAATAAGAATAAGAGGAAGGGGGAATAGGAAAAAGTGCAACAAATATCTAAGCATCCCGCTCCACACCGTGATAAAATTTTGAGTTTATCCATGTCCCCCACATACAATAATACTTCTCAATAGTATTCCTTGAGAGATATACTCCCCGTTCATGGGCACAGGTGTAATTAACTAATGCAATCCACTCTTTTATATTTGGTGGTTGACGGGCCATCCAGGTCCGAGCTATACATACGTTGGTCAAAGCACTCATGCAGATGGCGTATTGTCTTTTTAATCTAGTTATACCAGCTGAGGGCCAAATACCCAAAACAGTTTTTTTTTTTTTATTTTCCTCCAAGTTTGGGAGGCTCAGTTCTCTCCAAATCTCACCTACCTCTTGTCTAAACCTATAGACAAGGGGACAGTCCCATAATAGGTGCCAGAAATCACAGCCTGATGTATTACACTTAGGGCACCTATCAGAGGAGGATCCAGAGAACTTAATCAGTCGGTCTGGGGTCAAGTAAATGCGTTGTAAGATGTTGTACTGTATTAACTGAACTCTAAGGGAGGAAGTAGATTTCTTGGGATTGGCAACTGCTCGTTCCCATTCCATATCTGACATATCTGGTATATTCTCCACCCATTTAGATCGAAGTAGATCACTATGTGTATCATGATTTACAGATTGAAGAAATCTGTAACATTTAGAAATATTCTTCTCTGGTCCCAATATCTTAATAAAGTTTTTAACAGGATTATCGGATACGGTGAAGGGATCGTTTTGCATATATTTGTTATAGGCACTTCTCATTTGCATATATCGAAAGAACATCTCATTCGGGACATCATATTCCTGTTTGAGAGTTAAGAATGTTTTAATTTGGTTTTGGGAGACTATTTGGCCGGTATTTTTAATTCCATATCTCGCCCAGGCGACAATGTTCTGTTGTATATCAACCTTATTTAGAAATAATAAGGAAAAAATATTAGTCTCCGGATCCATATCACTGTATCCGATCATCTTATTAACCTGCTGCCAGATTTTAATTTTCTGACCTAATAGTGCCGGGTATGCTTTACGGTAGTTCAAAGTAAGAATGGCTTGTAAAGGTGTATGGCCCGGGAGTGCATGTTCTATAATTTTTCGTAGTTCAGGTGGCTGACCCTGGCCTAAGCACCATTCTTTCATATGTACCATTTGGGCTGCCCAATAATAAAATTTGAAGTTAGGGAGTGCCAGACCACCTTTGTCCCTATCTTTCATCAGCGTCGTAATCTTAATTCTTGGAGATTTGTTTTTCCATATAAAAGGGATCAGGATTGAGTTAATCTTCCTAAACACTGTTTCGCCGATATAGAGAGGAGATTGTTTAAATATATATAGGAATTTCGGCAATATAACCATTTTTATTAAATTAATTTTACCCAGGATTGTTAAAGGGAGTTTGGTCCATATTTTAAATTTATTTATGGTGTACTCTAAGAGTTCTAGGATGTTGTGTTGGATAAAGGCCGCTGGGTGGAGTGATATTTTAACGCCCAAGTAGTCCAGCCTATTTACCCTAGGAATGGAATATTCCGTACGTGTAATCATCCTCCCATCATCTGATTGGCAGCCGATCAGTATTTGAGATTTAGCCGTATTTATAGTCCTATAGCCGTATTATATCCTGGGATTTAGCCCCAAAATCCCAATCTCCAATCCTGGCCGGGATTTCGGTATTAGACTGCGCATATCTCCGCTGCTGGAAATCTTGGTGCCCGCTCCTGCCACCACTTCAGCAGCTCACCCACCAAGCAACACATCCCATGACTGCCACAATGCTGCCGCCTGCCCTGATCCCCCTCTCCCAAGTAAATTAATGTGGGGGATGGGGGGGGGGTTCTTTTAGCGATGCCAATCCCAGGATTGAGCATTTTCCAATCCCAATTCTGGGGATTGAAAAAAATGCCCTGGGATTGTCATCCCTATGTGGCATTAGAGAGCTTGTGAGACTCTGAGGCTGCATCTCCTGAGAGTGTTTCACTCTCTCAGTGTGTGGGCTGGTTAGTGTGTGGGCTGCTCAGTGTGTGGGCTGCTCAGTGTGTGGGCTGCTCAGTGTGTGTACCATTTAGCACATACACACATACACTTTCTCTTCACATAAATTAGTTGTTATTGGTCACTCTATTGTGATCGCATTCCAGCCTTCTCTATATAATAGCTATACTTTCACTATGTACAGTATGTGCACAGTGGCGTAACTACTGTAAGGCAGCCCCAGCAGCCGCTTGGGGGAGCAAGCAGCAGCAGGGTCTGTGTGTGGGTGCCAGAACCCGCTCGACGCACTGACATGCTGCTGCCTGCCGCTGCCTGGAGGCGAGTCAGCCATGACAGTGATGACAAATCCCCCCACTGATTCAATTGACTGTACACAGAGACGGCAATTGGCTACTGTGTACAGGATGGGCGTACTAGGGTGACCTGGGATGCATCTGAGCCAGGGGAAGCAGAAGTGTCTGCTGGTCTCTCTGCCTCTCTCCTGCTTCAGCTTCTCCGTTATGCGTGTGACGTCATCACGTCACACGCTGGGGAAACACACTGGAGAGGGGGCGGGGGGGGGGCGCCACAAACTTTTTGGCGGGGGAGCAAAATTTATAGTTATGCCACTGTATGTGCATGAAGATATAAATGTCATTCTGTAATCCAGTGGTTCCAAACTTTCTTTACCAGGGCACCCCAGAATATCAGCATTTGCTCATGGCACCCCTAAATAAAAAATAAAGTAAATTGTGCTCAACTGTCCCCCTTGCAAACATCCCAAGGCACCCCAGGGTGCCTAGGCACACAGTTTGGGAACCACTGCTGTAATCACAAATCTCAGCCTATTACCAGCAAACACCAATGACAATGTGAAAAACCCAGTGAGAGAGATTTTAAACCCTTTTCTATACTAACTTATTTGATATTTTCATAAAACGCCAGTCATTGGCTTGGTATAATGCAGTTAGCTTAATTTGGGTGGTCTGTGATTTTATAATTGAATGTGTATTTTACTGTCATTACTTTCCTTTGTAAATGCTTCTTATTGACTTCTGCCTCAGTTGGGCTCTGCCATACATTGCTGGCCTTTCTGATTCTGGATCACTAACATTCTGAACAGGCTGCATGCTGGAATTACACCTACACTATATTGATTTTTTTTTTTTTTTTTATACGTCATGCTTAATTAATTTTTAAATAACACAGCTCTATATTGTGCAATAGGCATTCTTTTGTGCAAGCTTGCTGAAATGTTGCAACCGTTAGTTGGGTTTGCATTCCCCTTTACTATTTGCAACCATTTCCCATGATGCACTTTATACCCCTTTTGCCTTTATATTTATATAACATGGGAAAATGAGAAATACATTTTTATTCTTCTTTAACTCAATTGTACTATGCCATCAAGGCATGTTTCAATGTTTGTGCACTGCAGTCCTTAGTGGACAAAACTCAATTCCTGCATTTATTTGACAGTATCTATTTTATTTAGTATTGGTCACAATTATGGGACATTGAGGAATATCTATATTCAGGGATGTCTTCAGGAAACTTGTACTGTAGTCGATGGTGCTTGGTACAGATAATTATAGGGAGATGTAGCATTGGAGAGTGTAGCTGTAATTTTATACTCTGTGCTAAATAAATGACAGAAGCTGATTGGTTGCTTTGGGCAACTTTTCCACTTTATTCACAAGGCTTTATAAAAATTCCTTTTAGGGGAAAATGTCCTGAAGCTTGGTAAGAGATCAAGTGCCCAGATATAATCTACCAACCAATCAGCTCTTGTCAACCAATCAGCTCTTGTCATTTTTCAAACACATATACAGGTATCTATACACCATGGCGGTTAGGAGCTGATTGGTTAGTATCTCTCAAAGATTTGAGATCGTGAAATTATAAACTGATATTATTTTCTGACTGTAATTTAGAAAATGTTAGTCTAAAAAAACCACATCAACAGGTCTACAGTTTTTGTTATGTAGACTGAACACACTGTAAATACCTGAAAAATGTATATGTACCAGTAGAAAACATTTTGTAATAAAAGAATTACTAATGAAATCTGAACTTGTGTTGCAGTGCTTTATGATCTTCCTTCACAAAGATAAAAATCAGTAAGAAGATATCGACCTAACGCATGTGTCGACCTAGACTCATGTCGGCCTTCTGCCATGTTGACCTAGACTTATGTTGACCTTCTACAATGTTAACCTAACAGTGTCGACCTAAGGACTGTTGACCAAATGATCCCAACACCTGCACAGTATGCACTGGGTTAAAAAAAGTCTCCTCTCTGCTCTTTATACCTGCATGTGCCTGGTGAGATCACTAGGGAAATAGCCTATCACCCCATAACTTCCTGCCTGTGCCTGGTGAGATCACAAGGGAGATAGCCTATCACCCTCTGTGACCTGCTCATGGCTTGTAAATACAGTTTCAGAGCCATTTACACTACAAATGGATTGGCTCTGAAACGGGTAGGACACTGCTTTTAACTCGTTTTGGATTACAGGTATTTTAAAAACGGTAATTCTCTCTGCACCTTTCACATTACAGCTAGAAACGTTTTAAAGCCATTTAAAATTGTCAATTTACTGTGTTTTAGCTGTAATGCGAAAGGGGTATAAGGTACAAAGACAATATATAAGAATGATTGGCCACAACTTTGTGTAGACTGTGCTGGTGGGTTTAATGCAAATTGACATATAGGGGGTATACAATTATCAGCTAAAAAAAAAATTCTGGATGTTTGGATAAAAAAAGACAGAGCGGGCATTCTCCTGAGAAGAGAGACCAAGTGGATCTACCTTCTGAACACATGCAACCCGTATGGCTTAAATGAAAGACTGCCGTGGAATGTCTTCATATATATTTTTTTAACTATAATAATAATAATAAATAAGGACAAAAAGTCAAATATTCCAGTATAAAACATTAATATACGGTAAAATAATAGCAGGTGCACTATAGTTAAGGGAAGTAATGTGCAGTTTAATTAAGAGTATTACACTAGATTTTTAATCAAAGGGTCTTCACAGTTTATAATTAAGTTGTTTTTATATATCACTGCAAATCATGAGTGTAATATAACCTATATATATTTTAACATTGTCACTGTTACTTTTTAGATATCTGTCTCCCCCCATGGCCGCTGTACAGAAGCCGACAGGGCTAGCTTTTAGGCAGGAGCGGGTTACTAAGCACGCTGAAAGGTTGCCTAGAAACTCATAACCAAGGCACGTCACAATAGTGACGTCACCGGAAGTCCCCGCAGCCCGGAAGCCAGCTGACCTCAGCCACGGAAGGGACCTCACTTGCACTACTCATATTAAGTATATTCAAGGTAGGACCTCTTTGTACACATGTTGATTGTTTTTTCACCTTGAAAACGGGGTCCCAGAACCCCGAAACGTTGGTACACTTATAAAAACACTTTGAAAAATCACTGGGAGTGACGCTGCCTGTGTCTGCGCCGAAGATATATATATATATATATATATATATATATATGTGTGTGTGTATGTATATATTTTTTATTTAATTTTTTCTCCTTTACAATGAATTGGAAATAAGGCCTTATCACTAAATTATATTGTCTTGCTTCCTCCATCACCATCTCATTTGTTTTAGGGATGGTAAATTAATAATAAAGTGTGATATCTGATGCTGACTAACACAGCCATGTGTGCTGGTTACTATGTAAACCATACACACAACACAGCTGTCACTGAAATTACAGTCGTTCTGGGAACACACATTCCCAAGTATCTACAGTATGGATGTAATCCCAAGCCACAGTGCATGGCATCAATGTTATTACATAAACAAGACATATTCACAGGTGATTCAATGCACACAATAAAGAAGTTTCCATTGCAAACATCTGATAATTACCTTTCCTTGGCTCCCAACAACTTGTTTAATCTCTCCAACATTTCCTACAAAAACCAAACAAGGTGAATGTCAGATTCCACCTGTTCCACTGTGATTAATGAGTGGTTAGCAATGCATACTGTATACGTCTGCAGATTTTACTATCATTAATCAAGAACTAACTTCCATACGCAAAACTGGCTCTGTAAATACTGTTGTTTTTATTTAGTGAAAGAAAAATTGTTGTGATGGTTTGGGCCCTGCATAACACTTGTGTTATTTCATTCCCTGGATGGCAGCCATATCTTCACCTGCGTATTAATACTGACATAAAAGGGTTGCCTACCCGACCCTCTCCTTCAGGGAGAAAATGCTCTGTTCCTGGACTTCCCTGGTAATGTATGATTGCCATCACCTGTGGTGAAACACCTTTCCTATAAATTATCTAACTCACCACAGGTGATGGCAATCATACATTACCAATTACAACAACTCCACAGCAACCTCCCCCACCCCCTCACTTCTCTAACATGCATATCTGCCCCAAACATTGACCGTCCACACACACAAATGCTCTCCTCCACACTGGCCTCACCATTTCCTTGCCTGACAGCACAGAGGGCTCTGCCCTGGTACTTATACACAGTAGCCGGCTTATCTCTCCTCTGAGGCTCAGTTTGGGAGGAAACACTGCTGCATCCTCAGCTGTTTGCTGCACAGTGCTCCTCCATCCTCTCCTCTCCTGCAGCCCAGTTTAAATATTTCTGGAAGTAGAGGGAGCTGTGGGGCGGCTTGCAAGTGCTGGAGACTCACTGTGCATGCCCTGTGGCCTTTCTGGCGCCCGGAGCTCGCGCTCCACTGGGAACCACCCTCCCTACGCCCCTGACAGTGTGCACACTCACTTGGGAGGCTGTGGAGGCTTTCAAAGTCACCTGGATTCCGGGAGAATCCCTGAATCTGGGAGACTGCAAAAATGTCCTGGAGGGTTGCCACCAATTCAGGGAGAATCCAGGAAATCCTGGAGAGTGGCAACCCTAGTCAGGACCTAATGACCTTATCTCCTCTTCCCTGCACATCAGTACTTGCTGGGGAGGAGGTGCTATAAGATTATGGTGGAGCCAGCACTACATAGGTAAGACTGAGTTATCCACAATGCCACCAACTCTTCTCTATAGCTTTGCCTGCCTGCCGAGGTGCAGCAGGCTGGCCGCCCAGCACTAATCCAAACCACTGCCATCTGTCTGCCTGGGCTCAGTCAGAGGATGACTATATGCAGCCCCTGTAGGAGGGCAATGACTATGTGTAGCCCCAGCAGGAGGAAGTTAAGCCGTTTATTATAAGACACAAAAAATGGCGGACTCTTATTCTGGGAGGACATAGGAATACACTGTGATGATGAGTTTTTTATGTATTTCATTTGTACCTAACAAGCCTCTTTCTATCTTTTGCGAATTTGTGGTGAATTTGTTAAATAAGTATAATAAATGACGTTACCTTGGATGGTTTTGATTAAGAGAATATGTATATAGGTTGAGTATCCCTTATGCTTGGAGCCAGAAGAATGTTGGATAACGGATTATTCTGTATTTCAGAATATTTTTATATTTTAATGATGTATCTTGAGGTATCTTGCATTTATGTTGTTCAAACACATTAAACACATGAAAAACACACATATATTTTATTTGTGCATGAAATAAGGTTTTAAAACATGAAACAAAGTTTGTGTACTATCTCAGGTACTGAATATGAATGGCAAGCAATAATGTCCTTGCACCTATTTAGTGCCAGTTACATATCATGTCCCCAGTAGTGTCAGTTACATATCATGTCCCCAGTAGTTTCAGTTACATATTTTGTCCCCAGTAGTGCCAGTTACATATCATGTCCTCAGTATTGCCAGTTACATATCATGTCCCCAGTAGTGCCAGTTACATATCATGTCCCCAGTAGTGCCAGTTACATGTCATGTCCCCAGTAGTGCCAGTTACATGTCATGTCCCCAGTAGTGCCAGTTACATATCATGTCCCCAGTAGTGCCAGTTACATGTCATGTCCCCAGTAGTGCCAGTTACATATCATGTCTCCAGTAGTGCTTTTAGCAAGTAAAAAAAAATAATTTGCACTCTCTGGAATGTATGGTTTTCGGAATAATTTGGATAACGGATATTTGGATAAGGGATACTCAACCTGTTTATATTCTATGCTTTACCACTAACAGCGCCAGGGCACCAGTCTGGTTCAACCCGTGTGGTCCAGGCATCCAGTCATTTCTATATAGTGAAGTTCTGCCTGTATACTTAAAAGGTATGTAATGAAAGGAATGCGATTACAGACATGGGGGGAAATTTATCAAATATTTTTTAGGGGAGATATATAAATATATATCATGCTGCTGCTGCTGCTGCTGCTGCTGCTGCTGCTGCTGCTGCTCTAAAACCTGGTCCATATGGTTCACATTCACTTCATGTGAACTTATGCTGTCCCTGCTACAACATATATATTTTTGACATTAGAGAGATCTCAGTCACACCCTGAGGAAGGACCATATAATGTAGATCAAAAATGTGTTTGCGGAGAATAATGAACTCTCTCGGACTGTGGACTCATGGATTTACCTTTTTCATCTGTAAGAACATACTGATCTGCTAATTCGGGGCAAGAAGGTTTTAGTTTGTTTGTCTACACCGATGTTGGGGGTCCTTTTTGGAACTTACTTGTTTTTGGAACAAATTATGTTTGGAACCTTTTTTTTGGGAATCTAATGCTGGAATACATGTGGGTCCAGGTGACTAAAGAAACCTTGTGAAGAACGTCTTTACCTATTTCAAGGTGAGTCTATGCCCAAAAAGGATCTGTCTCTTGGTCTGGGCTGAATGTGAGAGTTGTGACCACCTGAAACCCCAGACAATAACTTTATGTGCACGTATCTCACAGATATTAAGGGTCAACATTTGTGTCATTGAATTGGGATCCACTGTGGAATAACCGCCTGTTCTTCTCTTATGTTCCTGAGCATGGGTCTTTAAACTGTGTCCCTCCAGATGTTGTGAAACTACATGTTCCAACATGCATTGCCACATTTTTTCCTATAAGAGCATGCCAAAACTGTCAGGGCATGCTGGTACATGTAGTTCCACAACATCTGGAGGGCCACAGTTTGAAGACCCTTGTTCCTGAGTAACGCTGATTCCAGTAACAAGGACATCAGAGATTAAAGGCACACATATCCTATTCAAGGGACCATGGACCACTCACATGCTGTATTGTATATTCTAAGAGTTGGTGTCCCTGAGTGGTTAGTGAGCTCCAACGGACAGGAGGCTCAGAAAAATTGAGTGACCCTCCCCTTCCCCTGGAAAGGTGAGCAAGTCCCCTGCTTCCCCCTGTACCCTACCTCAACCACCCACTTACAGCTGTCGACCTTCACCCATGTCGAACAAATTAATTAATAAAAATTAACAATATAAATAGATTAGTGATCACTCGGTTAGTGCATATGCAGGACTATGTAATCACATAAATAATGACAAAGTTAATGAAATAATAAAGAGAAAAATAAAACAGATAAGAGCTTATATCTATCTATATATCTGGACTTTTAACCACTGCATACAACCATGTCATTGGTGTAGATGGTAGCCTCCCCAATGGAGGTATTCATTGGTATATTGCCAAACTGCATAGTGTGGTTTTATGTAACCGTCACTAATGACTTCTGTCCCACAGTTACAGTCATTAACTTACAAGCTTAGGCAAGAACAATCCTCACAGTAAATGTAAGTTGACCATATACTCACAACCATCCAGTAACAGAGATGGGTAAGAGTGTTCTGCTTAGCTGGCACTGTTGATGATTCTGTGTGTGAACCCAGCAGCTGTGAATGCTGTTTAGGACAGCCACAGCGAGTCCTACAGTAACTCTGTTGGTCCGCCCCAACAAATGAGCAGTACCTGCGGATGCTAAGGCATTCACCTATAATCGCCAAGTTTGGAGGGACAAATTAAGTCCGGCTCAACTCCGGTTCAACCAGGTGTTACTGCAGGCAAAGTACTGGCGATGCTTCAGGGGAGATCAAAAGTTGAAACTGGCTAACAGAACCTAACTGGGGATGACACTAGCTAATGGCTTTTGAGCTAATACTGAGAAAAACAAGAACAAGTATGTCGACATGGTTTTAGGTTGGCGTTAGGTCGACATGGGTTAGGTCAACAGGTCGCGAGGTCGACATGGGTTTTTTCACTGTTTTTTGCACCAACATGTGCTGACGGGCGGTATTCCATGCCCTACCATCCACTAGGGTGTGGTGGGAGAATAAAATAGTGTGCCGAGTGCAGCAAGTGATGCGAGGGGCTGTGGTTGACTTCCAACTGTGTCAACATTCGGGTAAAAAAACTGTGAAAAAACCCATGTCAACCTCGTAACCTGTTGACCTAACCCATGTCGACCTAACGCATTTGTCGACCTAAACCCATGTCGACCTTGTCCCATGTCAACCTAGACTCCTGTCGACCTTCACCCATGTCGACCTAGTTGCCTGTTGACCCAACGGAGTCAACCTAATGACTGTCGACCTAAGTTGGGTCGACAACACGATCCACACCCGTTGGGATCACATTTTAAAAATCTCAATGTTAGCTTTTACATATATTATTTGGTATTAAGCTTATAAAAGTCTGGTCTTGATAAGAAAGACTAAATCAAATTATTTGGAACATATATATTTATATATATGCCAATAACATTTGCTATTGGCACATTTGTATCCAAATATGCAAATATCAGCATAAACTGTTTTTCAAATCTAGGATGTATGAGAAGGAATATGCAAATATTGTCTCATGCGTTGGCAAGTCTGACGAGTACACCTCCAAATAACACATCTTCTAACAAGTACAAGTTATTTTACATTCTCATCACTGGCGCTGTCTCTGTATAAAAGACAGGAAGGGCAATCTAAATATATTCTCACTTACACAAACATAGAAGGGTAATCCTCGGTCATAGTGCAAGTAAATGAGATATGTAACCTACTAATAGTCACTCGTTATATATAACCTTGTCCATATTCCAACACCCTGAACCAGGATATCTTATTGCGGTGCCTCGGCTTCTTCACTAAAATAAAACATGTTTTAGCATTTTCTAATACCAATAGCTAATACTCTAAAAATAAGTACAAGGAAAAGTACTTTTCTAATAGTGTTCAAAAAGATCTACAGAAAATTAGGATTAATGAAAAAAAAAATCTGATCCAAAAGCTGACTTTTTGGTATAGCTTTAATTGGGTATGGGGTCATAGGGCCAACAAGAGGAAGGTCGACATGAATTGGGTGGACCAATAAAGGTCGACATGGATCACGGTCTGCATATCCTGTAGTAGACCTCTGTGTTAAGTCTGTGGGAGAAATTTTATAGGATGAGAGAATCGGAATGTGAGAGATTTAGTAAAACATTTCCAGTTCTCTTAAAGCAGCAATCATCTACACTTCAAAACCAGTTGGATTATGCCGTGTAAATGATTGCCGCTTTAACAAAACTTAGAAAAAGTCCAAAGGCGAGCAACAAAGCTTATTAGGGGAATGGAGAATTTAAGCTACGGGGAGAGATTAAGCAATTTGGGACTATTTACATTAGAAAAGAGACGTTTAAGGGGGGACTTGCTCAACATGTACAAGTATATCAAGGGCCAATATAAGGAACTGTCACACACCCTCTGCAGCAGCATTGAGGATAGATTGCAGTGGGGGCAGGTGTTTGTCAAGGATGTCACATGGGAGGAGATTACAGTAGTCCAATCTGGAGATGACCAGTGAGTGGATGAGGGGTTTAGTAGCATCCAGGGTCTGATCTCGGAAAAATAGGTTTTAAATGGAAATGGCAGGACTGCAAGACACTGTAAAAATAAAGGTGAGATTAGTGAGTTTATTCCCAAGGTGTTTTGCTATTAATGGCAATGCATTGTCCTTTATACTTCTATCTGAAACACCCCTAAACTTTCACAAAACAATATTTCAATTTGCCATAGTTCAGGGGTCTTTCTATTTTAATAATACAAATGGATTCAATCACTTAGTGGCAAAACTGTGGATGTGTTTAGTGCACCTGTGTGATGTATTTAGACACACAGTCCACCACACTCCAAAGTATGCAAAGAAGTGGTCAAAAAATCGGGCGCAAACAGTTCTGTTACTACAGAATAATTGGTCTAAATATTTGACACTCCAATGAGTGTTTTTGCAGCTCTCAATTGGGGACTTCTGTGTACCCCAAAAAAAACAAAACAACTCTAAATTACCAAAAAAGATAATAAGAGAGCGCAATATAGGTACCAATATTTAATAATTAATTCATATATATTAATACAAATTCAACAATCATAAAATTGCATACTTTAAAACATATACATTAAAAAACATAATATTTAGGCAGATCAATGGTAACCATGCAGGGTGAGTGTAAATTGGATATGGCCACAAGAACAAGATAATTTAAGTGCCTAAACCAAGGGATTGTTCACATACAACCACATGTAGTCTCATTTTAATCTAGTATATAAACTTTATCTTTTGTTTTTGTTTATCAAGACTATAAAATCACCAGATACTATACATAACAGTTTAGGCAATATCCCCTTTCCTTTTTTCCTTTTTTCTTTTTGCGTAAGGGGATATTGCCTAAACTGTTATGTATAGTATCTGGTGATTTTATAGTCTTGATAAACAAAAACAAAAGATAAAGTTTATATACTAGATTAAAATGAGACTACATGTGGTTGTATGTGAACAATCCCTTGGTTTAGGCACTTAAATTATCTGTCCTCTTCTTATATATCTGGTTATTTATTTAAAAAAAAAAAAAAAACTTTTTTAGGTTGAATAAGCTATTCTGATAAAGTCTCTACCTATGTATATATATATACAGATTCTTTTTTGATTTTTTTAAAAAAACTCGATTATTTTCTCTTGTTATGATGTGGTTCCCTCTATAAATTTGTCAGTTTTCGATTCACTGTGTGTGCGGTTTAAACCCCCCCCCCCTTTTTTATGGGGAAGTTCATATGTATACAGACGGTGATTCCGTATGGATAAGTTCTGTGCGTGTATGCTGTTCTCATATGGGTGGGGGATACTCTGCACAGCGCAGGGGAGATAAAACTACAACTTTTAAATATATAATAAAAAAAGATGAGCAACACTAATATTGATAAGAAATTATTTAAAAAAAAACAAGGAATACTGCTATACAATAAATTAATAATAATATATAAATAAAAAAACTCCCCACCGGTTAAGGTGGTTGGATGAGGGATTTGAACCAGGGACCCAGCGATGTGTGAGACTGCTGCACTATGAGGTGTGCCACAGAGCACAACCTGATTGGTATAAGCATTCCGTGTGGATTAATAGCTCATTGACATCTCTCTAAAAAATTGATCTCTGTATATTTGCGTCTTTCTACTATATAATTTGTTTCTTTCCCCTCTTTATATGATTTTGACCTAATGAGTCCCATTCTATAAATATAAATATAGCTATGAACGTATTTAGAGACTTGCCATTGCAAACAAGTATTGACACAAATGTGTTTTTTTACTGGTGTAATACAGACAAAGAGTCTGATTGATTGTTAATAGCTGTCACATGCGTGTGTGGTAGTATCAAATGTGTGATAATTAACTGGCCAGAATGATTGGTCAGTTGATCTTTTAAAAAGGATCTCCATGCCCTTATGGGTTAAAACCTTCTGAGGAAACTGCCAGAGAGCAAGGCAGAGAAACGCGTCAAGGCATTTGTGGACAGATCATTGTACCTGCAGGGTTGGTTAAGAGGTGTTCTCCACCTGGAGCCTCAGGTGTATTCCCCAGCACGGACCCCAAAACAGCAGGAGAAGCCGCAGCACCTATCTCGGACTGCAACCTGTAAAACAGCGCTGAGAATCGGGAATTAACTCCCTGAGAGGTGCGGGCGAACAGCTGATATCGGAGACACGGTCTGAGAAGCGAGCACGCACACAGCCGTACGCTTCATCACTATAGACGGTGACATCAACTCAAGCTCCCGACCGAGGTCTGGTAAGAGCCGGCAGTCTTTTCCTAAAAGCCACACTATATTGTTACTGTGTCTTAGCAGTTATATAGACATACCATCTATAACGTCTACTGTCTGCTGGAGTGTGCAGATTTGTATGCGCAATTTTTTTCGGTCTAAGGATTAACAACACTAGACACTGAGGTGTCTATGGACTGAGAATTATATTTACACCTTAAAACTGCAACTGACCCTGAAGGGTCCTGTGATAAAAACATCCTGTGGATTACAAATACTATTTACACCTGGAGCAGGACTCTGTGTAATTGAAATTCTACATTAATCTACATTCTGCCTCACAGCGCTGAGGTCATGGGTTCAATACCCACCATGGCTCTAACTGTGCGGAGTTTGTATATTCTCCCCGTGTTTGCGTGGGTTTCCTCCGGGTACTCCGGTTTCCTCCCACAATCCAAAAATATACTGGTAGGCTAATTGGCTCCCAACAAAAATTAACCCTAGAATGTCTGCGTGTGTGTTTACATGTGGTAGGGAATATAGATTGTAAGCTCCACTGGGGCAGGGACTGATGTGAATGAACAACTATACTCTGTAAAGCGCTGCGGAATCTGTATGCGCTATATAAGAAACTGTTAATAAATAAATAAATAAATAAATTAAATACTAGTGTCATTGGACTGAGTTCTTGTGGCCATATCCAATTTACACTCACCCTGCATGGTTACCATTGATCTGCCTAAATATTATGTTTTTTAATGTATATGTTTTAAAGTATGCAATTTTATGATTGTTGAATTTGTATTAATATATATGAATTAATTATTAAATATTGGTACCTATATTGCGCTCTCTTATTATCTTTTTTGGTAATTTAGAGTCTTTCTATTTTAATGTAACAGTTATACAAAATGTTCCAACTTCTAAGAACTAAAGGCCCATACACACTGGGCGACTTTGAGCTGAACGATGCTCAAAACAGTATGTATGAGCGTCTTTCAGCTCAAAGCAGTCCAGTGTGTATGGCCCGGCGATGAGCGGTGAGCGCTGCTGCACGCTCCCGCATCATCACCAGGAAAGTAGTTCATCTGCTGGTATTAACGACAGATGAGCGGCTTTGAGGACAGCTTTGCATAGCTTTGCGCTATGCAAATCCTTCGCCCCCCTGCCGTCTGCGCCAGGGAAAGTGTGTATGAAAGTGTGTATGCACTGAGCAGCTTTCCCCCCAGCGATGAACGTGATCATCGCTGTCCAAACACGCTGAGCATAGTCTCCCAGTGTGTATGGACCTTAACAACTGTACTGTATTAGGGTACTCTTAAGGTGCGTACACATGGATAGATTTGTCCAACGATTCAATCTCGTTAACGATTTCCTCTGAACCTCCTGCACAAACGATTTGGTGACAAATGATGAACAATTGAGCAAACGATTACAGCAAACGATTACACATGAAAGATTGATCTTTAACGATTTTGGAGGGAGAGGGAGCCAGTCAATCAGCCTTACCAAATCGTTCATCGTGCATACACATGAAACGATTGGTACACATCGTTAACGATTGGTCGCTGATCTTTCTGCATGCAGGAAAGATCAGCGACCTCTACTAACGACTGGCGGGTGCGCGCATCGCTGGCCATATCGTTCCTAAACACGGAACGATTTGAACGATTGGTCTTTTCGATCGATCGGGAACGCCCAGATCTTTTGCCAAATCTATCCGTGTATACCCACCTTTACTGTTGCTGTAAACTGAATAGTGAAATATGTGGCTCTACTGCCCTCTGGTGGTTGAAGATTGGTTTTGTATTTTTTTTGTATACTTCAAAGGCAGGATTTCTGTTATTAGTTAGGTGCCTACTGATCTATATCTAGGTTCATAGGGAGAACATGATTCCAAATTAAGAGAATATAATTTACAACCTAAGCCCCATACACACTAAGTGATATTGTTCACAATGGCAAATCTTTTTTTTTTGTCTTTATTAACCTTCTAATCATGGTTCAAGCGATTTCTCGCACAATTTTATTCAGGCAGCCCATGATTTATTCATTTTCATACTGTACATGTGATTATTGACCATCTTCTTCCATCCCCTCTATTAGGGATAAAGACAGATCGTTGGAATTACTGATATGTGAATCATGTTGGATTTTCAGATTGGAGAGTTTGGCTCCTAAGGTACTTAACCCTTTTGAGTGCCAAGTGAATTTTTATTCATCATAATGACCTATAATGTTTGCCCTATATAGGACATATAAGCTTTTTTTTTTTACACAACATTTTCTATTTGAATTTAAATAACAAATGTGAGTGATGCTGGCATTTTTAGTGGATATTTTGCACATCGCTCACAGAAATGTTGAGACTCAAAGGGTTAATACTACAATGAGTTTATTATTATTATTTTTTCTAAATTATAGTAACTTGGATGCTGTATTTTGGCCCTTATTCAGATCTAATCGCAGTACAAATTTGTTCTCAAAATGGACAAAACCATGTGCAATGCAGGTGGGGCAGATGTAACATGTGCAGAGAGAGTTAAATTTAGGTGGGGTGTGTTGAAACTGAAATCTAAATTGCAGTGTAAAAATAATGCAACCAGTATTTACCCTGTACAGAAACAAAATAACTCACACAAATCTAACTCTCTCTATGGGCGGGATGTATTAATATACATCACCGCCCTTTGCCATCATGCTAGCACATATGTACTAACATATGTGGGCTGGCATCTCGGTGCGGTGATGGAGGCCCCCCCCCCCCTCGCGATACCTGTACTGTGGTGTGCGGGGGGAAGTCTCCATCACCTCCCAGCCGCCTACTGCTCCCTTCACACCGGGACAGCTCAGCGTGGCTGTCCCCGGCACCTCCTCCTCCCCCCTGCAGCCGGAAGGACATCCGGCTGCGTTGCTAGGTGGAGGAGGGGTTTACCTTCCGGGGTCCAGGAGTACCTTTCAGGAAGGTAAGCTGGAGGGAGTGGGAGAGGGGGGTCAGTGCGGTTGTGGTGGAGGCGGCGGGCAGCGAAAAGAAGCCCATATGCTTCTATAGGGTGTCGCCACCCAAAGGTGGCGATACCCTGCCCGGCGGTATCGGTGCGGCCAGGTTTTAGTACATAGGAAAATGCAGTAAAACGGTGGTTTTACCACATTTTCCGCTTAATACATCCCGCCCTATACATGATACATCTGTCCCGCCTGCAGTGCACATGGTTTTGCCTATTTAGAGAACAAACTTGTACTGCGATCATGGCCCTTATTCAAATCTGATTGCAGTACAAATTTTTACTCAAAATGGGCAAAACCATGTGCACTGCAGGTGGGGCAGATGTAACATGTGCAGAGAGAGTTAGATTTGTGTGGGATGTGTTGAAACGGAAATCTAAATTGCAGTGTAAAAATAATGCAGCCAGTGTAAAATAACTCACACAAATCTAACTCTCTCTATACTTGTTACACCTGCCCCACCTGCAGTGCACATGGTTTTACCCATTTTGAGAACAAATTTGTACTGCGATCAGATCTGAATAAGGGCCTATGGGGGAGATTCTCTAAGCTAAAAATGTGGTAAAAACCCAGTTATCGGGTTTTTACCGCATTTTGGGATGCTGTAAGCATCCCTCCACCGGGTTACCGCGGCGGGGGGGCATCGCCAGAAAATTCTGGCAATGCCCCATAGAAGGTATATGGGTTTGGTATTTCTGCACACACAAATTAGATGACACCCTTATTTTATGGGTGAGGGGTCCACTCAGTGTTTGTACACACTGGTGGGGGTGCTATCCCAAATTTTAGAGATTAGGATGAGAACAACAAGACTCTCTCTATACTTGTTACACCTGCCCCACCTGCAGTGCACATGGTTTTACCCATTTTGAGAACAAATTTGTACTGCGATCAGATCTGAATAAGGGCCTATGGGGGAGATTCTCTAAGCTAAAAATGTGGTAAAAACCCAGTTATCGGGTTTTTACCGCATTTTGGGATGCTGTAAGCATCCCTCCACCGGGTTACCGCGGCGGGGGGGCATCGCCAGAAAATTCTGGCAATGCCCCATAGAAGGTATATGGGTTTGGTATTTCTGCACACACAAATTAGATGACACCCTTATTTTATGGGTGAGGGGTCCACTCAGTGTTTGTACACACTGGTGGGGGTGCTATCCCAAATTTTAGAGATTAGGATGAGAACAACAAGAGAAAAGAATTTGTTATGGATGCACTCCTTCAAAGAACAGTAAGACCGAAAATTTATTGGAAAGATTCCTTTTTATACTTTAAAAAGTGGTAGCTCCTCTTATCTTTATTAGTATAGGATGGATAAGGAGACAGCCACTGTTAGCGAAATAAGAGGTTAAAATTTACAGTGACATACATACATTGAGTGACAATGGAAAAGAAAGAAGTGTTTTCAGATTTTAAAAATGTAGGTAGGGATGACTGTTACTTGTGGTGTTTTAACAGTATTCTGGGGTATATTCCCCACCAGGATATACAGTGTACTCCTTTTTAATGTTTTAACAATATAATTGCCACTTTGATACACTTGTTCAACAGAAAATAACAATAAAGTATATGTGTGCCTGAATTGGCTTTCTGTGGTGTAATGGCTAATTATTTTTATCACAAGGAAGACTGATTGACAAGAGGGCAGGTAAGTATTATTTTGTGGGGTACTTCACATTGACCAGATAGTTGGTTTGTATCTGTCTAAAGTCTGGCTCAGTGCCCAGATATTGGAGACAGAGTATTATAATCTATAAATTCGCTCTTATAAAGACATACAGCAGCAGCGCCACCTGCTGGAAGCCTTTAATATTGGTGCTGTTATAATAGGTATTTCATGCACTGAGTGGTGCATGAAATACCTATTATAACAGCACCAATATTAAAGGCTTCCAGCAGGTGGCGCTGCTGCTGTATGTCTTTATAAGAGCGAATTTATAGATTATAATACTCTGTCTCCAATATCTGGGCACTGAGCCAGACTTTAGACAGATACAAACCAACTATCTGGTCAATGTGAAGTACCCCACAAAATAATACTTACCTGCCCTCTTGTCAATCAGTCTTCCTTGTGATAAAAATAATTAGCCATTACACCACAGAAAGCCAATTCAGGCACACATATACTTTATTGTTATTTTCTGTTGAACAAGTGTATCAAAGTGGCAATTATATTGTTAAAACATTAAAAAGGAGTACACTGTATATCCTGGTGGGGAATATACCCCAGAATACTGTTAAAACACCACAAGTAACAGTCATCCCTACCTACATTTTTAAAATCTGAAAACACTTCTTTCTTTTCCATTGTCACTCAATGTATGTATGTCACTGTAAATTTTAACCTCTTAATTCGCTAACAGTGGCTGTCTCCTTATCCATCCTATACTAATAAAGATAAGAGGAGCTACCACTTTTTAAAGTATAAAAAGGAATCTTTCCAATAAATTTTCGGTCTTACTGTTCTTTGAAGGAGTGCATCCATAACAAATTCTTTTCTCTTGTTGTTCTCATCCTAATGCCCCATAGAAGCCAATGGGCTTCTACCGCATCCCACTGCCACCCCGCAACGACCCCCCGCCGCCCCCCATCTCCCCCTCCCCTCTCACCTGTGTCTGGGCAGCACAGAGCTGTGCTGCCTGGACCTGTGACCTCCTCCCTGCACTGATCCTCTTCCGGGTGCAGGGAGGAGGAGAGCCCGGCGCAGCAGCGCCGGGTGTGTGAGTGAGGGGGGAGCCGCTGGGACCTGCTGGGACCCGGCGACTCTCACCGCAAAGGACAGGAATCAAGGGTTTGTATGAAGTGGGTGGACTAAATTGTGCAAAGTGGTCAGCTGCATCTTCTATCTGAACATCTACCACAGAGGAGAAACTTAAATACTGCAACTACAGTATGTATGGTATGCTGGTAACAATTTAATTAGATGCATGTGGAATAAAACTGCATCATGGTGTCTGTGTTGAGTACTAAGAGGACCAGGGCCGCCATTAGGGGGGGTGATGTGGGTACAGCCGTCCCAGGCCCGGCCTCTCTAAGAGTGAGGGAAGGGCATGGGCAAGTCATTTTGCCAACCCCCCCCCCCCCCACACCACCACTGCCTCCGCTGTGCTGCCTGCGCTCTCAGTGAGGCCCTGCATTGTCCCGGAGGCTTCTTCACTTCCAGACGCCAGCATCCAATCAGAGCTCGTATACCGCCAGCAGCCTCACTGATTGGCTAACAGTATAAGAGCTCTGATTGGCTCACCAGCTGTTAATTGGCTGCCGGCATCCGGAGACAAAGAAGCCTGCACTCCGGAAGCAGGGCCTTCGTTCAACCACAGTGCACTGAGCAGGAGGCAGCACAGCAGATGGGGGTTGGGACCCAGATCCGGGCGGTAAGTGAGGGGGGAACCGGGCTGTAAGTGAGGGGGCCCGGGATTAAAAATCAGTCCCGGGACCCAAAATTCCTAGCGGCAGCCCTGAACATGACTAAGCTATCAGTTAGCTTTCCTTCTATATAACGACATTCTTAATGTGGACATCAGAATATTAAAAAAAACACATCCTGTATATTGATTTACTCAATGATTACTTGTGATTGTCACGTGTCTTACTCTCAGTCAGCATTGAGGCGCGGGTAGTTGGGAGTCCCCCTGTCCCACACTGGGGGAGCAGTGGTGAGTAGACGTTGTGCACAGGCACACAGCGTCTATTCAGGAAGGCAGCGAGGGAGAGGGGGCATGGACAGCAGCTCTCAGGTTGCTGGCCATGCTCCCTCAGTGTCGAAATAGGGGTGTGGCCTTCCAGTCACAGACATTTAAAGTCATGAGCCTTTTCCCAAACCCGTTACCTTTTTTTTGAGGGGCCACACACAGGTCCCAAGCCCAGAAGGCAAAACGTTGGGAGGTATGAATATGTATTCTATCTGATTTTTGTGTTTAAAAAAATATATATTCCAGCTGAATCAGGGGCGTTAGTTCATCCCAATCACCTGGAGGCAAGGTAAAGTTTGAACTCCCCCCTTTAAAAAAAAGAGAACACAAATATGATGTGTGCAAATGTGTGTTAGTGTGGGGGTGTTTAACTATTTGAATATTGTTATTGTTTATTTATATGGTGCCACAAGTCTTCTGCAGTGCTTAACATAGGACATAAACAAATTAGCAAAACAAGAAATGACACAGAATTAGAATAATATAAATAACTCTCTCAGCTGGTCTGCAGGGACTGGAGCACACAGTGAATTGGCTGGGCTCCAGCTCCGCTATGTGACAATGCCTGGTGGGTCAGGGTCTGACTTTCTGAAGCATGCAGAATGAGCGTTCACCACTCCAGTCCAACACAGCAGCTTAAGGTGCACCGTCGTCTGCTGCAGCATAGGCTGAGCGGTACCAGACAGGAATCCAGGGACAGAGCCAGTCAGAGCTGGCCCTAGCCTAAACGACGACCTAGGCAAGACTTTGGCTGGTGCCCCCTAGCACCGCCACTAGTTCCACCTTTGACCCTTTTCCAGCACCATTAACCCTCATCATAGCAGTCATCATTTTGGTGCTCCTACCCGCAATATTTTAAATAGAAACACTGCAAACATTCGGTTCGCAGCCCAAACAGGGGTGTGTTGCTGCTGAGAAGGGGCATGGCCACACAATAGTACCCCCAATTCAAATTATGCCACACAGTAGTGCAACTTTATTCACATTATATCATGCGATGGTGCCCCCTACATCACACAGTAGTACCATTTTACCTTATGTACATTACTCTTCACATTATTCACATTATACCCTTAGAAAAAAATCCTGAGAAAATACTGTATTTTAAGCACCTCCATGGTCACATGCAACCCAGCACAAAGCAGTGTGTGCTGGGCAGAGGAGAAGAGCTGCTGCTGTCACTTAAGAGGAGGAGGCCCGGGGCCCCCACTGGGCCCTTCCGTCAGACTTTGGCCTGGGTAAGTTGTACCCCCTACCCCTTTCTCTCGGCAACCCTGATAATACCACACAGTAATGCCCCTTACACATGACACACATTATTAATGTCCTTATAACCATAATGCCCCTTACACATTATGCCAACCTTTATTAATACCCTTCATACACATAATGACACACATAATGCCCCTTACACATATGTTGCACATTATTAATGCCCTTCTACACATGACACACATAATGCCCATTACACATATGTTCGCATCAGGCCCTTTCTCTCACAGAGTGCAACTAAGCTGATCATCCACTCACTGGTCATCTCACGGCTTGACTACTGCAATGTTCTCCTCACCGGCCTCGCTCGATCCCAACTGGCTCCTCTCCAATCTGTCCTCAACGCTGCAGCCAGGCTTATCTTCCTCTCCCGCCACTCTAATTCAGCCACTCTCCTTCATCAAAATCTGCACTGGCTCCCATTCCCCTACAGAATCCTCTTCAAACACCTCACACTCACATAGAGGGCCATCTCTAATTCCATTGCTCCATATATCTCTAACCTCATCTCCATTCATACACCCTCCCGCCCTCTACGGTCGGCTGACGACTGTCGTCTCTCCTCCACCCTGATCACTGCTTCCCATGCTAGAGTACAGGACTTTGCCTGTGCTGCACCCATTCAGTGGAACGCACTCCCTCGCTCCATTAGACTCTCCCCGACCTTGCAAAGCTTCAAACGGGCACTGAAAACTCACCTATTCATCAAAGCATACCCTTCCACTGCATAAACCAGCTGGTTCTCCGACCCCTTGCCTGTTTACATCGGGCTATCTAGCTACCACCCACTTGCTTGCACCTCTTGTAATCTGTCTGTCTCCCCTTCCTACTAGATTGTAAGCTCCTCCGAGCAGGGCCCTCTTCCCTCCTGTTGTCAAAGCCCACTTCTCTTCACATTTCACTCACAGCTCTCCTATACTCCAACACTCAGTGACCATCTTCATCTGCATACTCATCTCCATCATTGGCCTCAAGCCTCTAGTTGTATGTTGATTGAGTCCTCACTACTTATAGTATATTTAAGCTGTAATGTGTATTGAACTGTGGCGCTCTTTATTTGTACTCCTATTTTTGTTATTTATTCAATGTTATGCCAAGTTTTGTTTCCCTGTACTGTTCCTATGTACGGCGCTGCGAAACACTTGTGGCGCCTTATAAATAAAATTATTATAATAATAATAATAATAATAATATGTTGCACATTATTAATGCCCTTATACACATGACACACATAATGCCTGTTACACATATGTCACACATTATTAATGCATTTATACATGACACACATAATGCCCCTTACACATATGCCGAACACTATTGCACAACCAATTATAAAGAAGGATCTGGTAATGTGCACTTACCTTGAATATTCAAGTGGTAATTCAAGAGTGAATCATATGTCCTAGGACACATTTTAATTGAAACTAAAGCGGCAATGCAGTGCACATGGTTTTGTCCATCTAAGAAGGATTTTGTCAGAAAGAATGAACCAAAATAAGGCCCCTGGTTACTGCTCATGTTGTATGAACGTACTGTTCCCCCTCCCTTTTTCTTTTCTGTATCCCCCTTGTCTATGCTTTTCTTGTTTGTTTGTTTTTTCTTTTCTTTTTTCTCCCTTGTTTTTTTCTTTGTTTCTCTGAAAATTCAATAAAGATATTGTGAAAAAAAAATTCCAATCATCTGGTGTTATTGTTTTTTAATAATAGCGCTGCTCTACTTGCCTTGTGCTTGTATTGCTATTGCACAACCAACCCACCCGCAGACAGCACTCGCACAGCCGCTAACACTGTGACCTCTGCCTCTGCTTGGATACAGATGTTTCCTCATACATCTTGCCTCAATAGGCCATGCAGCTCCTGGCCAGTTCTGCTAACGTTGGGTGCCTTTTTTGCTGAAAATTCGTCTTATTTGCATTGTTATGTGACCAGCACACACAAGGAGCTTCCGATGATTAAAATGATATGCAGCATGCCTATATTGTGCGACTGTGGCTGTAACTGCATACGGAATGCTACGTTACAGTGATTTCCATGAATACACTATTTCATATGCAGATACAGCCTCACTCACACACACATAATATAGGCATGCTGCATATCATTTTAATCAGCAGAAGCTGCTGGTGCCCCTAGGCATTCCAAATGCCCTAGGCATTTGCCTAGTTTACCTATGCCTAGGGCTGGAGCCAGTCAAATAGCAGCGGATGCAGGGGGCGATTCTCTAAAACAGAAATGCGGTAAAAACCCGTTATCAGGGTTTTTACCGCATTTCTGTATGCTCTAACCCCCATCCGCAGTGTCACTTGCTCTCTGACTGATGGGATTCATTATACTTCTAAAATCGAATGTCAACTTTGTGAAGACATCAGTTGGATATATGAACAAGTCTGTTTCAAAGAAAAAAAAATCATAAAAACACATGTCGACTTTTTGACCTGTCAACATTTTTAATGTTGCTATTTTGACCATGTTGGCATTTCGACCATGTCGGCATAATAAATGTTGGTATACTGACCGTCGGTCAATGGTGGTTGGTATTTTAATGTCGGGATTTTGACTGTAGGTAAATTGACTGTACCCCTTTGTATTGCATATGGAGATGCAGCACTGTGACCAGGCTCTCATCACAGCCGCGCTGACAACGGCAGTAGCTCTCACACACACATATAGTACATATTGAGACTCCACTACTGATCTGGAGAATGGAGAGTGCTACAAAGTACAACGAATAATCAATAGTAAATGATTGTGAATGGTTCTCTCCCAGTGCGCACGGCTGAGAACATATTAGCCTTAGCCTGTCACGGTAATCTTGGCAGTGCTCGGCGGTAAATATGACTGGACATGTTTTGTGTCAGGATTTTTCTGTATTTTATGATGAATATATTAACTTACGCATATTTATTACATAATTAGCGATATATATTAAATACCATCCTATTCGTATTGGAATAGCTCAAGTAATTTGATGAACATATTGAATAAGCCTTTTTGTTCTTAATGACGTTTCTACTGTATATTGGGTATTGCTGTGTGTATTTGTTTTTATCCTGGTTATCGGTCCGTCCTCTGGTATCTATGGAAATGAGTGAAGGTTAATGAAAACCATCACGGTTTTCATTAACTTTCACTCATTTCCATAGATACCAGAGGACGGCCTGACGTCCCCCATAAGCACAATACAATAATGTAAAAATAACCCTCACTGATTTGGAGAAATACGTATAGTATCTTACATGTCTGTGCTCTTCTGCTACCGAAAAGCTGAAATGTAAACCACTAGCTGCCTCCTCTAAAAATAGTCCAGAGAAATGTCAGCTGAATCAGTCAGGATGTGATTAATAAAGAGCTTCTATGTGTTCTCAAAACTGCTCACACTGGGGACTTCTGTTCTGTGTGTCAATAAGAATGTATTTCAGTGTCAAAGCACTGTCCACTAATTTACTCATTGTAAACACATAACTGTATGCTTTAATCTCTTGCAGCATGTCCAAATCTGTTTACAAATGCCTAATATTACTGTGTCTAAAATTTCTGATGACTAAAAACAAACCAGTTTTATAAAATTAATAACAGGCATGTTTTTCACAGTAGTGATGCAGTTACTGGCGGTTCACATATCAATCAAGTAAATAAAATGTCTATGGCATGTTGTCACAGTCTGGGATATTTTTAACTGCTTTATAAATAAAAAAACAACAACCCCTAAGCCCTGATGATGCCACAGACTGACACTGTTATTTATTTCATACAAGGTATTTTCTACTCGAACATAAACTTGCTCGTACAAGCATCAGACCAAAGCAATAAGCTATACATTTATAAGAACAATGGGCCTAATTCGCACTTGATCGCAGGGCAAATTTGCATACCTCCCAACATGACCCTATCCAGGAGGGACAGAATCTTCTATTCCTGGACTTCCCTCTTTATTTATGATTACCATCATCTGTGGTGAAACACCTTTCTTATCCATTAACCTGTTTAAAACAGGTGATGGCAAACATAAATTCAGATGGAAGTCCAGGAGCAGAGCATTGTGTCTTTCCTGCAGAGGGTCATGTTGGGAGGTATGAATTAATTCTCAAAAATTAGTTCTCATACAGAAACACACAGGCAATTACATATACAGAAACACACAAAGACTAGCTTAGATAGATAGATAGATAGATAGATAGATAGATAGATATAGACGTACATCTTTCTCATCAGGCCCCTTTGTGTAGGGTTTTTGCACCACTTTGAAGTGTTCTACAAATTAAAAATTATGAGAGGAGTAATGGAAGGGACATGATAAAGCACAATGGAATATTCTCATATAACATTCCCAAAGATGAAAGTGCACCTTAAGGGACAACAACTCTGACGACGAGGTGAAAGGTGCCGGTCTGTCCTGGTGTTGACAACAACCACCTGCTATCTTCTCCGAGGGTTTGCCCGACTCGTCAAGCATTGGTGCCTATGCATGGAAAGGGATGGGGACTACGTTGAAAAGTGAATAGTGCATTACATATAGGATAAGCTGCATTATCATGTACAAAAAAAAAGTGTTGAAATGCGTTCACAAATAAAAAACTTATAGCCATGGAGGCATTACTTTTCAATCCAGCCTCATACCACTTATGTGGAAACCTCCCTTTAGAAACCCTGCATTTGCCCCTGACCATCCAGCAGTCTACCGCAGCTATTGCTCTTGTCTTTTGCCTCTGCTACACCATCTGGCAAGTTGAACATCAATTTCTCAAAACAAGGTTAGATTTGCCATTAAAATAAATGTTGTTTTAAGTCCACAGACAACTGTCAACAAAATCAGTGATTTTAATAGATCTTCATAAAATTTCTACAAACGTTATCTAAATCCCCATACTAGTTGGTCAGTTCCAAAATATTTATACTTTTTTTTTTAATTTAAACTGTGCATCATAGACAAATAGGTGTTGCAAGACATGTCCAACAAACCCAAATCCTCATTCAAAATCCTTCTTTAGTGTGGTCCAATATGTATGGGCCCGTCATTCTGTGTATATTAAGTACTAAGTACAGAAATACAAAATAAGATATTACTCCGAAGTTTTATTATATTGGTATCTTTGTTTCAAATATATTTATCTTCATTTTCATTATTGTTTGTTTTTCAGCTTTGTCTGTGGGGGATGTAAGCAGAGTACTGCGAGGATGTGACAGTCCTTACCCGCAGTGATGCCGTTCTTCCCAAATGTCTGTGTTAGAACTGTTCCTCATTTCTATGGAAAATCCAAATTCCTCTTTCCACCCAAATTGTACTGCATGGGACTGATTTATGTATCTTTATGCTAAATAGTCTCCCTTGACTCCCAAACAACTCATAGCAGTGGTAAACGCAAGGTTTTTAGAGGGGGTTTCCTAATGTAAACCACAGTCTCCCACTCTGCAGCGCATTGCACTAAGTACAGGAGTCTGGAAGAATGAGAAGAGCCTTGAAAATTACTCTTTTTATACACTATATACAGTATATGGAATACAGCATTAATATTTAGCAGTACAGATGATCTTAGTATAGGCTGCTTCACACATTTAAATAATATAAGTGGTCAGGAAAAGGTTAAACATATCATAATAAATAAATACACAAGCAAATACAAAAACATAATATAACCAGTAAACCCCCCCCCCCCCCAATCACCGCAGGCTTACCTGTCTGCACGTCCCGACTCCCCTCCTGGCTTCAATTAATAATTCTATGCAGACGGACCACGATAAAATGATCCACACCTACAGTAAATGAGGTAGAAGAAGCTGGTACACCAGGCATGTGCAGCAGCTCTGCTCTGTCCCTTACACTGCATGATGTGGTGGCAGCTCTATTGATCATATTATATACCAGTGCTACAGTATTGTTGTAATAATTTAAGACACTTGCCAAGAGGAGCAAAAAGAGATATCGTGTAAAGGCGCTTCAGTATGAGTGTGTCTAGCAGCAGTCAAAACAAAAAGGGGTAGTCACCCCAATACAATGGACAGGGCCGGCGCCACCACTAGGCAGTGTTAGGTATTTGCCTAGGGCGCCGTCCACTGGGGGGCGGTAGTTGGGAGCAGGGCAGGAGGGAGAGCTGGAGGTCTGGCTTAGCGGGCAGGAGGGAGGGCTCGCTGCGCTGTGTGCAGTTCAGTCCCGGACCCCGGTGCATGTTAACTGACATTTTCCTCCACCCGAGGCAGGGTGGCAGCCAGGCAGCGTCTGAGGGTGAGCCAAGTGCTCAGCGCTGCCCGGCTGAGCGGCTGTACACAGTGCAGGTGGAGGAAGTCAGGAAGATGTCAGTCACACTGCGCCGGGACTGAACTGCGAGGCCTCCCTCCTGCCCGCTAAGCTCTCCAGCTCTCCCTCCCGCCCGCTGAGCTAGACCCTCCCACCTCACCTCCTGAAGGGTGAGTAATATATACACCGGAAACCCCCCCCCCCACCACCTGGGGCGCTCCGGCGCCTTGCACCGGCACTGCCAATGGATAGAAAAAGGCCCCTGTGTGTACCAATGTTATTTCTGTAATTTTCTATATGCCATTGCCTTCTCATACAAATTGAAAGATATATGCGTGTCAAATTCAATGTTACATTACTTCTGGGTTGTGGGCCACGGATTGGACATTTTATTGATAAAGCTATACGTGGTTTCCTCATCAGGAAATCACACAGTCTTGCGCCTTAGAAGCCATAAACTGGCATACCACAGTGCGCACGAGCATACCTTAGAGGTACGCTCACTCCAGTGTGCGCCCCAGCCCTCACTGATCCGGGATGGTTGATCGCGTGTGCAAACCGTGGAACAGGAAGTGCGCGGACGTATCATGCGTTCCACCAACCACATATGACACGCTTTCCGGACTAACGGAATCGGAGGTATACTTATAAAAGAATACACAGTTTTCTGCACTTTATTCTTATTAATCATTTTTAAATGTATATGCATTAAATAAATCTGTCTCATATATATATATTTTCTATATTTCTTGTATTGTATTGATGTATTGGGTATGGTGTATACAGTGCCTTGCCTCCCTCCACCAGTACATTGTGTTTTTAATTTGCGTAGGATTGTGTGTGACTGGTGCTCTTGTTCCCGTCTTTTCATGACGTTGTTGTCCGGCTGCGGGTGTCCATGGAGACCGTTGGTGCGTGTGTACACCGGTTACCATGGCGCCAGGGGGCAGGCGCGACGCCGTCTGATGACGCGGCAGCATGAGCGCGGGAAACGCAATCCTGACGTCCACGCTGGTGCTGGGATATAAGGTGAGTGATGTCTATTGTATTTTATGCCTGATGACGATTTGACTGAATAAAATCGAAACGTTGCTAGACCTGCCTAAGTGATTCTTTTGGAGCCGGGTGCTGCTGCTACTGTAACCATACAGTTGAAGGTGATATATTCATCCCCCTGCAAGGGGATTCAGCGGGCACCGGTCGCAGTAACCGTTGAGTATTGGGGAGTGCTTGGCCATCTGGACTGTGTATTGGTCTTTCCCGTGGCAGGAGAGGGATTGTACCTGGCCTATGGCACCCTGAACTTGTTGTGAAGTATCCTGTGTTGCCGCTACATCAGTGTTCCTGTTTGGACGTTCTGTCCTACTGCATGTACTATGGCTGAGGGAGGTCTTGGTGTGGATACACCGTTGGAATGCATCAACCTGGCTAAACTCACTTTAGGGAGTGGCCGTGACATTCTCAGAATCGGAGGCAGACGATATATTGTTTAAAGAGATCTTTGATAATGCCATCACTAAGTCACCTGATCTGATCTACCGTGACTGGTTGAAACTAAAACAAAAAGAATTGGACTTCTTTTACCATGGGGTTACGCTTACAGATTATTACAAAGAAAAGCGTATACCCCGTGGTTTTAGGGTTAAAAATTGCCCTACGATTGGCCGCCATAACCTGACTTTTTGTAAACGCTGGATTGGGGTGCTGAACAAATGCAGCTATGATCTAATGCTCCTCGTGATTGAGGAGGCGGGTCGTGAGCTAAAAAATGTACGTGAAAAATTGGCTGCGTTTGAGCTAATTAACAAGCAGACCCTTGAGGCGGATTCCAGCACTGACTGGTGTGAGAGACTTAAGATGCAATTAGCAACATATAAAAGAGATCTGCTTTTGTATAAACGCCAGAAGCTGGATAAAGTAGTGGCTGATTATGAACGGAATACTGTTTATTTATGGACCAATTCGGATGTACGGGGGCGTGGCCAGAGAAGGAGACGCGATAATCGCCAGAGTAATAGACGCTATGCTGGACCTGGCGATCAATATACCACCAGCGACTCTGATTATGGCTATGATCAACAAAGCGGACCCTCCTCCTCCTCCCAATCGTCGGTCCCTTTAGGGGTGCGAACCCGCACCCAGTTATTAAGAGGAAACGACACAGAACAAGGAGGGGTGGTAGGAAGTGGCGAGCGAAGAAGGCGCGGAAGGCCGCCCTTGAACAGGAGGCCCCGATAGTGTTCAACCTGTCATCATATTCTCTCACCCCCGATGAAACTAAGGTACTCAGTCGTGGCCTATCTTTTGTACCTACCAACAGTTTCCGTGACTTTGATTGGCAGGTTGAGAAATTTCGTCTTAATAGACAATTACGTTTACGTGAACATTTTGCTAAAAAGCAACCTATTACTTACAATGATGATATTGTGGACAATGATATTCCTGTGCAATTACGTAAACTGCTGCCGAAGTCTAAGTTCGATCCTTTGTCTAACAATACATTGATTAAAACCTTTACCAGAATGTTGGAGCGTGATGTTGATGTGATGTTGAAATCCAATGTATTTTCCACTAGGGTTGGTAATCTCCCGCATGCTGAGTATTGTGCATTAAAATCGTTGGCAGATAATCCGGGTATCATCATTCGCCCCGCTGACAAAGGCGGGGCAGTGGTGATACAG
Source organism: Crinia signifera (assembly GCF_055691185.1). Lineage (NCBI taxonomy): Eukaryota > Metazoa > Chordata > Amphibia > Anura > Myobatrachidae > Crinia > Crinia signifera. The sequence goes on from NC_139217.1 coordinate 128,226,651, forward strand.
GATTTGGGTCCATATAAATCTGAGATTGAACGCCAATTGGCGGATGGGGCTGTATACCAACTATTGCCCAAAGATCCCTCTGGGCCTTACAGTACTTTGCTTAAAAATCTGGTTAAAAAAGCAGTCTCCGATGGTGACATCAGTGCTATTTTGGGAGAGGCCTTAGTTCCTGCATGGCCTGTGACACCTATCATGTATACCCTCCCCAAAATACATAAGCACGCGACTGTACCCCCTGGCCGGCCGATCATAGCGGCCAACGATTCTCTTTTTCAGAATTCCGCTGTATACCTGGATGCGGTTATGCAACCGTGCATTAGGGATCACCCCAGATATGTACTGGACACTACCACCTTCATTAGTGGTCTGCTCCAATTGGGTGAGATTCCTGTGGGCAGTCTATTGTGTAGTGTGGACGTGTCCAGTCTATATACGGTGATACCCAACACTGAGGGGATTCTTGCGGTGAGAAGGCTTCTTACTAGTAACCCTAAATATGTTGGCCCGCCCATTGATTTTGTATGTGATCTGTTACTTCTGCTTCTTACCCATAACTACTTCATACATGATGGGAGGTTTTACCTCCAAAAATCAGGGTGTGCGATGGGGTCGAATGTGGCCCCATCGTATGCAAATGCATACATGTTTGGGGCAGAGGAGCAGATCTTCTTTGATGATCCCTATGTGTCTGGCATGGTTTTCTACTATGCCAGATACATAGATGATGTCTTCTTAATTTGGACAGGGACTGAAAAACAATTTACGGATTTCATGTGTCGACACAACCAGTCAACATCCCCTTTGAAATTTACTTTTTGTACTAGCGAAACTATGGTTAATTTTCTTGATGTGTCAGTGAGTATAACACAGGGTCGGATTGCGACCAATCTTTTTAGAAAAGAAACTGACCGGAACACCATTCTTCATTGTGCTAGTTTCCATCCACAGCCTTTGAAGTTTGGTCTTCCCTTTTCACAGTTTGTTCGGGCCTGTCGCATCTGTAGCGATGCGAAACAGGCAGAAGAACAGATTGAAATCATGATTGGAAATTTCCTGGTTAGGGGCTATGATCTACAGCTCCTTCTGAAGGCTAAGTCTAGGGCATTGTCCATCCCTAGGGGCGAACTTTTGAAACCCAAGGATGGATCTGGGGGATCTACCAGATCTAAACTACCCTGGGTGAACCACTATAGCACGGGTAGTGAGCAAGTACGTAGGATTGCTAAAAAACATTGGCCTATTGTCGCCTCTGATGAGGATCTCAACCTGTCTACTGTCGATCTCATGCCCTGTTATACGCGGGGTAAAAATATTAGGGATTGGGTGGTTCGGACGGATGTCACACCACGCAAGGATATGGCACCTGCGATTACCTTTTTGGGGAGACGTAATGGATGTTTTAGATGTTTAAACTGCATTACATGTAGGAGTTTAACTGTGAGTGATAGTTTTTGTCATCCTTTTTCTGGGAAACGATATCAAATCAGATCTAAAGTGACATGCACTACAAGGTTTATTGTCTATTTAATTTCTTGTCCGTGTGGCCTCCACTATGTGGGGAAGACGGACAGAACCTTGCGGGAGAGGATGGCCGGACACCGTATGGCAATCCGGACCGCCCTCAGTAGCGGTACTAGTGACCAGCCTGTGGCAAGACACTTTGCCCAGGCTGGTCACAGTATGGCTAATTTAAAATACATTATTATAGACCATGTTCCCCCTAAGTTAAGAGGTGGTAATCGATCTCTTGCGCTGCTCCGTTGTGAGTCCCACTGGATCCATCGACTTCGGACGATGGTACCATTTGGACTCAATGACCATTTAGGTCTACATGCTTTTCTATAAATAGTGCTGCTACTCCTTTAGTGTTTATCCGTATTCTGCATATGTATTTACGCTACGCTTGTTTACGTTTTATCTACTCTATGCGCATATGTTTTTCTATATTTTCTATATTTCTTGTATTGTATTGATGTATTGGGTATGGTGTATACAGTGCCTTGCCTCCCTCCACCAGTACATTGTGTTTTTAATTTGCGTAGGATTGTGTGTGACTGGTGCTCTTGTTCCCGTCTTTTCATGACGTTGTTGTCCGGCTGCGGGTGTCCATGGAGACCGTTGGTGCGTGTGTACACCGGTTACCATGGCGCCAGGGGGCAGGCGCGACGCCGTCTGATGACGCGGCAGCATGAGCGCGGGAAACGCAATCCTGACGTCCACGCTGGTGCTGGGATATAAGGTGAGTGATGTCTATTGTATTTTATGCCTGATGACGATTTGACTGAATAAAATCGAAACGTTGCTAGACCTGCCTAAGTGATTCTTTTGGAGCCGGGTGCTGCTGCTACTGTAACCATACAGTTGAAGGTGATATATTCATCCCCCTGCAAGGGGATTCAGCGGGCACCGGTCGCAGTAACCGTTGAGTATTGGGGAGTGCTTGGCCATCTGGACTGTGTATATATATATATATATATATATATATATATATATATATATATAATAGTAGTATATTTTATTTATAGTTTTGGATAATTTATAATTACGTTCTAAATTACAGTGTTCAGGTGTGTGATCTTCATTTATCAAACAGGACCTTCCACGATTCATGTTTTAAAACCTTGTTTCGTTCACAAATAAAATATATTTGTGTGTATTTCATGTGTTTAATGTGCTTATACAACATAAATGTTCAAATAAAAAAAATTCCAAAATACGGAAAAATCCATTATCCAAATGCTTCTGGTCCTGAGCATTTTGGATAAGTGATACTTAACATGTACTAAGATAATGGCCACACCCAAATTAGTTAATTTTTAGTGTTGTGTTTGGAGCTGTGGCAGTGAGTCTGAGCTAATAAATTCTGTCATTGCATCCTTTTTAAAAAATATATATTTATTGCAAAAAAATACACAAAGTTCAAACAATACAAAAAAAAAAAAAAAACAATAGAAAACAGAGATCCCCCTTCCCCAGCTCTGTGTACAATGGCTTTACCATGAGGAATCAAGGTAGGTAGGAAAACAACCGATCCTCTCCTGTGCTATAGCTGCCAGGCCATTTTAACCCTTTGAGTGCCAAGCGAATTTGGGTGTGAAAACTGCCAAGCAAACATTTTTACTCATCATAATGACCTGTAATGTTTACCTTATATAGGAAATATAATCCTTTTTTACACAACATTTTTTATTTGAATTTATCTGACAAATGTTAGTGACGCTGGCATTTTTAGCGATTATTATTATTAACACAGCTCTTGCGATATGAGTTGTCCCTTGCGATGCAGCTCCAGCCGCGGGGCATGCTGGGAAAGATCCGTGATAGATCGCTCACACAGCATTGCGGTAAGAAGCCCATAGGCTTCTGTAGGGAATCGCCAGCTTTTTGCTTCAGGAATGCAGTAAAAATCACGATAACAGGGTTTTTTACCGTATTTCTGCTTTAGAACATCCTGGTCTGGACTCAAAGTCAGTATCTGCTAAAGAAGTCAGGCCAATAAAGGTAAGCTAGAATCAAGATGATTAGTTGAATAGCTAGTTGCAGTAAACAGATGAGAAGATTAATTCATTATGGATCAGGCCCAAGCAAAATAATGGACAAGCCTTTTATGTCAGTACAGAAGTTGAGGATGACAGAAGGCACCAGCAACTACAGCACTGGCCAGAGACAAAATAAACGGTCAGTGGGACGGGAGGAAGTGAAAACGGTGAGGTGGAGCTATGGCACAGATCATAGGGGGGAGAAATGTTGTACAGGGAGCACTGGAGTACTGGGTCTTAATGCTGACATAGCTTTTTATATGAATGGATTGCACTATTTAGTTGCATTTTAGCAACATAAGTGAACAGATATGTTACCAATTCTAGTATAATGGGTTTTTTTTATTTTTATTTGTGATTAATTAAGAGGAAGTTTGAAGTTTTTTGTTTGTTTTTTAAAATTGTTTTCATTTAAAGTCCAGACTATTGATATTTTGACACATATGCATTTTCCTATTTTTTTGGTTTAAAATTCAATTGCATTAAATAAAATAGATTTGTATTAGAATTATATCAGCTGTGCATTAGCCATGTACACCTTTATCTTTAATTAACATTTTCAAAGTCATTAAAATACTCATCTCACTGTATTTTAGAAATCTGTCTCATCGATGTCCATTATTATGTTTGTTTTGGGGTGTTTTCAATGCCCTTAAGGTGAGCTATGATGGCGAGCAGTGCCGATAGCTCGCTGTCAGTATTCAACTGCCCCCATTCACTCGCCATTTCCTCCTCGCTGGATCTTTTCAGAGAGGTGGAAAACGGCGATTGCAGCCATCAAAATGGCAGGGCTCGCCATAAAATGCAGCAGGCTCGCTGCATTTGTGGGGAACCTCTCTATTTAGGGGATTTCCCCGAAACATTGAATACATTGAGTGACCGGCGAGGTGGTTTGTTTTCGACGATCCTCACTGAAAACAAGCCATCCTCGCTGCACAAACCCCCTCACCGGCCGCCCTTTATGTTGTGACACAATTGTAAACCTAAAGATCCAACCACAAAGGAACCACTAAGGAAAGGAAAGTCATCGCAGAGTTATTTATTGTTATTTCCACTGTATGGCTATATGTCTTATCTATAATACAACCTTTACATATGTCATCTTGTATGTGGTTTGTAACCACATGCACTAAAGCTCACAACAAAAACATCTGATGTGCACAAATAGCACAACCTACAGGGCAGAAGCACTTTCCTGGGCTCTTCACTTTGAGGCGTACTTCACCTCAATAACCTGTATTTATTTTCCCATTGGGTCAATGGCAGGAGTCTGTGCATTAGTATACAGGAAACCATTCTACACTGCTGGTATTGGGAAATGGAACAAATATGTAACTAAAGCAGCAACTTTTCAGGTTAAATAATAGATTCACATACAGTCATCCATCCATGCAAGATATTTTGCCCGAAGCACTTAGGGTGAGACAATAAAACAAATATTTTTTTCTTAATCTTTTCAGCTATCATTTCTAACCATCACTTCTTTTATCAGGAAAATGGTATTTAATAAATATAAACAATTGTCAGAATTACTAAATTGTGTGAAACCCATTGTTAAAGTCTACAATGTATGATGAATCTTTTTCATTTTGTGGTGGTCCTCAGCAGAAGAACGGAGCCGCCGGGACCAGCGCGATAGGTAAGTCTGCGGGGGATTGAGGGGGGGTTTAACTATAGCACCGCAGCCCCCGGCGCCCCCACATGCACAGCGCCCCCCCGCGGTGACGAGGGCTGCGGTGCTATAGTTACGCCGCTGAGTCCTCTCTTTGGTGCTGTGCCCCCATTAATAGTTACTGGGAATATATAACCCTGCACTATGGAAAACATAAGACACATGTTTGTAGTCTTAAGAGAGGAGTAATGACTCCCCCCCCTCCTTTTTTTTTCTCTCTCATAGTTGTTATTGTCTGGTGACTGTTAGAAATGCACTGACGGATCCCTATGCAGTGATGCAGATGACAAATGCTGGCATTGAGCAGTAGAGCACTGAATATGGGTAATCCTGCTGGCTCTGCAGGCAGTGTGCAGGAAGTACCCTTTGGATCCAACTCTGCAGCAGTGCTACTGACAGAAGGGTGTAGTTCAAGGCACCATGGGGTAATTTGGGTCCTGCACCCAGGACAATGGCATCACTCGTCCACCACTAGTTATAGCTTTGGGACAATGACACACTACATCAAATTTTATACAGTAGGATTTCTCATTTGTAAAGTATGTTGGGCTGTTATATTATACCTACCCATTATTTTCAAATGTAGGTCTTAATATTAAAATACACATGTTAAACCCTTCTCTTCAGCAGATTGGGAAATGCATTAATTCTGAAGCAAGAGACAATAACCATTTTCTCTGGTGTTTCCAAAACCAATTAAACACAATTAAATTTAGTTCACCTTCTTGAAATGCCAAGAAAACCAAAGTTTATAGCCATTTTGGCTAGATTTTAATTGATGTGTTAGAAGGGGAAAAAAGACTGATGGTATTTTTCGAAAATTCAATGTCTTCTGAACAACCAAGGTGTCATTTCTGTGGTTACTGCATAGAATCATCAGTTGCATCAGTTACTGGGTACTACTGTTTCTTCTTATATTGAAATCAACAGTATCGCAGCAGCAGTGGTTGTGCTGTGTTGATGCTGCAGGACACGTCTATCACAAACGTACGTCCTGCTGCAGTAGTAACCCGAGCTGCATCCTGAGGTGGATCTCTCTCCCACCATGGTGCCTTGAAGGCCGTCCATCGCAGAGGCCAGGAAATCTACATCCTATGATGAAGAACCTGCTTGTGCACATAAAGAGCGGGTCCCATGCATGCGCAAAGTAATGAACTTCAGTATATTGTGAATAATATAACAGGTGAAACCGCATCTGAATGACCCCATTGATTCTGTGACTAACACAATTATTTCATAGCTTTTTATATTTTACCTAGGACACCAATGAGTCTACTTTTTAAAGGGTATCCGAATAACTTAAATTTTATGCAATTAATTTAGATATTTACTAAATAAAGCCCCCCATACACACTATCCGCCCGATGCCGATATAGTTAACTTTAAAGATCACAGCCCCCAATTCTGTGCTTGCTCATTGAATGATATCGTCTGCCGATTGGCCGTTGATGACGTTCAGTGGCGTCATCTGGGACCGGTGAAACATGCAGGACCTTTGGCTATATATCCAAACTGACTTGCATGTTCAGCAGACATCAATCAAGTGATATCTTTCAAAATATCTTCTAGTGTGTATGGGGTTTACCAAACATGCAGGTCAATTTTGGCTATATAGCCCAATGATGTGCATGTTTCGCGGGTCCTGGCAACATCACTGAAAGAGATCGGCAACCGTTTAACTATATCGGCCATGGTCAGGTTGGTTGCAGGTGGGCTAGTGTGTAGGGGACATAGGAGTGCCCCAGAAAGATTGTTTTTTTGTCAGCTCTGATAAGCCGTGCTTTATTACTATGCAATTAGTGGTAATACTATGATAATAAATGTACTGGTATATACTGTACCTGAGCTGTACTATGTACCCATGGCATATTTATTAATTAACAATTTATTACACAATAAAACATAAAAAAAATCATATAAAATTGTCATACATGACAAGTGGGGGCGAAAATGAATGGACCAAGGTGTTGGGGGGACCAAAATAAATAGGACCAGCACCGATCCACCGAAGCCCGTCCCAATGGAATGCAGCTCCGAACGATGCCACTCCCGGGCGCCGCCGGAGGGATCGGCCCCGAGAGACTCCGCCGACACAGGACCAAACCCCAACCAGCCCGTGACGAACGCCCCGACAACGGCCTGCAGCACCCAAACAACGGGGCGCAGGTGGAACAACCAACCGCCCCAGACGGCCACCAGACGAATGAGCAGGAGGCAGCCCAAACCCGCAACCAAGGTCCAAACAGGGGGGCACCAACGCGCCCCGCCGGATCCAAACGCCAGCCTGATAAAGCCGGCATCCAGATCCGGTGAAACGCGCCGGTATAGGTGGAACAACCAACCGTCTCAGACGGCGTCCAGACGAACAAGCAGGAGGCGGCCCAAACCCGCAACCAAGGTCCAAACAGGGGGGCACCAACGCACCCCGCCGGCACAAAGCTGGCACTCAAATCTGGCGAAACGCGCTGGTGCCCCCCGCCCAGACCCCGGCCGCAGACCCGGACCACCCACCCGACCGCCACCCGAAACAACTGGCTCCCCACCCACACCCCGCCAGCCGGACGCCACAAACCGCCACCGGGACACCCACCACAAACTGGCCGAGGCCTAAGACCGGCCCTGCACCAGCAACACCTCCCAGGACCGACCCCCCCAGCGACACCCGGAAACAACACCACCCAGGACCGCACCCCATCGGGACAACCCCCAGCCGACCACCGCAGGTCCTTTTTTTTTTTAAATAACAATTTTTTATTATTTTTTGTTTTATCAATAATACAAAGAATACACACAGGTACCCATGGCATATTAAGTAGCCTACTTTAGCTGGGATGGACTAGTACAGGATATAGGAAGGAGTGGGGGGGAAAAATCCTGTGTCCAGAATAACAGGTGGCAGTACTACAGAGAACATAACAAAAAAGTGCTGCATATAGGTATATTTCTAGTACATCAAATAATCATATAGCATTGGGTTCAACATAACAGCAACAGGTGGTACCCACCCCGCACATGTCTGTAACAGTATCACAAGACACTAAATACCAGCTTTCCTTATGAGATTGGCCACGTTCCAAACAAAATCATGATGTTCTGTGTAAACAGAAGCTGCCACCTTGCTCTGTCTCCATGGCTACAGGACAGTACATTAGATGCCCGGGAGGGGTAAGAGTCACAGAGAAGACAACAGGAAAGAAGCACTGTAGATTAGAATTTATTAATGCTATTAATACATAAAATGCTAATTTATTAACATACTAAAACACAGTTATTTCAGTACTTGTTTCCTAGCACGGCGCCCGATTTTACTACGTACGCAAACGTAGTGAAATCGCATCGCATGCCATTATTGTATGGCATGCGATGCGATGAGATGCGATTCTACCTGTTATAATGTCATTTAATGTACTATACCAGCGGTGGCCAACCCGCGGCTCGCGAGCCGCATGCGGCTCGCCGCGCTGTAACTTGCGGCTCCAGCCTCCCATCCCATCTGCAAAGCAGGGTTTTGAATTTGGCGCCAATTCGGCTGCCAAATTCAAAACGCCGCATCGGCGGCCATTAGGAAACGGCTGCGGCGAGCCAATCAGCGCTCGCCGCGCCGTTTCCGCCCTGCCCCCGGCGTCTGACATCAGACGCCAGCGGGAGGGCGAAAGTCTTCTCCACGCCGGCGGAGCGCTGGAGCGCTCCTGAAGACGCGAGAAGCCGCCGGAGGATGGCGCAGAAGACGGCGGCGGGGAGAAGAGTTCCGGCGCCGCTGAAGTGGCCAGAAGACGCCGGGATCAAGACAGAAGATCTCCGGCACCTTCTGCAAGAAAAAAGAAGATGGCTCCCGGAGAGGCCAGCGGGGGTGGGAAGCAAAAGAGCTGACGAAGCTCCCCCCAGCGGCCTCTCCCAACACCAGGTAGGGGCCTTTGGCCTCCTACCCTCCATCCACCCTAGACCACCGGGTGTCGGGCACTAGGCCCGTGGGCAAATTCAGGCCCTTCTGGCCTGTGTGCGCATTAGTCGGGCCCTCTTGGCCCGTGGCTCATTTGGTTGTTGGGCCCTCCTGGCCCTCTAGGTGGGCCCTTTAGTTAGGAAGCTGGGCCCTCCAGCATAGGTGTTGCACTGTGGGCAACACCTGTGCTGGAGGGCCCAGCTTCCTAACTGTGGGGGCATATGATGTTTGGCACTGTGGGGGGCATATGTTTGGCACTTTGAGGGGCATGTGATGTTTGGCACTGTGGGGGGCATATGATGTTTGGCACTGTGGGGGGCATATGATGTTTGGCACTGTGGGGGGCATATGATGTTTGGCACTGTGGGGGGCATATGATGTTTGGCACTGTGGGGGGCATATGATTGGCACTGTGGGGGGCATATGATGTTTGGCACTGTGGGCGGCATATGATGTTTGGCACTGTGGGGGGCAAATGATGTTTGGCACTGGTGGGCATATGTTTGGCACTTTGAGGGGCATGTGATGTTTGGCACTTTGAGGGGCATGTGATGTTTGGCACTGTGGGGGGCATATGATGTTTGGCACTGTGGGGGGCATATGATGTTTGGCACTGTGGGGGGCAAATCTGGCACTCGGGGCATAAAGTTTTGTCATGTGGCCACTCTCCTTGTCATATGACCACGCCCCTGACCACTCCCCCGACCACGCCCCTTTTTGGCGCGCGCGCCTTAGGCGCGCGCATGATGTTGGCTCTTTGGCTTGACGACTGATATTTTTCAGCTCTTTACCTCTGACCGGTTGGCCACCCCTGTACTATACCATTAAATGCGTCCACCCGACCTTTTCATACCCCCACTATCCACGTCGGTGTGGAGTTGATTTTATATAGCGTGGTGAGCGTATCGAGCCACCGAGCCCGAAGCGTTGCGAGCGCAGCGAGCCCCGCGAAGGGACGCGTATTGTTACATGTATTACGCATCCCCTTGCTGCGCTCGCCACACTATATAAAATGAACTCCATGCCGACGTGGATAGTGGGGATATGAAAAGGTCGTCCGGGCGCGTTCCGCTGTGCTTGCCACACTTCGGGATGACATGGATAGTGGTGGTGGGGGCCTAAATAAATGACATTATATGTCATTTAATTGTATAGTACATTAAATGCCATTATTATAAGTCAAATCGGATCCGATATCTGATTGCATCGCATGCCATACAATAATGAGCCAAAATTCATATAATGCCACACGGATTGTGCCAAAATTCACATAATGCCACACGGATTGAGCCAAAATTCACATAATGCCACACGGATTAAGCCAAAATTCACAATATGCTTCATAAACAAGGACTTTGCTCGCATTAAAAATTTACACCATAATGCCCATTACATTTAAGCCACACATCAAAATGTCCATTACATATTATACCAAACACCATAATGCGTATTAAAAATTATGCTACATACTTTAAGTGCTGCTTACCTACATGCTCATTGCCAGGAGTTCCATGCTCATTGCCAGGAGTTCCATGCTCATTGCCAGGGGTGCCGAGAGGGGGGAGCAGGTACAGTTTACCCGAGCCCAGGCCTGTCAGGGGGGCCCAAGTCTGGACACACAGTTTTTTTATTTGGTGGCGAGTGCGCCATAGTCAACTTTTCAACGGCGGCATTGAGAGTGTGGATGTGGGCCGGCATGGGGGCAGCAGCATCATAGAGGTCCTTCCACTCTCCGACTCCAGGGCCTGCAGAGAGCCCGCCACGTGATTTGGGAGTTTACTCCTGGCAGAGCATGTTAACCCCTGGCAGATCATGTAACTCTGGGCATAGCATGTAACCCCATGGAGAGCATGTAACCCCTGGCAGAGCAGGTTAATCCCATGGCAAAGAGCAAGTTAACCCCTGGCAGCAAAGGCGTAACTATAGTCCCGCAGCCCCCCGCGGTGGTGGGGAGGCGCTGAGAAGGTGTGGGCACCGGGGTGTCTGCGGGGCTATAGTTACCCGCTGCCGTCTGCCACCTCCCCGTGCAGCCGGTACCTCCTGTTCTGCGCTTCTGCCGGGTCCCGGCTCCTGCAGCTAATTAAAAGTGAAAATGCCCCCATACAGCAGACCGTTTTTAAGGTTGCTAGAGGAGGCCGCCGCCTACTCTAGCATCCTCAAAAAACACGGTACTTCTGTAGTTTCACGGCGCCACCGCGCGCACAGTCTGTAACAGAAACTTGGCAGCCTGCCAGAGGCTCTGTTTCACTGTGCGAGTGCCGCTCTAGCTCTGTCTGACTGAGCTTGTGCCGCTCTAGCTGGACGTAAACAGCATAGCGGCCGGCCAGCAGCAGCAGCGCTGCCCAGGCACTGACAGGTCAATGTCACTGTGGCACTTGTAGTTCCACAGTGAAATAGGCAGCGCCTGGGCATCGCTGACAACGGGGGTATGTTAAAGTGGACACCCCGGCACAGCGATGCCGGGGCTTCTAAACTGTATGCGAGATTCAGACGCAACTGCGTCTGAATCTCGAGTCACATAGATAGCCGCTAAGAAGCTGGAAAGCCTGGATTCAGACGTGGCCCTAGGGGAACACTATTGAAACCCACCCTCAGTGCCACTAGTGGACGCCAAAGCTGTGGACCGTGTAAATCCCACTATCCACGCCCACCCGAAGCGTGGCGAGCGGCGGCGGTACGCGTCCTACGACCTTTTCATACCCCCACTATCCACGTCGGCGTGGAGTTGAGAATAGATTAGTGTGGCGAGCGCAGCGAGCCACCGAGCCCGAAGCGTGGCGAGGGGACGCGGATACCTTCACAGCTATCCGCGTCCCCTCGCGGGCTTCACAGGTGTCAGCGTCCGCTCGCCACGCTTCGGGCTCGGTGCGTGGCGAGCGGATGCTGACACCTGTGAAGCTCGCGAGGGGACGCGGATAGCTGTGAAGGTATCCGCGTGCGCTCGCCACGCTTCGGGCTCGGTGGCTCGCTGCGCTCGCCACACTAATCTATTCTCAACTCCACGCCGACGTGGATAGTGGGGGTATGAAAAGGTCCTAGGACACGTACCGCCGCCGCTCGCCACGCTTCGGGTGGGCTTGGATAGTGGAATTTACACGGTCCACAGCTGTGGCGTCCACTAGTGGCACTGAGGGTGGGTTTCAATAGTGTTCCCCTAGGGCCACCTAAACTTCTTAGCGGCTATCTATGTGACTCGAGATTCAGACGCAGTTGCGTCTGAATCTCGCATACAGTTTAGAAGCCCCGGCATCGCTGTGCCGGGGTGTCCACTTTAACATACCCCCGTTGTCAGCGATGCCCAGGCACTGCCTATTTCACTGTGGAACTACAAGTGCCACAGTGACATTGACCTGTCAGCGCCTGGGCAGCGCTGCTGCTGCTGGCCGGCAGAGCAGCACGCGCACAGTGAAACAGAGCCTCTGGCAGGCTGACAAGTTTCTGTTACAGACTGTGCGCGCGGTGGCGCCGTGAAACTACAGAAGTACCCTGTCTGCATTATGGAGGCAGCCATTTTCTGAGAGTCACTTTTTATATGCTGCAGGAGCCGGGAGAGCCGGCTCATAGTCGCTGAGGCGTTTACACAGGGGCGGGGGGCGGGATGGAGGCAGGCAGGGGGGCGTTTATATGGGGCACTTTGGGTTTCCTGGGCATTCCCATAAAAATGGTGGGTGCGCCCACGAAAACCCATGTGAATGCAGGCGGGGCCAGGACGTCAGCCATGGAGGATGATGAACTGAAGAGTAAAAAATAAACTATTAACTAATAAGCCACTAAATGCCATTTTACAGACTGTGGGGGTTCTTCTGGTTCACTCCTTCTGGCAAATTCCTTCTTAGATGGACAAAACCATGTGCACTGCAGGTGGGATAGGTGTTACTTGTGCAGAGAGAGTTAGATTTGGGGTTTTACTTCAAAGTGAGATCTATATTGCAGTGTAAAAATAAAGCATTCAGTATTTACCCTGCACAGAAACAAAATAACTTACCCAAATCGAATTCTCTGTGCACATGTTACATCTGCCCCCCTGCAGTGCACATGGTTTTGTCCATCTAAGAAGGAATTTGCCAGGAGTGAACCAGAATAATCCCCAATGTTTGATAAATCATAGTTAAGAGCTGATTGGTTGATAGTGTACCTCTCTTTACTTTATCACTCTGTGGCATTTACACTTTTATCATACCTTCCAACTTTCTCGTTTGATTGGGAGCCTACTCGAAAAAGGGTGGAGCCACAGAATGGCCTCTGGACTGATAAATGCTGTGCGCATACAGAGCAGAGCAGCCATGAAGTCTGTCTCCCCCAACTGACCCCCTGTCCATCTGTAATTGGTACAGTTGATAGGTATGCTATTACAGAGTTTGCCTCCCCACAGAGGTGTGTTCAGATAGGTTGTACCTTTATGTGTGCTGGCTGCAGGTCCATGGATAATAATGCACATACCAAGGTGTTTGCTGCACATCACATGAGACTTCAAGTTTTCTTTTAAAAGTATCCTAAAATACTGAATGCTGCAATTTGCTTAGTGCTAATAAATCTTCATAAATCCTTGGTGTGAACCACATAGAGAACAATGTGTTTTACTACCAGACAAGTACAAGGCTTGGTCTAAATGAACCTTTAAATTCTGACATAAGCTATTCATTTGCAAAACTTTTACGTGTTTAGGATAGCCATGATGCTTCACAGGTGAAGTGGCTGACTCACCAGTAATTGTTCCCCAAGCCTGCACACATGGAAGTCCTCACAGCATGGCCTGGTGTAACTGCATTTGCTACATGTGCTTCCCAATCTCATATTTTAATTGATTAAGGATCTTCTGTGCCCCAATTGTAATATGATTGTGCATCCAATGAGAACATTCTTCCCCAATATTCTGTGGGACACAGAGAGAGGAAACCCTTACTTTCTGCTGCAGAGAAGAAAAGGCCATGGACAGGCAGATGGGATTATTGGTAAGAAAGCGTCATAGCTGCTGATACTTGGTTACTCTCTCTATGGTCTATGCATCTGCATAAAGATGCTCGTTTAGCGGTCAGGAAAGAGAGGGAATACATTGTTTTGATTCAAATGATTTAATAAGTGTTTCATTTTCTTTATTATATCTGTCTAAAAGTATGAGCCTATATATGCAATAGGTCAAAATTGACAAAAGGCTGACACAGGCAACTGCTACTCCTTTATCGTTTTTAAAAGGAACATGTAGTTAGCCTATTTATATATGTACCATTTAGTTCCCACATTCACAACCGCAGTCCCCAAGGCACGCAGTATCAGCAACTCTCTCAACCCATCACACGTTGCTGTGTGCTGGGTTGCAGTATGGTCAGGGCAGTGCTAAAAGTACTGTACTATTTTATTCTTCTGATTATTATTCTAAGGGTGTATGGCCATGCCTCACATGATGAGGCCATGCACCCTGAAAAGTACCTGGGCCTGTCCAGTCTCCATTGCCTTGGCTATAGTCCACAGGTTCTCAACCTCAGTCCCCCACACAGTGTGTGTTTTCCAGGTGTCCTCACAGGGATGCAGTTTAAATCCCGGCGGTCGGGATCCCGGCATTCAAAATCCTGCCGAAATCCCGACACTTTCTCCCCCCGTGGGTGTCCACGACACCCTCGGAGGGAGAATAAATTAGCGTGCCGAGCGTAGCGAGGCACCGGGCCCACTGCGTGGCGAGCGCAGCGAGCCAGCAAGGGGGGGCGATCCACGTCCCCCCCCTTGTCGGGATTTCGGCGTTCGGGATTCCGGCGTCGAGATTTTGAACGCCAGGATCCCGACCGCCGGCTTTTCATGCCGAATCCGTCCTCACAGAATCACAAGTGAAATATTAAGTTCCTCCTGTGTGTCAGTCAGTAATGAATGCACCTGCTAGGTCACCTGGAAAATGTGAACTGTGTGGGGTCCTGAGGCACGAGTTTGAGAACCCCTGATATTGTATATTGTTTATTTATAGATCTGGCTGTGCTGAAGAACTACCTAGGTAGGTTTCAGTGTGATCTAACACAGTTGTGTATATCTATAGTTAGGCTAACCATACTATCGCTTTAAACTGGGACAATCATGAATTATACAGGTTCTGTGGACAGGGCCTGATTAAAGATTCAAAGTGTCCTAGGCTCATACACATTTAACTTCCCTTGTAATGCTGTTAAATACACGTATTTGGGCGCCCAGGGACTCTCCATTCATACTACCCATGAAGCTGTAATGAAGGTTAAACAGGCATGTTGACTCCATACCTCCCAACATAACCACTTCCAGGAGGGACAAAATGCTCTGTTCCTGGACTTCCCTCTTAATATATGATTGCCATCACCTGTAGTGAAACATCTTTGTTATCCATTAACCCTTTAAGTGCCAAGTGAATTTGTCAAAATTGGTGTGAAAATTTGCAAGCAAACCTTTTTATTCATCATAATGACCTGTAATGGTTACCTTTATATATCATGTTGGGAGGTATGAGGATCCCAGCTTGTGATGTGGGAAGGTGGCTCTGTAGCACAATGTACTGTACATAAAGTAATGGTTTCAGTAACAGCAAGTTACATTGGCACAGCCATCTGGCAGTCACCTTAAGATATTTACCCGCACAGTACATCAGGACGGGTGACAGCTAACGATATGGAATGGAATAAATTAGGCCTTAATTTTATTCCTCGGCTGTCATCTTTATTAACGTCTGCATTTCACCTGGTTTTAATCAGCCACAGAATTTGTGTAATTCATAAGTAATCTATAGCATACTTGCCCACCTGACCCTCTCCACGCAGGAGAAAATGCTCTGTTTCTCGACTTCCCTGGTAATGTATGATTGCCATCACCTGTGGGGAGCTAGGTACAGGTGTTTCACCACAGGTGATGGCAATCATATATTACCAGGGAAGTCCAGGAGCAGAGCATTTTCTCTTGCATGTAGGGTCAGGTAGGCAAGTATGATCTATAGTACTCAACCAGCACACAGGATGAATTATCATAATGCATATTAAAAAGAAAAAAATCACTAAAATGACAAATGTTAATAAATGTATTTCTACAATATGGGATTCCATCATCAACAATTTACACCATGTTCCGGTTTCCCACAACAGTTTACCAAATTAAGTATTATGGGCTAAATTAACTAATGCACAGATTCTCAAACGACGGGTTATTCAGTCCTGATCGCTGGTCTGCAAATTCACAAGCCAGGTGACTGCGCACAGATTGCAGTACGCATGAGCAAGGCCACCCTGTGATAAAAATCCAGCATCTTTTTTTTATCGCTGGCAGTACACAAGTTGATTGACAGGAAGCCGGTCTTTGCGGGTGGTAACCAGAGGTTTTCTGGGAGCAAGAAGGGTAAGGGCGGTTTCACACTGTCCGGCTCCTGCCGGACGGGAAATTACCGCACGGCTTAAAAGCCGTGCCGCCCCTACAGTGTGTGATGGACAGCTCTGTGTCCATTCACACTGGACGGTCACGGCGCGGCCACCGGGTAGCAGCCGGATCTTACCACTGCAGTGTCCGGCTGCCGTGCCGTGGCCGTCCCGTCCTGCCCATTCAGTGTGGTGTGGAAGGCAATGGGCGCCTTCACACACCACGGAAATTACCGGATACTTACGCCCGCCCCCATGTGACGAGTAGGGCGGGCGTACACCCAGTCAGACTGGAAATGCCAGTCCAACTGTTTGGACCCACCCCCATGTGACGAGGGGGCGGGGCCACAGGATCTCCAAACCGGACCATGTGAAAGGTCCAGAAATCCGGCTAAAAGCCGGACAAAGTGGGTCCGGCTTTTTTCCGTCCGGTCAAAACCGGAGTGTGTGAAACCAGCCTTAATGTGTGTGTGTGTGTGTGTGTGTGTCAGGCTGCTTGGAGAGATATTTTGGTCTAGACTGCTAGATGGGAAGGATAGGGTTAGGCCGGTTTCACACAGTCCGGCTCCTGCCGGATGGGAAATTACCGCACGTGCCGCCCCTACAGTGTGTGATGGACAGCTCTGTGTCCATTCACACTGGACGGTCACGGCGCAGCCGCCGGGTAGCAGCCGGATCCTGCCTCTGCAGCGTGCGGCTGCTGTGCCGTGGCCGTCCCGTTCTGCCCATTGTGTGGTGTGGAAGGCAATGGGCGCCTTCACACACCACGGAAATTGCTGGATACTTACGCCCGCCCCCATGTGACGAGTAGGGCGGGCGTACACCCCGTCAGACTGGACATGCCAGCCAAACTGTTTGGACCCACCCCCATGTGACAAGGGGGCGGGGCCACAGGATCTCCAAACCGGATAGGGTTACCACCTAGTCCCTTTAATTCCGGACACATATTAATTATCCAGGTTCTGTGGCTTGCTGACTTCAAGACTCCACTTCACCTGATTTTAAACTGCCACAGAACCTGTGTAATTAACATGTGTCCGGAATTAAAGGGACTAGGTGGTAACCCTAAAACCGGACCATGTGAAAGGTCCTGAAATCCGGCTAAAAACCGGACAAAGTGGGTCCAGCTTTTTTCCGTCCGGTCAAAACCGGAGTGTATGAAACCAGCCCTAGGCTTGTAGGGAGGTTGGGTTAAGGGTAATGGAAGGTAAGTATACTGGAACCCTGCCGGCATTCCCACCACCAGTCATTTGTATGTATTCCCTGCTGATATATGGGAAAACTATAAGCCACAGTGACCTTAAGGCAGTGGTCAGGGAACAGTGCATGTTTTGCTGGTAACCCAGCAGGTGCACAGGTGTACTAATTACTCACAGACACATATTATAGGTCCGCAGGTGGAGTTAATTATTTCACTTGTGATTCTGTGAAAAGACCTGCAAAACATGCACTGTGTGGGGTAATGAGGACCGAGTTCCCTGACCACTGCCTTAAGGTCATATTGTTCTTTATTGCAGTTTTCTCTATAATAAATGCTTTCACATCTGTTGTACTATATTCATATAAGTGACAAATTGCACCAGACATAGGGGTTAATCTGATTCACTCTGAAAGGCACAATCACTCTCTAATGGACAAAACCATATGCACTGCAGGTGGGGCTGATGTAACATGTGCAGAGAGTTAGATTTGGGTGTTTTATTTTTTTCTGTGCAGGGTAAATACTGGCTGCTTTATTTTTACACTGCAATATAGATATCAGGTTGAAGTACACCCCCCCAAATCTAACTCTCTCTGCACCCCACTATTGACGCCAACCCGAAGCGTGGCGAGCGCAGTGAACCCGCGAGGGGCGGCGGTACGCGTCCTTTGACCTTTTCATACCGCTGCCCCTCGCAGGCTCGCTGCACTCGCCACGCTTCGGGTTGGCGTCAACAGTGGGGTGGCGTTAACAATGGGGGGTCATTTCACCCATGAGGGGGGGTATGCAATTAAAATTGGGGTTTCGTTTTTTTTTTACATTGGGCCCAATGTAAAATTGGGTCTCAGGAACCAATTTACATTGATTCCAATGTAAAAATCGCGTTGATCGCATTGCATGCGATTTGGTTGCATGCGATGCGATCAACGCGATTTTTTAGGTCCTGATCAATACAATTAAAATCGCTGGCTCCGTGCTAGGAAACAAGTACCCGCAACTGTAGTACATTAGAACAATTTGAAGAACAAGCTCAATCATATAGTGCACGGTTCGCAGAGAAAGGATATCCTAGTCAACTAGTAGAGACTTCAAAGATCAAATGCAGAAAGTTAGATAGGAAAGATCTTCTGGTTTATAAAGATAAAAAGGATAAAGGTAAACTGAAAAAAGAAAAAAATTGTCCGTTTGTTACACAGTTTAATGTAAGAAATAAGGAGATTTGTAAAATTCTTAATCGGCACTGGAGCATTCTTAGGATGGACCCAATTCTAAAAGATGTTTTAGGGCACAGGTCTTTAACCTGTGGCCCTCCAGATGTTGTGAAAGTACATGTCCCAGCATGCCCTGACAGTTTTGGCATGCTCTTATAGGAAAAGTGGCAATGCATGCTGGAACATGTAGTTTCACAACATCTGGAGGGCCACAGGTTGAAGACCCATGCTTTAGGGCAGGGCTGGGCAACACCGGCCCTCCAGATATTAGTGAACTACACATCCAAGCATGCCTTGCATCAGTTTCAGCATGGCCACATAGCAAAACTAATGCAAAGCATCCTGGGATGTGTAGTTCACTAACATCTGGAGGGCCGGTGTTGCCCAGCCCTGCTTTAGGGGATCATCCAGATGTGGTGTTCAGGAGAGCGAAAACATTCAAAACGAAACTGGCACCCAGTCTTTTGCCAGAAGTACTTGTAGGAAAGTCCAGTTCATTATTTAACCTAATCTACCTCCCCCACTAGGGTTTTATTGCTGTAATAAATGCAAAATGTGCCCCCATGGCATCACGGGCCCTAAAAACCTAAAAGGGAGAGATAATAAAGATCTGGCCCTTAAGGGAATAATAAATTGTAACACAACATATGTAGTGTACCTGTTAGTTTGCATTGTATATGTTTCATTGGTCTATATTATTTTATTTTTCTGTAGTAATTGTAAATATGTCTAGTCTATTTTTGTATAGAGAGGATTTTCTCTGTGACAATTGTATATGAAACTCTTTTTTGTGATAATCCGTCTGATTGTGTCCGCATAGAGCAGCCAATAGTATCGGTACCTTTTGTATTTTTTTATATGTCACAATTGCACCTTTAATTGTGATATGAAATGTGAAGTAGAGCAATGTATACATATAAGTAATGGTTTTTATAAGTCATAGTACTGTTTTTTAAAGTCGTAGCATGGCTCTAATATGAATATGAATATTCAATTGGGGAGGAGGCATATGCCGCAGCGAGCGTGCTATGAAAGGGTTTTCTGTCCGATGCCAGGCCAGCCCTCTGACGAAGTCTGTGTGACGAAACGCGCTGGGGGCGTGGCCTGGCGTCGTGACCGGCAAACGAGTGCCTGCGAGTACGGAGTGTAACCGGCTCCCAACACCATTGACACATGCTGTATGCTTGCGGTGATCTGAGCATATCTCCATAATCTAGATGATCTACCGCTGCATTGTGTTTGTAGTTCATGTTGTAAATCATTTGTCAGAAGTAGTAAGTGCCAACACAATGTGAAATATTCTAGTTAATGTATGATGTATGTTTTTCTGGATAACTAATTTAATATTAGGATGCTGTGTGTTTTTTAAACATAACGTATACAAGCATTTGCCTTATTCTTCATTGTTCCTTCACAACAATAAATGAGTAATGTGATGATATCATCCCTACAGAGACATGCCAATAACTGTATTTTAGAACTGTAAACAAAGCGGTTACACCTTAGGCAAGATAATCGGATTACATTGTAAAGTGTAAACTAATATAAATACGTATATATTCTCCAAAAATTGGTTACTAATAATATTCAAAATTGCCCATTTTGCTGTGGTGTTGCCCGTGAGCATGTTTGTGAATATGCACCTTTATGGTTGACCTGAGATGCTGATTATTTATTTTATTTATTTTTTGTCTGATGCCTTATGGGGGCTATGATCTTGGTGTGATTTTATGTGAAGTTGCTGACCTTTCCCAGGGCTGTAACTACCTGTGTGCCAGTGGTTCCAGTTCAACAGCACATTTGAACTATGGGTGCACCATCCAGCAGCACCGCTCTCCCACTGCTGCACCCCAGTGCACATTTAAGACAATATGGTGCGGGCTGTCAGCCAACCAGAGTTGCAGACCAGCAGCTGCAATTAGTGATTGGCTGCCAGACAGCGAGCTACAATTGGCTTAAGAGTTGGTGTCATAATTGAAATGTCCGCTTGATTCACCAAGAGGGGACACTCTCCTCCTCTCCCCATAGCAGCAGCAGCAGTAGTGAAGGAGGTTGATGTGGGGCTGGGAGTATAATTTAAGTGGCACTTTTGGGGCATTCTTTGTAAATGGCACTACTGGGGGCATCATATGTATAAGCAGGAGTATTGGGGGCATTATGGTGGGTGGCATAATGTTTAATAGGCACTACAGTGTGCAGCATGTTGTGCAATGGGCATTATGGTGTATGGCATGTTTTGTAATGGGCATTATGGTGTGTGGCATAATGTGTAACGATCACTACGCTGTGTGGCATAATGTGTAAGTGTAGCTGCATATGGCTGTGGGTCTATCCCTGGTGTAATGTGTACACTGGCTGTGACTGCTCCCATTCTCTCTCTCTCTCTCTCTCTCTCTCTCTCTCTCTCTCTCTCTCTCTCTCTCTCTCTCTCTCTCTCTCTCTCTCTCTCTCTCTCTCTCTCTCTCTCTCTCTCTCTCTCTCTCCCCCCCCCCCCCCCCCTCCTCATATAACCACATGCAGGCCTCATGCTCTCTCTGCAGTGCAGATGTGAGTAGACACTGGCATTGTAATCCTGTACTGTGCCTGGGCAAATCTCTGGGAAATTGGACACCACATTATTTTTCTCCCTGAACCCAGCGCCCATGTACACAGCACACACTGCACCAATTGTAGATACATTAGTGATATGAGGCACTAGTCACACTGATGTGGAAAAACTGTGGTATGAAATGCACCATAGAGCCATATGTTCAACCTGTTTCTTATACATACTAGCCTACTTCTTTAGAGTCCTCTCCAGGAGAAGCCCAGATGGGAGACACTTCAGACATCTTTGGTGGGCGGTTTGCAATGGGTCTTCATAAGGCCCTACCCTCATTACTGAGAAACCCCAGCGAATAGTGACTGACCTGCCCCCTTACCATGACCCCTGCGATTGACATTGAATGCCTGCAGGAAGGATGGACAGCAGAAGCCCACCATTGAATGATGGCATAGCTTCCAGGATCAAATCTTTTGATGCAATGGTAACTAACAATCGCTTCAAAATAATTTGATGGAGAAAACTATTTATTTGATTTGTACATGTGCAAAACATGTGCAGCATGGACACCCGCAGATGTAACTAGGGGCTGGGACCCAATGAAAGCATTGGAACACCACTGAATGTTTACCATTCAATGGCCGTAAACAACGGAATGCCGCCATTGAATGGTAAAACCACTACGATTGCATCAAAGCCATTGATGGTTGAGAACCATCGCAATGCAATGTCCATCCCTTGCAGGATGTGGGAGAGCTTCCTACTCCTCCAGGGCTGTGGTGGACTACCCCAAAAACCAGGTGTCTTCTGCAGCTTCTGGGAGGTTAGACAAGAACAGGGCTGAAATGAGTATTTTTGTCACCAGGGGCAAGGCAGTCATTTGGCTTTGCTCTGTCCAACCTCTGTTCTATTTAATTAAAAAAGCAGAAAATACATTTGACAATGAATGGATTTATTGCATGCAGCTAAATATTTAAAGATTCATTTTCTTAGTTTCTCAGTGCAGCTCCAGCAGTGTGACAGGTGGCTACCCCCAGACAATGCTGCAGGCAGGTGGGTACGTAGGTTTATGGATATGTATGTATGCATGATAATGGTACTGACTGTAATACATTGCTGGCTATTCCCTTCTGCAGCCTGCCAACGCTGAGTGTGCCTTAGACGCTGATGTCATTGCTGTGAGCAGCCTGGCTCAGCCTCCCATGTAGTTGTGTCATCTCTCCTCCTCCCTTTCCATTCTGCTTTGTTATGACCGCCGGGCTGCTATCGCCCATACCTACTGTACCTGGCTCCCTGGCCCTGCCGGCCACTGTCCTGCGCTGTGCCTCTCTCTGCTCGGTACCATGGACAGAGACCCCTCTCGCTGCTCCAGTCCCTGCGTCGCTGCTGATACATCTCCCATCATCTCCCCAGCCTGGTCCCCATAACACCTGCGGTAACCTGCTGCCAGTGTGTGGCTGTGACGGCTCCGTGCTGCGGCTAGGGAGACACATCACTGCTGCTGCACCTGCATAGGATCCAGCCGGAGGTGACACAGGGAAGCGCCCGCTGGGGGCTATGTACTAGGAGGAGGCTCAGTGACAGCCTCATTCAGATGGGGAAATTGTAACATTTCCCAAGTGGCCTATTACATATACAATCCCCGGCCGGGGACTGCAGGAGAGCTGCTTCCCGTTCTGTGTGTCCCGGGATCTGCCGGCTTATGATACACTGCCTGCTCCCGGCTCCGCTGAGTGTTGGAACCTCCTACCACCAGGACACCTTGCCTGTGATTGGGGTCTCACAGAGGATGCAGCCGCCTGGTCCCCGTCTCCTGCTCTCCAGCTGAGCAGCCCCTGCACTGGCCGGCATGTCATCGGGCTCTCCCTGACACTGCACATCGCTACAAGCCCCTGCCCTGTGGCTGGCCCCGGCCATGTGGCTGAGCCCGGAGGAAGTGCTGCTGGCAAACGCCCTGTGGGTAACGGAGAGGGCCAATCCCTATTTCATCCTGCAGAGAAGGAAGGGACATGGGACCAGAGGAGGAGGGGGGCTGGCTGGTAAGCACACAGCGCAGGCATCTAATACTGCATTTTTATTTTATGTATGTCTGTTTTTGTATGTATACTATGTTATTTTATGCATATGTATTTTATTGTATGTTTTTGTATTTATGTTTATATATATATATATATATATATATATATATATATGTGTGTGTGTTTTTGTGTGTATGTTATTGTATGCATGTATGATTATTTCTGTTTTTGACATGTATGTTAGTATGCGGAGTGAAGTAGACAAGTGAAGTTATCACATATTATTCTAAAATACAGTATCAATATATTTGCAACCTGCTCTTTGTGTTTTTATTCAATACATTGCTGTGGAAACCTCTATAGATAATGTATGTGACTGCTGTTACACCTGCTTATTATTGTTTATCCTGCAAGTGTCTTCCCTTTCTGTTACGACAAACATTGGTGTCATTGTCCTCCTCACCTAACTTCCTGGGAGGAGTCCACTTTCCTTACACAGGTGGGAATATAAGGATTTGGTTCCCTCATTCATAGGAAACACTCCATGAGTTTCTCTGTTAGAGCACTGAATCTTTTTCTTGAAAAGGATGTACAGCAACAAAAAGCCGGGAATAAATTATTGTATAGCACCACAACAGTACAGACCCTGCATTTAACATTAATTTCTTTCTATTATAAATAAGGCAATGTAATTGAATGCTTTCCCTAATAATTGTGTTGAAACTGCTGAAGGATTAATGCAGTGTATGTATGTATGTATGTATGTATGTATGAACCAGATTGTTGCAATTTAGCAAGCTGTGTAATTTAGCCACCATAGGAAATAAGAGGTGTATAGCTCTAATTTGATACATTTGCAATTGGTGTGAGGCATTTGACAAATATCAACATCAGTCACATTAGACCACATGCATTATTTCCCAATGACCACATACCCCACAGCGTGCGACCATTTTATAAGACTGATATCCCACTCTTGGGATATACGCATGTCCTGGGCCGCCGGCCTCATACATATATTACCTTTAGTATATCCCGCCCTCAGTGAGAGAGTGATGAGCTGCTGTCAGTGAGGCTGCAATGAGCTTCTTGTCTGTGAATGTCCTTACAGCAACCCATCGCTGCCTCACTGACTGACTGGAATGTAACAAATGACTACATAACTCAAATATCTGACTTGAGTCCTTATCAAAGATGATTGGTACAGAGATAAATAGATATGTATTATTCGGGCAGATTTATTAAGCCTTAACAAGAGATAAATAAATCGCCGGGCATCGCATTGCGGTTGCTTTTAATACCGCCGGGATGTATCATTATGGGGACGCAGGAACAGGGCTCCGAAAGGAGCCCGTCCCTGCGATACCCAGAGCCGGAAGCCGGGGGGGTCTGCGCATGCGCGGTTATGCGCTGACCGCCGCCGACCCCTGTGACCGCACTGCCCCGCTCGGCAGTGCGATCCCGCAGCCGTAGGCTGCAATGGGCTATCGCCATATCAGAATGGCGATAGCCCAGGGATGCGAAGCCGGGCTGCCCAGAAACCTATGGGGGATGAGACTGGCGGCGGTACAGGGGGGATCGCAGCAGGGATCGGAGATCCCTGCTGCGGTCCCCCTTTGATACATTTAGGAGATACTTAATATTTGCGGCTAAACCCCGAAAACGGGTGTTTTCGGGGATTTAGCCGCAAATATGGTTTGATAAATGGGCCCCAAAGAGAGATAACGTCCAGCCCATCACCTGATAACTGCCATGTTACAGGCTGTGTTTGAAAAAAGTCAGTAAGGAGCTGATTGGCTGGACGTTTATCTCTCATTATCACCCTTGCATTTATCTCTTGTTAAGGCTTAATACATCTGCCCCTTAGTGATTTAAAACAAAAAGAGCCATAACAGGATGTGTTTGAAAAATCTATCTATCTATCTATCTATCTATCTATCTATCTATCTATCTATCTATCTATCTATCTATCTATCTATCTATCTAATAACTGAGAACATCAGAAACTACTGAACCAATTATGATGCAGCTTTCAACATAGTTCAGGTAATTTTCCCAGGCAGCTTTCGATCATTCTAATTAGCAATTTTATATATGTATAAGCAAAACAATGCCCCCCCCCCCCTCCCCCGGTGGCTTTGCTGACAGCAACACATTCTGCCTCACTGACTGCAGTGCACAGTACCTCACCGCCTCACTGACAGCACCACATCCCTGCCTCAGTGACAGACATACACATTAATGACAAAAAATTAAAAACTGTCAAAATTACTACATAACTCACAGGACCTGGCATCAATCTTCACCAAAAAGGATTGTTCTAAAAACTTCAAAAATAATATTTTCCCCTCCTACTCTGCATCTGTTTTACCATACACTCACCGGCGTGCCAGCCGAAAGATACCAGCGGCTGGCGCGCTGGCTACAACAAAGAGATCGGCTCGATCTGTATGTGTGTAGAAAATGTATATGAAGCAGATGTACTGGCTCACCCCAGCCTAAATCAATGGTTTTCAAATTATGTCCTCATAACCCCACACAGATGATGTTTTCCAGGTCACCGGCAGGATCACCAATGGTATCAATTCAGAAATCCACAGGTAACCTGGAAAACATGTACTGTGGTGGGTCCTGAAATGTAAATCGGAAGCGGTACATCTGTCAGAACAGATTTAGGTCTACAGTCATTAGGTGGACCCCGGAAGGTCGACTGTCCCCAAGGTCGACAGGGTTAAATGTCGACATGGCTCAGGGTCGACATGACTTAAGGTCGACATGGGCCAAGGTCGACATGGTATTAGGTCGACATGAGTTTTTCACTGTTTTTTGACCCGAATGTCTACACAGTCGACATGGACACAGTTGGAGTCGAACCGCAGCCCCTCGCATCGCTCGCTTCACTCGCAATGCTTCTGGCACGGTGCCTCGCTGCGCTCGGCACACTATTTTATTCTCCCACCACGCCCTAGTGGATGGTAGGGCATGAAATACCGCCTGTCGTCACATGTTGGCTCAAAAAACAGTGAAAAACTCATGTCGACCTAATGACTGTCGACCTAAAACCATGTCGACCTTAAGTCATGTCGACCTTGAGCCATGTCGACCTTTAACCCTGTTCACCTTGGGGATAGTCGACCTTCCGGGGTCGACCTAATGACTGTCGACCTAAGTCTGGTCTGACAGATGACCGTTTCCCTGTAAATCAGGGTGTATTTATATGTGTTTACTATTTATTGTATGTAGCTTATATCGCTTTCACACTGCCAAATTGTTTCTAAAACTGGTATTTTTAAACGTATTTACAACGGGTCTGAGCCTACACATTGCAGTAGATTACCGTTTAAGTACCATTCACATCAGTCAACCCGTTTAATCCCCTGAACACGTTTCAAGGCAGAATGCAGGGGACAGCCTATCACAGGTCTGTAATCTGCATAAAAAACGGTTCTGAAACGTGTAGGACTCTGCTTTTTAAATGTTTTGAAATACTGGTAAATCAACTCTGGCGCTTTCCCACTGCAGCCTTAAATGTTTTGAAATGGGAAAAAACAGCAATATACCATTTAACAAGTGCAGTGTGAAAGGGGTATTAGAGAAGTGTACATGGCTATACCTTTATTTGTGTCATGTATTTTATTTTTAATATAATTGAAGGGATGCATGTGTAATATATGTTTGAAGTGCTGGCCACCATTGTATCGTGTTTCTTGGCAACTTGGAAAAGTTGGCAAGTCACCACTTACCCATCATAGTGCCATCGTAGCCATGCCACCCTGCTGTGCAATATGGATAGTCTCCCTCTGACATGTCCCAACAAATTTGAATGATCTGTCACACAGTCATCAGCCTCACAATACTGTACTGTACCTTTTGAAATTGTGGTGTTGAGGATTGCAAAATTGTTCTCTACAGATGTCATTCACCTATCCTTCTTGCACCAAATGCTGCAGGAAGCATGGTGTGATTTAGCTGCCTTGCCTTGGGTAGCAATTGCGGGCTTTCACACTTTTTCTAAATTTGTTTGCATTGTAGATGAGTGTATATATACAATTGCTCTGTATACATTTATAGTATGCAAATTATAAATGTTACTTCAATGCTGATTGGTTGCCACAGGCAAATTCTCCATTGGCTTGCTTCTCCTCACTTATCACTGCTTCATGCATTTACACCTGAGTCTCACGCAGCAGCTGTTCCAGTGCCAGTATCTAGGGTACGTTGCACTGTCATTTGATGGTTTATGACTCTGCGCCTGTGTGTTATGACATTTTATGGCCATGTGATCAGATGACATCTCAGTGTTTCACACTGAACTATTACTATAAGTTTGCTGTACTTAGCTGAGCAGGAATATTGCTATGTCATTACCTAAATACAAAGCGGAAACTATTATATTACGTATTTGGTATGCTGTGCTGTCACACCATAATGAACCATGGAAATGGAATCTGAAAAAGTTTACCTGTGTTATATGTATTTAATAGTGTATTTTTCAATGAATACCCATTTTTTTCTAACAAATGAACACACACACTTCTAGTAATCCTAGCGGCACTCAATGGATTTCCAGCAAAAATCAGAGTCAGACCTGGACCCACGCCAATGTGAGCTTTAGGATAATTTAATCCTTTATCAGAAAAGTGTTTAAATATATAATTCATACCTGTATACCATACAGAGTATAATCCCCTCGTTACCGGCAGTCTGGGCATTGAGGGCAGTGTGGTAGCTGTTTGGGATTAACCCTAGGAGTGCCAGACTGTCATTTTCTTTTCTTTTTTAAAGCAAGTTAAATTGAATAGAAATGCATTGGTTAGATATTGTTGGTTGTTTTATATACGGTATATATTTTGGTACTCTTTACCTAGCACGGCGCCCACGATTTTGATCGTGGGCATCGCAGGTAAAAAAATCGCGGGCATCGCGGCCATTGAATGCACTAAAAATCGGGTGCAACGCGACCGACGCGATTTCCCATAGGGAACAATGTTAAATGTCTCAATTGACCCGATTTTCATGTTCAATGCCTCAATTGACCCGATTTTTCCAGAGGAAACAATGTTAAATGGCCCACAGAGGCCAATTAGCCACCCTGAACTGTGAAATGGCCCCCACAATTGTTAACGCCACCCCACGATCAACGTGAACCAGAAGCGTGGCGAGCGGCGGCGGTACGCGTCCTCCGACCTTTTCATACCCCCACTATCCACTTCGGCGTGGAGTTGAGAATAGAATAGTGTGGCGAGCGCAGCGAGCCACCAACCCGAAGCGTTGCGAGCGCACGCGGATACCTTCACAGGTAAACGCGTCCCTTCGCGGGCTTCACAGGTATCCGCGTCCCCTCACGGGGCTCGCCACGCTTCGGGCTCGGTGGCTCGCTGCGCTCGCCACACTATTCTATTCTCAACTCCACGCCGACGTGGATAGTGGGTGCATGAAAAGGTCGTAGGACGCGTACCGCTGCGCTCGCCACGCATTGGGTTTACGTTGATCGTGGGGTGGCGTTAACAATTGGGGGGGCCATTTCACACTTCAGGGTGCCTATTTGGCCTCTGTGGGCCATTTAACATTGTTTCCTATGGAAAAATCGTGTCAATTGAGGCATTGAACAGGAAAATCGGGTCAATTGAGATATTTAACATTGTTCCCTATGGGAAATCGCGGGCATCGCGTCGGTCGTGTCGCACACGATTTTTTAGTGCATTTAATGCCCGCGATGGCCGCGATGGGCGCCGTGATAAGTAAAGAGTACCTATATTTTTTTCCCCATGAACACAGAATGCTGATTAAACACATTACATTTTTTTATCTGTACACTGTTCTTGCCAGTACAAACTGTTTCTCTGATACGTCTGATGGCCAAGTCATTAACTGTGTAATAATGTGTATGGCCACATAATTGTGTTGAGAGAACATTTGCCTACATGCCAACTTTTCAAACCATACCTTGATTGACAGGATATAATGATGGAATTTATGTTAATGGACCTCATGATGCAGATCAGGACATCAGGCCAGTGTACTCCTGCTGATTGTCCTCCTTGATCAGCTAGGGCAGGCATGTCCAAACTATGGCCCTCTAGCTGTTTTGAAACTACAGGTCCCATCGTGCCTTACCACAGTTTTGCTATTAGAGAATGCTAAAACTATGGAAATGCATGCTGGGATGTGTCATTTCACAACAGCTGGAGGACCAAAGTTTGGACATGCCTGAGCTAGGGAGATATTTCTCTAACGTCCTAGGGTATACTGGGATTCAGGTAGACAATGGGGTATAGATTGGTCCGAAGGAGCCGGTGCACTTTAATAAAAATTAACATCCTGTGTGCTGGCTCCTCCCCTCTATGTCCCCTCCCACAGCCCAGTTTAGAAAAAAGTGCCCTACGGGCCGGTAGCACACTCTGGAGCTCCAGAGTTATTTGCGTTATTTTTTTATTTTTATTTTGAATTTTTATTCATTTTCATTTTGCAGCAAGCTGAGCTTACTGCTGTCCTGATGGAGGGATCACGGCACCAACCTCTTACAGGGTTAATGGTCCGTGTCCTGCTGCCGGGGTTTGGTCCCGGACGGTGATGTTACCGCAGTCATAAAGGACTGACGAGCACACCATCAGCCTGCCGCCTCATCAGCGTGAAGCGGCGATAATAAGTCTCCCTCTGGGATCCTTTAAGCCGCGGCGGCGTGTATTTTACACAGAGCCGCGCCATATTGGGGGCGGAGCCTCCCGAAGAGCGCGAACAAGCAGCAGCAGCCGGCGCCATTACAGCTTGCTGAGGGCACCGCGACGACGCAGCAGAGACCGTACAACAAACTGGTAACACAGTGGGGTTGTGGGGGTCTGTGGGCGCTTGTATAGTGCCCCCTTTTAGTCCTCTACAGGACTATACTGCTATTGTTGTTAGCCCGGGTGTCTACTTAATGCCCAGCTAAGGGCTTGTGTGCTGGTTCTCCCTCTCTGTCCCTTCTCACGGCCTGGGGAAGAGAGAGTTGCTCTGTGGGTACTTGTATTAGTCTTATACGACAGCATGGCAGGGAAGAAGTCTGTATGTCAGTCATGCCACGCTAAATTCACCCCCCTGGTGGAGGGGTCACTTGTGTGTGAGAATTGTATGACACCTGCGCAGGGAACTAGCAGCCAGGAGCCTGCTTGGTTGGAATCCATAAAAGGAATGATGTCTTCTATTTCTTCTGAATTAGCTGTTGCTAGACAGGAGAGACATGATTTACAGAAGTCTGTGGCTGATCTTAGAGCTACACCTGCTGCTCAGAGACCCCCTAAGCTACTTCCTCAAAAGCGCTCTTTGCCTGCTCTGCTTGGCACAGACACTGAAGATGAGGAACAAGAAGAGGATGAGGTAGAAATTCCTGAGGTGGTTGAGGAATCTCACTCTCAAGGGGTGGATGCTCTTATCTTTGCCATTAGAGAGGTACTAAATCTTACTGATAAGGAAGAGGAACAGACAGAACTAATGTTTTTCTCTACAAGAGAAAAATCCTCTGCCACTTTTCCTGTCTCTACAGAGCTTAATAGGAAATTTCAACAGTCCTGGGCTCACCCAGAAAAGAGATTTCAGGTGCCAAAAAGGTTCCTATCTATTTTTCCTTTCCCTCCTGAGGATAGGAAGGTGTGGGAGACCCCACCGGCAGTGGATACATCTGTATCCAGGCTCTCTAAAAAGATAGTTCTCCCAGTACCTGGGGCAGTCTCCTTGAAGGATCCGGCAGATAGAAAGCTGGAAACTACTTTAAAGGCTATTTATGTGGCATCTGGGGCTACTCAGAGACCAGTTATTGCAGGTTGTTGGATAACCAAGGCTATTAGCAAATGGGCTGAGGCAATTCAGTCTGATTTACAGGAGGATAACCCTCAAGTGGATATGCTTACCCTTCTGAGGCATATCCAGGAATCTGCGGATTTCTTATGTGAAGCGTTAAAGGAGATTGGCGTGGTGGCAGCTCAGACAAACACTATGTCTGTGTCCGCCCGCAGAGTCTTATGGTTGCGACAATGGGCGGCCGACCCAGAGTCTAAGAGGGGTGTAGAGGCTTTACCTTTCACGGGGGAGGCACTATTCGGTGAAGAACTAAATAAGTGGATTTCACAGGCAACTGCTGGGAAGTCCACTTACCTGCCGTCTGCCCCTCCACCACCGCGGAGAAATTATTCAGGCCCCTCCTTGCAGTCCTTTCGGACCGCGAGGTTCAGGTCCAGAGGCCGTGGAGCCTCTAATGCAGTCAGAGGCACAAGAGGCAAGTCCCGCAGAACTCAGTCAGCAGTCCTGCCCGATCAGGCTCACACCACCCCTCAGGAAAAGCCCTAAGCATGACTGTTCCCTTCTTCAGGAGGGGGACATTCCAGTGGGAGCCCGTTTACTACATTTCAGCCCGGTTTGGCGGGCGTCTGCCCTGGACCCATGGGTGCTAGAGGTAGTGACTCAGGGATACAGGATAGAGTTCGCCTCTTCCCCGCCTCAGAAATTCTTTAAGTCAGCCTTACCAGCTTCACAAGAATCTCAAAGGAACCTTCTGGAGGCGGTTCGGAAACTAATAGATCAGGCAGTGGTAATCCCGGTACCTACCCATCTCAAGGGGAAAGGATACTACTCCAACGTGTTCATCGTACCCAAACCAGACGGTTCGGTACGCCCTATACTGAGTCTTCGGTTTCTGAACATGCATCTCAAGACCTTCAAGTTCAAGATGGAGTCCTTGAGGGCGGTCATTTCGGGATTGGAGGAAAGGGAGTTCTTGGTGTCGTTAGACATAAAGGATGCCTACCTTCACATCCCGATATGGCCGCCACATCAAGCCTATCTTCGCTTCACGATTCTAAACGACCACTACCAGTTCAGGGCTTTGCCGTTTGGCCTGTCTACAGCCCCTCGGATATTCACGAAGGTCATGGCGGAGATGATGCTTCTGCTCCGCCGGGCCGGAGTGAATATTGTGCCATACCTGGACAACCTTTTAATAAAGGCCCCCACCAGAGAGTTACTGGAGGAGAGTGTCAGTACCACCTTCAGGATCCTGTCAACCCACGGATGGATACTGAATCTAAAGAAGTCGCAGCTGGTACCATCTCAAAGACTTCTTTTCCTAGGGATGATACTAGATACGGTGGCTCA
The DNA here is from genome assembly GCF_055691185.1 of Crinia signifera. NCBI lineage: Eukaryota > Metazoa > Chordata > Amphibia > Anura > Myobatrachidae > Crinia > Crinia signifera. The sequence goes on from NC_139217.1 coordinate 128,259,255, forward strand.
GAAGGTCTTCCTGCCAATGGAGAAGGTTTTGGCCATTCAAAGGATGGTGCGGTTGGTTCTGAAACCGCACAGAATATCGGTCCACTCCTGCATACAACTTCTCGGGAAGATGGTAGCAGCATACGAAGCGATTCCCTACGGACGCTTCCATGCGAGGACTTTCCAACTGGACCTCTTAAACAAGTGGACGGGTTCTCACCTCCACATGCACTCCTTGGTCACACTGTCATCGGAAACGAGAGTCTCCCTTCTGTGGTGGCTGAAGTCCTCCAACCTCCTAGAGGGAAGGAAGTTCGGAATTCACCCATGGGTGCTCCTAACAACAGACGCCAGCTTGAAGGGATGGGGAGCCGTAACTCAGGGAGTTCACTTTCAGGGTCTATGGTCAGAACAGGAGGCCTCTCTCCCCATAAACATTTTGGAACTAAGAGCAATACATCAAGCCTTACTACAGGCCTCCGATCTGTTGAGAGGAAAGCCAGTACAAGTCCAATCGGACAATGTCACGGCAGTGGCATATATAAATCGACAAGGAGGCACAAAAAGCAGGTCTGCCATGAGAGAAGCGGCAAAGATCCTAAGGTGGGCGGAAAGCCACGCAGAGGCCATATCGGCCATCTTCATTCCGGGAGTACAAAACTTACTAGCGGATTATCTCAGCAGACACACTCTACACCCAGGGGAGTGGAGTCTACACCCTCAGATATTTCAGATGCTGGTGGACAGATGGGGGTGCCCTCAGGTCGATATGATGGCGTCACAAATGAACAAGAAACTTCCGAAATACTGCTCCCGAACGCGGGACCCTCTAGCAGTGTCGGTGGACGCACTGGGTGGACGCACTGACGGCACCATGGCCCTTCAGTTTCATTTACCTGTTCCCCCCCATCCCATTGATCCCGAGAATTCTCAAGCGGATAAAACGGGAAAGGGTCCTGGTGATTTTCATCGCCCCATATTGGCCGCGCAGGACCTGGTTTGCGGACCTTCTATCCCTGTCGCTGGAAGACCCTTGGCCTCTGCCACATCGACCAGATCTTCTTCAGCAAGGGCCGTTCATTTATCACGACTTACGTCGGCTAAATTTAATGGCGTGGAGATTGAAAGGGAAATCCTAGCAAGAAAAGGCATCCCAAGTGCCGTTATTCCAACTATGCTCCAGGCTAGGAAGATGGTCACTTCAAAGCATTATTACAGAATCTGGAAGCGTTATGTCTCTTGGTGTGAAAACCATAGATTCTCTCCTACGGAATTCAAATTGGGAAGATTCCTGAGATTTTTACAAGCTGGTGTTGATCTGGGCCTTAGGCTAGGATCTATTAAGGTCCAGATCTCTGCACTGTCTATATTTTTTCAAAGACAGTTGGCGACTCTCCCAGAGGTGCAGACCTTCATTAAAGGTGTTCTACACATATCTAATTTTTCATGCAGACAGAGCTGAGCTGCGTACAGGGCCTGGTTCTTCCACCCCTAAATCTCTGGATGTGGTCAGAGCCTTGAGGACTTATGTTTCTCGAACAGCTCGTACAAGGAAGTCTGATTCTCTTTTCATTCTATACGATGCAAGAAAGATTGGATGTCCAGCGACAAAGCAATCCATCGCCAGATGGATCAGATTAACTATTCAGATGGCTTATTCGCAGGCCTCGATTCCTGCTCCGGCCTCCATATCCGCTCACTCTACCAGGTCGGTGAGTGCCTCGTGGGCGGCTGCTCGTGGAACGTCATTACTACAGTTGTGTAGGGCAGCCACCTGGTCGGGGAACAATACCTTTGTAAGGTTTTACAGTTTTAATACTCTGGCATCAGAGGATCTACAGTTTGGAAATTCGGTTTTACAGGGACCTCAGCACTCTCCCGCCCGTTGTGGGAGCTTTGGGACGTCCCCATTGTCTACCTGAATCCCAGTATACCCTAGGACGTTAGAGAAAAGGGGATTTTGATTACCTACCGGTAAATCCTTTTCTCGTAGTCCGTAGGGTATACTGGGCTCCCACCTCTGTGCTTCGTTCTACTGTTTGGCGTGTTTGACTGACTGGTTTCGTCAGTGTTATGCTGTTGGTAGTTAAATTTAAGATTATTTCCTCCTCTCATAGTATGACCGTCTCCTTCGGGCACAGTTTTCTAAACTGGGCTGTGGGAGGGGGCATAGAGGGGAGGAGCCAGCACACAGGATGTTCATTTTTATTAAAGTGCACCGGCTCCTTCGGACCCATCTATACCCCATTGTCTACCTGAATCCCAGTATACCCTACGGACTACGAGAAAAGGATTTACCGGTAGGTAATCAAAATCCCCTTTTTTCTAGGCAGTTAAAATTAGGTGATGGAACATGAATAAAGAACAGGTGTCTATAAATCTTTAGAGCATCCTTGATGCTAAAGAGAGTTAGCAAATTCTGGAAATAATTGTAAAAAATGATGTACAGTATATATGTTTGGATAGCTTTTGCTAACTCCTACATATTCCAGACCTGCACTAATGGATTTCTCCCTCGTTATCAATTCATATCTTCCAAGATTTACAAGTGATTTTTCTTATTAGTGTAACCCAACTACTCTATGTGCCTCCACCCAAACTTGTTTAACTAGTGTAGTTTGGGAAAACACTATTCCCAGCAACAATTACCTATACCTTGTTTTATGATTTAACTACAAGCAAAGGAAACACATCCCTTGCATAGGGTAGTAGGTTATTTTATTTACGGCATAAAATATAACAATATAATAACAACAGTGGTATAAATACAATGTACAATATCTAAGTGTACCAGTTAAAATTTAATGCATTAAATATTATATCACAATACAATCCCTCTAACCTTCCCTAATCCTATACAAAGACTTTTTTGCATGCAATACAAAAAATTACCTCATATATGAAAACATTACAGCTATGACTGGCCAGTTAGTAAAAAAAAAACTTATATACAATGCATTGTATTACTGTAAGAGTTGGCGCGCGTTGGGGCCCATAATACAGTATCCTCCATTAATATGAGTATGCTGTAAGTATCGTTCTCCTTCCTACAAATCTCTAGCAGTAAGTGATTGAAAAGTATTAGAATTGGATACTAATGTTTATATGAAAAGTATCCAATCTAATCAACCCTTTTCTCTGTCCCTGTGAAGTCTGTTCTTTTTTTATGCAAAGTAACAGAGTATCTACTTCTGGCTGTCTGCCTGGATTTGATTGATTTACAAAGCAAGCTTCCCCTATTCCGCAGTCTAGCAGGGGATTTATAGTTAACTCTGTTCAATCTCTATTGTGTGGAGTAGATTAGGAATATAAATTAGTTTGATCTCACCCTCTTGCAGCTTTAGAGAAGTAGGGATGTCTGTCCTTAAACTTGAACTTGACTGCTTGTGTGTGTCTAGCTCTTTGCTTGCTGCTTGCTCAACACTGGAGTGATCTGCCCTCTCTGTCTCTCTCTCTGTTAAGGCTAGAGCTGGATTGTATGGTTATAAATCGGCTCTCACTAGATCAAGTGCTCTCCACTGTCACTCTAGTATAATGTTTACAGCGGTGCAGCTCTTTTGCCAGTGACAGTGGAAGATACACCGCTCATAGCAAGCAGCCAACCTCACCAACCTCAGTGCCGCTCTGTTAGTGACGTCTCTCCCTCAACTGGGCTGAAACTTGATGGGGGCTGGTAAGTAGCAACCTTTAAGGCAGCTTAGCAGATGAGGCAGGGCGATTTCCACACTTTCTGCCCTTCACTTACCCAACAGTGCCTGCGCCCGACTTCAATACGTTACTGCGGCGTCTCGCTCCGTGCAGCTTAACTCTTAGTCCCTTAATCAGCGGCGGTAGCAAGGGGGCGGGGCAGTTCTCCGGCAGCTTCCTCCCTCTAGCCGTTGGACAGGCGCTCAGCGGTGGCTCCTGGCTGTCAGTTCATTAATCAGCGGCAGCTGGCGTAGCAAAGGGGCGGGCCGATTCTCAGCAGCGGCTCAACACGGCAGAGGTGGCAACTCTCCACCGGTTTCCACTTCACAGCCACCGGGGTAAGTACAGCGGCTCCTGGCAGAAGCGCTCTTCTCTAGGCAAAGTTCATTGCTCTCAGCGGCTTCAGCTCGGGCCGACCACCTGGCTGTCAATCACCGCACTGTTAGCTACGGCAACACTTGTCCTCCCGCTTGAGCAGTAATACTCGGGTTGGTGCGGCTCCCGACCCCTTGCCTCCCGCTGCTATATGTTTACAGTAACAGCTCTTTTTGGCAGCGGTGGGGCTATGGGGTGTTCCGCTACCAAAACCCAATCTCTCCTTAGGCTCACTTCCCCGGCCACCAAGTACAGCTCTTATGTTTACAGCTCTGGCACATGGAGAGTTAAGCTCTGGAGAAGGGCTGTCAGCTCTGCCCTGTAGCGCCCTCAGACAGTTCTTTTATACCCCCTCCTCAGGACCAGCTGACCACCTCGAGTGACCCAGGATGTTTTTAACTAGCCCGAGATGATTAACAGCAGTCTCGTGGTGGCTCTAGAAATTTCCCTACTATATTAACTATTCCTGGACCTATAAGTATTATACACATATGTATACTGAAGCATTTCACACTAACAAATATATACATCGTACAGTTGGGATGCAGTTGCAATCCCGGCGGTCGGGATCCCGGCGTTCAGAATCCCGACGCCGGAATCCCGACCGCCGAAATGCCAACACATTCTCCCTCCGTGGGTGTCCACGACACCCCTGGAGGGAGAATAAATTAGCGTGCCTAATGTAGCGAGGCACCAGGCCCGCTGCGTGGCGAGCGCAGCGAGCCCGCAATGGGGGGCGATCCACGTCCCTCCCCTTGTCGGCATTTCGGCGGTCGGGATTCCGGCGTCCGGGATTCAATACTGAATCCGTACAGTTCTATGTACCATTTTGATCACGTATATATATATATATATACACATGCATGTAAAATACATGTAAACCTGAAGTAGGGTTACATTCTGTAGAGACAAATAGGTATCAGCACACCAACTGTCAGTATATATTGGAGTTTCTCATCTTCCCCAGGGACTTTTTCCATACAGGTTTTTTTTTTGTGGTAAAGATACATCTAGTCAGACCTTGCGGTGCATTATTTTGCTATTTGGGCCTTTCCAGTCTGCTATATTAGACAATTTTTGGCAGTAAACATTTCTCACGTTCAGGTGGCAGCAAATTGGAGTACATGGTATCAGCCTTATGCATGTAAAATGGGCAGGCCAGGCGTACAGAAAAAGGCAGAACTAACTGCAGAGTTCTGTTTCTGGATAATAGGAATGCAAGGCTGATAGAAACTGTAACAGTAAGGAGCCCAAACGCAGTGCCTGATTAACCATGAGGCTGAATAGGCTGTAGTCTAGAGCGCCAGGACTGAAGGGGGAGCGAGTTGTAGGTGGCAGCCGAGGAATACATTTAAGGCCTAATTTATTCCATGCTTTTAGCTTTCATCGGTCCCTATGTACTGTGGAGGGTAAAGTTCTTAAGGTTACTGCCAGTTGGCTGTGATAATGTAACATACTGATAGAACCATTACTTTATGTACATTGTGCTACATTCCCAGCTGGTCAGTCTTAAGGCCAGTCTCCTTTGCACACCACAAGCATTAGATCCTACATGCCTTCGTTACTTACACATGGGCAGTATGACTTTCGAGTCCCTAGGGAAGAATGGATTACTAAAGAGAGCAAAAGACCAAGATCATCACCATGGGCAGAATTTTATTCAGGAGATTTTCAGATAATACTAGGAATGTTACTTGTACAGAATCTGTACAACTTGATGCAAAATTTATTCAAACTGAACCAGAGAATGTGGAAATTCTAATAAAAAAAAATAATAGGAATGTAGTGAAGAGGAGACCGTGCAGTACAGACGTTTGCAGTCTCCCCGGTTGTATTGGATGGTAGAAAATGTATATACAGTACTGTAGTATTACTATAGCATCTCAGTAGCTAGGCCACATTTGAATATACGGGTATAGTTTTGGGAACCTTATCATAAAGACAGTAGGAGCACTCATGAAGGTTCCTTCTTCAAATAATGGTTACATTTATAAAGAAAGGTTCACAAACTTACTTTAGTAATGGTTTGGGGTATATTAGACTAAACTGTACGTGTATAGTTATATAGTTAATAATGCACATTATTCAATTTACAGATGTTGCAATGTGGCTTTTGGATGACTATAGATCAACATGAAAGCAGTTTATAACAATAATAAACGTGATAGACCCCTTCACCCATGCACATATAACTACTGTATACTATTTAATGTTTAAAACCTCCTTTTATTTTGTAGGTTTGCTGGTTGGGACACTGGATGTAGTATTGGACTCTAGTGCCAGGGTAGCACCTTATCGCATCCTGTATCAGACTCCTGACTCTCTCATATACTGGATAATCGCTTGTGGTGAGCAGCTTCTTCTTATTGCTTGTGACAATTAGCAAGTGCTGCAGTTATTGGCATTTTAATAACATTTACACTACTATAGGGCACCCAGTTTGGATATTACATGATTACATTTCTTTACTCTGGCTAATTTTTACTGGTTCTATAGCAGTAGGGTAGTTGTGTGATGCCTATGGGTCCAGGGGGCTACCCTACTGTACACCCAGGACTGACCATTGTGGCTGTCTGTGCAGCGGCCTCCTTTCCCTATATTTCCCCAGAGATTTTGCTCTCCTCTGTGCTTGTGCCATCTTTCTGTATATATAATTGGAAAGATGGCGTAACCAGACAAGGCATGGGTGTGAACCACTGCATGTTAAGAAGGGATGTTTCCCGTGCAGTGGGCCATGCAACTCTTAATATACTCCAATTTTGCAATTGCCCGGCATGAAAGGGGGCCTTTCCCTACACTGGTATTTTTTTGTAAAGTGAAAGGATTCATTATTTTTGTCCTTGGATATATGGTGGCATGCAGAGAGCAACTTACCCACAATCTCCAGGTGAACACAGCTGATCTGCCTGCTCAGATGGCTGGTGGTTATTTTAAACATAATTCATTTGTATCTTTTACTAATTACAGGTAATACTTAAGGGGATTAAAAATAACAAGAATGCCTGTCCCTGCTACTGTATGTGCTCATTGTCCAGCTGATTATTGTGCTTCTCTTTTATCCAGGGGGCTCGCGGAGGGAGGTGACTGAGCACTGGGAATGGCTGGAGATTAACCTGCTGCAGACTCTCTCCATTTTTGAAAATGAAAATGACATTACCACATTTGTTAAAGGAAAAATACAGGTAGTTTAGTCTTTATTCATAATCTGTATTCGCAGTTATTACCTTACTGACTATGTCATACTAGTAAGCCCGCTCAAAGCAAATGCTTCAAAAGCTAGTCAGCTACCTTGTGATTGCCTCTGTTTGTGCATGTGTGAGAGAGAAAGAGATGTAGTTTCACTTGCTGCCAACAGATGGCAGTGTTTCAAAGACACAATCAGACATCAGTGGCATCAGTAGGTACAAAGGTGACACTTGTACTGGGTGGCAAGATTCTGAGGGCCTCAGTTCTCTAGAAGCTTGGGAGTCCAGTTCATGCCCCCCTTGCCCATGGTGCTGCTCTTCTGCTGTATTCAGCATGGCACAGGCAGATGCAGGAGCCCATTGTACGACTGGGGGCAAAATCTTTTTTCGTTGTCAGCAGGGGTGAGGTTGTAGAGACATGGGGGGATAAGGCTGAGAGACACAGGCAGCCATGAGTTGGATAAACTTATGGGGGGATGAGCCAACTGCTGACCAGCCTTTATCTACCAGGAAGGGATAAGTGTGCAAGGCCACAAGATATCTGTTGCAGGAACTGAGCACTTACAGTGCATCACAGTTGTACCAACGTGTAAAGTTACTTGCTCTAATTTGCTTTGCTCCCATCCAGGGGCTGGCTGGCAACTTCTAGCCTGGGGGGCAAATACAGAGCACCGGCCCATAACTAAAGGCCAAAATGGTTCTTAGTAAAAAAAATTGTATGTATCTATACACACATACATACATGTGTGTGTATATTTATATATATATATATATATATATATATATATACATACTTCCCAAATGGTGGTATAGCGCCTGAATTAAATGTCCATATGTCGCATAAATGTTCTTAAAACCAAAAAACGTTGGATTTCCAAGAGATTCTTTATTTGGCTCTTAAAAGGTTCAAACAATGTCCCAACGCGTTTCGTCTAATATAGACTTCATCAGGGGAAATAGTTCAAATTCTTCCAATAGGTATCCAGACGTGTTTTACTTTGTCCTTATAACGTTTACAGTGAAGTTTCCTTCGAACTGGATCAGCTAACAGTCTTAATTCTTTCAGGGGATCCCGAGATAGTTTATCTCAATGGGGATTCGGATAGTGTTATGTTAGCCAATTATCTGATAAAACCAGCAAAAGTGCAAATGTGCAAATATCCTCTGCATTCAGTGCTGGACCAATTCTTTTTAGTGTAGTCTCATATTGGATAATTATCCCAAACAAATAGCACCAGATGAATCCTCCCAAATGTGCTCCTTCTCGTACAGGGAAATTCACCAAATGATTGTGGTGAATTTCCCTGTACGAGAAGGAGCACATTTGGGAGGATTCATCTGGTGCTATTTGTTTGGGATAATTATCCAATATGAGACTACACTAAAAAGAATTGGTCCAGCACTGAATGCAGAGGATATTTGCACATTTGCACTTTTGCTGGTTTTATCAGATAATTGGCTAACATAACACTATCCGAATCCCCATTGAGATAAACTATCTCGGGATCCCCTGAAAGAATTAGGACTGTTAGCTGATCCAGTTCGAAGGAAACTTCACTGTAAACGTTATAAGGACAAAGTAAAACACGTCTGGATACCTATTGGAAGAATTTGAACTATTTCCCCTGATGAAGTCTATATTAGACGAAACGGGTTGGGACATTGTTTGAACCTTTTAAGAGCCAAATAAAGAATCTCTTGGAAATCCAACGTTTTTTGGTTTTAAGAACATTGATGCGACATATGGACATTTAATTCAGGCGCTATACCACCATTTGGGAAGTGTATTGTGGGTATTGTTTCCTAGCCCTCAGGAAACCTGGTGGTTAAGCAGCCGCAATTGAAGTTTAAGTTGTTTCTAATATTATTGTGTTCTAATATTATTGTGCATATAAGCGCGAGAGGAGTATTGGGGACAATATATATATATATATATATATATATATATATATATATATATATATATATATTTGCGATACAGCAGTATGCACAATAATCTAACAAGATACTGGGACGGCGGCACTCAGACACAGCAGGCTACTTTACTGACGTTTCAAAGCCAACGGGCTCTTTTATGAAGGTGGATATGAGCATATATGCACCTTGATAAAAGAGGCTGTCTGCTTTGAAATGGTGGTAAACCAGCCTGCTGTGTCCGTCTTGTGTTCGAGTGCCGCCGTCCCAGTATCACATGCAATGATTCAAAATTCACATTATTTCACACAGAATAAGCCAAATTCACATGGACGGAGCCAAAATTCACATTATGCCACACAGAATAAGCCTTAATTCACACGGAATGAGCCAAAATTCACATTATGCCATATGGATTGCACCAAAATTCACATTATGCTGAGCAGTGGAAGCCAAAATTAACATAATGTCACATGGAGTGGGCCACAATGCAGAGACAGTGTCGGCTGGGACACAGGCGCAGTGTTGGCAGGGAGAGTCGCAGGGACAGAGCTGCCAGGGAGAGACGCAGGGACAGTGACGGCGGGGTGACACAGGGTGCTAGGGCAGGATAGAGAGAAGCAGGGTGCTAGGGAGGGATAGAGAGACATAGGGTACTAGGGAGTGCAGAGACAGATATAGAGAGGGATGGGAGGGATGATAGACACACGGCGCTAGGGAGGGCAGAGATTTGCAGGGTGCTAGGGAGGGCAGAGGGTACTTCCTCATCTTTGTGGCCACTGCTACGCCAGTTACGTTAGCCGATACGGAAGGATTACCTTCAGTAAAGTTGTGGCGAGCTAAGCAAGCCACCGAGCCCGAGTGGCGAGCGAAGGATAATGCTTAGCAGCACCATTGTCCCCTTGCGGGCTGGCTTCAATAGACACCCTTCGGGCTCGGTGGCTCACTTCGCTCGCCACAACTTTACTAAACGTAATACATGGTGGCGCGGACACAGGAGGATGGCGTGGACACAGTACTTAAGTTCCGTACCAGGGCACTAGGGAGACCTAGGGTGCTAGGAAGGGCAGAAATATGCAGGTTGCGGTAGAATCTGGGGAAAGGAGGAACTACTGTATTAGGACAAGGAGTGATGTGTATTAGAGGAGAGCCTAGGTGGGAGATGAGTACAGCAGGAATAGCCTGGCACAGGACATAAGGAAGTTGGGTACTTCATCACTCATTAAAGAGAGTGAGGGGTCTGTCACTGCTGGGCCAGGGCAGGTATGCTACGATGCTGACACATCCCTACTAACAGCAGGGAAGGTGGAAGGGGAGGAAAGTACAAAAGAGGGGGCGGAGCCATGTGTTTACCTTTGTCTTGCAGGGGCTGGGGTGGCTGTCATAGATGTTGCCACCGCTCAGCACTCTCCCGGGTCTCCCCCAGCCGACTGACGCTGCAGTCGTCGCCGCCGCCGCTGCTAACCCCTCCGGCAGCCATTTCAAATATGGCTCCAGTTTGTGAGCCAATTTGAGCTCGCATCCCGGCAGCCAATCACCGCGGCTGCCGGAACACAAGTTATGATTAGCTGGCGGCCGCTGCAGCATACCAAATAGGCGCTTCCAAATAGCCGGAGGAAGCCTGCGCTGCACAGTCAGTGGTGCGCTGCGCTGCGCTCTGTATAGTAGTGAGCGCAGGGGGAGGATGGAGGTGACTGCAGTGACTTGAATCAAGTCGATGTGGCAGCGGCCCAAGACACTAGGTAACAGAGTGGCCTGGGGGGCACATGGCACCCTGCCCCCCGGCCCAGCCCGCCCCTGCTCCCATCTCAATCAGCCCTTGAGTTTGTTTTTTATTTTGTCAGGTGCATATTAAATATCCAGTAAAGTGATGTCAGGAGCACATTATTTATATATATATATATATATATATAAATAAAGTAATCCCATTGGCCAATGTAATGGGTTATTGTGTTTAGCTTCCTACATGTGGCCCACTAAAGTGAACATGGCTCTGTTTTTGACAGGTGCTCTTCCTATTTCAGATCAACTTGTCATTTATTAGCCTATTAAGTTAAATATACAGTGTCCACGTATGTAATTATAATATCCACCAATGCTCCATTTCATTACATTATACTGTACTCTGTGACATTACGGAGCCTTTATAGGTCCCATTTCAAAACAGGAAGTGGCCTATACCACTTAACAAGCAGGGGTTCACTTTTTGTTACTATTGGGGTTGATTTATCGAAAAGTAAAAAAAGCAGAGAAGTGGAACAGTGGAGAAGATATATAATAGCAGCTGTCACCAACAGCCTGATCACTAAAGGGAGATTCATCATGCTGGAGGAGGTGAGAAATGTGTCTGCAGTACCACTTCTGTTGCATTGGGTACTGATGAGGGAGGTACCAGTTGCCAAGGACCCTACAATTTTGGGGCCTTTGAGCAGGGGTGGGTGTTGGTCACACAATCAGAGCATAGGGGCAACATTATCTATCTTCCTCTAAGCCTGCAGCCAGACAGTGAATGGCTTTCAGCATGCTATAGGCGGATGACTCGAACTATCCACCAATCAGAAAGCTGACAACCGTTCACTGTAGGAAAGCATGTCGAGAAGGGCAATTGTCTCAGTGCGTTGTTTTGCCCAGGGTCTACAATGCATGGAATTCTTTATTGCTTCAATATACATAAGGAATGTTCATTTACAAGGTTGTGACATAATTGTTTACAGTTTCAGGTCTTTGTATCTTTATTTGATACTGTAAATGTTAGTGCCAGCTTACACCCAGAATATATACCGGGTTATTGCTGGGTCCAAAGACCCAGCAATTCAACCTGGGAACTGTTCCGGGTTTAACAGGGGTGAGACCCTTGTTCAATGGCAGTGTAAATGGGTAAACCGGGTCATCTGACCCAGGACCCGTTTACACCAATGGGAGAGCCCAATCCTCCCGATCGCAGCGTCCTGCAGTCAGTCCGGAGGTTAGGGAGAAGGTGCATACAGCCTCCTCTGCTGTACTATGCCGACAGTAGCGAAGCTGGAAGGAGGTGAATGGAGCATCCATTCACCTCATGGATGGGGCTAGGGGCGGACGGTGGCTGGGGGCAGCTTAGCAGCTTTCCCGGGTGCTGGACTTTCCCCCAGACTGTTTGCTGGCATTACAGGGGTCCAGGCTGGCAGATTCCCATCGCTTGGAGATGATGTCATATCCAAGTGCCGGCCCAGACCAGGTGGGCACGTTGTGTAAACCCAGGTTGGAGCTGGGTCTAAAAACCTGAGTGTGACCCAGCTTTTTGGTGTAAAAGGGGTATTAGAGGTGGGACAAGATAAAATTTGCTACATACTGTACACACTACATAAATTAGGCTTTGTTCCTGGTTTTAGAGTAGTATATATGTGAAATGAACTACTGTATATTCACTGATATAACCATTTATTATTTATCAACAGTTTCTTATATATCTCATACATATTCTGCAGATGCATGTAGTCTATGTTCCATTACATTTATTAGTGCATAGCACTGGCATCTGTGTTACGTGGCTTAGGGCTACTTTTATTGCAGTGCTATGTGCATGAGAGATTAGACTCTGCATACAGGTTTGGCATGTATTACTGTCTGTAAAGTAAACCCTACCGCCACACACAAGCTGTTCATGCAGGAAAACATCTTGGGAAGGAAGCTCCTCTACATTCCAGGAAGATAAACACTGTACAATGTGATGGCAGTTACTCAGCTGCTGATAAATAGCTTGTGACTAGTGCAGCAGAAATACAGTAACATGGACTACTGCTGACTGGATTTCTAGTATTACACAGTGCTGTGTGAACACATACTTTTCAATGTATGTATGCACCTAGAAATACGTCAGTCCCGATGTCTGGTCCTACCGCAGCATGGTAATGTGTAGAAGGCCGCATAGAAGCCTCTGTGCAGGTTCCTTTCTACGCAGCGAGTCCCGCTGAACAGGACCCGCTGCATTTTCAAACCTGCTGCATTCATTCCTACTATAGAACCACAGGTTGCCTGACAAACATGAACTGTTGGTAGATCTTGAGAACAGGTTTGGCCACCGCTGAGTCTGCAGGGAACTGTGACTTCCAGTCTGTAATGCCACAGCAGTCATATTTACTGTAGTGATACAGTGATGAGCAGATAGAAAGTACTTAGAGCCTGCCTTTGAGACCACATTACTGCTGTTAACCCTTGCAGTACCACTTGTGTGCATTCTTACGGTGTTCCTGGATTAACCTTGTACAGTACCTTTTGTTTACTAAAAATCTCAACATCATGGTTATTTTTTTAATTCCCTTTCACATACGCTGTATCCCTATTGGGACCACCATTCCAGGAGGCTATATAAATAGAAACAATGGTTTGGCTACATATTAATAGTATATTTTAATCAATTGTTCAAACAATCACAATTTTTATTTATCTTAGCTCACAGAAGTCCATTTTATTAATTTCAAGAATAAACATTGTATTTCAATGAATGCCATCGCTGTTTTAAGCTTCTTGCTTAAAAGCAGAGAGAAGGTAACATTTCTCCGTAATTTAAAAACCACAGATAACTGCTTATTTCTCTGTCTCCTTAGGGTATCATTGCTGAATATAATAAAATCAATGGAGTCAAGGAAGATGATGACACAGACAAATTTAAGGAGGCAATAGTGAAGTTCCACAAACTGTTTGGCATGCCAGATGAAGAGAAGTTGGTGAACTACTATTCCTGCAGTTACTGGAAGGGCAGAGTACCTCGGCAAGGATGGATGTACCTAAGCATCAACCACCTTTGCTTCTATTCCTTTTTACTGGGGAGAGAAGGTACATTTATTCGGTATTTCCCTCCCACATTAATTATGGTGTTTTATACAGTAAGAAGCATTATCCCAGGTTCAGTAAGAAGTGGCAGCGCATTTCCACCCAGTAAACAGGCATGGATTTTAGAATACAGTGTATGTACAGTCACATTTTCAGAAACAAAATGATTTCATCTACTTAATCCTTCTACCATAGCAAATAATATCTACTCAAAATAGAAAAAAACAAAACTGAAGTTAGGGCAAATGTGTGTTTGTATACATAAGTGTATGTGCGCGCGTGTATATATCTAGGGCCAGGCGGGTTAATTATCCCTCTCCACAAGCATCAATAAGCCTTGGGCACCTATGAACCTGTCACTGGTTCACAAGTTTTCATTCCTTGGATTACTTTTAAGGCTGATACACACTGAACGACTTTGAGCTGAAAGCCGCTCAAAACCGCACGTTTGATCGGCTTTCAGCTGAAAGCCGCCCAGTGTTTATGGCCCGACGATGAGCGGTGAGCAATATTTTTTTTACAGGCTATTTAAATAGATCACATATAAGCAAAAAACTTGCTGTATGATTTTGCCATCCACAGCAAAGCAGGGCTGCTCTCAATGATTTGGGGCCTAATTCAGACATGATAGCAGGGCAAACTAGTTCTCAAAATGGGCAAAATCATGGTGCAAATGTAACATGTGCAGAGAGATTTAGATTTGGGTGGGGTGTGTTCAAACTGCAATGTAAATTGCAGTGTAAAAAATAAAGCAGTCAGTATTTACCCTGCACAGAACCAAAATATGCTCCTCAACTGCAGTGCACATGGTTTTGCCCATGTTGAGAACAATTTTGTCCTGCGATCAAGTCTGAATTAGGCCCTTGGTTTCGCCTGCCTGTGGCAGATAATACAAAATACCTGATAAAGCAAGGCACATGGCGGCTTATCAGGTTTAATTGGTTAGCCCCTGGCGAAGCAATTATCCAGTCAATGACCACGGGTAATTGGATAATTCCCTTAGTGTGACACGGTTTACTAAAGATCTTAGTGTAGGTTTGGAATAAACTAGCAATAACATGGAATGAACACTAATACATTGCATGAATTTACTTTTTGTCTCTCATGGTGTAAGGAATTATTCAGTGTTCCTGCTGATTATACGATGTTTTCTATCTTTCTCAGCCAAGCTGGTGGTCCGATGGGTGGATATAACACAACTGGAAAAGACCGCTACCCTACTTCTCCCCGACATGATTAAAGTCAGCACTCGGTCTAGTGAACATTTCTTTTCAGTCTTTCTCAACATATTGGAGACGTTCAAACTAATGGAGCAGCTGGCCAACATAGCCATGAGGCAGCTCTTGGATAATGAGGGTTTTGAGCAAGATCGATCCCTGCCAAAATTAAAAAAGAAATCCCCCCAAAAAGTATCAGCCTTAAAACGGTAAGTGGAAGGTTTAATAAGAATAGAACTACCCTGATCGCTTATCTCTTACCAAGAAACATCTTGTTGAGAATTCTGTTGTCTAAAAATAAGAAGCAGAAATATTGTGAAAGCAGTAAAAGACCTATACAGCGTAATTGGATGGCTGTGGTACAGTTCCTGATTGGATGGCTGTGGTACAGTATCTGATTGGATGGCTGTGGTGCAGTTCCTGATTGGTTGGCTGTGGTACAGTACCTGAGTGGATGCCTGTGGAACCTGTATACGGAACTGCTTTTTATAATGGTGAATTAAGCTCTATGTTTCCTATTATACTATATCTTTCTTGGCCACAACTTGATAGTGTACAGTGTCAGACTGGGGTATTGTCAAAATGCAGTAGCAGGACTCACAGCAATTGGTTATTTTTTTAGATGTTATAAATAAATACAAATACAGCCAAGTCAATTAATTGAAGTTTATATAGTACGCCAAAAAGACCAGCGGCTGTGAGCGACACTGGCATATTTTGAGGCTCTCTCACAGCAACGTTGGCACTCAAAGGTTTGAGGGGTACAGTATGTGCCCCTTTTTATAATTCTGTATAACAAATGATGATATTGCAACATGATAACGCACCAGATTGATAGAACAATGTACAGAAGTTACTAAGACGAAGAGAAAAAGGGGCTGTTTGGTGGGGAACGCATACGTACAGCATAGTCCTGGAAATACAGTATAATTAACATAAAAACGTTGCTCTTACAGCTAGGATAATGTGTATATCAGTGTATGGAATCAGAGCAATTCCATTCCATCTACTGCCAGTTGGATACGGTCATTGGGTCCATGTTTCTATAGAAACAGCCACGCTCTTTTTCTACTATTGGAGTACTGACCAGGAGGAGAGGGACTTCTATTAAAGTACATGGGCAAGAGAACACCTTAGACTTTTTTTCTCAGATTACTGGACCTGTTCATAGTAATGTGTAAATGTTAATTCAATGTTCTGAAAATATATAGCACAATTTTAGTATTACTTGCAAAATAGAATTCACAATAAGGGAAAATATGGCTTAACCTTTTGGCGCAATAAAAACTTGGACTTGATGTCCGTCTAGGCAATTTGGGGCAGATGTATTAATCTGCCTATAACGTTTGGCGAATAACGATTCCCGCTTCTCCAGCATAACGTGGAGAAGCGGGCAAACGTTATAGGCAGATGTATTAACCCTATCCCAGCTGATAAGGAGAGCCGTTATCCCCAGCGTGAATGGCTCTCCTTATCGTCTCCCTCGCCGCCCCGCACATGCGCACTCGCCGTCCCCCCCACCTGGCCGGCTTTCTGGGCATGCGCGAGATCTCGCTAAAACCGCGAAATCTCCAGCGCAGCCCAAGCCAGACGCAGGGCTAGCGTTGTCCCCACAGTGGGGGATAGGACAACACTAGCCCTGAGCTGGCGAAGCGGCCGGGGCGAATTAACGCCTTGAAGGCTGTTAATACATCTCCCCCGCCGTTAATCCCTGGGGGGGATTGCATGGGACAGCCCCACCGAGCGTAACTCGGCGGGCTGTCACTAGCGCACGTTAGGTGCGCTAGTAATACATTGGAGGAATCGTAATCCCCCCCAGTTAACCAGCGTTAAGTGCATTTTTGCACTTAACGCTGGTTCATACATCTGCCCCTTTGTGTGGTGGACATACAGAGAAGGTGTTTGTTTTAACCCCTTTTAAAATGTTATCCATTCTATTCTGCAATATATCTTTTTGGTGCATCTGATGAAAAAATAATGCGCAAAGTTGTCTTCAGCTACTGTATATAATCTATTTTATTTAATGAGACTTGAAATTGCCATTATATGTGTGTACTTGTTACAGAGATTTGGATGCTCGAGCGAAAAGTGAAAGGTACAGGGCTGTCTTCCGTCTTCCCAAGGATGAGAAGTTAGATGGACACACAGACTGCACTTTGTGGACACCCTTCAGTAAGAGGCACATTGTGGGACAAATGTTCGTTTCCACAAATTACATCTGCTTTACTAGTAAGGAGGAGAACCTGTGCAGCTTGATCATTCCACTGCGGGAGGTAGGTGTCTCTGCTAGGTTGGTATCTGACTGCTGGGATCCTGAGCTTTGTGCTATTGATATTATAGTGAGGGGGAGCAATTCAGAAATTACAATTTTGTATACTGTGTGTATATATATGTAAGTATGTATGTATGTATGTATATATTTATTCACAATATGCTCTGAACAGAGTAAAGGAGCCCATACACGCTCCTTTTTAAAGCTCCGTTCTGTGCTTTTAAAGTACACATCGTATCGGATCGCATCCCTAGTGCATGCAGTGTGCATGCACTGCGATCCGATCCGATGTGTACCTAGTACAAAAAGTATGTGCAGCACATACTTTTTGTACCGTACTATGTGATGCGCGGGAGCGCGCATAGCATAGTACAGAACGGAGCCGGCGAAAACGGAGCGTGTATGGGCTCCTTAATCCTCATGAGTTTGTAATTAAGCAAATAAATATGATATAATATAAAGCAAGGCTTGCTAGGGATGATATCTAAAACACCTATATTGGATTTCTGGCATTCTCTAATTGATAAATATGCCCCTAAATCTCTCCATCCTTTGCTGATGAACTTTTATTATGTACTGATGCTAATTACAAATTCATCCAATTATACATTAAGCATGTACATGCCTCTTTATCCATACACTGATCTGACATAGGCATAAACTGTGAAAATCAGATTTCTGGCGCGCCTTTCTACCTTTATATAATGGTATTGACTTCTTGTCTAACCTATTACTGACTGCAATGGGACCTAGCATTATATCTGTTTGATCTCTAGGACCAGCATCAGCATCAGAAATGTTTTATTAGGGAAGTACTTGCCAGAAAATCCATAGCTCATTTTTAGATTGCTGCTGACGCTCCTAAAGAAACCATGCCGGTCATAATTACAATCAACCTTGAAATAGAACTCACTAACGTAGAGGATGCCTGTCCAACTCTCAAATCCCGTCATGTGTCATGTGACTCTCCTACATATATTCATTATTAGTTTTCTTTAAGCTATGCAATGATCCTACTTATTGCTGTAGTGTTTCTACTCTTTATTTTGCTTGTTTTGCATAGCTTTTACATTTCAGTATGTTAATTTTTTACATTAAGAGCTTACCTGACGCATTTTGTCAGAATTTAGTGGACTTTGCCAATAACAATGAAACGCACATTTTGCTTAACTGACCCTAACATTGTCCGTTCTACAAGTCTGAGATTGTAATTGTAATTTACATCGGTAAGGTATCATCTATATATACAGTATGTCTAGTGTCCGTGAGTCTCCGAAACACTGCCATCTGCTGGCAGAGAGTGAAACTACATCTATTTCTCACACATGCACAGAAAGTGGCAGACTAGCTTTCGAAGCTTTTACCTTGAGCTGGCTTACTGTTGTATTAATGATCATCTTGAGCCATTTATAAAGAGATAACTTAAAATGACATTACTTGAGTGTGTTGCCTTTATTGACCTTTTGAAATAAAGGTTCAGTTGGTCTCCATAAAATGGAAGCTGTTGCCCCCTAATGCAGTTTGAATGTGTAGAATGCAGAACAAATTTGCATATGGCTTGGAATAAAGGGCCTGGTTCAGACCTGTTCACTAAGCTGATTATGTTCGCAGCCTAGTGAACAGGTAAACGCTGCTGCCGGGTGCAATGCTAATATCCAGTTATTTTTCCAATTATGTACACAGAGCTGTCAGTAGCTCCATCCTCTTCTTGTTCATATAGTAATCACTCTGCTTTTCTGCAGGTGACCATTGTGGAGAAAGCCGACAGCTCCAGTGTCCTGCCCAGCCCGCTGTCTATCAGCACCAAGAACAGAATGACTTTCCTATTTGCAAACTTGAAGGACAGAGACTTTCTGGTGCAGAGGATATCAGATTTCCTGCAGCAAACTACCCTGAAAATGTACTATAATAAAGATATTTCTGGGAGTGACAGCAGCATGGACGAGGAGGTGTGTGGAAGATGCTGATGCTGCATCCTGAGCTACTTGTGGAATGGAATAAAAAAAATAGACTGTAACCGAAATTAACTACTTTAAAAGCAATCTCCTTTTTATAGCAGTAGAGCTTCATTTTAAAAGGTCGATTTTAAAATAATGTTGAATTGTTAAATATGGCCACCTGGCTTTTGTTGGGCATACCAAAACCATTCCAAATTGCCTAATTGCATTGTAAGTACATATCTGAGTCCATTTATTTTACAGGTGTTTTCGTGGGGCAGCAGCTATGTTTCCTGCAGTCCTCTGCAAAGGCTGGGAGCAGAAGCAGATGGGAATAGACAGATTAACATTAATGGCAACAGTGCTCCAACGGCCACACAGACGCTAATGACCATGTACCGCAGGAGGTCGCCAGAAGAGTTCAACCCAAAATTGGTAATCAGCATTACAGCACTAACCTGGTGTCATTCCTGCAGGCTGTCCTAGAGTACTGAACACAAACCCGGCAAAACAAATCACCGGATGTCTCATATTGGCCAGTCCAATGCGTATTTAATGAGTCTCGCATTCCCAATCCGCACATTAATGTCTCTGTGAAATGTTGTTACTGCTCTTGTGCTATTATGAGGTTCAGACCGGCAGTGTTGATGCTAATCGGCACTGGGAAGTGGGCAGCTAGAGAGCCATTGCATATAAGGTTATAGCATCTGAACGCGGAGCTTGTTTTTTTGTTTCTTGCATACATTGTAGCATTATACTATTCGCTATTAAATGATTGGAAAACTAAAAAAAAATTCTAAAAGATATCGCACAAAAGGGGGTTTTCCATTACCCTACACTCATAACGCCAATATCATCTTTCAAATTATTAAGAACTGGTTTTAGATATAATTCCGACATAATTCTAATGTTAAGTGGTGTGTCAACACTGGCAAAATGTTGGTGTGTTCAGAACTTTGAGAAAACAAAGGGTCCATGCAGTGTGGTGATCATTACCTCCATTCGGCTCTGACGGGTCACCTGATACAGCAGTGAGAGCGCTAATCCTCCCCTTCCCACAAAATAACCATAATCCTCCCCCCACTTCTGCATCTTAACTATACTCACCCTTTAAACCCCCCCAAGGAGAATTCTCGCATTTCACACATTCAGATATCGATATTGTGAACATGTCGACATGGTAACTGCGTCCTGTAGTGGATGTATCATGGAGTTGGAGGAACTATGAGATATTTTCTAAGACAAGACATCCAGAGTGCATTAATCAGTGGGACCAGACATTTATATTACAATATGGGCCAAATGTAATAGGGTGTGAGAATAAGAAAGAGAGATTTTGGGAGAGTTTTGCCATTTTTTTTTGTAAAGCGGCAATCATTTACACTGCACAACCAGGTTGATTTTGCGATGTAATTGATTGGCGCTTTAAAAAAATTGGGAAAACTCTCTCACACCATATAACATTTGGTCCTAGAATTTGTTTGAAATACTAAAGAAAATACAAACCAGGTAAATTCCTATTTGAATAATAGTTTCCACTAATGAAAAAGAGAACAATACAACGTACAGCTTAGTTCTCCTTCGCTAATAGATAGGAAGTACTAGTGTACCATTCTGACATACTGTACTTATGGGCCGTATTCTGTTGCTCTCAGGTCTTCAGGTATTGATTTAATAATACAGGTTCATCTTTCTCATTGAGCATGATTTCTTGCTTTCATTTGTTATTTGTTTCTTTTCTATTTTCATGAAAGGCTAAAGAGTTTCTTAAGGAGCAGGCGTGGAAGATGCACTTTGCAGAGTATGGCCAGGGTATCTGCATGTATCGCACACAGAAAACAAGGGACCTGGTGCTGAAAGGGATCCCAGAAATCATGCGTGGGGAGCTGTGGCTGCTGTTTTCTGGTAGGTCTGGTGAACTTCAATAATGATGAACAGTTCCACAGAAGAACATGCTTGTATTTATGACGACAATAAAACACTGCTTAATATTGTCAGGTGCTATAAACGAAATGGCAACACATCCGGGGTATTATGAAGAGCTGGTCGAGAAGTCTATGGGTAAATACAACCTTGCCACGGAAGAGATAGAACGAGATTTACACCGTTCCCTCCCCGAACATCCTGCATTCCAAAATGAAATTGGAATCTCCGCCTTGAGGAGGGTCCTAACAGCTTATGCCTTCCGGAACCCAAACATTGGGTACTGCCAGGTAAGTTTGGAGATGGCAAATAAGATGTTATCCATAACCTCTAAACTTTCCCACACCTTGTGCATGCAAATAGTCAACTACAACCTCTTCAGTGGCACCGGTAGGCATGTGAATGGTAGGAGCAACTGCAAATGAGCTGAGCTTAGTTGTGAGCATTGACACAAGTCGTTAGCGCACTGGCATAATCTATTGTATCATACTGGATTCTAGGCACATTTTGATTTCTACCGCTTCCAGCCTAGATGTGCAGGTCCTCACAGAGGTGTGACTGTAGTATAAGGGAGGCCTCCAAGTGACTGACTGCAATATGGGGAATAAAGGGCTACAGCAAGTTATCATTTTGTTCTCAAAATTTAATTCTTAGTATCAACTATTAAGTGGTAACCACTATTTCCATAACTATGTTACCCACAATTAAAATCTTCTGTATTTGGCCTAATAAACGTGATGGCTGGGTATGATGTTCCCGGCCTTTCTCAACTACTGTTCCTGTTATACTCATGGTCCTCACCTAAGCAACTTCATCGGATTATTATAAGAATTTAAGGGGTTATTCTGAATTACGCGCAAAGGCACAATCACTCTAATGGACAAAACCATGTGCACCACAGGTGGGGCTGATGTAACATGTGCAGAGAGAGTTAGATTTGGGTGAGTTATTGTTTCTGTGCAGGGTAAATACTGGCTGCTTTATTTATACACTGTGATATAAATATCAGTTTGAAGTACACCACCCACCCAAATGTAACTCTCTCTGCACATGTTACATCA
Source organism: Crinia signifera (assembly GCF_055691185.1). Lineage (NCBI taxonomy): Eukaryota > Metazoa > Chordata > Amphibia > Anura > Myobatrachidae > Crinia > Crinia signifera. The sequence goes on from NC_139217.1 coordinate 128,281,614, forward strand.
GCCCCACCTGCAGTGCATAAGGTTTTGTCCATTAGAGAGTGATTGCGCCTTTGCAAGTAAACCAGAATAACCCCCTATATCTTAATTAATTACTGTTACAGGTGTCTCCTAAAATACTTGGGTTCGTTGCAATGATTTCAGGTTATTTTATAGTAACTCATCATGATTTGTCACTTTATAAACAGACATATAAATGTAGTGACCATTCTAGAACACTCTATATGGCATTGGCGCATCCGCTTATATTAACTGAGTGCGGTGGATAAAATATGCTGCAATTACTGTAAACTCACAACATTTCAAAAATGTTGGAAAACAGGGTTATTGCTTTAGCATTAAAAAAATATGGTAGCCGGACAGCCGTACTCCCTACCAACAGCATCATTAGTTGTGCCACTGGTTCGCAACACTCGGTTGCTGCGAGCGATTGGGAGCAGCTCAGCAGTTCCTGGAGAGCAGTGATCATGTCCCAGGTATATGACTACACTCATAATTTGTGGCCACACTCATTTTTAATTGCAGAGAGTAAAACTACTGGCACCATTGAGTAGGATGAAGGGATATGGATATTTGATGAAGACAGTGACAGTGTCAATGTCTTATACAAACCGTAAAAACAAAATGTATGTCACAGGGTGTCTGTAACTTCCACCAGAAGTTTATGTTTGTGGATCCAGAAGTTTCGGGATCCATCTGACTGTTGTGAATGTTATAAAGAGTGGACTCTGACTGCATCGCCCATTGCCAAGAGACCCCATTTCACTGCAAGTCCTACTCTAACAACCAGACTCTTAGAACTTGGCAACTGCTGTCACAATATAGCTAAACTGAATCTATGCTTACTTCGTGGTTTAAAGCTCACCTGCCAACTACAGTAACTCATGGTTTTTAGGAAACCAGCACAACTCCTGAATTACCACTAAGGAAGCAGCTGTTACAGGTTTAAGATAAATGAGCTTACCTAGGTGCACGAGAGTGTTGAACCCTCTGTTTCTTTATGTATATTATATTAGCATGTGGTCACAGGCCACTGCACCCCAACCTGGGAATGGCGAGTGCTGTGGTATTCTGTGTATGTATACTGTTCTCCGGTGAGAACACTGGCCCTGACAGATCGCTCAGCACACAGTGCTGACACATTGCTGTGCGCTGAGCGATCTTGCTGAGCGATCTAACATCACTCAGCACATCTCTATGTGTGTGTAGCCTGGAGCCATATAATAGATGTGCTTTTGCGATGTAGGAACTTGATCAATTAAATGTACTTTATTTGCATGGTACATGGCTAAATACATGCAATAACAAGAAGCATCTTTCTGATGTATATATGACACTGTTCTGTAGATGTACCACAGATCCTGTCTGTGGGTGTAAGCTGGGGAAGTCAGCAGTTTTACTTTAGGTTTGGTTTCCTTTGCCTAGTTGCACAAAAAAATAAACCTTTTATAAATGTCTGGGTAGAAAGCACATTGTAGATATTAACATCCATACACAATAAAGTATCTATTTCTATACTTGATGATTTTTTAATTAGTATAATTTAATTTCAATGAGACAGTAGTTGCAACTTTATATAATAAAAGCCTCAGAAACTGCTCCCCAACTGTGTGGTGCTGCCTTTGGCCACTGGAGTGTAACTAACATGGCTCCAATTGGATAGACACACACACTGGCTCCCAGCAGCACTGCTAGCCTCACCCTACGTGGTGCCCTCCTCCTCCCTCCACCCAAGTGCAGGTGGGCACTTACCTTCAGATCTCCGTGAGTGGCTTCACCTTTCTAATGCTGTTTATTGAGGCAATTACCCGATCACCTGAACATTGCACCAGGGGAACGGGGGATATTAAACCCTTAAAAATCGAGTTTCCTTGATCCCGATGGAGATTGCGGAATCGGGAATTTTTATACATGCTAAATATCTCCGATCCCTCAATAGATTGCCTATCAGGGCATTGGGTCGGGGGAACAGAGGATCGCCCCACCGCTGGTGCATGGGCCCCATAAGCAGTCTGCTGCTGCAGTCTGCTGTCCTTTCTACTGTCCTAGCCGGAGCTGTTGCTTCCTCTTCGTTACTGGGAGGAGGCGTGGCCATCCTGGGTCCGCAATGCCATCACTCAGTAGTGCACCAGTGAAGAGAGGCCAAGCCAGCTAGGTCAGATGGGACGGCACCCTACGGCAGCAGACTGCTCAGAGAGGTAAAGCCACCCAAAAGGATCCAGAGGTTAGTGCTTACACACACATTTGGGGGTTTCAGCTGCCCCTTTGACCCCCCGTTTTGACAATTTTACTCCTGTCTGAGTAGCAATACCCCACCCACAGAACCTGGCCCTGATATCTGTTATTTTGACAGGCTTTTAGCTATTAGGCAATAATTAGTAACATACACTATAAATGGCTACTAATTTTCTTATATTTCTGGAGCTGGTAATGCTGTACCTAGTGCAGAATTAATCTACCTAAACATACCACTAGTAATGACTGGCTTTATACTATAGTGTTACACTGTAGTTTATAGTTTTTCTTAAATATAGTAGAACAAGGTCCTTTGATTGCCAAGGCATCATTCCCAATCACCACCACTTTGCCCACATGCACCTAAGGGACTCAGAAAGTGCAGATGTGTACAGCAGGCAGTCAGCAGTTCTCGCTATCAGATTGATCTACTGCAGTATAAGCAATTAAAGCAAATGTGTTTGGGTGCTAGTCTGCACTTTTGTGCTTTAGTAGATAGACTATGGATTGTAAAGCAACAGAGAAAGTGTGTGCTTATACTAAGACTGGAACCATACTTGCCTACTTCTGAAACATAGTTACAGGGTGATAATAGCCTGCAGTACAATGAGGCGCTAAGCATGCTGTGCCCTTGTGGGAGCGTTTGCTGTTCCACCCAGATATGTACATTCTTTAGTGATCATCTATGGTATAAAAAAATCACCGGGCAAGCTGTATTCTCTGCTGCCAGGGGTCCTGCCAGGTTTCGCTGAGAGTCAGCACACAGCAGAGGCCGATGAGTTCAGACAGAAGTCTTGCTGGTGACTGCAACATATCACTGTCCTTGCCCAGAAAATCCACGGTGGAACCCTGGCTGCAGTCAAGAATCCAAAGAATCCAGGGATTTAATTTAGATATATATTTCTCAGGCATAGCAGCATGAGATAAGAGCTTGAAACAGGACTTTTCCAGCAGGATCCGCCAGGGTTAGCTACTATCACTGGAGCTCTGCACAGGTAGCACCCCAGCAATTGCTTCATTCACTGTGTATTTCTAATCTAGGGCTTTGCAAATTCGTTTTCACACCATTTTGCCATAACTTAGTGGCTATTAGTATACCATAGGGTCTCCTAGTATACCATATTTGCAATTACAACTCTTCTATATGTATTTGTCTATTGTAAACAAACATAAACTATATATATATATATATATATATATATACACAAGTCCAAAACTGCCGGCACTCTAATGATGTCCACAACTGGCCCCGGTGCCTAAAGAAAATTCATATAACGACTCTAAGAATGATGGCACTCAGGAAACAACCAAGTAATATAAGCACATAAAAACGTGTATTGAAATTGAGCTTTCGGGGTTTGACCCCCTTCCTCAGGACACGACTACAGCCTACTACTGGCTGTAGTCATGTTCTGAGGAAGGGGGTCAAACCCCGAAAGCTCAATTTAAATACACGTTTTTATGTGCTTATATTACTTGGTTGTTACCTGAGTGCCATCATTCTTGGAGTCGTTTATACCTGCGGTGTAAGGCGTTTTACTCGGAGTGCAACTGAATGGACATATATATATATATATATATATATATATATATATATATATATATATATATATATATATATTGTCCAGAAATGAGCAGCACTATCCTCAACCAGCCTTGCTTAGAGCGGGGTGCCCTCCATACCCTCCAGGGTCAATCCATATTTGCAGACGGCGGCACTCACCCAAAAGAATTCTCATAGGCAGTAGTAGTATCAACGTTTCGAACCCTTTATGGTTGGTTCTTCATCAGGATATCCTGATGAAGAACCAACCATAAAGGGTTTGAAACGTTGATACTACTACTGCCTATGAGAATTCTTTTGGGTGAGTGCCGCCGTCTGCAAATATATATATATATATATATATATATATATATATATATATATATACAGTAGATGCGGGCACTCCACTAGAAACCTCCGTAAATAATGCTGGTATGTAACTGGTTAATCCAGGTGCCCGCCAATGTGCAGTACTAAGACTGCTGAATACAGGGTCCGGGGGGATGGCGGCACTCTTGCAAAATAAGACAAAAAAAAGGTATTTATATGTGTTGTTTGTATTGTATAAGTGTTCTTCCTGCACCTTGATAAAGGGGCGAATCTGCCCAGAAACGTTGGTGATATCTGCCTGAGTGTGGAGTCTTATTTTGCAAGAGTGCCGCCATCCCCCCGGACCCTATATATATATATATATATATATATATATATATATATATATATATATATATATATGAGACAATCAGGAAATCTGCACACCATAGGTAAGATCGTCATTCGGGTGCCAAAACCACATAATGGGTTTAATACTTTAGTAATTAGAGGTCAGCACAACCAATTGTAGCCAAAAAACTTTATATAGGTGAAAAAAGTCATTCAAATCAGAAGAAGACATCCATTTGACAGCGTGACTGCATACAGCTCAGTAATGATCAAGGTTCCATATACTTATCAGCATGGGAGTACAAGCATGAAATAGCTGCCAAAGGTGTCATGGTCAGGCGTGCTCAAAGCTCAAAGCACGCCTGACCATGACACCATTGGCAGCTATTTCATGCTTGTACTCCCATGCTGATAAGTATATGGAACCTTGATCATTACTGAGCTGTATGCAGTCACGCTGTCAAATGGATGTCTTCTTCTGATTTGAATGACTTTTTTCACCTATATAAAGTTTTTTGGCTACAATTGGTTGTGCTGGCCTCTAATTACTAAAGTGTGTATATATATATATGTCTCCCCAATATTCCAACTCGCGCTATACAGTAGTTTACAAATTTGATTTTGAATATTTGGCAGCCTCACCACTCGGTTCCCTGAGGGGTAGGGAACAGACACAACCCAATACTTCTACCCAATAGTGGTATGGCGCCTGATTTTTGAATATTAATATCCAAATACAGTTTAAAAAAGGTCCACATCCAATGAAGCGACAAGATGATATCTTCCGATATTTGTTTATTTGTCTTCACAGGAATAAAAACCGCATGTAGAGAAATCCCAACGAATTTCGTCTCACAGAGACTTCTTCAGGGGAATATAATAGTCTTACGGTTATGTTTGTGTTATGTGAATAAAGTTGAGATCTTCTTTAAGTGGTCAATTCTTCCACACTATTTTTACGTGTAGTGAAATTTCTGTTTCCTATTTATCCACTATAACTGTTTATCCAGTATGACTGCATATAGCTGCTGACCTTCTCTGGAGAGACCAGAAGAGACTTGGGAGATCCTATACACTTTTACCACCGGATGAATTTTATACATATCATAGGTTCAGCCACTAAATTCCAAATCAGAGAAGGCATCAGAAATATCTGAACCAATTACGTTTTAGCATACTGCCATCACTATATCAGCATTCACTATGTCGCTATATGCAGTCATACTGGATAAACAGTTATAGTGGATAAATAGGAAACAGAAATTTCACTACACGTAAAAAAAGTGTGGAAGAATTGACCACTTAAAGAAGATCTCAACTTTATTCACATAACACAAACATAACCATAAGACTGTTATATTCCCCTGATGAAGTCTCTGTGAGACGAAACGCGTTGGTTATCTCTACGTGCGGTTTTTATTCCTGTGAAGACAAATAAACAAATATCGGAAGATATCATCTTGTCGCTTCATTGGATGTGGACCTTTTTTAAACTGTATTTGGACATTAATATTCAAAAATCAGGCGCCATACCACTATTGGGTAGAAATATATATATATATATATATATATATATATTCAGTGTATTGTCCGCGGCACTGGGGTCTTTAATAAATTTAGACTGACGCTTGTCTCATGGGTTAAATATTTATACGTGTGTTTGCAGGTTGCACTCCAAGCAGATCCTTAAGATTGTCACTGGTGCCAGGCACATAAGATAATGAATAGAAATCACTTACCCCCCACTTGAAAAAGGAATGGAGCCGGCACACAGCAGTTGGTGTTTTAACCTGTGCTTGCTTAATTTCTTGCAGGCTATGAATATCGTTACATCGGTTCTGCTCCTGTACGCCAAGGAAGAAGAGGCCTTCTGGCTTCTGGTTGCTCTCTGTGAGCGCATGCTGCCTGACTACTACAATACAAGGGTTGTTGGTGCGTTGTAATTAAATTGTTTTGCACTTTTCCGAACTGACTACATTATTATAATTGTATAGCTTTGTCTAGTTAATAAAGATTTCGTTGTTGCTGCAAGTTGAGTTTCCTTGCACAATGCTGAGCTCTACACAAGTCATTTTAAACATTTACTATTTTTAATTTTAAAGGCATTTATTAGAAAAATACAAATGTTATATATAAATATATATGTATATTATATATTTCTGAATTGCATCTGCATGCTCCAGTAATGTCGGCGGTGTTGTTTTTATCATACCGGAGCTGTAAGAACAGAGGGTGCAGCAGTGCTGTGTCATAAATCCGGGCAAAACAAGTTAAAATGCTGCTTTACTACTTCAGTTACATGGTTGACAAAGCACGGAAACCATGCACTTAGTTACAGGAGCATGTAAAAAAGCCATATATACAAGTCCTGTAAATTTGAACCATATGAAAAAGCTACATTTATTTGTTTTCTAGAAGTACACAAGGCCTTTATTTCATCAGATCAGAAGAAGATTTAAATTTGAGATATACTTTATACATTTTTGTGTGGATCATTTACTGATGTAAAAAAAGCAAAAAATATGTGAGGGATTGGTGGTCCAGTACATGATCATTTACCATTACTGGTACAGTACTACCAACCTCAGTTAACCTGTAGTTAACAAAGGTCTAGGTAATCCTGTGCCCTGACATGTTAACATTTCACTCATACCCCGTTCTCCCTGCCGCAAAAACCCTGGTATTTCCCGGGGCAAGCTGAAAATTCCCGTGTCCTGTCCTGTCTCAGTGTGAAAGGGTCTTTGTAAAATTCCCGGGTGTTATGCCCCTGCAATTACACCCAGGTTTTTTGCAGGGTTTTTCCTGGGTAATACACGGTTGTATGGAAATGTGAACAGCACAGACCCGGGTTTTTCACACAAAAACGAGCTCATTGGGGGATGTAATCATGTGATATGTGACATCATCTTTAGCCAGCCAATAAAAGCTGCTTTTAAACAGCCTATCACAGCAATTTGTACAAATTTCCCAACACCCAATCAAAGCTGCTATTACATTCCACACACTTGTTGGAATGCTTACAATGGAAAGCAGTGTGAAAGGGGTAAGACCCGGGAAATTCCCGGGTCTGAGGTGCAGTGTGAAGGGGGTCTGTTGAGCTGACAAGCTCTGTGCCCCCCAAAAATCCGGCAAGAAAAACCCAGGATTTTGCAGGGGCGGCAATGAGAACATGGTATTAGTTGATGCTCACAAATAGATTGTGTCTCTTTTTATGACTGAATGGCAAATATCATTCTTGATGCCACAACTATATTTATTTATTTATTAACAGTTACTTATATAGCGCATCATATTCTGTTGCGCTTTACAATAGGAGACACTGGAGCAGATGTATTAAGCCTTAACAAGAGATAAATACAAGGGTGATAAAGAGAGATAACCGTCCAGCCAATCAGCTCCTTACTGACTTTTTTCAAACACAGCCTGTGACATGGCAGTTGGCTGTTTATCTCTCTTTGGGTGGGATGTTCTAACATCCGCAGCCCCCCTTCGCCGCCCATCACCAACATAATTATCACATGTGCTCTAACATAAGCGATAATTATGGTAAAGGACAGCTCTTGCGTTAAGAACTGTCCTTTGCGGTGAGTCAGTGGGTCCAGGCGGCTCCCCCCTCCCACCCTTACCCGGCGCTGGTGCTGCTGCTGCGGGGGGCTGGCTGTCCTCCTCCTCCCTGCACCCGGAAGAGGACTACAGTGCAGGGAGGAGGAGGTCACAGGTCCGGGCAGCACAGCGATGTGCTGCCCGGACACCAGTGAGAGGGGGGGGGTCAGTGCGGGCCGGCAGTGGTCGGTGCGGGCTGGCGGTGGGTCGTGGTAGAAGTCCATAGGCTTCTATGGGGCATCGATGCCCCCTCATTGCGGTGTTTAGAGCGTCCCAAAATGCGGCAAAAACCCCTATAACAGAGTTTTTACTGCATTTTTAGTTTAGAGAATCTCCCCCTTTATCACACTTGCATTTATCTCTTGTTAAGGCTTAATACATCTTCCCCAGTGATGCAAACAAACTGGGTATTTACAGAAGGTATGAGGGCACTGCTCGCAAGCTTACAATATATAGCTATAAATGTAATTTTACTATATTTATCTAAACTGTGGATGTCCTATTTATAGTTCTTTCTTCTCCTAGGAGCTCTTGTTGATCAAGGTGTGTTTGAGGAGTTGGCCCACGATTATGTGCCTCAGCTGTATGACTGTATGCAGGACCTGGGCGTGATTTCCACCATCTCCCTCTCATGGTTCCTCACCCTATTCCTCAGCGTTATGCCTTTTGAAAGTGCTGTGGTAGTGGTGGATTGTTTTTTCTATGAAGGCATTAAGGTTATATTCCAGCTTGCACTTGCAGTGTTAGAGGCCAATGTGGACAAACTCCTAAACTGTAAGGATGATGGAGAAGCAATGACTGTCCTAGGAAGGTAAAGTGTACATTGTACCTCTGACTCTCACTACATTGTCTGTCATGAGTGTACTGAATTCAGAGAGCCTAACTTCGAGATGGGCGCAGTGCCGATGTTTGTGCACTTCAGAGATTAGATGCTACTGTTCACGCGCAATAAGTTATGACCTCTCCTGTGGTGCATGCGTTTCGACTCAATAGGCTTTTGTATAGGCAGTGGTTCCCAGACGCAGTCCTCAAGGCATCCCAGTGATCCAGGTTTTAGGGATTGCCCTGCTTGTCCACAGATGCTATAATCAAACTGACTGAGGTACTAATTAAGTCTCCATTCTGAAGACCATTTTTGGGAACATCTAGCATAAAGTATTGCTGAAATAAGAACAGCAAGGCAACACCATGGGCGTTCCCAGGTGGTGAATGGGAGATGGCCAGAAGCAAACACATTAGATATGTTGTCTGATGGGCGTGTTATGGGAGTTGTGAGCTTGTCAGTGCAAGCGACTGTGTTTCCAGATGCAGTAAAACAGTCACAGAGGCCATGTTTAGCCACAGTTGGGAAGGTGAAACTGCTGCGTCTGCCATATGCTGGTTCTAGTGCCGATGGTGAAAGCATACCTCCCAACACAGACCCTCTCCAGGAGGGACAGAATGCTCTATTCCTGGACCTCCCTCTTAATATGGGTGTGGTATAGGGTTCCGACAGTCGGGATCCCGACAGACATTAGCCCGACGTTGGGATCCCGACTGCCCGGACTCAGACAGCATGGTGAGCGCAACAAAGCCCCTTGCGGGCACGGTGGCTCGCTATGCTCGCCACCTATGGACCCCCATGAGGGAAAATAGCGGATGGCCGTCGGGCACCTGTCTGTCTGCGTTTTGATGGTCGGGATCCCGACGTCGGGTAAATGACTGTCGGGATCCCGACTGTCAGGACCGCGTCCGGCACCCCTTAATATAAGATCACCATCACCAGTGGTGAAACACCTTTGTTATAAATTAACCTGTTTAAAACAGGTGATGGTAATCATAAATTTAGAAGGAAGTCCAGAAGCAGAGCATTGTGTCCCTCCTGGAGAGGGTCATGTTGGGTGGTATGTGAAAGCTATGACGCGCAGATGATTGTTGTTTACAGCCACTGGTGGATTTACAACATCCATAGCTGGTGCATGCAAGTACACAGGGGGAGGCTGAAATTTAGCATTTGCATATTATTAAATTATAATAAAAACACTGCAGTCGCAGACACATAAAAAATTACAATACTCCCTCAATCCCATCAATCCTGATACAATACCGACCAATTGTATGTAGATTGTATGTACTTTTTGTGCTTTTTTGTCATTTCGTTGATTTGATTTCGACAGTCCAATACTTACATTTTTTTTATTTTAAAAAGGTATTTGGACAGTGTGAGTAACAAAGATAGCACATTACCCCCGATTCCTCATCTTCACTCCTTGCTCACTGACAACATGGAGCCTTACCCAGAAGTGGATATCTTTGCCTTGATTGCTGACTGTTATCAGGTAAGCCTTCAGTGTATCCTGACTGTTCCCTGTTACTTTCAGGTCACCTGACTCTCCGATCCTCCAGCTAGTATCCTTTTGTAATTATAGAAATATCTTTTGTAAAATCAAGATAAATTGATTTTCCGAAAGACATTTCTAGAATTACAAAAGTTTACTTTAAAAAGCAGAGTACTGTGCAAAGGAATTTTTTTGTCTTCTTACTAATCACAAAGATGTTCTTTGTATTCTTTGTAGATTTGTCATAGTTTTCGTGTGTGCAAAATAGAGAAAATTAACATAACATATTTGGTAAAAAAAAAATATTTTTAATATACTGTATTATCGTTGCAGAAATTTGGATCAATACGAGCAGATCTTATAGAACAAATGAGATTCAAACAAAGACTAAAAGTTATACAGACCCTTGAAGACACTATAAAACGAAATGTGGTATGTGTTTCACCAAGGATTAAAGTTTTGCTTATGTTCCTGTATGTCTATATGTGATTTATTATTTTAGTTTTCTATAATCAAAATATACCAACTGGCAGTCTGTGTGCTCCGTTCACAGCTGGAGCTACTCCATAGCAACCTACTAACTACAGCAGACCTGGAATAGCATAAAAAGTTGTCGCTGCAAAAAACATACACTACCTTAAGCAATAACAGAATAAACAGTATAAGTAAAACTATAAACTAAACATTTAGAACAAATTAAATTTATATTGTTTAAATCATATTGCAACACTAAAAAAAGTTGCAAATCGCATAATCCAAGTGATTTGGGCCTTATATTGGCACACAGGATTGCATAGCACTGTGCGATTTACACTAGACATATGTACAGTTGTATTCATAAGTTTACATACCCTAGGAGAATTAGTGATTTTACTGCCATTTGTCAGATAATATGGATGATAACTCACAAACTTTTCTTTCACTCATGGTTAGTGGTAGGATGAAGCCATTTATTGTCAAACAACTGTGTTTACTCTTTTTAAAACAAAATGACAACAGAAACTATCCAAATGGCCCTGAACAGAAGTTTGCATACCCCAGTTCTTAATACCGTGTATTGCTCCCTTTACCATCAATGGCAGCTTGAAGCATTTTGTGGTAGTTGTGGATGAGCTATTTTCTCAGATGGTAAAGCTGCCCATTCTTCTTGGCAAAAAGCCTCCAGTTCCTGTAAATTCATGGGCTGTCTTGCATGAACTGCACGTTTGAGATTTCCCCAGAGTGGCTCAATGATATTGAGGTCAGGAGACTGAGATGGCCTCTCCAAAACCTTCACTTTATTCTGCTGTAGCCAATGACAGCTCGACTTGACCTTGTATTTTAGATCATTGTCATGTTGGAACGTCCAAGTACGTCCCATGCGCAGCTTCCGGGCTGATGAGTGCAAATTATCCTCCAGTATTTTCTGATTCATCTTGCCATCAATTTTGACCAAGTTTCCAATGCCTTTGTAGCTCACACTTCCCCAAAACATCAGCGATCCACCTCTGTGTTTCACAGTAGGAATGGTGTACCTTTCATCATAGGCCTTGTTGACTCAGGGCAGGCGGCTGATGTCACAACCATAATTTTTTCAGTTTAAGGTTGAGTAAAGGAAACAACTGGTGGGTTACATCTGAGCCCCTTTTAACCATTCATTAAATCTTTCTTAATAATGCATGTTCTTACAATAATAACCACAAGCCCCTGGACTTGTGTCCCCTACTATATGTCCAAATCTGTGGGCAGCCCTGGAATAGGGTTGTCTACTTATGGCATATTCTCTTGGAATACAGCCCTCTATCTGTATAGAAAGTAGGCATCTCTGTGGTTATATAGCTGCCTGTAATGAAACCTTTTTCTTTTTGCTAGGTCCGCACTATTGTGACTGACACGGCATTCACTATTGATGAGCTGGAAGAGCTGTATGCACTTTTTAAGGTACAAAGTAAAATCCTGTCTTACCCAAAGTATTTCAAGATGTTCCAGTTTCTTTGTTTTCATATGGTTAAAGTCCAGTTGTTTTGAGTGCAGCATGGGGATTTCCACAGACAAACACCCCAGTGAGTACTTCACGTTTTTTCCTTTTAATTTCTTTAAAATATCTTCTCCGGATCTAATTTTTACATTTAGATGAAATTCTAGGAGTATGAGCATACCAAGCCCCCATTTTGCACAGAACAACCAGCTTCACCTATGAGAAGTTACTATATTTTGCAACTCTGAAGATACTGGGCTTATCACAAATGTGCTGTGTGGGGATACTGGGATTATATATGCCTTGCTAGCATGACAGGCAGCTATTTATTGTGAGTACTGTACCCCAGTGGGACATGTCAAGCATCTCCGGTGATGCTGGGCTGCCCCTGGACACTATGGCTGCACTGCTTGCCCATTCTCTGTGACAGGAACTGGGCGCTGCAGGATAATGTCACACTGCAAAACCTAGCTCACAGTCACTGCAGGGGAGCTGCCATTTTGGTGACACCCATGTGTGTGTTGGTCTTCTGGCATCGGGATTCCATCTGGAACACTGGTATGCCGAGCACATTCCCTCCGACTGACATACATTACAGGCCATAGAGTAGGGATGGGGAACCTTCGGCACTCCAGCTGTTGAACTACACATCCTATCATGCCCTGCTACAGGTTTGCTATTTGGCCATGCTAAAACCGTTCCAGGGCATGCTGGGATATGTAGTTCAACAACAGCTGGAGGGATGAAGGTTCCCCATCCCTGCCATAGAGGACTAATGACAGGCTGATGATTCCTCATCTTGTCCCTTATAGGCTAATTTTTACCTTGTAATTGACCATGTAACTATCCATTATTTCAGGCTGAGCACCTGACCAGCTGCTACTGGGGTGGTAACAACAGCTTCATTGAACGCCATGACCTTGCCCTTCCTTATGTTGAACAATACCGTATAGACTTCCAACAATTCAAGACCATGTTTGTCCTCCTCTTTCCATGGGCATGTGGTACGCACACCGATACCATGGCTGTCCGTCTTTTCAGGCTTCTAGATGAGAATGGGGACTGCTTGATCAACTTCCGAGAGTTTGTCTCTGGGCTAAGTGAGTATGACTTTGGAGAGAATACTTTTTCAACAATTGTAAACAGTGTTTCATCACCCTGCTGATGAATTGTGATTTCAAATAATATTTAGTTATTTTTAACATATATTACTTTACTAATATAATTTTTTTTTTTAATACAGTAACATTTTTATTTGAGAAAAGATGACGAATACAGATATCATACAATACAATGGAATGAGATCATTTGGTCTACACAGCAAGTTGGTCACCAAGCATTAGGTCAACATGGCTTTAGGTCGACACAAGCATTAGGTCAACATTCAATCTGTCTCCAAATCATGTTACATGCATCTAAAAAACATATCCAAAATACGACCGTATCTCACACAAGACACTACTAAATCTCTTATCCATGCACTCATTATATCCTGTGTTTATTATTGCAATAGTCTCCTAACTGGACTTCCCAAGAACAGACTCTCACCACTGCAATCCATTTTAAATGCTGCTGCTAGGCTGATCTTCCTTGCAAGACGCTCATCGTCTGCTGATCCGCTCTGCCAGTCCCTCCATTGGTTGCCTGTATATTACCGTATTCAATATAAAACACTTCTACTTGCATATAAAGCTATTAACCATACTGCACCAGCATATATCTCTGCACTTATCACACAATATCTCCCATCTCGACCACTCCGCTCTGCACAAGATTTGCGTTTCTCATCTGAGCGGATCACTAGCTCCCATTCACTATTACAGGACTTTCATCGGGCTGCTCCCATCCTATGGAATGCCCTTCCATGCACAATTAGACTCTCCGCTAGCCTCCAAACTTTCAAGCGTTCCCTGAAAACTCACCTCTTCAGGCAAGCCTATCATATTTAAGTTCTACATGCATAATCCTCTGAGGCACTTATGTATTATATAGCTTCCCTTCTGGACTTGTAACTTGTTGGGACTGCTATGCTATTACTGATGCCTGTCCTTGTGTTTCCCGCCTATATACCTAATAGATTGTAAGCTTGCAGCAGGGCCCTCCTACCTCCAAGTCTGTCTGTTACCCAGTTTGTTTTATCACTGTCTACTATTGTAAAGCGCAACGGAATCTGCTGCGCTATATAAGAAACTGCAAATAAATAAATAAATAACATGGTCTAGGTCGACAGCCAAAAGGTCCATGTGGGGTTTTTCACTGTTTTTTGACCCGAATGTCAACAGTCGGCATGGACACAGTTTGAAGTGCACCGCATGCCCTTGCATCGCTTGCCATGCTTCGGGCACGGTGCCTCGCTGCGCTCATCACATTATTTTATTCTCTTACCATGCCCTAGTGGATGGTAGAACATGTAATACCGCCTGTCAGCACATGTCGGACAAAAAACAGTGAAAAACCCCATGTCGACATTTTAACTGTCAACCTAGAACATGTCGACCTAATGACCTGTCGTCCTAGAACCATGTCGACCTTGACCCATATCGACCTAAAACCATGTCGACCTATCCCCATGTCGACCTTATGCTTGGTGACCAACTTGCTGTAGACAAAATTACCGTATCCCAATACAATATAAGTATCTATTAAGACTTGCAGAAGAGGGTATAAAACGTGTATCCATAAACTAGCATTACAATATAAATGTAGAAGATACATTTCTATACAAGGTATGTGACATTTACAAATCAATAAACAAAAATCTATAAATCTGTATACAGTGAATTGTCATTTATAATGTTTTTTGTCTATCTATGCTTTTACTAACCTAACTAACTTTAATTCATTGTCAAATCCTTTTTATACTGGCACTGCAGCATACAGAATAAATGGGTCTGGGGACCTCTCACGAGAATTCCCCTGTATTTGACTCACGGCAAAGCTGCCGGGCGGGTGGGCGGGCCACTCAGAACGGCCCAGGGCCTGAGGTTCCCCAACCCTGGTCTAGGTCGACATGTTACTGTGGATGAATGGCTTTCAATGTTTACCATGAATTAATATATTCTTTGATATATTGTGTAATAGTGAACTAAATTAAATACCTGACATCTTTACAACTTTTGAGGTTAAAGCTCGGATTGTGTTTGCTGTTGATTTGCGATAGATATGGATATTTATAAAATGTTGTGGGATCAAAGATTCAAGTGACCTCTAGTGGTCAAAGTTAACACTGCAATTTTTCATGTTCTAAAGCAGTGGTTCCTTTCTTGAATTAAGGTGCCCTAGAGTTTCAGCATTTTTTTCAAGGCAAATAAATATTAAATGAAGTATACTATTCATGCCTGTCCCCCTTAGGTTCAGAATGTGGTGGTGGACATAGCTGTGGTTCTAATTGTCCACATATATCATGATTCATGATTGTCTGCCTCCGGCACTGGTTTTACCTAATAATTAATTTTTTTTGGTCCCCAGACAGGCACAAAGTGTAATTTTCAAATGATGGGGTTCTATTGATCCGCGCAGAAAGCTGCCTGTATTTCTATTGGGAAAGGGATACCACCCAAGTATCCCTTAGATATGGATTTGGATACAGATAGAGTACTCAATTCAAATATGGGCGCTTTACAAGTTAAGAAAGAAGGGACTTGTACTCCCCTGTTATAGTGGTGGATCCTGATGTCCTTCTTCTCTCCTATTTCTCGATCACGGATGGTATATGAAATGATAAGAGAGAAAAGAGGGCAATTGTCCTCGTGTAATACTGTTTGGTTAAGGTGTCGGTTAGGGTATTCAATATTAATGCTCCCCAGTATCACAATGGATCTATTATTTCGGGGATTGTCCCCCTTTACAAAACACTCACAATGTGTCAAGAATATAAAAGCATATCACACTATAACCAGTGTAACCCAATGTAAATAGTGGAAGATGATATAGCGGGGTTAATTTCCCTCTAATCCATTTACTCACTCCGATAGGATTTATAATCGCCTGTCAGGTGGGTCTTTTATTCCGCCGTCTCCTCCTCCGTTCCCCCTGATTGGCTGGTAGGTAAACCTTATGGGTGGGTAGGAATTATTGAGAATAAAACATAAAAACAAAACTTTGTATGAAAGTCCACACTGGAGTAGCCTTTGTATGGGACCGGTCTGACCTGGAAATGTTGCTATTACGTGGGGGAGCAGAGCAAAGAATGGGGCCCCGTTCTATCTGCTCCCAATCAAGTCCAGATGATTTCGTCCCGAACAGTTGGCTAGTCTCCAGTGGAAGATATAGCAGAGAGAGCCTCCACCGAGAATTAGTACCTCTTCTGAAATTCCTACCCACCCCATAAGGTTTACCTACCAGCCAATCAGGGGGAACGGAGGAGGAGACGGCGGAATAAAAGACCCTCCTGACAGGCGATTATAAATCCTATCGGAGTGAGTAAATGGATTAGGGGGAAATTAACCCCGCTATATCATCTTCCACTATTTACATTGGGTTACACTGGTTATAGTGTAATATGCTTTTATATTCTTGACACATTGTGAGTGTTTTGTAAAGGGGGACAATCCCCGAAATAATAGATCCATTGTGATACTGGGGGGCATTAATATTGAATACCCTAACCGACACCTTAACCAAACAGTATTACACGAGGACAATTGCCCTCTTTTCTCTCTTATCATTTCATATACCATCCGTGATCGAGAAATAGGAGAGAAGAAGGACATCAGGATCCACCACTATAACAGGGGAGTACAAGTCCCTTCTTTCTTACCTTGTAAAGCGCCCATATTTTAATTGAGTACTCTATCTGTATCCAGGCACAAAGTGTGGAAACCACTGTTATACAGTATAGTAGGATTGACCTCTAGTGGCAAGAGTACAATTTGGATGATAACATAATGAGCCTGTCAGTGGTGGGAGGGGGTACACACGACTAGCCCTGTAGTGGTCGCTGGTCACAGGAGCATGCTCCTGTGGCCAGTGGCTTCCCCTGGCAGAGTGCCTTGTTTTCATCAGCGACCATTGTTGGTCACTGATGAAAATGGGACACTGGGTGATATGCTTGCTGAGCAATATATTGCTCGTGGGAACATATCGCCCCATGTGTGCGAAGCTTTAAGGGCTCCAGACACTAGTTTGCATAATTTCAGTCAAAATCGTGCAAAATCGATCAATCGTGTGAGATCTATCCAAAGTACAAAATCGGATGGAATCACTCCTGGGGAGTTCAAAGGAAATTCCATCCGACTTCAGGGTCAGACATATCGTTGTAGTGTATGGGGCCTTTAAGATAGCTTGTGTATGGCTGTGTAAGCTCCATTCAGCGTGTGACCACTGAGCACACAGCATGCACGCAGCACAATAATCCAAGTGGTGAAGGGAAGAGAGAGCAAGAGCACGACTGCATGTGTGGTTCTGTAGAGTCACGCCCACAGAGAGTGGAGGAGGGGGCTCGATTGGCTCAGTCTCTATGTATTGCTGGCCTCCTAACTGACCGGTGTGTATGTAAAGAGTAGCAATACAGTGCTCATATGTGTTCTATGTGTTACCCAAATAGTCATGGTAAACCTATCAACTTCCAGATGTGTTCAATTCATTATATATATATATTTTTTTTATTCTTGCTGCAATGGTAATGATTATTGTGTGTGCAGGTGCAGCCTGCCACGGTGACCTGACAGAAAAACTAAAGCTGTTATACAGGATGCATATTCTGCCTGGTAAGTTCTTTAAAAAGACGGATTAAGCAGAACATCAGTTCAAATCTTAAAGAATAAAATCTATCATTGAATTAAGTTTACAGGTGCTTTCGTCCACATCTACACACTGCAGCCGTGTGACATGACACAACACAACAATAACTAATATTGCATCATTACCCCTTCCAGATCTATCATCTGATCAAGAAGAGCCAGATTCTGCGTTTGAAGCTACTCAGTACTTCTTTGAAGACATTGCTCCGGAGTGTAGCCACGGTAGGCCAAACATCTGCGTAGATCCCATGTACCTTGTAATGCAGCTCTGTAGCTAGTACATAAGCTGCTATTAGGAAACCACACCTGAAATACTATTGCCATATTTTTTTTTTTAGTCTGCTCGAGGGTGATTCGAAAAGCTTGTTCTGTGTTCTTGTAACAGACATTGAAGTATTTTCTGCAACAAGTCATGGGATACAGAGCAGCAGAATACAAGTATTCCGCCAGTGAAATCTGGTTCTCTCTTCATTCAAAGGGGGACATTTACTAAGATGGGAGTTCTATTTCATATGGGATGTTGCTATGGGCAACCAATCAGGTACTATCTCTTATCTTCTAGAACAGTGGTTCTCAACCTCAGGTCCCCCACCCCCCAACAGTTCACGGATTCCAGATCACAGGTGCACTCATTATTCACTGACACATTTTAAAAGATCCGCAAGTGGGGCTAATTACCTCACTTGTGATTCTGACCTGGAAAATGTGAACTGTTGGGGGGTCCTGAGGACCGAGGTTGAGAACCACTGTACTAGAAGGTGCTAAATAAATGAGAAGTAGATTCTGATTGGCTGCCCATAGTGACATCCCAAATTGAACTCCTATTTTAGTACATTTTTGTAAATTTCCCCCAAGTAAAGAAAGAAAAAGGGAAAAAAAAGAAATGTCCGAAAACACATTTTGAAATGACAATATATAATGTACAAACTAACTTGAGATCACACAGCAAAGAGCATCAAAATATATTTCTATATCTACTAGCTGAAAATGGGATTATGGGGGGGGGGGTTTATTCTGGTTCACTCCTTCTGGCAAATTCTTTCTTAGATTTTATTTATTTATTTGCAGTTTCTTATATAGCGCAGCAGATTCCGTTGCGCTTTACAATAGTAGACAGTGATAAAACAAACTGGGTATAGGCCCCCATACACTAGGGCGACTTGTCCTAAGGACAAGTCAGCCCCGATTTACCCTGAGCTTCCCCGGCAGTTGATAACATTTGGCACTTGATGTGCCATATTTTACATGTGATAAATCGGTTGCCCTTTATCACATGAAAAATCCGGGGAGCTGCAGGCGGGGGGGGGGGGGGGACCGGCAGGATGGGAGTGGGGACCGGCCGGGGGAGTGACAGGAGCAGGCTGGGGGCGGGGTCCGGTCCTGGGTACCTGTAGGTGAGAACTCAGCCAATCAGCGGCCGCCCAGTCCTTTGAATGGGATTTCTTTCTATTCTCACGCCGTGCACCCGGTCTCTCTGGATCTGCGGTCCCCGCACCTGACCCTGCCTGCCGCAGCGCCGCTACATCTGAAGAGGCTGAGGCTCTCCCAGTGCACAATACAGATTACAGCCTGCACCTACAGGTACCCAGGACCAGATCCCGCCCCCAGCCTGCTCCTGTCACTCCCCCGGACGGCTGCACATGATTAATCTTATGTGCAGACCGTCCGACATCCGGATCTGATCCGATGTACACGGGACCGCGCATCGGATCAGATCGGATGTCATACACTACACAATTTGCCCAGTTTCACCCGATTTCTCGGCCCAATCCTCCAGAATCGGGTAAAATCGGGGCCAAATCGCGTAGTGTATGGGGGCCTTTACAGACAGACTTGGAGGTTAGAGGGCCCTGCTGCAAGCTTACAATCTATTAGATGGACAAAACCATGTGCACTGCAGGGGGGCAGATGTAAAATGTGCAGAGAGAACTAGATTTGGGTGAGTTTTTTTGTTGCTGTGCAGGGAAAATACTGACTGCTTTATTTTTACACTGCAATATAGATCTCACTTTGAAGTAACACCCCACCCACATATAACTCTCTCTACACAAATTATATCTACCCCACCTGCAGTACACATGGTTTTGTCCATCTAAGAAGAAATTTGCCAGAACCAGAATAACCCCCTATGACAGAATGTTGAATGAAATGACCAAAACCATGCTAACTCTTTTCTGCAGAATGCAGAGGGTGTGGCAGTTATGGCGTCACTTACATGCAAAACAGGTTATTTTCCAGAATACTGGGGAACTGTCTTATGTGTTCAAGTAGATTTGTTATATATAAAGCATTTGTTTCAGGGGCGTAACTATAGCACCGCAGCCCCCGCCACCGCGGGGGGGCGCTGTGCATGTGGGGGCGCCGGGGGCTGCGGTGCTATAATTACCCCCCCCCCCCAATCCCCCGCAGACTTACGTATCTCGCTGGTCCCGGCGGCTCCGTTCTTCTGATGAGGACCACCACAAAATGGCCGCCCCCATATAGCACACTGTTCTCTGAAACTGTCTGCTGTATGGGGGCGGCCATTTTGTGGTGGTCTTCAGCAGAAGAACGGAGCCGCCGGGACCAGCGCAGCGTGATAGGTAAGACTGCGGGGGAGGGGGTTAGCATAGGCGACGGGGCGGCCGGGGGGGGGGGTGCTTGACGGGGCGGCGGTGGCGGGGGGTGGGTATGGGCCCAAAACGTAGCTACGCCACTGATTTGTTTTATACTCCTGAAGAAAAGCACAGCAATCCACAAAACAGGGCAGTGGTAGTGATAGACCATAGTGTTTTATGAGATGGGCATCGCTGGATTTGGTTATGTAGGAGACCAGAACACTAAATAAACCATCAACACATGAAGGATTAGTTGAGATTTGTGTAATGTCTTGCACAATTGATGTAAGTATACAGTCAAGAACAGAGAATCAATAAGGACCAGGGAAAACAAGGTTGGAAGTCATATGTAACTATGCCTCTAATACAAAGCAAGTGCATATAGTATCCATGAACATACATTATAGAAGAGTTAGCTCATTTTTAAAAGAAAGGCAAATGTGGAAATCAGGGCATGCATGACTATCGCACCTGAATTCTCGCTGAATAGCCAGCAGGGAGAAAAGCTATAGAAAATGCTATTTAATGTCTAAAGGCAAGTGCAGCACACATTTGAACAGTACTAGGCCACACAGGGACAGACCACACTGGCTACTGGGGAAATGGTAAAGCTAACCTCTAGGTCTGCAAGACCTAAGGAGCAGGATTTCCAAGCTGCTGTCATCAACTGCTGTGAACAATTACTTTCAAAACAGGAATAGAACTTAATTTTAAACACATCTGGTTTATCATTTATTTATATTGCTGTATTTTTAAAGCTTTGCGTGTGACAAACTGTGCCTTAGTAAATTTACCCCTAAGCCTCAGTTGTTGGAAGGGGTACTGGAGCAGTGGGTAGTGCTGTGTTTTAGGCTGTCACTGTAGTTTCTTGGTTTGTTCTGCAAGCACACGCTGACATTTTCCCTATCTGTTGTTCCTCCAGATAATGTCTTATGAAGTTTATCTGTACCAGGGACAGTAACGATTATCCTGCAACTTCCCTGTGTGGTGATGCTTACAGCGAGAGCGTGTAGTCTGCAGTGTTGTGCATGTGTCACAGCTAATGAAGGATAGCATCTTTCATTAAAAACATGGATCCTGATATACTGTATTGCGGTGCGAGTCCAATGGCTGTGCCGGATGCCGGGCGAGGTTTCGTTATAGGGACAGTCAGTTTCAAGGCATCCCGCAGAGCTGGACTCACACCACAATACATCAGGCCCATGCTTCTTAGAACAATGATTTGATGCGTTGATAAATGGTCAGCCGCAGTGCATGCATGAAAATAAATGTGCATATTTTTCATGGCTTAGTATAGGTTGCCAGTGGCGTAAGTTCATCCAAGTTGCCCGGAGGCAAGATAAGTATTGGTGCCCCAAATAGCTCAATCAAGAAGGTGTCTGTCTCCAGTAAGGTCATGGGATCTAATACAGGCTGTGATACTTGCAAAAATGATGTTAGAAGGGGGAGTCAGCCATATTAGCAATATCAACTGCTTTCAATTAACTGATTCAAACTTGATGGGGAAGAGAGGTGCCCCCTTGGGAGCAGGAGCCCGGCGGCAGATGACTCCATTGCCTCCCAGAGTTCTGCCTCTGCAGGTTGCCCTAACTTACATAAAGCATGTTTAGTCCAGTGCAGTCAGGAGAACTCCACCAGTGAAATACCTTTTTAGTTGTCCTTTAGCAAGACATCTACCATGGTTTCTTAATGTCATATGTTGTCATCATTAAGTTGCTGCACTTGAGCCGACAAACAAGAAAGCGCCAGAAGAAGGCTATGTTGCAGTCAGTCTTAAAACAGCTAAAGGTAACACCCAACCATCACATGTTTGTGTTGTACTTGTACTTGTTGTAGGGAACGTAATGCTGTGATAATTGTTACTGTCATTTAACACTCTTTTACATGTTGATTGTTTTATTAGTTAAAAAGACAAGTCAGAGCAATCAATATTATCTTCGTATGTGGTCACAAGAGAACAGGTCAAGGCAAAAGGATCCAAAAGAATTGCCTAAATTAAACCAGGTAATATAATAACATTTTAAGCCCTTGGGTGGTATGCCTGGAAATTTTCCGGGCTCAGCTGCGCTGCCGCAGCGGGCTGTCCCGGAAAGTTTCTGGGCATACCACTAATGTGGAATAGGTGCGCGCCAGTGGTGTCCAGGTGTGCACTACCTCTAGAGCCCCCACCCTGTCACTCCTCCCAACCCCCCCATTACCTTTGCTCCGGCAATCGTACGCCAGAGCGCACCAGAGCCCCCCTGACCCCCTCTTCGCCAGCCGCCATGCAGTTTACAGCAATGAAGTAGGCGGCAGGCTCAGTGATGTTCGGGGCGGCTCAGGGGACTCGGGAGAGTTCAGGCTCCCGAGTCCTCCCGAGCCGCGGTGAACATCCTCCAGCCTGCCGTCTGAACTCACTGCAGTGACTGGCAGGGGATCACAGCCTCCGGCGTACAAACACCGGAGCGAAGGTTAGGTGGGGCTGGCTCCTATGATCTGTGGTGGGTTTTGCTGGGGCAGGACAAACCTGCCCTGGTAGGTTTGTCCTGCCCCAGCAAAACCCACCACTCAAGGGGTTAACACTCCATGGGGGAAACTTACTAAGATGGGAGTTCTATTTCACATGGGATGTTGCTAAGACCATTATCCACTCACTGATCATATCCAGACTGGACTACTGAAATCTCCTCCTAACTGGTACCCCTGACAAATGCCTTTCTCCACTCCAATCTATCCTCAATGCTGCAGCCCGACTCATCTTCCTCCCAGTCCTACCTCCAAGATTTTTCACGTGCTGCTCCCTTACTCTGGAATTCTCTACCTCTCCCCCTCAGACTCTGCACTTCTATACAGAACTTCAAACGGGCTCTTAAGACCCCCTTCTTCACCAAACCCAGCAAACTGTCCTCCTAACCTTCTGTTCCTTGCCCTGTCTTCCCCTGCGGTGTCACCCCTGTCTGTCTTCCCCTCCTCTTTAGAATGTAAGCTCTCACGTGCAGGGACCTCTTACCTCATGTGCTTATCCTTTCTTACTTCAGCAGTCTTTGACTGCACCAAAGCACGCTGTTTGCTGCCACCTTGATACTTATGTTGCAGCAATCGGCTGATGTTCCTATAATCATTTACCCTGTACTTGTCCTGTATTGTCTTCAACTGTAAGTTACTGTTTTCCTGTTTTGATTATGTGTACTCTGTAATTGGCGCCATATAAATAAAGGATAGGGAATAGGGAAACCAATCAGAATCAACTTATTTATTTAGCATCTTCTAGAAGATAATATATATAGTATCTGATTGGTTGCCTATAGCAACATCCTATGTGAAATAGAACTCCCATCTTAGTAAATTTCCCCAAATTTGTTAGTCAAACAAGAGGTTATTTACTGACCAAAGTATTAGGCCACAAACCGCTACTCCGATTGGAACAAGAGATCCTATTTCAGCATGCATCACTAATCAGAGAATTTTTCTAACTTGCTGATTTGATTATAGGGCAAAATAGATGGTAAAACATTTCTTAGAATTGCAAAAGCCAAAATAAAACCAACAGGCTTTGATTTCTTAAATGAAAACCAATTTTTAATGAGCAACTAGAATAAAGACTGGATAATTCACAATATTTATTGTAATAAACAACAATGTTCTGTCTTCTTTCTCTTTATAGGAACAGTTTATTGAATTGTGCAAGACTATGTATAATATGTTCAGTGAGGACTCCTATGAGCAAGAACTATACCATGCCACAGCAGCAGTCACCAGTTTGCTGCTTCAGATTGGTGAGGTGGGCAAGTTCTTAGCCAATGAGGGAACACAAACAACTCCCACTAACAACTGCAAGAAGGCGGCAGGGCAGACCGATGAGAAGAAGCCAGTCCAAACTTACCAGTATGCACAGACAGGTGCCTTCTCGGACAGTCCTCTTCCCAGTGACCCTGCAGAAGAACTTCACTCTGATCAGATGGAGGAGGTGAAACTAGAAGACTCTTCTCCTAGAGACAATGGGGCCTGTACATCAATGCTTATATCAGATGATGAGACAAAGGATGATAGTTCTATGTCCTCTTACTCTGTGCTGAGTGCCGGGTCACATGAGGATGACAAATTACAATGCGAAGACATTGGTGATGACACTGTTCTAGTACGCAGTCATCACCAAGCATCTTTGCCAGCCAGTAGTAGCCTGGACGGTGACTGGACCATTACATTTGAACAGTTCCTTGCCTCTCTCCTGACCGAGCCGGCCCTTGTGAGGTACTTTGAAAAGCCTGTTTCCATAATGGCAAGGATTACTAATGCAAAAAATCTCCGTATGATGGGAAGAGCGTTACCTTCTACAAGTGACTATGACATTTCTACCATCTCAGGATAACGAGAGACGTTCTAAAACATCATTACTGTATAAGCAGAGGCTACGAAAAACAATCGGTCCCACGATACAGGTTTAATGTCTTGGCTGGAAAAATAACCAAATTGCACAATTACCAATCACTATCTCTTCTAAGGATCTTATGGATTTTAAACCAATGTTTTTAAAGACACATCGCCATAATACAGGCATGAGTGCAAAACTATTTTAAATAAACTATGAGGGATTTTTAATATAAATATATTATCTTAAATAAGTATAAAATGTAAATGTTATTATGTAACCTCTGTAAAACAACTATCGCAGATATGGCAAACATTGTAATCTGAGAACATGTCCTTGTTATGTTCCAAAGTGAAATACTGTACTTCCTGTTTACTTCTAAATATTGTAAATATGTTTTCATGTGAACTAGAAGTCTATACTGCTATATATTAGGTCAGTGGGAATGCGTCGCCACATTATCATATACAATTCCATTGCCCCAAAGCTAGTATTTGATGTACTTGAGCACCTGCACTTTGAATACTATTTTATTAGCAAACTTTGTTCTGTTTTGGTTTAGTCCACAGGTTCTCAAAGTCGGTCTTCAGGACCCCACACTGTGCATGTTTTGCAGGTTTCAAAGTGAAGTAATTAGCTCCACCTGTGGGTCTTTTAAAATGTTTCAGTCAGTAATAAGTGCACTTGTCAGGTGACCTGGAAAACGTGAACTGTGTGGGGTTGTGAGGACCGAGTTTCAGAACCACTAGTTTAGTCATTTGCATTTATTAAATAAAAAAAAGTCTGTTCCTTTGTACCTGCTGCTGCTAAACAGCAACCATAATGCTCTTCCTGGCAGGTGTCTCTACCTATATGAGATGCTTGGATCAGTGCTGGGCGCTGGCGCACAAGTGACAAGTGTTGGCTCTAGGACATTCTGATATATCCACCTGGAGTGTAGAAAGCGGATCATTTATGACCTGGTTTCATGTTGTATTTCATCCAGTATACATGAATGCATGTTGTGTGTGGTGTTTTCTTTGAAAAGTCTTAATTTTTAAGCTACTTTTAACCCTTTGAGTGCCAACATCTCTGTGAGAGATGTGCAAAATATCCACATAAAATGCCAACGTTGCTCAAATTTGTTATATAAATTCAATAAAAAATGTTGTGTAAAGAGGGATTATATATCCTATATAAGGTAACATTACAGGTCATTAGGATGAATAAAAATGTTTGCTTGGCAATTTTTACACTTATTTTGACAAATTCACTTGGCACTCAAAGGGTTAATATTGGTTACTTTTATCCTATATAAATTGAACCCCTTAAATGTTACAGAAAAGTAGTGATAAACCTATGCTGCTGTTTTGTCTGCTGTTTACAACCAATAAATGGGTTCAAATCGCCACATGAAATATTCCCTGTCGTGCTCGTAGTGTAGTTCTGTCATATGGTGCTGGCTCAGGTACAGTGCATTTTGCTAAGTGTCTGCAGTGATGGTGAGTAAAGCTCTAGTTATACAATGCAAAACGTCATGCTAATATATGTACTTAGGGCCTGATTCAAACCTGACCGCACAGCTGCGAATTCGCACAGCAGCCGATTATGGATACGCTGCTCATGCGTACGGTTCACAGAACGCATACACAAATCCATCCTGATACAAAGTTCTGCAACTTTTTCTATACCTATGGCATTCGCAAGGTGATTGACAGAATGTAGAAAAGGGACACGGTCAAGTAGGTCGACACCACTAGGTCGACATGCAGATAGGTCGACATGACTTTAGGTCAACATGCAGTAAGGTCGACAAGACTAGGTCGATAGGGTCATTAGGTTGACATGGGTTAGGTCAACGGGGTCATTTGGTCGACATGAGTCATGAGTCATTAGTTCGACACAGTGTTTTTTTTACTGTTTTTTGAGCCAACATGTGCTGACAGGTCATACCCTACCATCCACTAGGGTGTGGTGGGAGAATAAACTAGTGTGCCGAGCGAAGCATGGCGAGCACAGCGGTGGTACGTTTCTGGGTCCATGTCATCACAACATGTGCCGACAGGCGGTATTTCATGCCCTACTGGTGGTACGTTTTAGTGTTTATGTTGACTGTGTCGACATAAGGGTAAATTATTTTTAGAAAAACTAAAATCATGTCGACTTTTTCACTGTTGACCCCGTCGAACTTACCCATGTCGAACTTATGACCCTGTCGACCTAAACCATGTTGACTTAGACTCATGTCAACCTTCCTGCATGTCGACCTAATGGTTTCGACCTAATGACTGTCTAATAACTTGCTGGTGACCAACTAATCCACACCCGTAGAAAAGAGCAAGCGTGTCCTGGAAAATGCTAGGTGCCTCTGAGCATTTTAGGGGAGAGGGTGTGTGACGCCTGTTCCAGCCCGGATATGCCTTTATCCATCACACCGCTGAGTAACTGAGTAAGTCCAGGGCTATGCGGCACCTGCCATGAGTTGTGGCCAGTGTAAAAGTCATTAGAAGGGGGGCCTGTTATGATGGTTTATGGACATATTTGCACAGCTGTGACTGGATGTGTAGCTGTACGCATCCATTCACAAGAAGGGATTTCCCTCTGCGGGCGGTGGCTTAAATAAACATTGGCCAATGCAAATTTGCAGCTGAGCGATCAGATCTGAATCGGGCCCTGATGCCAAACCGTATACATGTTTCCTTATAGAAAATGAAAACTACTGAAATGTAATCACCGTACAATCCTAGCAGATTAGATCATTGCAGTGTACTGAGAAATGTAGTGACACACATACTGTATAGAGAAACACAACAGTGATCACTAAGTGCAAGAAAAGCAGCGCTGATAGGTGTTTTACCAATAATTAATGACCGTGGGATTGTCTGTATTGACACTGCTAAAGCATCTATGTCATCAATAAAAAGTATATTCCATAAAAACATTCACATACAAAGTGACAACCACAATTATTATATTGTGCACATAAGAATTACTTCGTCCCAGTTTGAATCACTTTGGATATTGAACAGTAGTAATGTGAGTTCCTCAATATATATCACAGGCTCTGGTGGTTAAATGTATTAATGATCATAAATTATTACTGCTGAGGAAATGTCCCAAAGTTCTCCGTGTGGTCTTGCAAGGGGATCCTCACTAGAACACGGCAGCAGGACACCAGGGCTGTTTTTTTCATATGGGCTTAATGGGCAGTTGCCCAGGGGCCCCAGGTGTATAAGGGCCCTATACTGATAGCTGAGGATCCCCTTTTTCCAGGGATACCAGAATTTTGAAAATCGGTCCTGGGGAACTGGAAATATCCAACTTCAAAGCAGCAGTCCACATCCGACCTGTTGATAGCACTTCCCAGTCCTATTTATCAGGTTCTCTCTGACTTAGAGTTTTTCTGAGTATATTCCAAAATATGGGACTCTCCCCTTTCTGTGGACACTAGTGACTTGTCTCTATCATGCCCAGAACCAGAGATATCAGCCTTCCAGCAGCCGGTCCCTGCTCCTGCTCCAAACGTCTGGTGTACAATTTTATATTTTTGTCAATGGATTGCTCTGGCTCCTGATCTCTGATCCCCAAGTTCCCAGCACCTCCTGAAAGTTCGGACTCTAGGTTTTTATACTATTGAAAGCTAAGAAATCTATTTCCAGATAATGGCGATATCTGCAGTCAAACAAGCTGCCCTCCCACCGGAAAATGATGAATATTAAGCCTACTCCATTATCCAACCCTCCCCTGCGTATAAAACACCCCCTACCTCCCTGGAAGTCATTTACAAGGGACCCTTCATTCAGCTCAGTGCCCCCTTCCACACGTTAGTGTTCTCCCTCCCACCACCTGTGCAGTAAAGGAGTAATTAGCAGAAGTTACTGCTCCAGGTCCTACATGTTGAATGGAAGATAGAGCACCCCCTGCCACCCGTGGGACATCAAAGCTGCTGCTGATAGCACCTCCCACCCCTAGGAGGGGAGAATGGGTAAGGGCCCCAGTGCATTGCTTTGCCCAGGGGCCCACACTGCTGTTAAGACGGCCCTGCACAACACAATCATTCTTGAGTCGGGTACTGTCCTTAGTGTAGTTTACATTTATTCTCCTTTCTGTTGTTTGTTGGCCTGAACAACAACTGAACCTATTTGCCATCTACAGGATTTTATTCATTGCCTCATGATTGCCTTATTACTGTAGATATTTGTATTCAGCTAATGTAGCTACTGACTGGTTGTAGTTTGCATTCACAGATAAGGATTACTGTATCTCTTATCACTTGTTCCTGCCTGTAATCTTTTTAGCTGCTGCGCCATGCATTATTTCTACGGTTATGAAGTCCTGGCCATGTAATACATATATATATATATATATATATATATATATATATATATATATATATATATATAACAATTGTGTACAGTTGTTCACTTAAGTTTATACACATTTATGTGTCTGTCCTTTCTCTCTCACACCCCCTATTCAATTCCTTTATTCTCAATATCCAGCTAGAACACATTGGGCCTGATTCAAACCTGTTTGCTGAGCTGCGTATACGCACAGCCTAGCTTACAGGTAAGTGCCTCCCTGCCTGAACGCCCACCGCCAAATCCCCTCACTAGCATGCGAGGGCATGTGTACTCAAACACACCCCATCTCATGCAGCTGAATGCGGAGCGGCCGCTGACGTCATGTGACATGTGTCATGTGATGTCAGCCGCCACCTTGAGCAAGCAACACCAGTGTTTTATGCGGACACCCATAAAATGCTGCACGTTCCCCTGCTCCAGCCCCTTGTCCGCCCCTGCCCACCCCCTCTCAAGCGAACGTCCGGGCAAGCGTGAAACTCGCCGAAGCCGTTCACTCCTGGGGTTTGCTCTTAAATGCGCAAACCCCAACCATCGGGGAAGGGTCGCTACAAGTGGGACTGAATTGGCCCCATAATTTCACTTTAATAATATTTGAGACAAAAATTGTCATTTATTTTGTGTGACTGTTTTGTTTATGTATTGTACTCTTATTTTTATGGTGGCTACATTACATAATTTACAATTCTTGCATAGACACCCAAGTCACTATATGGGAACCCATAGGTTTTTAGTAAGGAGAAAATGCTATCAACTTTGCTTTTACAATAAGCAAATACTCAGTGAGAATGCGGGCAGGGCCGGCGCCACCACTAGGCAGGTCTAGGCATTGCCACTGGAGGGCGGCAGTTCACCCCTCGCCGCCCCCGTGCAAAGGGGGTACCTGCTGCGCCGTCTGGGGAGCGGGCAGGCGGGTCCATGCCGGCTTCTGACAGGAGCCTGCAGTGGTGTCCTTGCCGCGCGGGTACCTGCGGCGCTGTGTATAAATCTGGCGGCGGAGGTGGCTCCTTGCAGTGTATAAGAAATAACTAGCGCTATCTGCCGGGCTATGCGGCGGCGCGGGAAGCGCTGCCAGGTTTCAAAACACTGGCCGCACGCTGATTGGCTGAGATTCAGCCAATCAGTGTGCGGCCAGTGTTTTCAAAACAGAAGGGCTTCCCGCGCCGCCGCATAGCGCTAGTTATTTCTTATTCACTGCAGGGACCCCCCCGCCACCACCAGCTTTTTACACAGTGCCGCAGGTACCCGCGCGGCAAGGACACCACTGCAGGCTCCTGTCAGATGCCAGCATGGACCCCCCTGCCCACTCCCCAGTGAAAAGGTACCCCCACGCCCCCACCCCCCGGCACTGGGGCGCCTCCACCCCGACTCGCCTGGGGTGCTCCGGTTCCTTGCACCGGCCCTGAATGCGGGGCAGGATAGCACCCGCCTGGGGAAGGAGGGGTGTGCTAGGTTTATGTAGCAGTGGGGCGCTTAGGGTTAGGCCGTTAGGAGGGGAAGGTTAGAGTTAGGCTGCAGGGTGGTTAGGTTTAGGCGGCGGGGTATGGGGGTAAGGTCTAGGCACCAGCAAGGAGAGTTAGGGTCAGGCAGCAGGAATGGGTGGGGGGGAGCAGATAGAGGAAGAGGGTTAGGGTACATACACAGTGGCAAACGCAGGATTTTCAGAAGGGGGTTTCCAGAGAGGGGCGGAGCAAAGCATGGAGATGGACACTTAGGTGACCCAGAATATGCCGAGTCAGTTAAAGTATTATAGATAGACCAAATGTATATAAATATATACAGCAGTGTAGACCCCTGGGCATGGCAATGTATTGGGGCCCCTACCAGTCCTCTAGGGGTAGGGGGTGCTTTGAGCGGAAGCTTTGATGTCCCGCAGGTGGTAGGGGGTATTATATCAGCCGCTCAGCATGTAGGGCCTGGATCAGTAATTTCCACTAATAACCCCTTTACTGCACAGATAGTGGGAGATGGGGTAGGAGAAGGGGGCATTGGGCTGAATGAAGGGGCCCTGATACATAACTTCCAGGGTGGTAGAGGATGTTTAATATGCAGAGGAGGGGTGTATAGTGGAGTGGGCTTATTATTCATAATTTTCTGGTGGGAGGACAGCTTGCTTGACTGCAGATATCTCCAGTTCCTGGAACTAGATTTCTTAGCTTTTAATGGAAAAATAGAGAATCCCACCTACCAAATGGTACTGGGACTAGGGGATCAGAGTTCAGGAGGCAGAGCAATCTGCCAACGAGTATATAAAACTACATACCAGGTGTGTGGAGCTGGAGCAGTAACCAGCTGCTGGAAGGCTGATATCTCTGGTTCTGGGAATAGTAGAGACAAGCTACTAGTGTCCACCAATAGGGGAGAGTCCCAGCTTTTGGAATATACCCTCAGAAAAACTCTAAAGGCCCATACACACTTGAAGATTTTCATTTCAAAAGACTTTGCCAAAATCTTTGATAGATATATCTGTCACCAAAGTAGTGCGTACACACTGATCTATTTTCCCAAAAGAGCAAGAGATGTTCAGGAGGTGAAAGACTTTGCTGAAAATCTTTCATGTAAAAGGCTATTTACATAATGGGCTGGGTTTGATTTCCAAGGGTGGGAGAAGGGGCCATATTATTCTGTGCATTTCAGTTTTTGGGTCCTGATTCAGAATTGATCGCTGGGCGGAGTATATTCGGAGAAATGCGATTTTGCATGCGATATCAAACGCAATTTAATACCTCTTTATTTCCCGACTATCCACTACGGCGTGGAGTCGAAATTATATAGTGTGGCGAGCGCAGCGAGCCACTGAACCCGAAGCGTGGCGAGCGGACACGGATTATGGTACTTGTGTCGGTTGACGGCGACACCTGATATCGCATTCCGTGTCCCCTTGCGGCGCTCGCTACGCTTGCCACGTTTCGGGCTTGTTGTCTCGCTGCGCTCGCCACACTATATAAAATCAACTCCATGCCACAGCGGATAGTGGGGATATGAACAGGTATTAAATCGCATGCGATATCGCATGCGATTTAGTGGCGCCGTGAAACTACACAAGTACCCGCCGGTCTATTGGATTATGTGTGTACGCAGCACGGGCTGAAAGATTAGCCACTTTCAGCCCGCGTGCCGCCCCGCCGTCTCCCCCTGCTCCCTCCCCCCTCCCCCAGCATGCACCTAAATTCCGGCTACAGTACCCCTCCGAATGGCCACAATTTCGTCAGGCTGCTGGGCACCCCTCCTAATGCCCGCAGGTCCTTCCGGCCACACGCCCACCTGACATGTCTGCCTGGATGCCCCCGCACCCCCGCAGCAGCTTCCAGGGTCCCCAGCCGCTGCCTCCTCATATGTTAAAAAAAAAAGCAGTTGTTAAAACGTTTATAAAATGAGACCACTGCCACCAATGTGAGATTGCCCACAAGTGTATTTATATTATAGATATATTTATATATATATATATATATATATATATATATAGATAGATAGATATATATATATCTATATAGATATAGATATAGATATATATATATATATATATATATATCTATAGGTATATATATATATATATATATTTATTATCTATAAATATAATATATATATTATATTTATAGATAATATATATATATATATAGATATATAGATATATATATATATATAGATATATATAGATATAGATATATATAGATATATATCTATAATATAAATACACTTGTGGGCAATCTCACATTGGTGGCAGTGGTCTCATTTTATAAACGTTTTAACAACTGCTTTTTTTTTTAACATATGAGGAGGCAGCGGCTGGGGACCCTGGAAGCTGCTGCGGGGGCAGCCAGGCAGACATGATCGTGGAAGAACGGGAGGACCTGCCGGCGGAGGGGTGCCCAGCAGCCAGACGAAATTGCGGGCATTAGGAGGAGTACTGCAGCCGCCCGGAATACAGGTGTGTGCTGGGGGAGGGGGGAGGGAGCAGGGGGAGGCGGCGGGGCGGTACGCAGGCTCAAAGTGGCTAATCTTTAGCCCGGCAGCCCGGCGTACACACACAGAGATGATGGCTGAATAAATCAGCCATCATCTCTGGCATGCTGGTAAAACCAGCAGATTAGAGACTTTGACAGCGATGATGCGGGAGCGCGCATCATCGCTAGTCTGCAATCTGGGAGGCATACACACTAGGCGATTTTCAGCGGAAAATCGCTCAAAACTGCTGTTTTGACCGATTTTCAGGTGAAAATCGTCAAGTGTGTATGGGCCTTAAGTCAGACAGAACCTGAAATATCTGACTGGGAAGTGCAATTAACAGGCTTGGATGGGGACCACTGCTTTGAAGTCAGATATCTCCGGTTCCCCAGGGCCGATTTTTAAAATTCTTGTACCCATGGAAAGAGGGGACCCTTAGCTTTCAGAATAAGGACCTTAGATTCCTGGGGGGGGGTTCTGGGTACTCAGAAACCCCCCCTGCGTGCGCTACTGATACAGAGCCCCTGTCAAGATACTCTGTACTGGTATGTCTGACCCCCGAGATATCATATGCATACCGAGTATACAATTCCTCTTCACATAGTAATAATATGGACAGTACACAGTTCCTTTTACTCTATATTGGTGCTCCGACTCTCTTCTCATAATTAAAATAAATAGATATGTCTTCTCCACCAATATCTCTTTGCAGATAAGCCCCACTTTGGTTGGCTGTCCAGATGCCAAGATGTTAACCTTCCAGAAGATACCTTCCGTTTCATTGAATCCGCCATGTAATAATATTATGCCATGTTATGATAGGTTGATGATTATACTGAGTACTATCCAGGCATAAACTGGTTGGGGCTAGATTGTATAGACTTTGTTCTCTGTTTTCTGTGTAATCTCTGTACTCAATGTTAATTGATTGTACAGGGATGTGAACTTGTGAGATGCAGTGAAATGGCATAAAGTTTATGACAGAAGTATTTCTTGTGTTGTTTCTCTATTTACCTCCATTTCTTATAGTACTATCAGCTGTGATTGACAAGACTCACTTCTTTATCTGTTCCTTTCCCTCTCTAATGGGGCCTACACATGTAGCGATGTAGGAGCATTTTCTAAGCAATCGCACTAGATCAATTAGAAAATGGGGCCATAATGATGCTCAGCCCCGCACGCCACCATCGCATGCTGGATATTAATCGGTCAGGGCCAGTGTTCTCACCGGAGAACAGTGGACCTGACAGATCGCTCAGCACATAGCGCTGAGCATTTTGTGTGATCTAGTAATGCTCAGCACATCAGCCCCTTGTGTAGACCCCTTTTAGTTCTGGTGCTGATTAATTCAACTGTTCTTCATAGGGTTGAATGTGTAAATCTCACGATGTATGGCGAATGCTAGGACTGTGTGACTGTGCAAAAGTGCTTACAGCAAAATCAGAAGCTGCAATGATGGAGACTGTAGGATTTCATTTGATGTCCCATTCTCTAAATAGCTATTTTAAAGCATTTTACAGACTTTTCAGAGCTTTCTTCTAGGAGATTGTTGATGACATCACAACGCTGTAGGTGGAGAATGAAACATTAGCAATTTTACTGGCAGGACTTGATGTACATTGCCACAGTCCCAGAGATGTCGTTCAGGAATCTCGTGGACATTATGGACCTACAGTATTTATCAATGGGGTATTAGCCATTGTCGCCAGTTTTAGGCCCTTTTCTTACATTAAAAGGAAGTATTTCAGAGGAACTGTGACATTCATCACACCCCCCCCCCCCCCCCCTGCTCTGTCACAGACAACAACCCTGAAACATCTTTTCTTAGTCAGCTTTTTCAATACAGATACTGTAGGAAGAAATAATGTGGTAAATAGTTTAGGACAATAAGGAATAATCTTCAAGTCAGTTCAGGTTTTCTCTTTACTCGCACCTGTGAGCAATATCTTGTTAAAGAATAACCATACAAAGATTCTTACTAAAACTGGTCAATAACAGAAACCTCAGCCAGCCGCAGCTTGGACAGGTCTATGACATAGCATAGGGATCTTTGATTTCAGTACAGGGTTTTGCAAATGTTCAGCTGAAGCCTGTAGTATGAAGCCTGTAGGAGACCACAGATATAAGATTTGGGCAGAGGTGGATTGGCCATAGACCTTACAGGGAAAATTCCGGGAGGCCGATAGTGTTCGATTATAATAGTGTGCCAAGTGTAGCAAGGCACGGTGCTCAAACTATGGCTCGCAAAGTGGTACACTTATATGGTGTCCATGTCCACTGCGCACAGCATCTATTCCCGAGACAGAGGGGCTAGGAGCATGGCCATGCCTCCACAGTGGGAGCGCCGTGAGTGTAGGCCAGGCCACACAATTCTGGCCATGCGCCTTTTGCACACTATGTCCTGGTTCCCGACCCTCTGATGTTGGGAGGTACAGTATGCTTTTTGTATATAGCGTTAGTTTCTTAACACTAAGATTTACTAACACTTTAATTTTCTCACTGGTGTGCTGCTCTGGGCTTTCTGGTATACACAGTTTTTTTAAGGGTGTGCCACACCCCATGTCTAGATATAGCAATAGGGACCCCCAATGCACAGAGAAGCCTAGATGGCAGCTTGGGGGCTTAGGAGAAGAGGAAATATATGTAATCAAGATCTTTGAACAGAGGCGTAACTAGAAAGTTGAGGGCCCCATAGCAACATTTTGAAAGCCCCCCCCCCCCCCCCCACACACACACCATTGTTACTACAAGGAGAAAGAGAGAAATGGAGAGAGTATCAGGGAGCGTCAGGAAGAGAGAGGGGATGTCAGTGAGAGAAAAGGGGAGAAACAGGTAAAGAGAGAAAGCACAAGGTAGGGAAAGAGATAAAGGAAAGAGATGGGGAAGTGTGGGAGGAGAAAGATATGGGGGAGAAAGAGTGATTTATTGCAGGGAGATGGATGGGGAGTGAGAGAGAGGGTTGAGAAAGAAGAGGGCGGGGAAAGGGAGAGAGCAGGGGGACAGAAAGAGAAAAAGAGTGAGTGTGGGAAGATATAGCAGGAGATAAAGAGAATGGGGGCAGTGGTGAGAGCAAAATAGAGAGGAGAGAGATAGTAAGAAATAGAGGGGGAGGGGAAGTGAGAGACAAAGAGGAGGGTAGGCTGGGGGGGGGGGGCGAGGTGTGAGCGTGAGCAAGAGAAAAGAAAGAGGGTTTCAGTGAGTGAGAAGAGAGATGAGGGTAAGAGGGAGAGAAAAAGAGGAGAGAGGTGAGATAGAGGGGAATGGGGGATTAAAGAGGCAGTAAGAGAGAGAAAGAGGAGAGGGGGGAAGGGATAGAGAGCTAAAAAGAAAGTAGAGACATGTAGGTAGAGAAAATAAGAAAATAAGCGAGATAGGGAGTTCGGGGGGGAGGGGAGGGGGGGGGGAGGCTTTTAAAGATTTAAGACATGCATACAGTAGCTTTATTTCTCCTAACAATCCCCCACCCCTCTCTTCCGATTCTATATCGCTGGTACTGTGGTACCTGTTCTGACCTGAAGCAGTGATGGTCTTTGCAGGGTCGAGTGAAGGGTCGCGGGGTCTGCCGCTTACCAGCGCTGACAGCTTTGCCGGAATCAGTGGCAGTGGGTTTCAGCGCAGAGCTGCTGTGTCACAGTCTACAAGCGCCGACTTGGGGGAGCGATGAAACGGGACCACAGTAGCGCCACTGCTCAGGAGTGCATGGGACATCAGCGGCACCGCTGACAGGAGATGTTAGCGGCACCGCTGGTGAGGAAACAACGTAACATGTCAGTGCAGCTGACGGGGAGCCACTTAACGTGAGACATTTCAGCACAACTGATGAGGGAGCATAGGATGTCGGCTCCTTCATCAGATTGGGACATATGAGGAGCATAGGACGGCAGTGGCGCCAATGCTCGCGGCAATAGATTAAAAAACAAAATGGTAAAAAAAAACTTTAGAAGGGTGCAGGGGATTGCCTGCTGGGACCTCGGGCCCCCCCAGCGGCCGGGCCCCATTGCAGTTGCATCCCCTGCACCCTCTATAGTTACGCCACTGTCTTTGAATTCTATTATCATTTAGTATTTAAATCTGGTTACTGATATCATTCAGTGTGCTGGGGGAAACTAGGTATATTTATCACAGTCAGACTCAGCCAGGTACAACAAGGGCTTGAGTGTGACGTCATTAAGTCCCACCCCCAGGATGTAAAAATAGCCTATTTCACGGATCTCCATGGAGGGGGCGGGGCTAAAATGATGCGATTGTGACTTTTAGCTCCGCTCCCTCCTCAGACCCATGGATTGCCGCAATCAGGGAGACTCCCGCCCATTCCGGGAGGATAGGCAACCCTGATATAAGTCATTTTAAAAGATTCCTCTCAGATGTAACAGTACACACCCACAATTCTAGGTGCCAAAATCTCTCCATATATGGAACTAGACACGCCCTTTGGGCGGAACATGACATGCCCCCTTAATGGGGCGCTGTGCAATATTTTACTACCAACTATAATCTCACTGAAACTAGTTTTTCAAAAGTAGGTAAGTATGAGCCAGGGGCATATAGACACAGCTCAATATTTGCAGATGTGACTGACTCATTATAGATTATAGAGATGCACAAACTATTAAGTGTTAGGGCCAGATGTATCATGCTTCAAAAAGTGATAAAGTGGAGAGTGATAAGCAACCAATCAGCTCCTACCTGACATTTTTCAAACCCAGCCTGTAACATGTCAGTTAAGAGCTGATTGGCTGGCTATTTATCACGCTCCACTTTATCACCTTTTGAAGCCTGATACATCTGGCACTCTGAGTATGGCAGTTGCGCAGGAGCCCACATATAATTTCATATTGTAAGTGCATTGTATATGGCCATCTTCACTTGTATATAAGTTTATAAAATGCATGGTACTGTACAATGCCACCACTCACCACCATTCTAAAAGTAGGCAAGCCTAGATTTCTTAATTAAAAGGGAACCTATAGGAAATGTTTGCCCACTTTTCAACAATATATTTTTTATTATACAAGATGTTTTGTTTAGCATTTGCGTAAAACTGCAAAAGGCTTTTAATGCCAAAAAAGAAATCTTATTTTAGTGGCACATGCTTTTCTGTTCCAGCCCATCTGATTGTGACATACTTATCATCCATTTTATGATAGGTTACTGCAGATTGTTTTCTAGTTACAGTATGTTAGTCAGAGAACAGCTACATGTGACAGGGTCAGTGCAATTATGTGCAGCGGCTGACTGACTTCTATCAATGGTCTATTTATCAACTATGGGGTGATTTATCAATGAGTGACCATCTGCTTATCACTCATTACAAATGATAAATGGTGCTCCTTCCAATCAGCTGCTAACTGTCATTGTTAAAACACTTGACAGTGAGAAGCTGATTTGGTGGTAAATTTGAAGACTGTTTCAGACCAATTCTATTATAAGTGGAATTACTTTTATTTAATATTTTACACTAAAAATAATAATAATCTACACTATTTATAATAAAATGGTTTATCTACATATAAATGTACTGAATCACTGAATTAATCAGGATAGCCTGTCCGATTACTATGACAGCAGATGTCCTGGTTTCTAGCATTACTTTCACTCCTAACATCCGAACCCGCTCGCTTGCTATAGGATCATTCAGAGAGCAAGCAGCAGCAGTTCTAAGGGCATAATTTGTGGAGGTACTTTTCCTGTCCCATTCTCTATCTACTCTTGGATTGCTGATAAATTAGGGTCCCTAATCACACACAATAATTATTTGTGTCTATTATTTTGCTGCACCATTTACTCTAAGTACTCAAATCGATGCTGTAATTGTTGCCAATCACAGAACAGATTTGAAAAAAGGACCACACTGAACTACATTTGTTACAAAAAAAAAAAACACAACCCTGCTACACACAAACTCCTGCACAAGTGATTTCTGTCATTAAGGACCTTATTCTGGTCCACGTGCAACGCTGCAAATTTCGCAACGTTTCATGTGGACCAAACGCCGCCCAACGCCTGTAGTGCCGGCTGCCCCCCCTCGCACGCCGCGATCCCCCACACAGCTGCCAATGGATGATTTGCATAGTCATTCATTCTCAGCCGATGAAAAATCATTCGATGGTCGGTGACCATCGAAAAATTCATCCAGTGTACACAGATCAGAGACAACTCTATGGTGTCTCTGTTCTACGAGCGCCCTGTGCAGGAAGCAGGCAGGCAGCTGACAACCGGTGATGTCAGCTCAGAATGCGCAGAAATGCACCTGCACAGACGCAAAACATCGCTCCTCAGTGCAAATGCACAAGGGACCGAAGTAATCAGATTAATCTCCTAAATCACACAGGTCTCCCCCTCATTGGAATATTTTACTAACTTCATCTGTATGAAGTGAAAATACTATTAGATTTCCAATTGATTCTCGGTGTATAGTTATGTAACAATTGATGGGCATAACTCTTGAAATAATTGTTTGACTCATCTTTGGTGACATGGGACCAGCACTCTCAGGGCCGGCGCTACCCACACAGCAGCTCCTGCAAAGCAGGGAGGCCAGTGGCGTAACTATTGTCACGCAGCCCCCGCAGTGGCGGGGAGGCGCTGAGGGTATGTGGGTGCCGGGGGGGCT
Source organism: Crinia signifera (assembly GCF_055691185.1). Classification (NCBI taxonomy): domain Eukaryota; kingdom Metazoa; phylum Chordata; class Amphibia; order Anura; family Myobatrachidae; genus Crinia; species Crinia signifera. Next base: position 128,321,511 of record NC_139217.1, read on the forward strand.
GCGGGACGATAGTTACTCACTGTTTGCCTTCTGCCGCGGCGCCGATGGTTTTATTTGTAGTGCACCGGGTCCCAGCTCTCCCGAGTCCCGGCAGCCGCAGCGCTGTTCTAATACAAAAAGTTGACACTTGGAAAATGGCTGCCCCCATACCGCAGACAGTTTTTCGTCTGCAGTATGGGGGCAGCCATTTTCCAAGTGTCACTTTTTCATTAGCAGCAGTAACGGGAGAGCCGCCCGGGACCCGGCGCAGACGGATGCAGCCACGCCGGCCAGAGGTAACACACACACACACATACATACACACAAACACGTCACACATACATACAAACACACACACAGAAACACAACCCCCCCCCCGCCGTACCCCGGCTCCGCTCCGGTTTTTTTTTACCGGGGGGCGCCTCCTGCATTGTCGGCAGGGAGGCGCAGAAAATCTAGTTACGCCGCTGAGGGAGGCGCCATGCTGAAAAGGCGCTGTCTCCCTCCCTGCTCTGCTAAAGCTGCCTCAGCCCTCACTGTCACTGCCTCCTGTACGCCGCCCGCAGCGCCTGTCTGACAGTGGGCAGTCGGCAGTATGGAGAGGCTGAGCAGCTCCCTGCACTGCGCACACACTGTCCTCCTCCTGCACGCCGCCTGCAGTGCCTGTCTGACAGCGGGCGGCAGTATGGAGAGGCTGAGCAGCTCCCTGCACCGTGCACACACTGTCCTCCACCTGCGACCTGCAACCTCTTTCTCACGGACACTTGCGCTGAGGAATGTAGCGCTGTCTGTGAATGCCTGGATGACATGTCATGTCCGCATCTGCCCCCTACCCATTGCTCCCTGAGCCTGTCAGCTGTCAATCAAATGATGAACAGGCAGCAGCGCCGCCTCCCTTTCCTTCCCTCTTCTCAGTGTGCTGTGCCAGTGCCACTGCCAGTCCTCAACATTCCGCCCCCTCTATCTTCTCCCTCTTCTTCCATCTCCTCCTTCTCTCCCCTCCTTTCCCCCTCAGTCACGAGAGGGGTGTAATGGCGTCCTCAGTGTCCTGGCTACGCAGATAGAAGAGGAGGGACTGCACAAGAGTTAAACAGCAAAAGAACAGTCTTTTATTATACATGTTTATAACAAATTTTTTTAATAATTGTAGATTTTTTTATATTAATTTAGACACTTTTTAAATAATGGGCTGGGTTATGTGCCTAAAGGTGGCCATACACACTGCAATAACAGCATGTGATGCAATGTGCGCTCCTGCGGGCATCACATCACACAGTACAAAAAGTATGTGCTGCACCTTTTGGACTGCTTTCGGATCGCATTGCACACACATTGCATGCATGCCGTGCGATGCGATCTAGCACATAACGTATGCGATTCTCGCAGCGTGTATGGGCACCTTTAGTGCCTGCAACATTTTGCGGACACAGCACTGAGATGGTGTATGCATACATGTACATGCACCAGAGATCCTCCATAGGGTCGCATGTTGCATACGCTCCCACAATCAGGCTGCAGCTTGTTGCAATGGCAATGTGAAAGGGTGCAAAATTTATGGTTTGCAGGAGGGCGCCGGACACCCTAGCACCGGCCCTGAGCACTCTTTTCATTACACAGTTGTAACATATTATATTACTTATGTGCAGTACTGTAAAAAGTTATTTAATAAGTGTGCATACTTCATATAACCTACACAGACTAAACCTGTATTTTCACAGGCTTGCATGCTATTGTAAATGCACATGTGTCTTTACCCCTTCTGTATGTGGTGATTGCCTGATTGACATGATTCTCTAACTTGCCAGGGGTAATCGAATTATCCACGCAATATAGAGTAATCTTTTTCTCAGTCATCCAAAGTGCCTTAATATTGGTACATATGTGATTTTAAATTTATTATATGTTCTGTCTTTTTGTTTTGGGTTTGATAACCCCTAGACCAGTGGTTCCCAAACTGTGCGCCTAGGCTCCCAGGGGTGCCTCGGAGCACTTGCAGGGGTGCCCTGGGTTGGTGTTTCAGCATAAAAAATGTTCTGAAAAAGTAGGCTTATACCCGAGTATATATGGTAATAAAGATTTAATCTTACATTTACCAACCATATCACAAAGCACCCCCCAGAGTACTTTTTTCTTATTTCATAGATACATTATTCCAAAACCCCCAGAACTATAAATAAATGAATATTAATTACCCACCGAACTGAAGCCCCAGGCACCCAGGGCTTAGAACATAGTGATAATGTGGCCAAAGCCTGAAGACAGCGCAATTAAACATTTTTGGTGAAGAATGTTAAATAGAAATAGGAAACAAGTAATTTGCCGGAATATTCAATTAGGTACGAGAATTTGGCCACAAATATTTTCCCAGAACTCATGATCAATTTTGAATAACACGCTTTGTGTTTGTGAGGTCAAGGAATATTTTTTTACAGGAATGTTGCATCTACTGTACTTCAATATGCCTAATGTTACACAGGTTGAATATCCCATATCTGTCCATCTTCTATCCGATGAATTCAGAAAACTGTAGGTTTTCAGAATATTTGGGGGTTTTGTTTCCCCCTCACCATACCTTGTTTTATACTAACATCGTCCCCCGATGTCCACGGAGGCCATCGGAATCCTCTTCAGCAGCATCCCCGGTCCCAAGGATGTATTGCACGTGGCCGCCAGTGACATCACGGCATACCCACGCAATGAATCCTTGGGACCAGGGCTGGCACTGAAAAGGATTCCGATGGCCGCCATGGACGTTGGGGGACCATCGGGGCACTGCCAGGGGACCAGGTAAGTATGAGAGGAAGAAAATGAATCCAAAAATCCGTCTTTTATCTCTTCTTCTTTTAGTCCAATATATACCCTTACAAAAACATATTTGCCTGTATACACATAGATATAGAGCTATATGCTAACTTGCATTGCTTATTCTTTATCGAATGGACATATGTTGTATTTGTCCTTCTTATTACACTAATTTCAACTGTACGGTTGTTATGGTTACTAATGTATGTGGGCCAACTAGACCCACATACCAAATGGTGGATGACATATTGTACTTGTTATTGCTATTTATTGCCTGTTTTTTTTTTTTTTTTTTTTTTACTTTTTCTTCTGTATTAAAATTTTCAATAAAGAATACACAATAATAAAAAAAAAAGAACATAAGACCTCAAATTGGACTGTGCTTTACATGTCACACTACTGCAGCGGCATCTGCCTTCTCACAGTTTCCCATCCGAGGTTTGTCATTGCCACATTATCAAAATAAGAAACAACTTCTAAAAGTGATTGTGAAGTGTAAAATGGCAGTTCCAGAGCTGTACACCTGTAACAAGGCAGCAGAGTCAGCCTATGATGAGTGTGAGGTAAAAAGAAATAAACTGTAAATTAAGATACATTTCTAAATTATAACAATGTACTATTGCTCAATTCTTATCTACAATAGTAGATAAGGATTTCACATTTACTGTAAAAATATGTTAGCAGGTACTGATATGAAAAGATGGTTATAAAATATTAGAGGACAACATTTCCACATTCTCCCTGTTTTATTAGTGCAAGGTAACATAATATTCTCACACAGGGCACAGCTCTAGCACTGAATATCCTAATTCATGGTTCAGTCCAGATGGTTAAATCAAATTGAATGAGGTACTAATTAGGTCACCTGTACTCAAGCATGGATATCCCTAAAACCTGCATGGCATTGGCGGAGTTTGGGAAACTCTGTTGAAAAGGTAACTCAGCATAATGTCTAATGACTGGTCAGGAATTTGGAAGTTTTCAATTAGCTTAATTGTGTCAATAATTATGTAAAAAATGGCTTTAATTATTCCAAAATATTTTTTTTCATGCACTCATAATTTAAATAAAGTATTTATTTGAATTCAAAATTATTGCTTTTGTGACTGTTTCTTACAAGGCTAGTCCCTTCTGCAAGAAGACCAGAAGCCTAGGCACTTATTCAGATCTGTTTGCAGCACAAATTTGTTCTCAAAATGGGCATAACCATGTGCACTGCAGGTGGGGCAGATGTAATATGTGCAGAGAGAGTTAAATTTGGGTGGGGTGTGTTGAAACTGAAATCTAAATTGCAGTGTAAAAATAATGCGGCTAGTATTTACCCTGCACAGAAACAAAATAACTCACATAAATCTAACTCTCTCTATACATATTACATCTGCCCCACCTGCAGTGCACATGGTTTTGCCCATTTTGAGAACAAATTTGTACTGCGATCAGAGTGATTTGCACAATCATGGGATCATAGTGGCGATGCTAGAAGTGCTTTAAGAGAGGAGGAAGCCCATGTGAAGCCTCCTCTCTCTCCTGGCCATGGCACCAGCCCTGTACTAGTGCACAGTGCAGTAGAGTTCGACCACTAGAGGGCTCAGACTCTACTGCGCATGCTCAGAACTCCAAAAGTATGGAACACAGTAATTTTTGGGGGTGATTCCAGTAGCACTGTTGTCTTCCTTGTGGGACTCGGAGTATTAAAAAATGGGTGCAGTGTGCCTGGTGTGGCCCCCCTGGGTCTCAGGGGCTCATGTGCAAAGCGCACATTCCAGCCATTATACACCACTGGATGATGAGAACACCACTGAAAGTAAAGCTGTGTACACACGGGGCAGATATATTGCTAGCAATATATTGCTGAACAATATATTGCTCAGTGTCTCCTGTTCATCCTGCGACCAGCAACCATCAGGGGCTGCACACGGGAGCATGCACCCGGCAATTTATCGCCGACAGCACAAACAAATCACTGGCAAGATGGTCGCTCAGCGACCATATTCCCAGCGATATGTGCTGACATCGCCCCCGTGTACACAGCTTTAGAGTGTTAGATGTGGTAATAACTGCAAGCTGATGCTGGTTTAAGAGCCAGCATTAAAGTTGAAATAACCACACTAGAGAATCCTTTCTCTTTTAGGAAAGCTTATGGAATTGTGTCAGCGTCCTCAGTCCATTTTATGATGCTTAGGCTTCAGCTTTCTCAGCCTCCTAGGCCTCAATCCACATCAAATCCTAACCTGGAGTAATAATGTGGCAGGTTCCAATCACTTGACCATGTCCATCCAATCCTAAACCAGACTGATACTCCCTGAACCGCCATATGCTTTGTAATTGTCTATTCGGAACTTGCAGCACCATATGTGCGGGCGACCTGAAAGGGTTGCACGGCTGGGATGAACTTACGCTTCTGACACTTGCTGACTCCAGTGCGTGATGTTTTTACATTGCTTGCAAGATTTACAAGAGTTTAGAGCTGTGTAAAATATTATGGTGTTCAATAGGATCACTAATTATATACACAGTACAATTGCTCTGTTATAGTAAAGTCAAAGTTCAATATTTTAAACTTTTATATAGCTTTGTTTATTTAGAGCCCATGTAAATAAGCCCTAATGGCCCCCGCCCCTGTGCACGACTGCTAACACATACGCAGATGTGCACACAGGATAATAAATCAATCATAATCTAAAGGCCATCGGGAGAAGGAGGTCGCTGATGATGTCAGCAGCCCTCCCTCCCAAAGGCAGGGCAATGTCTACGTTTTCTGGAGGATGGCCAGAAAATGCTGGTGGCACGCCCCCAAACACTGGGTGTCAATCACCAAGTAGGATTATCCATAAATTAATTGGTTTTTATGTTAAATTCTGACCATACTATCTGCATTTCAGAGCAGAAGTTTGTCAGCCATGGAGACATTTTTATTATTTTATTCTTTCCAGTCTTGTACAGCCTGTTCCACCTACAGCCCCCATTTCGTTTTCTTACCTAAGGGGGATATTCTGGTTCAATCGGTCCTAACGCGCACGCTCGGAGGACCTATGTTTTGTTTGTTCGCCAGGCGCACGCACCCAACACTACGTGTCGGGGGCGTGGGGCAGCAGACCGGGGGATACGCCCATTGGAAAATGGGCAAAACCATGTGCACTGCAGATGCAGTTACACATATTCACAGTGAGCCACAACCCGGGTCGTCAGGGCTTGCTCCTGCAATATTTTGTGTTTTTGGGTCAGTGAGAACGGGGTATGAGTATGATAGTATAATTTGTTACAGGGCTGTGATTTAGGATGTTAGTCATTCTAGTTAAATGATGATATCATATAAGTCACAGGACCTGTGTCAAGGTCGCAGATAGTCCTGTAGATAATGGGATTGGTGATTTTACTGACAGCTAGCTCAGGCTGTCATTCTAGTTTGGCTGGTGCTGAGGGGTCAGGTGCAGCACAGCCCCGTGCTGGGGACCAATGTGTATGCACAGTGCTAATCCAGACTTAAAAGTGGTGAACATGCAGCAATCCTGTGGAATGAAAAGCTTTATCCCTCAGACTTCTGCAAACTGCCATTTCTAAAGAAGGCATATCTAGGATTCCTGTCATTTTAAAATGATCTGCTTGGACATGCAAGTGACCTGGCTTTAGGTCCTAAAATTATTATACTTCCCAAATAAGTTACCATATATACTCGAGTATAAGCCTACTTTTTCAGAACATTTTTTATGCTGAAAAAGCCCCCCTCGGCTTATACTCGAGTGAGGGTCCCACTTGAGTCAATACGTTTTCCCAAATTTTTTTTGTAAAATTAGGTGTCTCAGTTTATATTGGGGTCGACTTATACTCAAGTATATACGGTACTTAACATAATGTCATTTGTTTTAGAACCTGACCATATTCATTATTTTAATTTAAGTGCCTAATGAATCAGCATTATTGGGAAATAGTAAATAAACTTAGAAACTAAGGGGTAAATTTAGATTCTACTTCTTGGTCTTTTTCGCACCTTCTAGAAGATAATAAATAGAATCTGATTGGTTGCTACTAGCCATCTTAAATAGAACTCACATCATAGTAAATTTACCCCTAAGAATGGGAATTAAAGATTTCAGATGGAAAAGGGGCTCATGACATAATGCAACACATGGGTGCCTGAGCACATCTGGTTATACAGTGCCTGCTTTCATTGGCCTGCAGAGCCTCATTCCATTACCTATACTTATTCATGGATTAGTTTGGATGCACCACATACTGTATTTATGTTTGGGAAGGACATTTGTATACAGGGCCGGTGCAAGGCACCGGAGCGCCCCAGGCGAGGGGGGGTGGGGTGCCCCGGTGCCTACGGGGGGTACCTGCGGCGCTGTGTGATCTGGCGGCGGGGTCCCTGCAGTGATGTGCGCAATCCGGCAGCCAGGCGGCGACGTGGGAAGCGCTGATGGGTTTGAAAACTCGCCGCACGCTGAATCTTAGCCAATCAGCATGCAGAATGTTTTCAAACCCAGCAGCGCTTCCCGCGCTGCCGCCTGGCTGCCGGATTGCGCACATCACTGCAGGGACCCCGCCGCCAGATCACACAGTGCCGCTGGTACCCGGCACGGACACCCCTGCAGCCTCCATGCGAGAGGCGAGGGGCGAAGTGCCGCCCTCCAGTGGCTGGCGCCCTAGGCAAATGCCTAGATTTGCCTAGTGGTGGCGCCGGCCCTGTTTGTATAACGGAAAATAAACTGATTGATATAGGACCATGGACTATTTCTTGCTATTTATAAAAAATATTGCTTGTGGTTACACTACTATACAGTAAAACACAACTTTCAGCTAGAGATTGCTTTACTGTATGTTAGTTTTTGCAGTTCTTATTCTTTGAAATGACAAATGCTGATTGCCAAGTTGGTAGGCATGTGATATACTGTAGGTACTCATAAAAAAACTAAAAAGCCACCAAAAAGAGCATTTTGGGTATAATAAATAATGTTGTCTGAGGAAGCTGCTGAGACTGAACAGAGAAACGTGTCAATTTCTAATACCATCGACTCTGAATCCAGATTATATAGGTACCTCCTATCTCCATCAGGAAAAGGCGATCTTCAGAAATAGCTTCAATTCTTGGATAAGCACCAGCAGCTGGGAGACTAAAACAAGCAAGTCTACGGATATAAATAGCGGTACCTTGGGCGGGATTCACTAATAACCCCCGCTGCACATCGCCGGCATTCGCATTGTTAATAATCGCATATGCACTAACATATGCGATTATTAACTCAAAGGCGATGGCCGGCGATGTGCAGCGGGTTCCCCCTCCCTGCCTCCCTCCCCTCCCTAACCAGCTTTAAGGGCTCCGTTTCCTCCTACCTGCACTCGGAAGAGGTGCAGGGAGGAGGAGGTCACTGGTCCGGGCAGCACAGCAGGAGGCTGCCCGGACACATATGAGGGGGGTGCGGCACGGATCGGCGGGAGGCGCACGGGGCGGCGGGGGACACAAAGGGAAGCCCATAGGCTTCCATGGGGTTACGCCATCTAAAAGTGGCGTAACCCCCCGCAGTGAAGCCCTGGTGGTGGGGCTTTGCTGCATATGAAAATGCCGTAAAAACCCCGAAAACTGGGTTTTTACGGCTTTTTCAGTTTGGTGAATCTCGCCCATTATATACTATCTGTCCAGACGCCAAAACTATTGCATAACTGTATTGTCGACATGTCTAAAAGACCTACTAACCACAACTAATAATAACATACGGGACTGTGATTCTATTATTGTTATCTAAAAGGACATGAGGGGGGAGATTCTCTAAGCGAAAAATGCGGTAAAAACCCCGTTACTGGAGTTTTTACCGCATTTTGGGATGCTGTAAGCATCCCCCCCCGGCGGGGGGCATCGCCAGAAAAATCTGGTGATGCCCCATAGAAGCCACTGGGCTTCTACCACAACCCTCCACCGCCCCGCGCCAACCCCCCGCCGCGCCGCATCGCCCCCTCACCTGTGACCTCCTCCCTGCACTGATCCTCTTCCGGGTGCAGGGAGGAGGAGAGCCCGGCGCAGCAGCAGCAGCGCCGGGTGTGTGAGGGAGGGGGGAGCCGCCGGGACCTGCTGGGACCCGGCGACTCTCACCGCAAAGGACAGCTCTTAACACAAGAGCTGACCATTGCCTTAATTATCGCATATGTTACAACATATGCGATAATTATAAATGCGATGGGCGGCGAAATGAGTGCACACTCCTTTATAAAGGACTGCTGCAAGGGATCTTAATCCAGTTATAATTGTCTGATCAAGCACCAAATTCTAAGGAGAGGTATTCAATCTAGTGCTTGATCAGAGGCTTGCCACGAGCTGCGGCCGGGAAGAGGCGAGCTGCGGCCGAGAGCTCATCACTTCCTGTCCGTTCTCGGCAGGACAAGCCCGACTGCTTGTGAAGTCAGACTCATTCTGCCGAGCTCCCCTGTTCAATGCTGTCGGGGAAGACAGCATTAAATAGGCCTGGCAGCCATCTCCCCCGTCAGGAGATGATCGGCGCTGATTGAATACCCCCCTAAATGTATTTCTTTGTATATAAAATGACTTTTTCTAGAATTTAGTCACTATTTGCGACTATTTTGTTTTCACTGAAGGCTCCATTATGATTTATCCCATTCTTATGTTATGCAATATGCAGGTTGCTGTCAATCCTTGGTGGTGGAGACCTATGTGGAATCTAGGTTGATATAAAAAGTTTTTCTCTACTTTTAGTACATACTGTAGCAGTAATTAAAATTTATCTGTACAATATCAGCATGTGTATAACCTAATCCAATGATTACGTTTTAAATACAAAATGTTTTTCTGTACTTACGACCTTCTTCCTGTTCTTTGAACAGATATATATTTATGACCCTGCTATATTATATAACCTTTGCTCAAGAAATGGAATAAACAAGTTATAATTAGAGATATAACATATTTATTGTCATTTACACTGTACCTAAATTGTGCTTAGAAAATCTTGCATAGGATAATCTTTAAGGCACTTGGACAACTGGCCCTTCTCGGGTAATAACACAAGGTCTGGCTGAATAAAAACACTAAGGAGGCATGCGGCAAATGATTGTGCTATTATGGAAAATCAACATGGGATCAAAATAAAAAATGTAGTATAAATGATGAGTTAAAAGAAACAAGAACACATACTAATAAAAGGAGCGGGTTGACCCAGTGGCGTAACTACCTATTCTGCGCCCCCCCCCCCGCCGCAAATTTTTTACCGCCCCCCTCCCACTCCCCCTGGCGCCCACCCCATGCCCATACCTGCTTAGCCGCATCTGCGGTCACGGTCCCGTCTCTCCCAGCGCTGTCTCCTGCTTCTATAATGAAAACGGACTCTTAGAAAATGGCTGCCCCCATACTGCAGACAGAAAACTGTCTGCAGTATGGGGGCAGCCATTTTCTAAGTGTCCGTTTTCATTATAGAAGCAGGAGCCAGTGCTGGGAGAGACGGGACTGTGATGGCACGGCAGGCAGGTACCGGCAGACAGCAGCGGGTAACTATAGCCCCGCAAACCCCCCGGCACCCAAACTTTCTCATGCGCCTCCCCGCCACCACGGGGGCTGCGAAGCTATAGTTACACCACTAGGTTGACCCCATTCAAGCTTTTGATAAAATCTGAAGTCATTGGAGCACTATATTTGTCAGCAAGTAAGAAGATTGAATTTCCAAACATCGGCCTTAAACGTTGCTATTCACCAAAATAATGCATTCACCTACGGCACAAATATTACATTCAGCAAATATATAGCAAACGGTCTGCCTTGGCTACTACAACATATTCCTAATTGGTATACCCCTCTCTCATTCAGAGGCAGAACTACCATTGGTGCAGCAGTGCACCGGTACCCCTGAGGGCTAAGGGGCCCACTGCCTCTCCCTGTCACCCACTGTTGTGTTGTAAATTGTGAACTTGGGTTGGGGTGGAAGAGGGAGGCCCAAATTATATTTTTGCACCTGGGCTCACCGCCCACAAGTTCCGCCACTGCTCACATCTATCAATACTTCAGGACCCGTGTAAGGCTTCTCGGCACAATAGGCATAACTTCAACCCAATGCCCCCTACCCTGCCACCAATACTCATTTTACAGACCCACAAATAAAAGTGTGGAGGTGGTAGCCAGTGGCGTAACTATAGCCCCGCAGCCCCCGCAGTGGCGGGGAGGCTGGGGGGTACTGCCAACATTTGCGGCGGGGGGGGGGGGGGGCGCAAAATTAATAGTTACGCCACTGGTGGTAGATTCGAAGTTCTATAGCCACCATCTACATTAAGTACAAAAAAATTGTCTTTATTATAGCCACCTCATTTTGTGATACGGAGACTCAGTGACGTCCCCCCAAGATACTGATGTCCGAGGCATCCTCAGCAATAAAAGAACACCACCCTTTCATAATGTTATATTTCATCTTAAAATACTCTCCCTCACATGCATCGATTTACTTTCGATTCAATTTGCTTTCGATTTCCCCAATTCTACCTCCTTTCAAAGAGAAAAAACAAGAGAAGTGGCGCTTGGTTTGATGAAAGGAAACCACATTCATTTTTATTATAACAAAGATTAGAAATGTAAAAAAATTACATCAATAACATATACATGATCTAACAAATAAAAAACATAAAATAAACAATAAAAAAAAAATATAAAGAAAAAACTATTAAAAAGTGAATCAATCACTATAGCAAAGGACCTGGACCATATAATGCCACTGAGTATTTAACATGAGGGGATAAGAAACTGATGTCCAGTCGTGTTGAATGGCTAATGTTGATGGGGGGTGGGGGTGAGTTATTGAAGCGGGTGATAATGTGCTCACTGGTTGTAACCGTTTGCCACTGGAGGGTATAAGTCCCACTAGGGTAGCAATACAGCAATCTTCCTCAAGATCTTGTGGTGGTGGGTAGGATTTTGATTTTGTAATCCAAGTAACGAGCAGGTCACTTCAAATGGCGGGTGGAAGCCAAGATTTTTTTGGCCACACTGAGGTGGGTGTCCAAAGTAAGGTAAAGATTGTTGTCCTCAAGATCAAGTGGCTGATGGAAGCCCAAAAAAGCCACAGTGGGTAATCAGTTTCCTGGAAATGGCATAAAAGATACAACTCAGAGTCATTAATAGGGCAATTGGGGCATTAAGGTCCAGTCCAAATCTCCTACTAACGCGTTTTGCTATTTAAGGGGTACAGCTTTATCAAAGGTGATGTAGAGACCATCTGCAATGGGGTTTATATACCTGTATATGAGTAGTCTAACTAGAACACCTGCATTAGGCAATCATACAATCAGTGCATACATGGTTAGAACTGGAAATCAACAGAAGGCAACATAATGGTATTAATAATCATATTTCATTTTTATAAAAATGTAAAAAAAAACGAATTAATTTAATGTCCGATAAGTTTAATCACTTTTTTTCAATTTAGCCTTTGCTTTGCATTCGATCTGCACTTTTGCATTCAATATCGATTTGGATGTGCTTTCAAGGCACAGTATACACATTTGATTTACTGGATCGAATTCGATATTTCCTTGCCTGCACAGTCTATTTTTCTTTTCGATATAGAGAAAAGGAGAGTTCGCATCACAGCGAAAGCGTATTAAAAATGGTTACATTTGAATTTAATTTTGATTTGATTTTGATTTGATTTTTCTTCTATAAGCAAAATCGACTCGAAAACCTGTCACAATCGAAGCGTGTGTACACCCCTTAGATCTAGCGCTGATGTGCAGGAGCGGAAGCAGGAAGAGAGTATACGCGCCAGTTTATGCCTATATATATTTTTCTGTTTAGTTGTCTGAAGGACATTTATTATGTTCTGGTTTGTGGGCCAATTAGATTGTTTTGATGGGCTGATTGGATTGAAGAAGGGATGGATATTAGTGTAGGATATGTTCTCAAACAGTAAGATGAGCTCTTTCCATTTTTAAATTTCATCTGGATAAATAGACATTTTCTGGTTTCTCTGGTCTTATTTGCCTTCTCATTCATTTTCTTTCATGCTCTATTTTTTTAGTCCCCTTTTCATTTAGTTTATTCCTGAGTGTTTGCTTCTGTCATTCGTCCCTCTGTTTGTTTATTCCTATATCCTTCATTAAAAGCGCCCTTCCCCGATTTCCTTCCTCTTCCAGTTTTACCCTGTCCCCTATCATTCCATTCCCAGGAACTCTACCTCTTTCACACCGTCTCCTGTATATACTTGCGCTGCGCAGCTCCGCTCCTGGAGTGTCTCCTGCTCCAGTTCTTACCTTTCTCAGTGTTCCTGTTCTCCCTCTCTATTGCCTTGTGGCCCCCTCACTCAGACTCTCTCCCATACTGTACCGTCACTATCTTGTCCCATCCCCAAGCACATCCCTTAGCCGTCACCTTCCAGCTGTAAACTATGTGGCTTATTTCACATGTGAGCTGGAGAGTATTTATTCCCCTGTTTTCCCTTACTGTTTGCCTTTCCTCCCCTACTCCACCTCCCTCTTAGTATAGAGCTATTTCAGTCTTATCACTTCTCTGCCCAATTCTGCTCCTTTCCGTCATAAAACCTTTGCTTTCTGTTCTTACCCATTCCTTTCTTTGTTTTACCTTACTTTTTGACTTACGAATCCTTTCTACCCCTTGCCTCTCAACCTATTTTTGTCTAGTTGGTACTCACACACCCACACATACACGCCCCTCTGAATGTGTAACATTGATTTCATTATTACTAATACTTTAACATGAATAGTTGTAATTTAACCCCTTCAGTGGTAATCCCGAGAATTTTCTGGGCTGTGCCTCAGTGCCCAGTCTGGCAAGCCTGGAAAATTCTCAGAATTGCCACTGTTTAGAGACAGACAGCGCTGTGGAGTTAATCGCTGAACTCAGCCAGCTACAGTGCTCCCACTCGTCCACCGCGCTTCCTCCTCACCCCACCCCCGTGACTTTTCTATTGAAGTCTCTGGCGCTGACTACTGACATGCCGAGTTGCTGGGTGCAGGGCCATGGCGTCGGGGCGCAGGGCCGGGCAGCGGCTGGCATAGTGTTCAGCGGCACTGCCCGGCCTAGCGTGGTGGTTTTTTTTAGGTAGCGCTCCCCTTAAAAAAAACTCGTCCCCAGTGGGGCAGGAGGAGTAACAAATATAAAAAAAAATTTAATTTATCTGTATGAGCAATATTGGAAAAGCTGGCTGCTGACTGCAGAGTGGATAGTGTTAGATAGTGATAGGGCCGTGAATAGGATGGGTACTGGTCTGCAGTCATCCTAATGAAATAAAGGGCAGTATACAATGCAGCCGGGCGAGGGGTTAAACGGCAGGGATCACCAAAAACAACCACCCCTCAGCTAATACAGGGAGCCCGCTGCATTTAACCACGAGCTTCGCTGTTCTGGCGGCCGCACACGCCATTTCCACATCCCTGTAAAAACAAGGTGACATGAAACGGCTTGTGCAGGGGGGGGGGGTCAGTTGAATACTGACCATGCGAGCTGTGATAGCGAGCAGTTAACACTGCTCACTGTCACAGCTCGCAAAAAGCATTGAATATACCCCATAGTGTAGTGCTGATCCAGTGTGTGCTTCCATTACACAGCTTTGTCACAGTAAATATGATCATTTAGCTACAGCACATATTGCAGTATGTCACAGAGTGTTGACAATACATCATTAGAAACATAGAATTTGAAGGCAGATAAGAACCACCTGGCCCATCTGCCATTACTACTAGCAAATATTTATTGTTACAACTTCTTGTCTCAGTCTATTAGATTAGGTCATGCCATTCATTACTATATTATTATCCTAATCTTAAACAATACCAATGCACTGATTGGGAAGTAATATGATTTCCTTTTAACTATTCAATAACTCATGCTGTCTCTGTTTCACTAATGTTGGGATATGTATTGTCTACGAACATCTGTTTACAGCCCTCCCCTCCTTCTTTTTGTAATTACGGAGTACTGCTTAAGGCAGGCATGTCCAAAGTCAGGCCCGGGGGGCAATTGTGGCCCGTGCTGTCATTTCAAGCGGCCCGCAGCCTCCAGCTGGAAGTGGGCAGAGCATCAGATGTGGGAAGCATAGCACAGGACACTAAAGGTGGGGCCCCGGCGAGCGCGCCTTTACCTTGCTATCTGCTGCAGTGAGGAGGTGCCGGCCGCCACAGTCAGATGTGTTTGGCGTCCTACCCCTGCTGCTACCATCGTATATCACCCTACTCCACAATCACAGTGACAGCAGTGTTTGGGGAGGGAGCAGCAAGGGGGAAGCTTGCTACTATAACATGCAGAGTGGAGGAGGGCAGCAGCAGGAGCCCAAGCATCTCCTGTCCTTGCAGTGCCTGCTTTGCCTCTCCTTCTTCTGGCTCACACAAGGGGCTGGGAAACATACAGAGAAGGGAGGGGGCAGAGTGGGGGACATACAGTGAAGGAGGGTCAGGCTGGGGGACATACAGTGAATGGTGGCAGTGATGGCCATTCAGAGAAGGGGGAGCAGGGGCAGGCTGGGGGACCTACAGTGAATGGTGGCAGAGTGGGGTACATAGTGAATGAGGGTCATACAGTGAATGGGAGTCATACAGTGAAGGAGGGTCAGGCTTGGGGACATACAATGAATGGAGGCACTGATGGGCATTAAGAGAAGAGGGGCAGGCGGGGGGACAGAGTGAATGGGTGCAGAGTGGGGAACATACAGTAAATGGGGGACATACAGTGAATGGGGGCAGGCTATGGGAAATACAGTGAAGGGGCAGGCTGGGGGACATAGAGTGAATGGGGGCAGAGTGGGGGACCATTCTGATGTGATTAATGATTCAAAGAATATCAGGCTGAATGGTCGGCCCCCACACATTTACACTTCACCAAATCTGGCCCTCGTCGCAAAAAGTTTGGACACCCCTGGCTTAAGGGTTCAAGGGCTGCTTACTAACATCCTGTGTGTAATTTGCCCTGTCTTAAAATCTTTTGATCATCATTCTTTGTCCTAGTTTGCTACAGATCAACAAGTACTTTGGATCTGAAACTGTCAGCCTCCTACCATTTGAAATGCACAATCATAGTCAAAGGTTAATTACCTGGTTCTGGAGCTACGGAGACAACATATGGAGAATTATGTACTGGAAACACATTTTTAATTCACAAAGCTTAATCTTATAAATTAAATTAACAGCAATTCCACTGTATTATACAGCATCTTGTATGACTGGCTCTGAGTCCCATATGGTGGCTAATTTCTGCCTGCACCTTCATACGCTATAGGCAAGGGTCAGCTACCAGCATATCTGTATTTCACACAAAGTTGGTACAATCCATTTCAGTGGTGCTTCCAGGTAATTGCATTTCCTACCTTAGGGACCCATTTATCAATGTATATTTGTGTCTATTTCCCAAAAATGCACATTTTCTAAGATGAGCCACAAATTTTAAGTATCCCCCGAATGTATGAAGGGATCCCTCCATTCCCACCCGCCGCCACCACATCACCCATAGTTTTTCATGCTGGCAGATATAGCAATATCCAGAATGCTTAGCATTCCAATGTTGGTCCCCACAGCTACTGGTGGTAGCTAGGGAAGCCAGTCCCGGGATCGGCGGGATCCCTGGATTTCAGGCATTTTTGAACGATCCAATCCCGGGATTTCAGGATTGAAATGCACATTTCATCCCTCATTGCTGGGCAGCACTGAACACCAGCAGCGCTGGACTTTGCATGATGATGTTAGAGGTCACACTGCACAGCCACACACCTGCCCACCCCCTTCACTACATCCACTGGTCCACGCCACCATGTTGCTGTCTTGGAAGTCAGGACCACATCAGCCTGCCACCTTGCACCAGGCTGCTGCTGGCCAACGGTTCCACTGATGAGCAGCAGCCGTGTGGGAGGAATAGGGGCAGGCCAGATGGGGAGAGTTAATTGTGTCTGCTTAGCACACCGGGCAGCCTGTCTATCTATGTCTCTTCTCCTGGCCGTGACAATTGCAGCCTTGAGAAGTTGAGACAGCACCTGTGCTGCCCACCAGGCCCCGCACATCCTGTCTGCCCTCTCCCACATCAGAAGGCCAATTCTGAGATCGACAGTTTTTCCACCCCTAATCCTGGAATAAAAAAAATGGCCCGGAAGTGGCAACCCTAGTGGTAACCCATTGTTGCCTATAGGCTACACATCACATGACTAGCAGGACAGAGAGTTCCTCATAATCCTACCCTGAGGTGGCCGCTGTGCAGTATGCTCATTGAGCATATCACAGGGACGGGCTCCTATCAGAGACCCTGTCTCTGCGGGTACTCATTTATATATCCAGATGGCACTGAATATGTGATCATTGATATAATGGACCCTTATTTTCAAATCGTTATAACTATTTTGTTTAAACTATAACATGCATACACTGGGATGCAGTTTAAATCCCGGCGGTCGGGATCCCGGTGTTCAAAATCCCGACGCCGGAATCCCGAACGCCGAAATCCTGACACTTTCTCCCCCCGTGGGTGTCCACGACACCCTCAGAGGGAGAATAAATTAGTGTGCCGAGCGTAGCGAGGCACCGGGCCCGCTGCGTGGCGAGCGCAGCGAGCTCGCAAGGGGGGGCGATCCACGTCCCCCCCCTTGTTGGGATTTCGGCGTTCTGGATTCCGGCGTCTGGATTTTGAACGCCGGGATCCCGACCGCCGGCTTTTCATGCCGAATCCCATACACCATGATTTACTCATTTCTATTGTACACAGGTTGTTAAATAATTAAAAATTGGTTGACCCAGGTTGCAATGGGGGCAGGTTTTAATCCCGCCCTCAAATGTTCCCGTTGTAATACATTTGGCTGCAGCTTTTAGCCACATTGAGAAATAATTCTTATCAGTTTGCATTTATAAAGCTGTTACTGCAACTTCAATCTTGCCGTTATGTCAGGTATCATACTGTAATTAGTCTGAGCAATTGGAAGACAAGTCTGAAGTGACAGATATTACATAAGAGACAAATGATTAGAACACAGTGTCTCCGATGTTGCTGACCTGACCTTGCTTGCGTGACAATGATAGTGATATAAAAAGCTTGGCATGCATGGCGAAATTATTTGGGGAAGGGGGTTGTACAGGACATATTTCATACTGTATTTAATGTGACTTGTACAGCTGACAAAATTTAAGTTTGAAAATGGGGAATAAATAAAAAATCCCTGTTAAGAATGAATGTATAAAATAATCTAAATGAGTCTAAACTGCATCCTTTACCTTATGCAAACTTAATGCTGTGATAACCAGGCCCCAGCACGTCTCAAGGGGCTTCATAAAGATATCCTGGTCTTCCAACATGTTCCCAGAGGAACACTGCGTGACTACCGGGATACAGTCATATTATCTACATTAATTAGGTCTACAAGCATTAGGTCTACACCACTAGGTCGACCTGCATTTAGGTCGACAGGGTCATTAGGTCGACTTTTATAAGGTCAACAGGGTCATTAGGTCGACATGGGGAAGGTCGACAGGCAAAACGTTGACATGGGGTCATTTGACTGTTTTATGAGTCGACATGTGCCAACAGGTGGTATTTCATGCCCTACCATCCACTAGGGCGTGGTGGGAGAATAAAATTGTGCCCGAAGCATGGTGAGCGCAGCGAGCTATGTGAGTTGCTATGTTGACTCTGTCGACGCTTGAAAAAATGAAAAAAAAAAATATACCATGACCCTGTCGACCTTATACCTGTCGACCTAATGACCCTGTCGACCTAACACCTGTCGACCTAATACATGTCGACCTAATGACCCTGTTGACCTAATGACCCTGTCGACCTAACCCATGTCTACCTTCAGTCAGGTTGACCTAAATGAAAGTCGACCTAATGGTGTAGACCTAATGCTTTTAGACCTAAATGCAGTCTGACAAATGATCCCATTCCGTGACTACCGCATGATATTATAACATTATATGGACCTGCCCACATGTCCAAAGTCTCTTTGATGGGATAAAAAAATATTTGGACACACAAAATTATTCAGAGTTGTACTCAATGCTGATCTTAAAGCAGCTATAAGCATCTTTTGGTAGACTGTGGACGTGACAAGGTACTCTATCAATGCCGGATGCAATCAGCAACAAAAATATAGTGCTGAGGAGGGCCCCAAACCGGTATCTTGCCTAGGGGCCCCAGGAGGTCTAAATCCGCCTCTGGTGATAACCAGCTACCTACTTGTACCGTTTAATAAACCATTTCCAGGTTAGGTTTATCTGCCATGCATTCTGCCCGCCAATGCACTCCCTTGCCACCCACTGATAAATCGATTTCTTTGTCACTACTCTGGGCTGAACCGGAGTTCAATGTATGTCTGACAAGTTTATATGAATGACAGCCATAGAGAACTGAACCAGACATGAGCTGATAAATATTCTATGCTGTATTTGTGAACGTGAAGCATTATATAGCTGTTTGCAAGTGTATATTTTCTTAGTATAACAAGTGTAACAAAGTATTACTTTATGGCAACTTGCTATTGAATGCTTGCTAATTTAACCGATTCAGACCTGATCACTGCTGTGTGAATTCGCACAGCACCTGATTATCGATACACTGCACATGCGTATGGGCTGCAATTAGAGAGGCCAATCCTGGGATCGGCGGGATCCTGGGATTTTGGCCTAAAATCGTTGGGATTTGAATCCCAGGATTGAAGCTTCCAATCCCGGGATTCCGGGATTAGTACCCTGTGTAAAATTAACTTTTGTTTTAAAGCCGGGCAGCGCTGAGCACTTTAGTATATGGCTCAGATGCTACCCAGCTGACTCTTCTCACCCCCGGTGGTGCCGCTGTTCGGGACAGCGATCTGTGCTGACAGGCATGACGGCACCCAGGCTGTGCAGTGTGACCCCTGGCATCACGTCAGGCTGAGCAGCCCGCAGCCGTTATGCCTGTCAGCACATATCACTGTCCCGAACCAGGATGCTCGGCCACACACCCGCTGTGCCGCCCCTAGCTACCAATCCGCAGGAGACGGACTCCTGCCTGTCACCACCGATGTAAGTGACTGCACTGTCACTTACAGGGGGATGGGAAGATTGTCGGGGGTTGGGGGCTGGCTTAGTGGGCAGTTTTGGGGCGGGGTCTTTTTTATTTTTTTTATTATAGAGGCCAATTCCGGGGATCCCGGGAATCCTGGGATTGAGCCTTTTTTTTTTTTAACTCAACTTTATTTAAACAAGTAGAGCTAAGTGAACATTTTACATGTAAGGACAGTGATCGCTATACGCAGATAGCTCAAACGTTTTAATACAACAGTTGTACTTACAAAGGATACAGAGGGGGGGGGGGGGGAGAAGAAGGGGGGGGTCAAGTCATGAAAGAAAGCAATAAGTAGGTTATGATGAATTTGTAGGTGCCTGAAAGCTCGAGAGCAGTGATGAATAGCAAAATACGAATAGGACTGGGGATTTCAAATGAGAAGACATATATACGTTATAATAGCCATATCAACAGGGACATAGTGGCAGGAGGAGGATCCGAGGGCAGGATGCCAAAGGGTTATCGACAGCTCTCATGTGGCCTGATAGACACGGTTAGAGGTAGGGTGGTTTGCTAGTGACCAGGGATTCCAGATTAGAGCGAATTTATGGCGGCAGTCGTGGAGGTAATAGCTGATCTTTTCCATGTTTGCTATATAACCAATATAGTTATTTAGTGTCTGTAGGGTAGGGGGAGAGGGTGATTTCCAGTTTTTGGCAACAAGTGATTTTGCAGCGGCTAACACATGAGAGAACAGTTTATTCATGTGAGGGTCTAGGTTCTGAAAGGGGCGGGCTAGTAAAAAGGACCACGGGTCCAGGGTAATTGCAATGCCAGAAAGAGATCTCAACAGGTCTAGAACCTGGGACTAAAAGGTGGCTATGATGGGGCATGTCCACCACATATGGTAGAGAGTTTCTTCTCCCGCAGCCCCGCCAACGGACCGGAGTAGCCGAGGGAAAGATTTTGGACAACCTATCAGGGGTATAATACCACCTATAATATAGTTTATAGGAGGTAAACCTATAGGAGGTTTATAGGAGGTTTCTTTTATGCGTGTGGAAATTGAGCTTTTGGCAATTCCCTCTCTCACCTCGCCCCAGCACATATCGTCTGGGGGGGGGGGGGGGGGGACCAAGATCCCTTTCCCACTCCAGCTCGTGGCGGGTCTGCTTGGGAGCTGTAGCTTCTATCAAGATAGAGTATATTCGGGAGATCATCCCCCTGCCCATTGGGTTCACGATGCATTCCCGTTCAAATAGGGTAGGAGCAGTTATCGGTCTGGTGTGGTGAATTGAGTTGACAAAGTGGCGGATCTGAAAATACTTATAGAAGAGGGAAGTCGGTGAAGGGTATTTAGTTTTAAGGTCGACGAGAGATACCAGCGAGTTCTTAACATAGAGGTCTGATACCTGTTTGATACCCAATTTAGACCACGCTTTAAATTGGTTAGGTGCACATCCCGGTGGGAACTCTGGGTTGTCCCAGAGGGGGGTGATGTGGGAGGGGGAGGAAGAGAGGCTAAATTTGGGGAAGGAGTAGTTCCAGAGATTGATGCAGAATCTAAGGGAAGGGTGCAGGCACCTGATGGGCTGTCTTGAGGTTTTTGATAGGCCCCAGATGGAGGCAAGGGAGCGGATCCCCAATACTGAGGATTCAAGGTCTAACCATGCTAGTGTACCCGTTGGCGCGAATGAAGCAGCTATTTGGCTTAAGTGGCTTGCTAAGTAGTATGATTTGACATCCGGTAGCCCTCGCCCACCTGCTGCTCTGGGAAGTTTAAGAGTGTTGAAAGCCAATCTAGGGGGTTTATCGTTCCAAATAAATCTGGATAAGGATGCTTGAATTTCCCGTAATACTTTCTCTGGGACTTTTACTGGGAGTGTCTGAAATAGGTAGAGAAGTTGGGGGAGGATAGTCATTTTTGTAGTAATAATCCTACCTAGCCATGAGATAATATAGGTTCTCCAGAGTGCAAGATCCTTATAAAGTTTATTTAAGAGACGTGGATAGTTTTCAGCATATAGAAATTCGTAGCGTGAGGTTATAAAGACTCCCAGGTATTTAATTTTACGAGGTTGCCATTTAAATTGGAATGTAGAGGCAAGGGAGATTTTTAAACCTTGGGGGATATGTAGAGACAGAGCTTCGGATTGGATTGAGCATTTTTCAATACCGATTCCCGGGATTGAAAAAATGCCCTGGGATTGGCATCCCTAGCTGCAATGCGCGTGCATGGGAGTTGTGGAAAAACTCGCACCATCACATGTACAAGTTCACAATTTTCAGAAAATCAAACATTCGTCCCAGTGCAAGTCTTCTCGAAGGCTGGTAACACCAACCCCAGTGGTCCATTGTATTTTGTTAACCAGCTCCAGGCTCCAACAGTCAGTAGGGTAATGCCACAGCCGGAGGACACTTACTAGTCAAGTCTTATTAAAGGAGGTTAAGTGTGTGGTCTGACCACAATGACAAACACAGACCTAATCACCCATTGTGGTTTAGCGAAACAGCAAAATTCCCAGATACTTTACTATGGTGAAATCATCCCTATAGAAAAGAAGAGTGAGCTCTCCTTTGACTGACAGGTTAGAAGAGCTCAGCCAAACTGATCAGCTGCCAAGTCCTGCAAGTGACAGAAGTCACCCAGGGACCTGGAAGTCGGTCTCATGTGGATACAGGTGTTTCTTTCTGTTCATGTGGTTCAAGGTTTTTGCAGGGGTTTTTCTCCCTGATACCAACATGGACCGCAGAGGACAGATCTGCATTGGATTTTAGGTAAGTATTTTTTTTTTTTTACAGGTACCCTAAAGGATTTATTTGTGGATAGGGTGACCGATCTACATGGGAATATAGGTAAGTATATGTATGTTTACTGCATCTTGTATGGCTGCTAACCAACAGTTAGCCCAAAGGCTATTAGAAGCGCTGGTGATATGTATCTAAGATCCCTTGTTGCTATACACTTTTGCAGCCCCTTGTTAGAGGTTGTGTACCTCAAGCAGAACAAGGAAAGGTAAAGCTCACGTAGTTTGCACTAACATGGGCTTCCAAGAGGCGCAGTTGTGTTAGCACAATAATAGACAATGATTTCAATAAAAATAGATTTTTTATTTTAAAAAGGAAATAACAATATCCAAATGCGAAGTGCACTTCAATGATAAAACAAGACAATACAAGACATACAACATATAACAAACAGAGGCTAATTCAATTAATTAGAGATATCTGGTATGAGGCTTAAATTAATCAGGCATCCATCAATTGGTTTTGATAAACAGGCATCTGCAGCATATATATATATAGTTACCAGTCCCGCATATGTATTCGAAAAAACTGCTGTCTTGGGAACTCTGGGCTCCTGTGATGGACAGTCCAACCTCTAATTCAATGGAGGTGCTCCCCTGATGTATAGGGGGAGGGAGACGGTTCCTCTGATTTATCAATGGCCGTTTTCTGCTGGGTGGCTTTTTCCGGCAATCTTTACAGCAATCACTGGGTGCAGGTACTGTGGCACATCAAAGTCAGCGGCTTCCTCAGTTGTGCTGTCACCTTCAACAGACTGCCTTTTTATAATAGTCCCGTTCGCGGGGTTTCATTCCACCGCGCTTCCGGGTTTGCGCTTCAAGCCTCGTTTTGGATAGCTCTTATTTATACATTTCCGCGGCCATCTTTATTTTGCGTTTCAAGCCTCGTTTTCGACATTATGGGCTGATAATCTCTTGCGGCCATTTTTAAATGTGTTCCAAGCCTCGGTCTCATGGCTGGTATTTCACAGTCTTTCACAGCCATGAGCATTCCAAGCCTCCGTTTCCGTTTTACATATATTTATATCCATAAACCTCAGCCATGTTTTTTCCAAATGAGGCTTGGAGATTGGAAAAAACATGGCCGCTGAGGTCTATGGATATAACTGACTTTGATCCAGGCAGAGAAATGCGTTTTGTTGCTGTGCCCCAGTACCTGCACCCAGTGATTGCTGTAAAGATTGCCGGAAAAAGCCACCCAGCAGAAAACGGCCATTGATAAATCTGAGGAACCGTCTCCCTCCCCCTATACATCAGGGGAGCACCTCCATTGAATTAGAGGTTGGACTGTCCATCACAGGAGCCCAGAGTTCCCAAGACAGCAGTTTTTTCGAATACATATGCGGGACTGGTAACTATATATATGCTGCAGATGCCTGTATATCAAAACCAATTGATGGATGCCTGATTAATTTAAGCCTCATACCAGATATTTCAAATTAATTGAATTAGCCTCTGTTTGTTATATGTTGTATGTCTTGTATTGTCTTGTTTTATCATTGAAGTGCACTTCGTATTTGGATATTGTTATTTCCTTTTTAAAATAAAAAATCTATTTTTATTGAAATCATTGTCTATTATTGTGCTAACACAACTGCGCCCCTTGGAAGCCCATGTTAGTGCAAACTACGTGAGCTTTACCTTTCCTTGTATGGCTGGTGGTGCAGGAGGGTGGGATAGGAACATGGTGAGGAGCAGAAGGGATGGTGCAGGAGAGATGCAGGTGGGATAGCACTGTGGTGAGGAGCAGAAGGAATGGTGCCGGAGATATGCGGGTGGGATAGCACTGTGGTGAGGAGCAGAAGGGATGGTGCAGGAGAGGTACGGGTGGGATAGCACTGTGGTGAGGAGCAGGAGGGATGGCGCATGAGAGATGCGGGTGGGATACCGCTGTTGTGAGAAGCAGGAGGGATGGGGCAGGAGAGATGCGGGTGGGATAGCATAGGTGAGAAACAGGAGGTTTCACATTTAATTTGTATTGCATTTATTATACTACTGTATATGTCACATATACTGTAGAGCAGGGGTGTCCAAACTTTTTGCGATGAGGGCCAGATTTGGTGAAGTGTAAATGTGTGGGGGCCGACCATTCAGCCTGACATTCTTTGAATCATTAATCACATCAGAATGGTCCCCCACTCTGCCCCCATTCACTCTATGTCCCCCAGCCTGCCCCTTCACTGTATTTCCCCCAGCCTGCCCCCATTCACTGTATGTCCCCCGGCCTGCCCCTCCTTCACTGTATGTCCCCCATTCACTATATGTTCCCCACTCTGCACCCATTCACTCTGTCCCCCTTCTCTTATTTCCATCAGTGCCTCCATTCATTGTATGTCCTCAAGCCTGATCCTTCTTCACTGTATGACTCCCATTCACTGTGTGACCCCTATTCACTATGTACCCCACTCTGCTCCCATTCACTGTATGTCCCCCAGCCTGCCCCTGCTCCCCCTTCTCTGAATGGCCATCACTGCCTCCATTGACTGTATGTCCCCCAACCTGACCCTCCTTCACTGTATGTCCCCCACCCTGCCCCCTCCCTTGTATGTTTCCCAGCCCCTTGTGTGAGCCAGAGGAAGGAGAGACAAAGCAGGAACTGCAAGGACAGGATATGCTTGGGCTCCCGCTGCTGCCCTCCTCCACTCTGCATGTTACGGGAGCAAGCTTTCCCCTTGATGCCCCCCTCCCCAAACACTGCTGTCACTGTGATTGTGGAGTAGGGTGATATACAAGTGCAGCAGCAGGGGTAGGACCCCAAACACATCTGACTGTGGTGGCTGGCACCTCCTCACTGCAGCAGACAGCAAGGTAAAGGCGCGCTCGCCCACCTTTACTGTCCTGTGCTGTGCTTCCCACATCTGATGCTCTGCCCGCTTCCAGCTGGAGGCTGCGGGCCACTTGAAATGACAGGACGGGCCGCAATTGGCCCCCGGGCCTGACTTTGGGCATGCCTGCTGTAGAGTATACTGCATAAGAAATGGGCAATTATTACATAACAGAGCGATAATCAGCAGACTACGCAAGTACTGTGGTCGCAATGTGCAAGTGCAGAGGTCCTGCTGCGATCCTGCTCCCAAAGTACATTTCATGGAAGGTGATTGACAGGAAGTGACCATTTGGAGGTGTTAACTGGGCGATTGTGGAGGATGGTAGGAAAATGCAATGTCACAGATCTGGTCATACAGAGGATGGGCGGAGGAACCAGACTGCTATATCTACAAGGTTAAGTGTCAGTCAGTGACAGTGCTCAAGCCAATATGGTCATTTGATGGTAGGATTTGCCATCTAGCAGAAACCATATCACGTACAATCAGATTGTGATTACAACAGGCAATAGGTGTATATCCCCATACACAACTAAAGTAACGAGATTGTAGAAGCAATGGCCAGCTTATCATGCAGAAAGGTCCATTCAATCAGAAATATTTGTTTCATAGGTAAAACTGTAAAATCAGAGAAATGGATATATTTATCTAAAGGAACAATATGGACAGATAATAAGAATCATAATATTCCATATACAGAATACTCTGTATGATGTATAGTAAAATCATATGTGTGACTGTACAGGTGTCATACCACCACACATAGCTATATTGTAGGTCTTGAAAATGAATGCACATGCAGAAAGATGTTAGGTCTGGGAAAGCAAATCGAACCCTCTGAATTACCCAAGATTAGAAGGGTTATTAAAATGGAGATCTGGCTGCTGTAGTCATCTTATTATGGAACTTTTGACAGTAGTTCAGAAAACAAGGTGTTTTCCTTCAAGTTATCAGTATTTGCACATTTAAAAGAGTGATCTCTGTACTGGGTAGATTACTGATTAACAAATTGTTTTTTGGCCTATGTGCCCATCACACACCCCTGCACTGCATCCAGCAGAAAGACAGCGCACTTGTCTGGTGGCGCAGATCAGCAACTCATTGGAGAAAACACACCAGCCTCTGGTGTCATTGGCTGCAGAAGACGAGCCTCTGTTGACAGCAGCTGAGTCACAGAACAGTTGTCAGAACATTGGCCTGTGTGAACTATGTGTTAAGAGAGAACAGTGCAGGAAATGTTGGTTAGATAAGTACAGAAGTGTGCACTATATACACCATTAATAGCACTTTATACATCTAATGGCATTAGATAAAGACAATCACTGTAGATCCGGTGCAATAAATAGAGAGCTGTATGAAAACAGGTCAGAAAATAGGGACAAGTAATGCAGGAAGGGGGTACAAGTTACTGATACTCTGCTATCCACAATGGGTTCCCAAGTGGCAGTATGTCATTAAAAATCACAAGAGGTTTGCAATTGCATACGTGATAATAATCAGGGGTTCTGAAAAACAGACTTTTTTGGAATCCAAATCAGATCATAAAGATCTTAAAGGACTAACAGGCCCCATTAAGCCCTAACAAGAGATAAATGCGAGGGTGATAAACATCCAGCCAATCACCTGCTAACTGCCATGTTACAGGCTGTGTTTGAAAATAGTCAGTAAGGCGTTGGTTGGCTGGACATTTATCTCTCTATCACCCTTGCATTTATATCTTGTTAAGGCTTAATACATCTGCCCCTAAAGAACCTGCCACTTCTTGGACACAATAAGCAATGTATTACTTGAAATAGGACTGGTTTTAGAGGGGTCATACATAGTTCATAATCCAATAATGCCAGTGATAACACAGCACACAGACAACAGAAAACAACATATTAAAGAAGCCTAATCAGCACACAATCTTGCTATTGTTACCCTAGATCTATAAGGTCACAGGTGGTGAGTTGGTATGAAAAGATCTTTAATTGCCTGTTGTAATTTTGGAGGTAATTCAGACCTGATGGCATCCTGCTATAGTGAACTTCTGCGTATTCTTGTGCATGCTGTGCGCGTGGATGCGTACGCCTTTCAGAGACATCACAGACAAGTGAATATGTTCCAACCCCTTTGTTACAGGCTCACTATCAAATGATTTTTCCAGACCCTCCCACAAAATGCTTGTGCACGCCTGCGTTTTTCTTGGCACTCCCATGAAACGTCCGGTTACCACCCACAGATGCCTACTTCCTGTCAATCACCTTGCGAATGGCTTACTAATGGAAAAAGAAGAAGGATTTCACTGCAGGACGGCCTTGCGCTTGCGTACTACAGGAAGTGCGCATGCAAAGTCTATTGATAATCATACGCGGTGTGAACTCTCATCTGTAAGAACAAGTCTGAATCGGCCCGTTTCTCTGCCACGTAAGATTTGCTATACTGTGCATGCAAACACGTAACTAGGGAGCGAGCAATACTTCACAGTCCTCATAGCTGCCCAACGGTCCCTGCATTTTGCAAGCAAGATGCCTAGATTAGCATCCTGCACCTGCAGCCAGCATCTCTGCAGCAACACTGGGCAGAATGCCTTTTAGATGTTCCATAAAGGCATCCTACAGTGTATACAGTCCTCAGGATGCGGGCTATTCTAGACCCCCCAGCACCATTGGCCATGCCTACACAATATCATAGGGTCAGGTCAGGAGAGTGGCTTGCACAGGGTGCTGAGCAGCCCTGTTATGGCACTATGTGTGTACAACTAGTGGCAGTATTGTTTTGCGTGTTTGAACTCTAGCGGCCTTCTGCACTACAACAGATAGATATGGGGAATTTATGCAAAAGCGCAGGACAGAGGGGGGGATGTTCTATAATCCACACCCCAGCTTCGCCCCTCATCGCCTACATAATTATCGCATATGCACTAACATATGCAATAATTATGGCAAAGGACAGCTCTTGCGTTAAGAGCTGTCCTTTGCGGTGGGAGACAGGGGGTCCCACAGGGACCTGGCGGCTCCCCCCTCCCTCCCTTACCAGGCGCTGCTGCTGGGCTCTCCTCCCTGCCTCCGGAAGTGGATCATAGTACAGGGAGGAGGAGGTCACAGCTCTGGGTACTCTTTACCTAGCACGGCGCCCACGATGTCCATCGCGGTCATCGGGGGTAAAAAATCGCGGGCATCGCGGCCATCGCATGCACTAAAAAAACGGGTGCGACGCGATGCCCGCGAATTCCCATAGGGATCAATGTTAAAAGTGTGATTGGATGCGATTTTACTGTTCAATGCCTCAATGCCCGCGATTTTGCCATAGGAAACAATGTTAAATGGGCCACAGAGCCCTAATAGTCCCCCTGAAGTCTGAAATGGCCCCCACAATTGTTAACGCCACCCCACGATCAACGTGAACCCGAAGCGTGGCGAGCGCAGCGAGCCCGCGAGGGGCGGCGGTACGCGTCCTCCGACCTTTTCATACCCCCACTATCCATGTCCGCGTGGAGTTGAGAATAGAATAGTGTGGCGAGCGCAGCGAGCCCGAAGCGTGGCGAGCGCAGCGAGCCCCGCGAGGGGACGCGGATACCTGTGAAGCCCGCGAAGGGACGCGTTTACCTGTGAAGGTATCCGCGTCCCCTCGCGGGGCTCGCCACACTATTCTATTCTCAACTCCACGCCGACGTGGATAGTGGGGGTATGAAAAGGTCGGAGGACGCGTACCGCTGCGCTCGCCACGCTTCGGGTTCACGTTGATCGTGGGGTGGCGTTAACAATTGTGGGGGCCATTTCAGACTTCAGGGGGACTATTTGGACTCTGTGGCCCATTTAACATTGTTTCCTATGGGAAAATCGCGGACATTGAGGCATTGAACAGTAAAATCGCGTCCAATCACACTTTTAACATTGTTCCCTATGGGAAATCGCGGGCATCGCGTCGCACCCGTTTTTTAGTGCATTTGATGGCCGCGATGGGCGCCGTGCTAGGTAAAGAGTACCCAGCTCTGTGCTGCCCGGACACAGGTGAGGGGGGGTTGGTGCGGGGGTCGGGGCGGGGCGGCGGGGGATCGCGTTAGAAGCCCATAGGCTTCTATGGGGCATCACCAGATGTTTCTGGTGATGCCCCCTGCCGCGGTAACCAGGCGGTGGATGCTTAGAGCATCCCAAAATGTAGTAAAAACCCAGATAACAGGGTTTTTACCGCATTTTTAGTTTAGAGAATCTCCCCCAGTCTCCTACAGCCCAGACTACTGAATTTTTTAATGTTACTCAAGATAGTAAGACCTTTGCTTTCCAATGGTTCAGAAAGATATCTCTGAAAGTATTCCAAAATATGGAAATAAAATCCAATGATCAAAAATACCTCTGGTCCCAAGCATTTAGATATAGTGGAGGAGATTCTCTAAACTAAAAATGCGGTAAAGCATCCCCCGTCTGGTTAACGCGGCGGGGAGCATCGCCAGAAAAATCTGGCGATGCCCCATAGAAGCCTATGGGCTTCTAACGCGACCCACCGCCACCCCGCACCAACCCCCCCTCACCTGTGTCTGGGCAGCACAGAGCTGTGCTGCCTGGACCTGTGACCTCCTCCTCATTGTACTATGATCCTCTTCCGGGTGCAGGGAGGAGGAGAGCCCGGTGCAGCAGCAGGAGTGCCGGGAAAGGGAGGGAGGGGGGAGCCGCCGGGTCCCTGTGGGACCCGTTGTCTCCCACCGCAAAGGACAGCTCTTAATGCAAGAGCTGTCCTTTGCCATAATTATCGCATATGTTAGTGCATATGCGATAATTATGTAGGCGATGGGGGCGAAGGGGGGTGGGGCTGGGGTGCGGATGTTAGAACATCCCCCCAGTATGTAGAAAGAGAATGGAGCTGCAATGAAACACATTTCCACCCAGAGCTGTATACATTTTTAGCGTTATACTGTACATAAGGCAAAATTGTGTTTTGCACACAATGGATGCATGGTCTATACTTGATACAAAACCCTGCCATTATGTCTCTGTATTTACTGTAGAGCAATTTTAGATTCTGACCTCATTTATTGTGCTAATTGTAGCAAGAATAATGTGGTTATGGCATAGGAATAATACTGAATTAAAAACATCTCCATTTAGTGCAACTGCAGAAATATAGAATTATATCACAGAACTCACTCATATACTCCCCCTACTGATGGTCTATTATATTGCTGACTAGTCTTAAGCCCCATCCAACAGACGGCTGAAAGTTGATGCTTATGCAATTCTCAAAAAGTTTTGTAAAGTGAAAATGATTTTCATTTAATGGACCCTCAAAGGCCTTCAACCCCTTTGGTTGTATGAGCTGGCAGAGCTGTGCTGCGGGATTGGGCACTCCCAAGAAATTTTGATGCATTCCACTGTAAAGGCCTCAGTGATGCCTTCAGCGGTGAACCACTGGCACATCACCACCCCCCCCCCCCTGTCGCCCGCGCCCCCCCCCCCAGCAGCAAAAATATGACAAAGTGTAATACTTCAATGTTCACATAACAACAACCTTTTTTGATACCACTTTTACTGTAGTTTACAGTAGATCACATACAAAATTTATGCAACACTGAACTGTTAAAAAAAAAAAGTCAAGCTAATCAACTGCCTACTAGTTGTCACTTAAAGAATGAAATGTTGTAGATTCACGTTTGCTTTCCACTGTGCTGTGTTGTACATAATGTGCTATGCTGTACATAATACATAATCCTTTCTCAGAATATTGCTATGTTCTGGAGGGCGGGGCCAGGATAAGGGGCAGGTGCACTCTGCACCTCTCACAGGTAAAACCTCCTTCTGAGCATCTCACCTAGATATGACATCATCGCTGGGTAACTATATAAAACAAGTGCTTGTGAATGGATATCACAGAGAGATCTCCCAGCAACAGCAGACTTTCTTACCAAACTGTAAGTACAGTACCAAATCCCCCATAGCTTATTATATGCAAAATGCATTATCATTTAAACCATTACAAACTTGTCAAACTAACATATTTAATATTCAAGAGCTGCCAATGTGTGGTTTTGTTAATAAAGCAAGTTATATTACAATTATGTGGTGGTTTAATACACATGAATACACAATTGTCTCAATAAATACCTCTAGTTAAATAATTTGTAACATTTATGTAACATGGAATGCAAAGTGTTTTCTGTATTTATTAGCACTCTGTCATATGTGTTTGAACATGAGATTTAGAACACTGCTGAATATTGTATATTTGTATTTCTGTTTACAGAAAGGTTCAAATTAATAAAAAAAATGGTGGGACTGAGACCTTCCGACATCCCCCCTACACCAGCTGTCAAGTTTATTGGTGCTGGAACCGCTGCTTGCATTGCAGATCTCTGTACATTCCCCCTGGACACAGCAAAAGTCAGACTGCAGGTACGAGAATCACACATTTTGGGAATAGGATCATTGCTTGGGTTCTCAAAGAATCCTGGATCTAAGAGCACCCGTGGCAAGGATTATAACATTGATTCCATACTTCTTAGCTATCACATGTTCCAATGTACTGTGGGGGGTAAAGTTCTTAAGGTGACTGCCGGATGGCTGTGCCGATGTAACTTACTGATGGAACCATCAATTTATGTACAGATGGAGCAGCTCTCATTTGATTATATCGCCAATCACCACCACTCGTGCGCCCCGTTCTGTCGGAGGCTGTAGCAGCCCTCCACTCAGCTCTGCCCCCAGCTCCCCCCGATCCCCTGCCCGCCTCCCTGAAGCATAGACGGGCAGAGAAGCCGATCCCTGCTGACTTGCTCGCGTGTCCCCATGATGGAGCTGCTGTCTGCCAGCCTGCGCCAGCACAGCAGATCTGGCGATGGCTGCTCCATCTGTACATTGTGCTGTGACAGCTGGTTAGGCTAATGCCAAAGTCTCCTTCACATGCCACAACCATTAGATGATGATCTTACATGCTAGTTGTATAACCTTTGTTACATGCACATGGGCAGTATGACTGGCGAGTCACTGAGTGACCATAGAGGGGTATTTAGTAGCATTACAAGGGGAGCTACATGTGTGTTAGGCTAGAGCACCTAGAACATTTAATCAGACCTTGCATATACAGTAGGAGTGCCATAGAAAATATGTGCCCATAAAAACACTGGGCATTCCCCTGGAAACACGGGCGTGCCCGATGCCTGCAGGGAATGCTCGCCCCATCTTTGTCCTAGCGCTCGCTAATAAAAGTTCAGACTGACTTATTTGCGAAGGCAGAAGTAATTTGAATAATTTCTTCTGTTATCGGCTGGATGTGAGCAGGGGGGGGACGACGGACGACGGACACACAACTTGGGGTCGTTCGGCCAGCGTTAAGCTGCATGCTAAGCAGTGTGTACAATAAGGGAAGGGAAGTGGCCATATTTGTAGTTTCTATCTGAGAGAGAAACCCATCATTTTGAGTGTGTTCTTTTTACATTTCAGATTCAAGGAGAGTCAGCAGTGGTTGGGGCTGTGAATGGAATACGATATAAGGGTGTGTTTGGAACCATAAGCACTATTATAAAGACAGAGGGACCAAAGAGCCTGTATAATGGATTAGTGGCAGGACTGCAGAGACAAATGAGTTTTGCCTCCATTAGAATTGGGCTATACGATACAGTCAAACTCTTCTACACCAATGGAAACGAGAGTGAGTGTACCTACATGTGTAAATATTTCTGCATTATGAATCTTAAGAGATCTGAGATCATTGTAAATTGTATTGTTTTCAGAAGCCGGGATCGGTAGCAGAATACTTGCTGGATGTACAACGGGTGCGCTGGCAGTCACAGTGGCTCAGCCCACTGATGTGGTAAAAGTCAGATTTCAAGCACAGGTCAATCTTCGTGGGGTGAAGAAGAGATACAGTGGTACATTGGCTGCTTACAAGACCATTGCCAAGGAAGAAGGGATGAAAGGACTTTGGAAAGGTACATAGAAAGTACAGAAGCAGTAATACCCATTTGGGGTAGTAACCAGACATTTTCTGTGCACATCAGGGAAAACGCAGGTATACCCAGGCATTTGCAAGAAAGGCATGTGATGTCAGCTCCAGCCCCAATTAGCCTGTTTCTATTGCACGATTTTCAGTGATATGCAAATGGTTTTTGCATATCAGCGATATTCGCAGATCAGCGATATTTTCGGAAGCCATACACGGCCTTGCACAGGGCAGGATTTCACTCTGAAAGGGTTGTGGCTATCTCATCGCAAGGCTATGCAATTTCAAAGAATAGAGATCAGATCTGAATAACCCCCAAAGATCCATGTATACTAAGAAGTCTAGTTTATCAGATTCATTGTGTTCTTTTGATGCATTACTCTAGCGAGCACAGGTTATTGGTATTATTGTGTATTTGTATCACCATATTATACAGAAAATTATAGAGTAATCATTGAACATTCATCCCCATCAGGGGAAGGGGGGGAGCGGGAAGACTTACCTGGTGTGGCTGACCTTAATAGGGATGTATTGACTCATGGGAGGGGGTGTGACCTTATGGCCTGAACCCGTTTCCTGTACTCTGGTGGTCTGGGAGATGATGGTCTGCACCTAGGGAACAGTCATTTTGCAGTGCTGCATTGTGACACTTTCCGGGTGCTGCATATATAATGACAGTGCCACACCGGACTCCTGTCACTGAGCAGGACCCCACCCCCCATTGGGGCTTACAGTATATATTTCCATCTACACACACATATACTAGTGCCCATTAACTACATCAGCAGCAAATTAGCCTGCCAGTATGTAGGCATAATGTCTACCACCCAGATAAAACCCATGCAAACATGGGACACCTACAAAACCCATAGCGCCAGTGCTGTGCGCAGACTAAGCTTACCACAGTGCCAGTGTAACACAGTAATACATTAAAGGTACAGTATAGAATATCAGGAATAAAGAAACATTTGATGGGAACATTCAGCATGTAACACATGAATGCACTTTTTGGATTACAGGAACATTTCCAAATGTAACAAGAAATGCAATTGTCAACTGTACTGAACTGGTAACCTATGACCTAATAAAGGAAGCTCTACTGCAGTACAAACTGCTGACAGGTAACTACTGCAATAAAAAAAACATATACCAGGAATACAATATTGTACTGCATCGTCTTTAAATACAGAATAGCATTGTTGCATAATTATTGTGTAAGACAAACTGTACATGTCGTGTAGGCACAATAGAGGCTTGTGTGCTGAACCAGTATATAAGAGTGTGGTTCTCAAACTAACAGTATGTGCCGCAATTCAAAAAGGTTTGGGAACCACTGATATAGCCTATCAATTCATACAGACTTAAAGCATAAATGTTACACATTACTGCTATTCAGGGCTTAAAGTGCTCCCGGATAGGTGGTGGAACTCCGTTCCCCTAACACCGACCCCCCCCCCCCCCATTAGGCAGAGCCTAGACCAGTGCCAGGGAGTTTGTGCCCTACCACCCATAAAGGGATAATGGTCCCACAATACATATTAGCACAATTGTAGTGCCCTTAATTCATATTAAATCACACAGTGATGCCTCTTATACACATAATGTCCACAATTGTTTATCTTTACTTTACATTACATATGCCAAGTCAAAAGAAGAAACCGCTGGGACAGGCTTTCTGTTGGAATTACTGTTTAGGACTGCGGTAGAGGTGGAACTCAGTTCCCCCTACCATTAGAGGTGGTGGAACTCAGTTCCCCCCAGTTCCACCTCACTTTAACCCCTGCTGCTATTTGGGCAGATGTATTAAGCTTAAACAAGAGATAAATGCAAGTGTCATAAGGAGAGATAAATGTCCAATCACCTCCTAACTGCCATGTTACAGGCTGTGTTTGAAAAAAGTCAGTAAGGAGCTGATTGGTTGGACATTTATCTCTCCTTATCACACTTGAATTTCTCTCTTGTTAAGGCTTAATACATCTGCCCCATTAACACTTGGTTGGGGATGAATTGGGGACATGCATTTGTTAAAACCTTTAGGATAGCAAAGAGGGTGTAAATCGTATGCTAAGTGTTATATAATGTTGCATACCATTTATCCTACGTATTTCTACGTTTTCTTTACGTTGAACCAAAGTTTTAATTGATAGCCCCACCTTAGGGGTGGGTTGTATATGAATATGCATGTTTTTTTGTACTAAGCACTCCTTTATGGGAGTAAAGGAACAGTATCTTTATGGTATAAAAAGGCAACGAGCTGATAATAAAACATCTTCTTCTTCTTGAACTTCTGTCTGACGGTCAGCGTAACTGTGTCGTCTGATGTCCAAGTACTGAAACTCTCCAGGGGCTCAAATTACAAGCCATCATAAGGTGTACTCTAATACCTAGAATATCATAACCCAGGCCTGGCCAACCTGTGGCTCACCAGCTGCTGTGAAACTACAAGTCCCACCATGCCCTGCCACAATTTTGCTATTAGGGAATGCTAAAACTCAGGCAGAGCATGCTGGGATGTGTATTTTAATTTTTACAACACAAAGAACCACAGGTTGGCCAGGCTGGACATACACATAAAAAAGGCGGCATTTTTAGCAGATACCCTTCTTTGATAGCCTTTCTAGTGCTTAGATGGGAAACATTTATTATGTCACTTATGTAGTTATCGCTTTTTATTTCATTTCATCTGTGGCCTCCTCTGGTGAGGCTTATAGTTGAGATTGTAATTTGTCTCATTTAATTCAGGGCCCACCATATTACGTATGAATAATGAAAGCTTGTTAGATCAGTAATAATTTTAAACTTCTAGTTTTGTAATCCCTGTGTTTTTGGTATTTACACTTTTTGCAGCATTGCTTTATATTTTCATTACTAATCTCTTGCAGATAACCTTCCATGCCATTTTGTGTCTGCATTTGGGGCTGGCTTTTGCACCACTGTTATTGCTTCCCCTGTGGATGTGGTAAAAACCCGATACATGAACTCGCCTCCTGGCCAGTACAAGTCAGCTATTAACTGTGCATGGACTATGCTCACTAAGGAGGGACCAACAGCCTTTTACAAAGGGTAAGTTAAAAATGTATATTTAAAATCCATTCTTACTAGGACGATATGATACAAATGCAGTTTTAAGCAGAATTGAAATGGCTTATTCATTATTGGGACACAATGACCCCAACTCTCTATATGCTGCCGTGTTGAATACCAATGCATTAGGAGTAATTCAATATTGCCTGATGCACTCTACCAAATTTTGCTACAACCAGAAAAATTGGACAGATAATCTTATAATGTATAGGGACAAATTGACCATTTGCTCCCAAACACTAGAAAACAGACAAAAATAGTAATTCAGACAAATCCAATTAATTTAACAAAGTTATCCGATCAACCATTTTCTGTCTGCTTTTGGGAGCAAACAGTTGATTGTCATTTGCTCCCATACATTACCAGATTTCTATTCCAGCCAGAAAGATTGGACAATCTAAATCCCTGTACACACGGGGCAACTGGGCCCTGTGCTTAAGCACAGATCTCTCACCACACATCACTGGCACCTATGCCATGCACCATCTATGTGTGCTCAGCAATCTGTGGCGACCAGTGTTCCTTTTATGCAGTCAAAATCTAGTCAGATGATATCGACGTGCGGGACCGCGTATCGCCATCGCTGGGGGGTACACACAAAGCAATGTGTGCTTAATTTCTAAGCGATCTAGTCAGATATCTTCAAAAATCACCCCATGTGTACGGGCCTTTAGTGTATATCCAGTTTGAGTCCTGGGGAGCTGCTCTGAAATGCAGCTGCTCCGCAACTACTACCACTTTCACCACTAGTGTTTTACGCATGTATCATGTGCCCATTTCACGGAGATATTTCCTTATAGAAAATATTTACAATACATTAGACAGTCATGCTTCAATATTGGTCTGACACTATAGGAGGCTGATCCCCGAGATTCTAGACAAACTTATCAAAATGTTTATAAATGCAGAAGACCACTATCATCCTTATAGGCTGGCCTTACTGTCAAACTGCTATAGGCCTCGCTGCTATAACTGGCCATCAGGATCATACGTTACTGTGCCAGCTTTAGCCTGTCATTGGCAATGCTTTCAGAAGCTGGACCAATCAAGAGAAGAATGTCAGTATGAATTATTTCATGAATTAAACATTCTGAAAAAAAATATATATATATATTTTTTTATTAAAATGTACAATTCATTTATTTATTCACATTTCAATGAAATTTACACAATTCACAATAGTGTAAAAATTCATTTAGTCTCACTTATGATTTTTTTTTCCTACAGGTTTGTTCCTTCTTTCTTGCGGTTGGGATCATGGAACGTTGTAATGTTTGTGTCCTATGAACAACTGAAAAGGGCTATGATGATGTCCAGGCAAAGATCGGAGTATGCGTGATACCTCACAACTGAAATGTATTATTTACCATGAAAAACCCAGATCACTTTATGCACTGGGATGAGGGTTCACTCACAGATGTCCATTGTACTCACATATATGTATAATGGAGAAGCAGTTTCTAATCAGCAGATCAATTTGTTGTCCGAGGGGAAAAACATAAAAGCCTTGCACTAAAATGGTTAGGAACAACAGTACTCACCCATTGTGTAGATGCCATCACAAAGCACTCCATGGGGCTGGTGCAGTTACACACAAGCATGTTTTGTGGACGGAGCTGATGATTTTATGCACTGCGCAAGTTCTAGATCCAACCATCTACAGGCAATACAGAATCGTAAGCAGAGACCTGCCTGAATTCAGATGCACCTCCTGCACAAAGTATAGGGCTGGCGGAAGTGCGGTCATATAAGTGCGTACAACAATGCGCACAGGGAAATATCCGCATTATAATAAGTGTATGCGATCACAGACAACACTGAATAATCACTATTTTAGCCAGCTGGTTCTCTTTATTGCAAATATCTTGTGATGATAGAACACTGTATAAGAGGTCAGAACATTATTTATTCATTTATGTGTATCATTTATTTTATTTATGTTTAGCATATATAAATTTGCTAAATATTATGTATTTATTATTCCTTTACAGCATATTCAATTTTAGTTATCACACTAGTGCAGATAATATCCTATAGGCAAACTGCAGTCTGCAAAAGATACTCGGGTCACAAAACCCGGTACTTGTTTCCTAGCAGGGCGCCCAGTTTCACTACGTACGGTTATCGTAGTGAAATCGCATCGCCCCGCCACCATGCGATTGTATAGGGTGCGATGCCATTTACTTTACTATACAGTTGTATGAGATGCAATGAGATTGAGCCCCCCCAGTATAAACGCCACCCCGATGCGTGGCGAGCGCAGCGAGTGGCGGCGGAACGCGTCCTCCCAACCTTTTCATACCCCCACTATCCATGTCGGCGTGGAGTTGATTTTATATAGTGTGTCGAGCGCAGCGAGCCACCATGCCCGAAGCGTGGCGAGAGGACACGGAACACATGTAAAGTAATCAGCGTCTGCTCGCCACACTTCGGGGGGGGGGGGGGGGGTGATCGCACCGCCCGGGAGGAAAAAATAGCAGTGAATACATTACATAGGAAAATCGCATTGCACGCAAAAACGGCATGCGATGCAATTGTCTTACGCAGAATCGCCTGCTAAGCTATTTGCTTAGTGGGCGCCCTGCTAGGAAACAAGTACACAAAACCCTTTGACCCTTTTGCAGCTTTGGATATGGTTATATGAATGATTTTGCTAAATTTTTATGCCTACAAATTCCAGGTTTTCACTGCTTGAAATATAAATTCAACATGTTCAAATATAAATGATGAAATCTGGATTGGGGGAAAAATGTACAGAATAATAAAAAATATATATATAAATAAAATCATTGTTATGTAGCTTTTTCCAGCATCTCTCACGACTGTTGTGAACAAAAACAAATAACAACCCCCACAGGTAGTACCAAATGCATTGGGCTCCATAATGTCATACATACAATAAAAACATGTTAAAGTAAAACAAACACACAAATGAATACAGCAGTTTAACCAGAGTAGAGTTTACTGGATGTATAAATGTATTTTGGTAGTGAAGAAAAACAGTCTCATGCACTTATGTGAGCAAAAAGACCAATAAATAGTAGAAACTACAACAGAATAAAAGCTGTAACAAATCCAGAGTTAACAAAAACAACATTTCTTTACATAGAATTACATGTGTTCTTTGCACATACAGATTCATTTAGTGCACCTGATCGGAGGGACCAAGTAACCATGTACTACTGCCCCTAATGCAGCCATATACCAGGGCACACAGTGGGGCAGATGTATTAAGCCTGGAGAAGAGATAATCTGGAGATAAAGTGACAGGAGATAAAAGCACCAGCCAATGAACTGTGCTTGAAAATGACAGATGGGAGTTGATTGGCTGGTGCTTTATCTCTTCTCCAGGTCTAATACATCTGCCCCAGTACCAGGACATTTTCAGCGATAGTTTATAGTTTTATTTCCTTATTGGTTATACACAGAGGGTAGAAGGTCATTAGGTAGACACATATTACGTCGACATGCATTGGGTTGACCACTGAAGGTCAATGCGAGGGGATGCGTTTCACTTTGATGGTGTCCATGTCGACATTCGGGGCAAAAAAAAGAAAATAATGAAAAACCCACGTAGATCTTTTGGACTGTTGTCCTAATGCTTGTGTCGACCTTCCAAACCTGTCGACTTATTTCATGTGTTGACCTAAGCCGTGTCAACCTCCTGTGGTCGACCCTATGGCCCATACCCATACCACACATATACACATACCACACATATACACTGACACCTTCATCTCTATGACATCCAGATGTAATACATGGCGCAGTGTACATATGTGGTAGTAACTGGTTTTCATTTACTGTAGTACTGGTATACTGTATATTTCAGTATGTGCACATGTACATAATGTACAGTATGCTCATACAATAACGACTAAGGAGGATATATAAAATCTTACAGTTAAGGAAAGGTCTTTAAAGTCTAAATTAGGATCATAGTCCACAGTTTACATTGCCTCCTGGAAATCTAGTGCAGAAAAACATAGTATGTGTTATTGTATGATATAATGCTAAGTCACCCTAAACCCCTTGGTAATCACAGTCTGTAAAAGTCCAACTATCACTTAAATCGCCTGGTTCATGAGGAACTGGCAAATGCTGCATTATTATAAAGCTTAGTTTAGCCCAGAAAATAACTGTCACCATTGTATGCAGAAAGCAGCAGTAAAATGAACCATAGAAGAGAGAAAATGGGCCACAGAATGATGCAGTATGATGTATTCAAAATACTTATATATTTAAAAATAAAAAGTAAATAATGTTTTGCATAAAAGTGAAAACTATGAAATTATTAGTGGAAATGGTACTTATAGGTTAGTTGGGCGCCCCCTATAGTTACTACGCTCATGCCCCCACTATCCATGTCGGCATGGAGTTGAATTTATATAGTGTGCCTGAAGCGTGGCGAGCCACCGAGCCTGAAGCGTGGCGAGCGTAGTGAGCCCCGCGAGAGGACGCGTAAAACTAAGCAAATAGCTTAGTGGGCCCCCAACTAACATATAAGTACCGTGGAAACTATACAGGTGCTTGACATTTCGTGGTTACAAAAGGTCAGCAAGAATCCTCAATGGGATGTATTAAAGAAGGCCTCAAACCAATGACTACATCTTTCTACTGCAGATTGTAACAACTAAGGATGGGGTTAGTAAAAGTGGAGCAGCGGAATGTAATTATATAATATGATAGACCTTTATAATCGATTTCTCTTTGCTTGGTAATCATTTGCCAGAAACCCGTCTGTACAGTATTCCTACAATTAGCAGCAAATAAAAAACAGAGAACCTGTTCTGTTAACAAATCAACAAATTGAGAATAGGAGGCACAGTATTGATTTACCAGGAATCCTGGAAGTGACTGGCATGAATATATTCATGGAAAAGTCGCATAAATTTCTGAATTTGTTGCTAACGTTAAAAAAGCAGCAAACCTAACCAAAAACATAGATCAACCCTGGGATATCAGTTTCTGCGTTTCAGCTGAGGAAAAAGAGCAAATTGGTGAAATAGGAATAGCGTACATCATATTTGTCATCATAGTCTGCAGGAGACTCCCTGAAATAGCAGCAATCTCCCTCTCTCTCTAGTCTAGTAATCTCCCTCATTTCACTTAACTCACATTGGGGCAGATGTATTAAGCCTTAACAAGAGATAAATCCAAGGGTGATAAGGAGAGATAAACGTCCAACCAATCACCTGCTAACTGACATGTCACAGGCTGTGTTTGAAAAAAAGTCAGAAAGGAGCTGATTGGTTGGACATTTAGGTTTCTTTATCACCCTTGAATTTATCTCTTGTTAAAGCTTAATACATCTGCCCCATTATGTAGCTGCTACATTACAATTGTGCAGGAAAAAAAAAGGAATGAGATAGATACATTTACATTGAATCATCTGCTCCATTTCCCAGCTTTGGTGATAAAACACAATGGGGCAGATGTATTGAGCCTTAATAAAAGAGATAAATTCAAGAGTGATAAAGAGAGATAAACGTCCAGCCAATCAGCTCCTTACTGACTTTTTTCAAACACAGCCTGTAACATGGCAGTTAGCAGTATATTGGCTGGACGTTTATCTCTCTAACTGCCATGTCACAGGCTGTGTTTGAAAAAAAGTCAGTAAGGAGCTGATTGGTTGGACGTTTAGGTTTCTTTATCACCCTTGAATTTATCTCTTGTTAAGGCTTAATACATCTGCCCCAATGATCTCTATGTAGCCACATGCATGTCTTGTGGCCATTTATATGGAATCACACGTAAAACACAATAGATGAATAATCCCTGATGCGTATCAGTAACTTTTCTTTAGCACGTATAGTAGCTCTTACTAACTGCTTTGGGACTCATCTACATTTGGATACAGTGGCGTAAGTTCTTCCCATTTGCCCGGAGGCAAAATACATATTGGTGCCCCCTAAACACACACAGCACCTTATATAAATATATGAATGCATGTGTGTGTGTGTTTGCATGTATGTATATTATGTTTAAAATAAAGTGAGAGTGTAACGTCTATGGAGGGAGAGTCAGCCACAAAAGCGTCATCAACGACTTTCAATTAACTGATTTAAACTTGCAGGGGAGGAGAGGTGCCCCCTTGGGAGCAGTAGCCCGGTGGCAGGTGAGTCCATTGCCTCCCAAAGTTTTGCCATTGTTAGGATAAGCCATTTTAAAAGATTCCTCTCAGATGAAGCAGTACACACCTACGCTTCTAGGTGCCACGTTCACAATCTCTCCATATATGGAATTAGACACGCCCTTTGGGTGGAGCATAACACGCCCCCTGAAAGGGGCACTGTGCAAAATTCTACTACCAACTATAATCTCCTTGAATCTAGTTTTCAAAAGTCGGCAAGTATGACTTACCGTATTTTTCGACCATAAGACGCACTTTTTCTCCCCCCCAAAAAAGTGTGGGGAAAAGTGTGTGCGTCTTATGGAGCGAATACGAGAGTGAGCCCCTCCTACCTGGGCAAGGCAGGGAAGTGATCTGGCTGGGCAGCAGGGTCAGGTCAGCAGTGGGTCCCTGCTGTGCATGTGATATTAGTGGCGGGGTCCCATCATCAATGGGCAATAATGCGACTTCCACATAACTCCCAGGACAGCTGTGAGAGAGACCCCCCTGTGAATGTTAGCTATGAGACGAGAACCCTGTGCCCAGATAAGGGCTCCCAGCTGTCACTTACATGCACTGCCTTTGCATAATCTGATTGCAGGGCTGCTGGAGAAACCATCTGACAAAGCTTACACTTCCACAGGACGCACCACGATTTGGGGTGCAGGCATCCATTACCCCCCAGCACCACCTCCCTCCTAGTACATACTATTACTGCATTCCTAAAAAGCGGGAGAGTTGGGTGATCCTAAGACAGAAATACAGTTCCAAATACAAAAGGGGGGGGGGGGGGGTGGAGGGTTTATAGACAGGTTAAGTGCTGTGTTGTTACACAGGAACAGCCTCCCTGCTGGCTGGTAACAGTCCTGTGATTACTGTTACCACAGAGTGTAACTGTTCTCCCAGCACCCATGACAGAGGCTCTAGTGAGCGGAATGTGGGGGAATCACATGAATTGCTGGCTCTATGCCGTTTGGTTCAGAATATTTTTTTTCCTGTTTTCCTCCGCTAAAAACTAGGTGCGTCTTATGGAGTGAAAAATACGGTGCATGCAATCGGGACAACAGAATCCCTGCCATTTAAATATAAGCAATCATAAACCTCCAACTAAGAAACGGACAGCTCGGAAACATCATATTTAGTGTACAGGTTGTTGAAGTTTGTTTAAGTAAATACAACTCACGGCTTGCAATGAAATGCAACAGACAACAATAAACTACACAACCAGCACAAGAGGTTGGAAATATGCATAAACAGC
This sequence comes from Crinia signifera, assembly GCF_055691185.1. Lineage (NCBI taxonomy): Eukaryota > Metazoa > Chordata > Amphibia > Anura > Myobatrachidae > Crinia > Crinia signifera. Next base: position 128,365,246 of record NC_139217.1, read on the forward strand.
GGAAGTTTCTGAATCCATTGCCAGCAGTGGATGTCACTCAAAAAAAATATATATATTAAATCCCACAGCAAAAAAACAGGACAATACATCTTTTAACTTAAACTAAAGACATAAACCAATGTCTTACAAACACATTAAAGACTTTTAATATATGATTAACATTTATAAGTGCTTACAAAAAAAATAAACGATGGTCTCTGCTTTAGCAGCTTCAGAACGATTGCAAGGAACTACATTTTAGTGCCCATGAAGTGATACATTGTGCACCATAATTTTCTCCAGCGCTTTGAAAATACTTTACAAAACTACTTTGTTCATTAAAATATTGCCAACTCCAAGAGTAGGCCTAGATTACACCAGCACATAGAGGACTGTGGCACACATGGATATTGCCATAGTACACAATAGGGGAAATTTACTAAGATGTGTATCCTACTTCACATGTGATGTTACGATGGGCACCCAATCAGATCCTGTCTACTATCTTCTAGAGCAGTGGTAGCCAACCCTAGACCTTGAGAGCTACCAACAGTGCACATTTTCCAGACAACCTAACTGCTGCACAGCTGCAATCTTTAATCACTGACACATTTTAAAAGATCCACAGATGGAGCTAATTAGCTCACTTGTGATTCTGTGAGGAGACCTGCAAAACATGCACTGTTGGTAGCTCTCGAGGACTAGGGTTGGCTACCCCAGTTCTATAGGGTGCTAAATAAATAAGAAGTAGATTCCGATTGGTTGCCCATAGCAATATCACATGTGAAGTAGAATACACATCTTAGTCAATTTCCCCCACTGTATGCAGTTTGCAGTACAGTGGTACACAGAGATAGAGCAGAGTTTATTGTAGTAAATTGTACACTGACTGTATACACTACACAATTATCTGGGAGACCATTTGATGCAATCTGGCTGGTTGGAGTGAAAAACTGGTTAAATATGGGAGGAAATGACAGTCATTGGAAAATGGACAAAAATGGGAATTCAGACAAACTGGTTAAATTATAGATTTAGCCAATTTGTCTGGGTGTCCATCTTTGGCTGTTTTCCATTAATTGGGAGCACATGTTACTGTTATTCCCTCCCACACATTACCAGTTTGCACCAATGGTCTGGCAGATAATTGTATAGTGTATGCCCAGCTCAAGGACTTCATGAAGAACCAATGCCATGTGATACATTGCCAATGATCAAAAGTATGAAAAGCCCGAGGTACTGTATAACATGTAACTGGAAAACATATAACTGGAAAACAAGTGTGCAGTTCGTTCAGTAAGCTCTACTCTATCTACAAAAAACATGTAAATATTATGCCACAGATGCAAAAGGTTATACTGGAATTTATGGAGAACATTCTCTTATATCATATGGGCTAAATGAGAGCTCACACATTGGTCAATATGGAAATGGTGAGCAAATTTATTCAGATGACTAACCTAGGCCTTTTTCTTCTGTACAAATCTACACAAAATTTGATTGTCCATTAGCTTTTGTAAAACAACAACATTTAACAAAACAATACATAAAAGATGTTGTGGGGTTAACAGGGCGTTTGTCTTATTAAAAAAAAAAAATGTACCCGTTGCGTAGTATGCATAACTTATGGACGGTTCAATATTGTTAAAGGGTGAGTACAACATCAGGATCACTGAGCAGATGCTTGATTTGATCGTGAAACTTTTCTCTATATTGGTTGAAATGCATTATACTCTCTGGTTCTTCTTTAAACCAAAACTTGTCAAATTCATAGAGAAGATAACCTGCAACAGAATTTGGCAGACAAATTAGACTTACTCTCTTAAAAAGACAATTAATAAGACAATTTTGTTCATCCGCAGTGTAAGCGTCACTCCCTGAAATACTTACAGAAAAACTGATGGAAGCTCTTAATTTCGGGTAACCGGGGAGCCATGTTATAGAAATTAGACTTCAGAGCACCGCTTTTGAGTAAACTGTAAGCCATTTCTGTCAAATTGATCCCAACTATAGCATATGAATACCTGGAAAATGGTTAAATGGATGAGACCATATTGTTCACTTCATTTTTTGACAGTTTAGAAGACATTTTGGAGGTAAATGTTACTACAGCAAAATTGCATTGGCACATTTATTTAAAAAGGTGATTTGATTACCCAATTTAGGGGGTCGATCCTATTAATTGCGGAGGGTGCAAGGTGCTGTTGCTGTGGTATTTAAGCGCCGGCAACAACACCCTTTGCAGGATTGTATCAGTCTGAATTCCAGCAGCAAGCAGTTTTCTGCGAATTCCAGCCACAATTTTGATGATTTGCACTAATAGGATCAAGCCCTTAATGTTAACATTAAATAACCCCAAAACTGTCACATGTCCAAGTACATAATTGTTAAATTAACAAAAAAAAAAGAGAATGGATTCCATTGGCGAGCCTTTACCTCAATAAGAATGTGTGCCCAATTATTGACCAAGTTTTCAGAGGTTTGAGAACCTCAAAAAAAGTGAGCAGCATGGCCCTTGTTCCGAGATAGCCGAAATAGGCTGCACAGTCTATTTCTACATTCCATTCCGATGCCACGGGGCCACGCATTGGGATCGAATGAGATGCTGCAAAACGTGATGCCCTATGTACTATGTGATTTTGACTATATTGTCAAAACCGATAGCGCAAATCGCACTGTGTGTGTGCACAGCATTAGTTGATTTGTACTCACTCAGTTACATAAAAAGCCATTACATTTGATCAGAATGATCACATAATACAGTGGCCTAGTTACAACATCAAAATATCACACTGCATGGACATGCTGAATGATCCAACATATCCAATCGATACTTTTGGATTGGTCACATGCATACACTGGACATTTATCTGGGTTATCTGCCGATATTGGGTGGAACGCTTATATGAAATTGTATATTGTATGTCCAGCATTAGTTAAGTACAAAACTAGAAATGCTAGAAGATGACAAAGGATAAAAGACAAGGAAATTATTATTTTAAAGAGAAATGTACTGAATAATAGCACATCATTAGTATGACTTTCAGGAGAAAAGTGGCAACTTTTTGACACTTTTTGTCACTGCGTATATAAAAGGTGCAATGCATGGCAGTGGCCCCGGGCAAACTGTTTCCTTATCTGCTATAAAGAGCGAAAACATACATTTCTGTGCTTCATTCATTTGAGCTTTACATTTTTTGGGGTATTTGTAGATAAACTGAGCAGTATATTAAGTTAAACATTAAAATCGGGAGACATCAAGCTGCTTGATCATACTGTACATCCCTTTTGTGCATTTCACTGGATTAAATGACACTGATTAAATATGCTCACTGCTGTGTAAACAGTACCGGGAAGTTGGAAAAGACCGCCACTGAAAGAAAAGGCCTGGACTCCACCATGTTATTATACAAAGGCAAAAATAAAAGTTACAGCACGTCATAATATTCAGGAGGCACGGGTCCTCCGTGAATGGATATTCATGAGAATTCAGCCCAGATAATAGCTTCAGCCAGTACAGTTGCACTTTAGGAAACAATTTCCTGTAACAAGTGGCACAGTCTTACCCAATTTTTGGATGATTGGAATGAGACAGAATTAAGCGAGATTCTTCTGTATAATGTCTACTAAAATACCTAAAAGAAAAGAAATATTAGTGCATTAGTAATGTTGAGAAAAACTACTACATTGGACTTCTATTAGAATAGAATAAAACACCAGTGTTACAGTGAACAAGAGGCAAGTACATACTAGGCTATAAATTGCCATTATGGATAGGGTTATGGCTACCAAAACTTCCTCACAGCGCTAAGGTCTTGAGTTTAATTCCCAATACAGCCCTAACAGTGCAGTGTTTGTATATACTCCCAGTGCATTGTGTATATGTGTATTATACGAATAACTTAATAAATGTAGGCATGTTCTTGCTACTCAGAAGCTGCATTTCCATCGACATAAGAGCAGTGACTTCCTACAGCCCAGCTAGTACATGGTAGTGTTCATTCTAACACCCGCTATTTTTGAAACCCATGCAGTTCCTCTTCCCTGCCTGGGGTGTCGCTGTCTGCTGTAGAGCTTTTAGCAAAGTGTGATCTGTATATAAATAGTAAGCAAATAATTAAAAGAGAACATAGGCGCATTGACCGATATCAATGGTAAAAGTTTTACGGAGGATAAGGGAAAGCAGAACTGTTAAACGTGTTCTTCACATCAGTGTTTATTAGGGGAGAGCAGACAGTGGAACGCACAGGTACCACAAATGGGACAGACAAGCCGGATCTCTATATTGCTTTCACGACTGATGAGATAATATTACGGATCTGCAAAATCAAAACAAACAAATCACCAGGGCCAGATGGGATTCATCCTAGGGTACTAATGTAATTAAGGGAGGAACTAGCGACCCCTTTATATTACATTTTTGATAATTCACTATCATTGGGTAAGGTACCAAAAAAACGGGAAAATAGCAGAGGTAGGGCCAATATTAAAAAAAGGTAAAAGGGACGACCCAGCTAATTACAGACCTGTGAGCTTAACATCAATAGTGGGTAAAATATTTGAAGGATTTTTAAGGGATGGTATCCAGGAATATTTAGACCTTCATAGTTTACTTAGTATGAACCAGCATGGGCTCGTAAAAAATCGTTCATGCCAAACAAATTTACTAGGCTTCTATGAGGATGTTAGCAAAAACCTTGATAATAGAAACGCTGTAGATGTGATCTTCCTAGATTTTGCTAAAGCTTTTGATACAGTGCCACACAAGAGGTTGATAAATAAAATGGAGGACCTGGGGTTAGGGGCAAGAATCTGTAGATGGGTAGGGATCTGGCTGTGTAATAGAGAACAAAGAGTGGTTGTGAACAGTGCCGTATCAAATATGATACCAGTACTAAGTGGAGTGCCTCAGGGTTAGGTACTAGGGCCTATTTTATTTAACATATTTATTAATGATATTGGGCTGGGAATGCTCAGAAATGTATCCATCTTTGCTGATGAAACTTAACTGAGTAGAGTTATTAAATCGACCGAGGATGTGTCCGCGCTTCAACATAATCTTAACATTCTAGATGAGTGGGCAAAAAAGTGGAAGATGAGGTTCAATGTGGATAAATGCAAGGTTATGCACCTTGGGAGACATAACCAGTGTGCTAGTTATAACCTTAGTGGGAGGCATTAGGCAATTCAGTACTTGAAAAGTAACATAAAAAAAGCCAACTGAATTCTAGCATGTATTAAAAGGGGCATGGAAACTATGGACTCAAAAGTAATTATGGGGCAGATGTATTAAGCCTGGAGAAGAGATAAACTGGAGTTAAAGTGGAGATAACATGGAAGAGATAACGCACCAGCCAATCAGCTGTGTTTGAAATATGACAGTTGGGATCTGATTGGCTGGTGCGTTATCTCCTTCCACTTTATCTCCAGTTTATCTCTTCACCAGGCTTAATACATCTGCCCCAATGCCACTGTACAAAGCATTAGTTAGACCTCACCTTGAATATGGAGTACAATTCTGGACCCCACACTATAAAAAAGAACATCATAGAACTAGAAAAAAACCAAAGAAGAGCAATAAAGCTAATTAGGGGAATGGAGAATTTAAGCTACGAAGGTAGATTAAGCAAACTGGGACTATATACACTAGAGAAGAGACATTTAAGGGGGACATGCTCAACATGTACAAATAGATCAAGGGCCAATATAAGGAACTGTCAAGCACCCCTAGATTAGAAGAAAGAAGATTTTGTTCCCTTAGAAGGAAAAATTTCTTTACGGTCAGAGCAGTCAAACTGTGGAACTCTCTTCCTGTTGGAGGTGGTGTCGGCAGACACATTAAACACGTTTAAAATAAGGTTGGACAAACATTTATTGGTTAAAAACATCCAAGGGCACAAATAATCTGTATTTAACAATACCAGAATATACTATATAACAAGGGATAAGCTATTTAAACCTAGGTTGAACCCGATGGATGCAAGTCTTTATTCCGCCTTATCTACTATGTAACTACTGTACAGTATGTAACTTATATGCAAACCAGACCTGTGCTAGAATCACCACAGCAGACAGCAACAACCTAGGCAGGGAACAGAAACTGCATGGGTTTTCAAAGATAGCGGGTGCTAGAATGAACACTACATGCATTACCTGTTGAGTTTGCTCTAAAGCTTAATTTACAAATGTCAAGTGTTTTTGAACCATGCTATGATCAACATACTCTGAGAGACTTAAACATACACTGTATGGGCAAGAGTATTTGGCCACACCTGTTAAATATTAAATGCAGGTGTTTCAATCAGACTGGTTGCCACAGGTGTATAAAAACAAGCACTTAAGGTGCCCATACACGTGCCGATATGTGTGCTGTGCGTTTTGCACTTCAACTGTGCGATTTTGGCACTTGTTAGGGATGTGATGCAATCTACAATACTGTGCGGGTGCGATGCGATTTTAGCCTCTTTATTTTTTTTTGTTTTTTTTAGTCTATAGTTACCTAATGGACATCGCATGTACTACAAAACTGATGCAATGTAGCACAAAAAGTACTGCCTGCAGATACTGTTTGTGCTATACAATATTGTACCCGCTGGGATGCGCATCGCAGGTACACGGTGCGATTTTAACCGATGCGATGCATTTTGAACTTTAAAAGTTCAAATCGCATGTTAAAATGGGCACCTTAAGTCATGCAGTCTGCATTTGCAAACATTTGTGGTAAAAAATGGGTCATTCTGGGATAGGATGCCACTTTTACAAAAAGATTGGAAGTGTTTATGAACAGCAACTCTGCCACGATCTAGAAGTAAAAATCACATTTTAACCAATGTTATGCTTTCAACTTGAAGCAACAATTAGGGGAAGGGGGCATTTTTCCATTCCAACATGACTGTGGCCCTGTGCACACAACAAGGACTATAAGGAGTTTGGTGTAAAAGAACTTGCCTGGCTCGCACAGAGCCCTGACATCAAACCCATCGAGCACCTTTGGGATGAACTACAATGGAGAGAATGCAAGCCAGGCCTTCTCATCTACTCCGTTGCTGAACTCATACAGATGTAGCCCCTCTCGTTCAGTGCCGGTGCCCGCCAGCACCTCCCCTCTGGGGAGCGCCGGCGGAGAGGGACTCCATTAAAACTGGGACGCGCACGTGTCCCAGTCTCTAACGGCGGCACAGTGCATTAGGGGTTGGGTGGGGGCGGCGGAGACCCGGGGGAAAGCTCCGTTGCCGCAGAGCGCACTAGCGTCTCATGTCACCAGCTCCTGCCAGGATGACAGGGGCTCCATCTGTACATTCTCTACAGAACGAATGGGCACAAATTCCCTCAGAAACACTCCTTTATCTTGAGGAAAGTCCTCCAAGAAGAGTGGAAGCAAAAGGAGGACCAACTCCATATTCAAGTATATGTATTTGAAAACAAGATCATTACAGTCTCTGTTGGTGTAATGGTCAGGCCTTTGAGTATTTTTTCCAGAAACAGTGTATAAAAGTGCATATTAAAAAAGCTGCATATTTGTAACATGTATGTTTACACTGTTTTGTATTATTGTGTCTGGTAATGTGCATACGAAACCAAGCACATTTATAGTCCTTTTTTTGGTTGCTAAGAACTACTAACTTTTCCTTTATCAATGTACTAGTGAACAGCCAGTCACATGACGGAACAGTAACGTCAGCACTAACAGCTGTGCCTGTGAACAGAGCAACACTTGAATGGCTCCATCGGACACCATCTAGTGGCTGTGGACATGCAAAATGTATAAATGTCCTCCATAATAATGGCCCAACTTTTTGAGTTTGTATATTCTCCCTGTGCTTGCGTGGGTTTACTCCGGTTGCTCCGGTTTCCTCCCACAATCCAAAAATATACAGGTAGGTTAATTGGCTTCCAACAAAATTAACCCTAGAATGTCTGTGTGTGCATGTACATGTGGTAGGGAATATAGATTTTAAGCTCCACTGGGGCCAGCACTGATGTGAACGGTCAAATATTCTCTGTAAAGCGCTGCAGAATATGTGTGCGCTATATAATTAATAATAATAATAATAATAATAATAATATAATAAGCCAAAATCAGATTTGTATGGCATTGCCCATAGCAGGGAAGGAAATAAAATTATTGAACATGGCGTCCTGCTGTGGAAATTCGTCCACCCTGGGGAAAATCCCAACAGCCGAAAAATGCTCAGCGTGTATGCACTAAGCATTTTTCAGCCCAGCAATTTTCCATCATTTCCCATAAAAGCTGGGCAAAACCAACCAGTCTGTATGGACCTTAATAAATACAGTTATCCTTTACGTAATTTGGGCAGATATGGTAAACTATGGTGAGCTATTATTTATAAATAGTTATATTGTAATTTGTATATTTGTTTCACTATTATAACTGCATTAATGCAGTAACAGAATTATTACACACCATTTATATTGACATACCCAGCAATTAGCATTATGATGAACTTACAGTAAATTTGCCAGTCCAAGAAAACCCATGCCACGGAAATCTGTTTTAGGATCATCACCTTGAAAGCCAATATCCCCCCACTGCTTAGTGACTCTACATTTCAGCTTCTCATGTGGCATAAGCAAGTCCCAAAGCTGAAAATAAGCAAACCATACAGATGAATAAGCTTTATAATAAAATGTTAGGAAATGTTACAAATTATTACTCTAGCTATTACATCTGGTCAAACTGCCATTACTTACAAGTCACCACAAATGTAAAATGTAGTTGCAACTACCCCCATCATCCGGAGTATCTGCATCAGCTCTAGAAGAGCTGCATTAAAATACATCATCTAATACTGGGCTAGCTAACTCCAGTCATCGAGAGCTATCAACAGTGCATGTTTTCCAGGTCTCCTCACAGAATCACAAGTGAAGTAATTAGCTCCACCTGTGGATCTTTTAAAATGTGTCAGTGAGTAATGAATGCACATTTTCAGCAACTAGGATGTCTGGAAAATGTTAACTGTTGGTAGCTCTCGAGGACTGGAGTTGGCTACCACTGATCTAACAGGTGTATATGCATATTTCTGCAGGTCTGCATGAGCCACATTTACAACAGCATGGCTTTCCTGTACTCAGCCTAGGTTAGAGCAACCCTTGCATTTCCATAATGCCTCTCTTGGCACAAAAGAGTCCAAGTAGCAGAAACTCACAAGCCTCTACATCAGACATGCCCAAAGTCCAGCCCGGGGGCCAATTGAGGCCTGTGCTGTCATTTCAAGCGGCCCGCATCCTCCAAACAGAAGCGGGTGGAGCATCAGAAGCGGGACACACAGCACTAGGTGGGCCCCGGCGAGCGTGCCTTTACCTCGCTGTCTGCAGCAGTGAGGAGGTGCCGGCTGCCATAGTGAGATGTGTTTGGCGTCTTTCGGGTGAGTATGCATCCAAGCCCTGCAGCTGCAATCGTATATCACCCTTCTCCGCAATAACAGTGACAGCAGTGTGTGGGGAGGGGGTGCAGCAAGGGGGAAGCTAGCTCCCGTAACATGCAGAGTGGAGGTGGGCGGCAGCGGGAGCCCAAGAATTTCCTGTCCTTGCAGTTCCTGCTTTGACTCTATGTCCTCTGGCTCACACAAGGGGCTGGGCAGGCAGGGGGACATACAGTCAATGGGGGAATAGTGGGGGACATACAGTGAAGGAGGGTCAGGCTGGGGGACATACAGTGAATGGAGGCAGTGATGGACATTCAGAGGAGGGTGGGGCATAGTGAATGGGAGTCATACAGTGAATGGGGGCAGATTGGGGGACATACAGAGAAGGAGGGTCAGGCTTTGGGACATACAGTGAATGGAGGCAGTGATGGACATTCAGAGAAGGGGGGGCAGGCTGTGGGACATAGTGAATGGGTGCAGAGTGGGGAACATACAGTGAAGGAGGAGCAGGCTGGGGGACATACAGAGAAAGATGGTCAGACAGGGCAATATACAGAGAAGGGGGGCAATCTAGGGAATATACAGTGAAGGGGCAGGCTGGGGGACATAAAGTGAATGGGGGCAGAGTGGGGGACCATTCTGATGAGATTAATGATTCAAAGAATGTCAGGCCCCCCACATTTTTACCTCACCAAAACTTGCCCTTGTCAAAAAAGTTTGGACACCCCTGCTCTACATAGTTGCATATGTGTATGTGCCACTCAGCATCAGCCTCTATATGATTATCTCATGTTCCAGAAAAGGCAGTTATTAGCATTATTTTTTATTCATATGGCACCACAAGGGATCCGCAGCGCTCAATTCCAGAGTAAATAAACAATTATGCAAATCAAGAAGATAGTGAATTACAATTCAAAGACAATCAAAGGACAAGTACAAGGTATATTAACATAGCTCCATCAGCAGACGACCCTAAAATAAGTATAGCAGAGGCAGAAAACTGCAGGTATTGGTGCTATCAAAAGGAGTATAGAGTAGAAGATGGTTTAACTAAGAGAAGGAAAAGCACAAGGGCCCTGCTCGTGAGAGCTTACATTCTGAAGGGGAGGGGCAGGCAAACAGGGGTGACACAGATGGGGGAGACGAGACAGTGTGAGTGAAACAAGGGGTTACAATCAGAGTTGGCTGGGTTTGGTGATGAAGTGGGTCTTGAGAGCCAATTTAAAGGTCTAGTAGAGAGATGGATAGTTTGATGTAAAGAGGTAGAGAAAAAAAAATTTGGAGGCAGGAGTGGGAGGAAATAATTAGTAGGCAGGATAAGTGGTATGCATGCACAGAACAGGTGGAGGTGTAAAGGCTTATAAAGGCCAGAGATGTAAATGGGTAAGGAGTGGGTGAGGGCTTTGTAAGAAAGAAGAACAGCCAGTAAAGTGCTTGTCAGAAAGGGGAGGTAGACTTAGCATATTTGGTGAGGAAGAGCTTCAGTATTAAGGATAGATTGGAGTGGAGAGGGTCATTTGCCAAAGAAGCCATAAAGGAGGAGATTACAGTAGTAATAGTAACCAGTGGATAAGGATTTTAGTAGCATCCTTGGTGAGAGAGTCTAATCCTGGAAATATATATATATATTACAGTATACTGTATCCTGGAATAATTTTTTTTTTTATGGAAAACAGCAGGTTTGTGAGATGAGCTGAATGTGTGGTTGGAAGAAAAGGGAGGAGTCAACAATTACCCCACTTGGCAGTTAAAGGAGATAGTAATGTCATCAATAGATAATTCAATTGTGGCAGGTAAGATTGCACACCTAATGTGTGTGTGTGTGTGTGTGTGTGTGTGTGTGTGAGGGGGGCTTTGAGTCACAAGAGGAGACAAATGAATGGTCAGTGAGGTAGGGTGACAGCTAGGGGAGTACAAGATCGCACAGAGCAAGGGAGTGAAGGATTTGCAGGAGAGGGTGGGTCCATGGTGTCAAATGTAGCAGAGAAGTCAAGCAAAATAAGCAGTGTAGTGGCCCTTGGATTTAGTAGCATGGAGGTCATTGCAGACGTACGTGAGGGCAGTTTCAGTGGCGTGTAGTCATCCTGGAATGGGTCAAGCAGTGACAGATCGGAAAGAAAGGCAGTAAGGTGATTGTAAACCTTGGCCCTTATTCTGCTTGGTGCGGCCGGAGCCGCATATGCGGCTCCGACCGTGCAGGCAAATCCCCGCCTTCCATACGGATCGCCACGACCGTCCGTACGCGGACATGTGGCGGTCCGCATGAAAATGGCGGGGGATACGCCTCCACCATCTTGGAGCAGCCCCCTGCATTCGATGGTCGCCGACCATCGAAGGCAGGGCCGCACGCTCCACCAGCTCCCGCAACCATAGACCTCACGGACACTTGTCCGTGTGAAAGCATGTATGGGGGCGGGCAGCTGACATCCGGCGATGTCAGATGCCCGCCCCCAACACATGCGTCACAGCCTCCTTACCATGCGTACGCCCCGCGTTTGCATGGGAACGCCCATGAAACGCGGGGCGTATGCATAGGGAAATGAGGCTAAGTAGCCCCTCACGCCCCTATCCACCCCCTTTGCGGCGGTAAAAAAAATTGTGCGGCGATTTCGCCTGCACATGCGCAGAGTGCCCTCTGCACATGCGCAGAGCGAAAACATCGGCGGAACGGCCGCAAGCGGCCGTTACCGCTTAGATCGGAATAAGGGCCAATATGTTCAAGGAGTTTGTAGGGGAGGAAAGAATTGGAGAGGGTTTAGCTTGCTGCTAATACTCCATTGTAGGTTTGGATAATAGATGATCGAAGTGTTAGTGCAGTGCTTAGTACAAAGAATGGTGAGAGCCCGGAATGATACTTGCTGAGCATAGCAGAGAGCTTGCAAAAGGCCAGCTAACAGGAGGAGTTAACACACTGGCTTGTGATCTATGACTGTGATTTCCACATGTGAAGCAGTCTGTAAAGCTGGGTACACACCTAAAGATTTATCTGTCCAATATGCTCATATACATTTTTCCAGATTTTTATTTTTACGAGACATAATACAATTTTTTGAAAAATCTAAATGTTGAAAAACAGACAAAAACAATTGCTTGGATAAATCTGTTAAATCAAATTGATTTAATAATTTTACCTGACCAACCATTGTCTGTTTTCCCAGTGTTGGGGGAGGTTTTTCAATTGTCATTTTGCTCCCATACATTTCCAGGTTGTTGTTCCCATCAGATAGATTGGACAGATAAATCATTTGTTGTGTTCCCAGCTTTAGAAGCAGGACTGGGGAACTCAAACATTGCAGACACGAGGTAAAGTGCAGGGCGTGCTATTAGAATAAACAGGTTCAGGACAATAGCTTTACCAAGGTTTGAAAAATGGGATATAGAATAAAATATAAAATAGTGTGCCCGAAGCATGGCGAGCAGCTGCGGTTGACTTCCAACTGTGCCCATGTCGACATTCGGGTAAAAAAAAACCATGTCGACCTCGCGATCTGTCGACCTAACGCATTTGTAGTTCTAAACCCATGTCGACCTAGACACCTGTCGACCTAGAACCCTAGAATGACTGGCGACCTAACTCGGGGCGACAATACGATCAACACCCTGAAAAATGTACCAACTCTAGATTCTTTGTTTAGGGAAGCCTCTACCCAGTTTAATAGAGGATGTGAGGAAGTCAGGGAAGCAAAACGGTTAGGGGGAATATAAAGGGAACACCAGGGGAATGGTGAAATTAAAAATACTATAATGTAATATATGTTTCACAAGGAAAAGAAGATGTACAGTAGCCTGGGTCTATCCTAAGCAATAATGCAATAAAAACAATTAACACAATGAAGGGGTTAAAGAATGCATCTGACACATACCCACAGCATAAACAGAATGTAATCAGCCCTCCCAGAAGTCACAGATACAGTGACAATGAGGCGAGATCTATTATTGGCATTCCTCTCTGCCCACATATCTTTGACAAAAGCAATTCTTTCCTGAATAATACACTTGTACTGTATGCGGACATTGGGGAGAGGAGTGCTTGCTTGTAAAGAAAGCTTTTCATTTAATATGGTTATTTTTCGGGTACCGGACAGTTTCCCGAGAGTCGGGATCCCAAGAGTCATTACCCCGACGTCGGGATCCCGACACTGAGTCCTGATGGCCACCGGCTATCCTCTCTCGTGGGGGTCCACAACGGCCATGAGGGAGAATAGAATAGACGGCGAGCGTAGCAAGCCACCGTGCCAGTCGGGATCCCGACGTCGGGCTAATGACTGTTGGGACCATATACCACACCCGAGTCTTTTACATTATAAAAAATAAACAGGTTTGTAAAAGTCTGTTATTAGGTGGTAAAAGTTGGTATTAGCGATTATAGCCCATAGCACAAAGAATTGTTCCTCACCTCTAGTAGCTGCTGCTCATGCTGAGGGTTGTCAGAGTCATACGGTTGTTTTCTTACATCCTCAACCTCCAAATACAGCCTTTTATAACCAGAGATCTGTAACAGGCATGTCCTCAGGTTTGTCTGAAAACTGAAAGAGTTCAGTATGTTTTATTATCTACCAAATCCTTTTTCCATAAACTGTATTTTCCAAAGAATTTAAATATATTATTTAGAGCATGGGTATTCAACCTGTGGCCCTCTAGATGTTGTGAAACTACGTGTTCCAACATGCATTGCCACATTTTTTCCTATAAGTGCATGCCAAAATGGTCAGGGCATGCTGGGACATGTAGTTCCACAACATCTGGGAGGGCCACAGGTTGAAGACCTGTGATTTAGAGTGAACAAAGTATAAGCGAAGCTTTGATGTATGTCAAATGAAATTACTAAAATAAGTAATTTAAATACAATATGGGCCAGCTGCATCCATCAAATGATTAAGCACATGTTTCATTGACTAAAGCTGCGTACACATTGGGGCACTGGCCTCTGTGCTGAGCAACTTGCTAAGCACAGATTGCTCAGCACATCTCATGGCACTAGAAATACACACCGCCGTGCTGTGTGCTGAGCGGAGTTTTGTGTATTTTCTATAGGCAAAGCTCTGCTATCTAGCAGGAAAGATAGTGCAAGCACTGTTTCCCTGCAGGCAATAGCGATGCGTGGGACTGTACATTGCTATAGGACATACATGGAGAGATTAATGCTCAATTTGTAAGTGATGTACTCAGATCCCTAAAGGCCCCCATACATTAGTCCGACTTGTCCTAAGGACAAGTCGGACCTGATTCCCCCCTGCAGCTCCCCGGGAGGGGGACACACGATTTGGCACTTGATGTGCCAAGTTTTGCAAATGATACATCGCATGCGATGTATCATTTGCAACTCCAGGGGAGCTGCAATGTGAAGGGGGCAGGGGGCAGGGGGACAGACGCTGCGGGGGACACAGCTGCGGCAATTACTTACAGCTGAGCCGGGCAGGGGGAGCCGGGAGCTGTCTGTACCGAAGGGAAAAAAAAGCCCATACAATGAATGGGCAGCCTGTGATTGGCTGCTGAGCGCTCTCTCAGCCAATTGCTGACTGGCTGAGAGAGCGCTCAGCCAATCACAGGCTGCCCATTCATTGTATGGGCTTTTTTTTTTTCCTTCCGTACTGACAGCTCCCGCCGGCTCCCCCTGCCCGGCTCTATGCCGCCTGTGTCCCCCGCAGCGTCCCCAGCCCCCCCTGCTCCCTTTACCGCCGCGCCACCCCACTAGGTCCCAAGTCGGGTGGTCGGACGTGCAGCAGGTCCGACCACCCGACGCAGATCCGATGCGCACGGGACCGCGCATCGGATCTGAGGGGACATCAAAACTAGCCGATTTTGGTCCGATTTCGGCCAGATCCGACTGATCTGGCTGAAGTCTGACCAAAATCGGCTAGTGTATGGGGGCCTTTAGAAAAGGTGCTGAAATCACCCAGTGTGTAAAACAAGATTTAGAAAGACATGCATCATAATAAGGGTTAAAATACACACACCAAAGGGTTAAATTAATGTGTGTATGTATATTATATACATATACACACACACACATATTTACACATACTAATGAGCCTGCTCGAAGCAAATGCTAGTTTATGAAGGTTCACTCGCTGTCAACAGATGGCAGTGATTCGGAGCTGCATGGACACTAGACACACACATATACATACATACATACAGATGATAGAGATATATCTATATATATCTATATATATATATATATATATATATATATATATACACACGCAGGGATGAGAGCGGCACTCGCAGCAAAATAACTTCAAAGGTACACAAGGTTTGTTTGAGCGACGTTTCAACGTCCTTTAATCGGACATTTTCTTCAGGCTAATGAATGCAACATCTTACCATACTTTTATACACCACCGTGCTCAGAACGTCTCCCGCCGTTACGCTGGTAGGCGCATCCGGAGTGACGTCATCAAAGTGCTACCATCACCAAGGTTACACATACAACAATAGATGCAATCCGTAACATACAGACAGGCACCTAAGACAAAACAGATAAATGAATACTGATTCAATAATGGGCAAAACAATAGCACAATAATCAATGTATACAAACACTGTAAGATATGCACGCTACGTCACATCGATCGGGGCAAATTTGCATCAACAGAGAATGGCATACACATTACCATCACGCCAATAAATGACGTGTATGCAAATAGCAGACATATATCAAATGGGCCATATTTCATGTATAAAACATTAAAATCACATGGTATCACTATTTCCTATTAAGGCAACTAATACCAGACAATTCATTGAGACCACGGGGTGACAAAGTGTCCAGACGATGTATCCACCGTGTCTCACATTTTAAAAGTTGTAACCCACGATTGCCACCCCTCAGATTAAGTGGAATGTGGTCGATCATGCGGTATCTTAAGGAAGGAAGTGTGTGTTGACGATTCACAAAGTGCTTCGGTACTGGAAGATCACACTTCCCACCTGCAAGCGCTGCTCGGATGGTGGAGCGGTGGGTAGTAATTCTCTCTTTAAAGCTTCGCTCGGTCTTGCCAATATATGACAAGCCGCACGGGCATATAAGTTGGTACACAACGAATTTACTTTGACAGGATAAAGTATGCCTGATGTTATATTTAGTCCCCCGATGTGGGTGATAGAAGGTGTTGCCCGGTATCATGTATGCGCATACGGTGCATGTGCACCTAATGCAACCCCGGGGGGGTGGTTTGTCAGGTAGAGTAAAGCCTGTGATATCTGTCTTCACTAAGACATCCCGTAAATTGGGGCCCCTCTGATAGCAAGCCATCAATCTACTGTCAGAGATGTTAATTTCTCGATCTGTTCTTACAATGGGCCAAAGTTTTTTTGATATTTTGTTAATTACAGGACTTTCTTTAGTGAATGTAGTA
The DNA here is from genome assembly GCF_055691185.1 of Crinia signifera. Taxonomy (NCBI): domain Eukaryota; kingdom Metazoa; phylum Chordata; class Amphibia; order Anura; family Myobatrachidae; genus Crinia; species Crinia signifera. Next base: position 128,381,972 of record NC_139217.1, read on the forward strand.
ACCCAGGGTATAATGCTAGGTGGCTGTGAGTCACTCTTGGGAGCAAGCAGTTCCTCTCTGGATAATAATTGGACCCTGTTCTTTGCCATGATTAGATCTCGAGACTTGTACCCACGTACTAGAAATTTCTGGATTAAATCCTCAATCTGTCTGTCAGCCTCAATGGGATCTGAGATGATACGCTTGACGCGCACCATCTGAGAATACGGGAGGCCTTTAATGAGACTAGCAGGGTGACAGCTTGACCCATGAAGGAGGTTGTTCCTATCTGTCTCCTTTTGAAAAAGTGAGGTCGCAATATGCCCCTTATCCAGAGTGAGTAATACATCGAGAAAACTTATATGTTTGTGATGGTGAGTCATAGTTAATTGAACGGGACTACCACTAGCATTATGCGCATCGATATGAAGCTGTAGGTCCGCTATAGGACCAGACCATATGACCAAGAGGTCATCGATGAATCTCCGATAGAGGAGAATTCTACTTGCAATCGAAGGAACTTGAAAAAATAATAACTGCTCAATGTGGAACATATATATGTTGGCATACGCCGGAGCGGCGTTAGAACCCATTGAGCAGCCATTAAGTTGTAACCAAAACTTGCCGTCATGAATAAAATAATTTTTAGTTAACACAAACATTAATAATGATATTAAAAATTCAATGTCTGGTCCTGAATAATCACGCTGAAGTGCCAAGAACGTCCGAACAGCCTCCACACCAGCAACATGGGGTATGATGGTGTAGAGGCTCTTCACGTCCAATGTCACCAACCACACTTTACCCTCCAAGGTGGGTAACTCACCTAAAGCCAAAAGCAATGAGGTAGTATCAAGTAAATAATATGGCTGGCGGACAATATATGGTTGTAACACAGCATCAATAAACACAGATGTAAACTGCGATAACGATTGCCGGGCCGCAATGATTGGGCGCCCGGGAGGATTAATTAAAGATTTGTGTATCTTAGGGATACTGTATATTACCGGCACGACAGGATACTCAGGAACTAGCGCCGTCATCAAAGTCTGATCAATAATTTGGTGGTCGACAGCCCGTTTAAGTAACGACACCAGTTCTTTACGATAATCCAATGTGGGATCATAAGGTAATTTCCTGTATGTGGCTGTGTCAGAAAGTTGCTGATCCAATTCTGCTTTATAATTTTTATAATCCAAAATGACAAGGGCGCCACCCTTATCAGCAGGACGAAATATAAGTTCCTTGTTATTGGACAAATCTTTCAAGATTTTGCGATCCTTTGTCGACATATTAGAATGTTGGATTGGAGACCTAGTCAGTGATTCTTCGACTTGTGTGCCAAGAAGCCGCATGAATGTTTTTATTGAAGGGTTGTTAGATTGGGGATCAAAAGTTGACCTCGGCTGTAGTCGGGCCAACTGTGGGGGAATGACATCACTTGTAGACCGACTTGTATTAGGACTGGAGGCGAAATGTTCCTTGAGCTTTAGTGAGCGGCACAGGGAGTATTTCTCAGCCTGCCAATCAAGAGTGTCCATTTTCAGCGACGGTACAAATGATAAGCCCTTGGATAATATGGCATTCTCAGCTTCTGACAGGGGGTAGGAGGATAAGTTGACCACTATATTCTTGTTGGTATCGGGGTTTTTTTGCCAGATTGCTTTCCGCTGCCACTGGCGGCCCCTCCTTGTATATCGCCTGCGCCGTCGACATTTCTCTGGCGCGTCGTCACGGCTAAAGGGCCAGTTGGTTGGCGTCTACCTCTGCCCCTGCCTCTTCTAGGAGCTGATTCAGATTCACTGTTAGAAGACAAATTCTCAGATGAATGGTCAGTAGTGACATATCCTCTATAACGGTTCTGCCGGAAAAAGGGGCGGCGTTCATTACGGTTAGATGCCGTCCAGGTGTAGACAGTATTGCCTTCATAATCCTGGTCCACCTTTTCCCTTTTCTCTTTCTTAAACCGTGACAATTCGCGTTTATATGCAGTGATCTGTCCAGATAATTTGTCATACCATTTAGTGTCAGGATCTGCAATCAATGTCGGCTTGTGGATTGTTTCAAATTGGTCAATCTTATTTTTTAAAGCAGCAGCTTCCTTGGAAGTAAAGTCGATAATCAGCAACATAAGGTCAAACGAGCACTTGTTTAACGTCGCCACCCATTTGCGGCAGAAGAGTGGATCCTTTCTGCCCAATGTGGGGGCGTTTTTGATCCTTAGACCCCTCGGGATTTTTTTAGCCCGGTGATAATCACTAAGGGTCATAGCATGAAATAATAGATCAATTTCTTTCTTTTTGTGCTTAAGTAGATCATGATACAGGGTATCGATAGACGGGGGTTCAAACAAGTCGGCCATATCAGGGTCACGTAAGATAGATTCTGCATCCGCACGTCATTTATTGGCGTGATGGTAATGTGTATGCCATTCTCTGTTGATGCAAATTTGCCCCGATCGATGTGACGTAGCGTGCATATCTTACAGTGTTTGTATACATTGATTATTGTGCTATTGTTTTGCCCATTATTGAATCAGTATTCATTTATCTGTTTTGTCTTAGGTGCCTGTCTGTATGTTACGGATTGCATCTATTGTTGTATGTGTAACCTTGGTGATGGTAGCACTTTGATGACGTCACTCCGGATGCGCCTACCAGCGTAACGGCGGGAGACGTTCTGAGCACGGTGGTGTATAAAAGTATGGTAAGATGTTGCATTCATTAGCCTGAAGAAAATGTCCGATTAAAGGACGTTGAAACGTCGCTCAAACAAACCTTGTGTACCTTTGAAGTTATTTTGCTGCGAGTGCCGCTCTCATCCCTGCGTGTGTCTATTCTCCGGTGCAGGCACCCAGCCTCATTATTCAGCATTTTGCCGTGGATTGTGCCGGTCTATTGGACTGATATACAATTGGAGACTTGGACTGGTTACCCTCTTCTCTGACAAGGCACCCACAGATTTATCCTGATTTATGCCCCCCTGTGCTGCTACAGGTGAAGTGAGCATTACTCGTTTGTATTGTGGACAGCTATTGATTACTGATTTGGTGCATGCTTATAAATCTGACTGCACGCTATTAGCCATCTCGATATGGAGGGTGAACTGGCGTCCGGAGGCTACGTACATACCAATTACCCTTTGGGTGATATAAACAGCTATTCAGCTGCGGATGCAGAATCTATCTTACGTGACCCTGATATGGCCGACTTGTTTGAACCCCCGTCTATCGATACCCTGTATCATGATCTACTTAAGCACAAAAAGAAAGAAATTGATCTATTATTTCATGCTATGACCCTTAGTGATTATCACCGGGCTAAAAAAATCCCGAGGGGTCTAAGGATCAAAAACGCCCCCACATTGGGCAGAAAGGATCCATTCTTCTGCCGCAAATGGGTGGCGACGTTAAACAAGTGCTCGTTTGACCTTATGTTGCTGATTATCGACTTTACTTCCAAGGAAGCTGCTGCTTTAAAAAATAAGATTGACCAATTTGAAACAATCCACAAGCCGACATTGATTGCAGATCCTGACACTAAATGGTATGACAAATTATCTGGACAGATCACTGCATATAAACGCGAATTGTCACGGTTTAAGAAAGAGAAAAGGGAAAAGGTGGACCAGGATTATGAAGGCAATACTGTCTACACCTGGACGGCATCTAACCGTAATGAACGCCGCCCCTTTTTCCGGCAGAACCGTTATAGAGGATATGTCACTACTGACCATTCATCTGAGAATTTGTCTTCTAACAGTGAATCTGAATCAGCTCCTAGAAGAGGCAGAGGTAGACGCCAACCAACTGGCCCTTTAGCCGTGACGACGCACCAGAGAAATGTCGACGGTGCAGGCGATATACAAGGAGGGGCCGCCAGTGGCAGCGGAAAGCAATCTGGCAAAAAACCCCCGATACCAACAAGAATATAGTGGTCAACTTATCCTCCTACCCCCTGTCAGAAGCTGAGAATGCCATATTATCCAAGGGCTTATCATTTGTACCGTCGCTGAAAATGGACACTCTTGATTGGCAGGCTGAGAAATACTCCCTGTGCCGCTCACTAAAGCTCAAGGAACATTTCGCCTCCAGTCCTAATACAAGTCGGTCTACAAGTGATGTCATTCCCCCACAGTTGGCCCGACTACAGCCGAGGTCAACTTTTGATCCCCAATCTAACAACCCTTCAATAAAAACATTCATGCGGCTTCTTGGCACACAAGTCGAAGAATCACTGACTAGGTCTCCAATCCAACATTCTAATATGTCGACAAAGGATCGCAAAATCTTAAAAGATTTGTCCAATAACAAGGAACTTATATTTCGTCCTGCTGATAAGGGTGGCGCCCTTGTCATTTTGGATTATAAAAATTATAAAGCAGAATTGGATCAGCAACTTTCTGACACAGCCACATACAGGAAATTACCTTATGATCCCACATTGGATTATCGTAAAGAACTGGTGTCGTTACTTAAACGGGCTGTCGACCACCAAATTATTGATCAGACTTTGATGACGGCGCTAGTTCCTGAGTATCCTGTCGTGCCGGTAATATACAGTATCCCTAAGATACGCAAATCTTTAATTAATCCTCCCGGGCGCCCAATCATTGCGGCCCGGCAATCGTTATCGCAGTTTACATCTGTGTTTATTGATGCTGTGTTACAACCATATATTGTCCGCCAGCCATATTATTTACTTGATACTACCTCATTGCTTTTGGCTTTAGGTGAGTTACCCACCTTGGAGGGTGAAGTGTGGTTGGTGACATTGGACGTGAAGAGCCTCTACACCATCATACCCCATGTTGCTGGTGTGGAGGCTGTTCGGACGTTCTTGGCACTTCAGCGTGATTATTCAGGACCAGACATTGAATTTTTAATATCATTATTAATGTTTGTGTTAACTAAAAATTATTTTATTCATGACGGCAAGTTTTGGTTACAACTTAATGGCTGCTCAATGGGTTCTAACGCCGCTCCGGCGTATGCCAACATATATATGTTCCACATTGAGCAGTTATTATTTTTTCAAGTTCCTTCGATTGCAAGTAGAATTCTCCTCTATCGGAGATTCATCGATGACCTCTTGGTCATATGGTCTGGTCCTATAGCGGACCTACAGCTTCATATCGATGCGCATAATGCTAGTGGTAGTCCCGTTCAATTAACTATGACTCACCATCACAAACATATAAGTTTTCTCGATGTATTACTCACTCTGGATAAGGGGCATATTGCGACCTCACTTTTTCAAAAGGAGACAGATAGGAACAACCTCCTTCATGGGTCAAGCTGTCACCCTGCTAGTCTCATTAAAGGCCTCCCGTATTCTCAGATGGTGCGCGTCAAGCGTATCATCTCAGATCCCATTGAGGCTGACAGACAGATTGAGGATTTAATCCAGAAATTTCTAGTACGTGGGTACAAGTCTCGAGATCTAATCATGGCAAAGAACAGGGTCCAATTATTATCCAGAGAGGAACTGCTTGCTCCCAAGAGTGACTCACAGCCACCTAGCATTATACCCTGGGTTACTACATTCACTAAAGAAAGTCCTGTAATTAACAAAATATCAAAAAAACTTTGGCCCATTGTAAGAACAGATCGAGAAATTAACATCTCTGACAGTAGATTGATGGCTTGCTATCAGAGGGGCCCCAACTTACGGGATGTCTTAGTGAAGACAGATATCACAGGCTTTACTCTACCTGACAAACCACCCCCCCGGGGTTGCATTAGGTGCACATGCACCGTATGCGCATACATGATACCGAGCAACACCTTCTATCACCCACATCGGGGGACTAAATATAACATCAGGCATACTTTATCCTGTCAAAGTAAATTCGTTGTGTACCAACTTATATGCCCGTGCGGCTTGTCATATATTGGCAAGACCGAGCGAAGCTTTAAAGAGAGAATTACTACCCACCGCTCCACCATCCGAGCAGCGCTTGCAGGTGGGAAGTGTGATCTTCCAGTACCGAAGCACTTTGTGAATCGTCAACACACACTTCCTTCCTTAAGATACCGCATGATCGACCACATTCCACTTAATCTGAGGGGTGGCAATCGTGGGTTACAACTTTTAAAATGTGAGACACGGTGGATACATCGTCTGGACACTTTGTCACCCCGTGGTCTCAATGAATTGTCTGGTATTAGTTGCCTTAATAGGAAATAGTGATACCATGTGATTTTAATGTTTTATACATGAAATATGGCCCATTTGATATATGTCTGCTATTTGCATACACGTCATTTATTGGCGTGATGGTAATGTGTATGCCATTCTCTGTTGATGCAAATTTGCCCCGATCGATGTGACGTAGCGTGCATATCTTACAGTGTTTGTATACATTGATTATTGTGCTATTGTTTTGCCCATTATTGAATCAGTATTCATTTATCTGTTTTGTCTTAGGTGCCTGTCTGTATGTTACGGATTGCATCTATTGTTGTATGTGTAACCTTGGTGATGGTAGCACTTTGATGACGTCACTCCGGATGCGCCTACCAGCGTAACGGCGGGAGACGTTCTGAGCACGGTGGTGTATAAAAGTATGGTAAGATGTTGCATTCATTAGCCTGAAGAAAATGTCCGATTAAAGGACGTTGAAACGTCGCTCAAACAAACCTTGTGTACCTTTGAAGTTATTTTGCTGCGAGGAGTGCCGCTCTCATCCCTGCGTGTGTCTATTCTCCGGTGCAGGCACCCAGCCTCATTATTCAGCATTTTGCCGTGGATTGTGCCGGTCTATTGGACTGATATATATATATATATATATATATATATATATATATATATATTGTAGGTATTTATAGTTGTGTGGAATTAGAGGTACAGTGCAACCCCCCTTCACAAGCTAAAAACTTGCCTTGCCAAAACATACTGTACAACATTAAACACACAATATTTAAGCTTTATACAAACCTTTTATATTTTTCCACTTTTATATTCTTTTGTCGTATGATATCAGACACATATTTGTCAATTTCATCTTCAGAAATATTTATTGCAGATTGCAGGACCTGTTAAAATGTACACATCAACTTCCTAAATTAGTGCAGCATGAATTATAATTCTACAGTAACTCAGACTGTAGGAGACATTGGTGTACCTTTATTACGATGTTTTAATTCAGTCTGTGTTTCTTTTAAATAATGTTTTATTAAGACATTTCAAATGGGTACAATACAATTACAATATCAAATAAGGAGTGATGGTAAATAAAAGTAGAGGCAGAGTAGTAAATGTAAACAGTCATATAATGGAGCGCCATGTTTGATGTGTAATGGATGGGGAGGTGGGGGGTGCTACAAAAAAAAAAAAAAACAGAAAGAGGAGAGGGGGTGGAAAGGACAAGATAAAATGAGAAGTCACAAACTAACAAGAGTACATGTCTTTATCAAGGGCGGAAACATGATAAAATATCTACAATTAGACAAGGATGGTTCCAATAGTAAGACTTCAACCAGGTATATACGGAGACCATATAAGTTCGATGTAAGGGATGGCTACCATCGGTGTGCTTTCCATCAATGGCAATATGGCAATCTATGGTTACCAATTATGAAATGGATTTCCATTGATTGTTTCACTAACCAATGGTTATCCCTGTTTGTTAACCAACTGACTCATGGGCCAATCAATACATGGGGGTGTGGCTTCACAAGTGTTGGGGCAGGGCCATGCTCCCTGTCAGATATAATTGGTTATGATATGCAAACAATGGAAAGAAACCATCTGGTTCTTCCCTATCAATGGCAAAAGCATTCAACACAGAACGTCAATGATATTGAAACTGTTGCCTGCTTCTGGCTTGTCCCTCAGCACCCAGGTGTAGACCTCCAGCATGCAGAGATGGCACCCCTTGCACCCAAAACACACCCCTTTTCCAATGCCAAATCTATTGTGGAATCCTAAATTTGTCATGTACGCACTAGAACGTTAACTACGCGCTCTCCTGCAGGTCGTTACTAATGTCCTCTATCATCGGTGTACTGTATGTGGACAGTCAAAGATCCGTGGGAAGGTGCAGCAGAATGCGGCCACTGTGTACCCAGCTTAATATTATACTAGTACAAAGTAATTATTCCAAAAACATGTCTGAGTTCAGAATGTAGCAATAATTGTTAAAATAACACACAAACTTTACGTGTCCCACTGAACATTATTTAAATATAAATGCATTATTATGGATGACAATGTTTTCCACAAACAAGTAAACTAAATGGATATGTCCCTCACCTTAGATTTTGAGTGTTCCAAAGAGTATTCTAGAGTAATGAGAAGAACAAATAATAATTGGATGCATTCCCACATAATATTAGTGCATTTGTAAAAGTATTTTCTGTAAAATGGATTGTGACAAATACAGTTAAATGTAAAAAGTAAGTGTAGCAATGGCTTCACTGGCAGGTATTCAATGCTTCCTGCTCGCTATCACCACTCACCCTGACGGTATTCAATGCAGCCCCCTCATACGCCAATTCCCTCGCTCCATTTTTTGAGTGAGGGGGAATTGGCGTATGCGGCTCCTGAACCAGCGAGACTCGCGGCTAAATACAGCGAGTTTCCTGCATTAGCCGCGGCTCTCGCTGTTTTGGGGAATTCTCGCCGTCCTATGACGGCGAGGATTTCCCCAGAACATTGAATAGAGCGAGCGGCCGGCGCGGGGGTTAAACAGCAAGGATCGCTGGTTTTCTGCAATCCTCGCTGTTTAACCCCCTCGCTGGCCGCTCGCCGCGGCATTGAATACACCCCACTATGTTAAACAATTTAACAGATTATACCTATTTTACATGTCCTGCGAGCTCCATCCTTGGATCCATCGCAAATCCGCTGCAACTCACACTTGCCGTCTATCTGTCTTAGAAACCACTTCAACCAAAATCTAAAGTAGTTGCTGTAGAGATACTGCCAGATGTAACTAAGCATCCTACAACAGGAGAAGAAAATGTAATTCCTTAGAAGAGCTTGCAGGCACACATTTATAGAGGCCTAAACATTAAGTGCAAAAGGCCTAGTATAGGATACGCTCCAAGTTGTCCAACATTAATTCAATTCATTGCAGCCAATGATGAATATACAGTGACCAATTGTCTTCAAAAGACTAGCAGCAGGCTAGACACACATGCGCACACACAAAGGCATGTATTCATTGCGGCCAGCGAGGGTTTTTTTATGGCGAGGATGGCTTGTTTTCAGTAAAAAAAAATAAGCCATCTTTGTCATTTAACCCCCTCGTCCTATTCTATGTTCCAGGGGATTCCTCACCATCAGAGGACAGTGAGGATTTCCGAAACACCGTGGTTTGTGGCTAATGCAGTGAGCCCGCTGCATATAGCCGCCAGCCCCACATGCTGTTTCCCCCTCACTTTTTAGAAATAGTGAGGTGGCAAAGGCGAGTGCAGGGGGTCAGTTGAATACTGAGGGTGGGCTAGGACAGCGAGCAATAGGCACTGCTCACTGTCATAGCTCACCTGATTTGCATTGAATATACCCCAAAGACACACATGCAGAACCACAGCCATGTAACATACGTGTTACCTGTAGAAGTGAGAGTGTGTGTTCTAAAACAAAGATATAATAATGAATGGAATAAACTCAAAAATAACACCACCATCCCCTAATAAAAGCATTATTGGAATAATCTATTCGGCTATTGATATTTTAATTGCTGCTGAAAGAACATGCCGTTTCCAGGTCGTAACCATAGCGGAGTGTCTGGAAAAACACTGACACGTTGGAGGCGAGCTGCAGACCGGCATGTCTGCCAAGGAAACATCCAAATATGTGCCCATAAGGACATGTGCTATGTATTCACGTAGCCAACCTCTCACCTTATCGCGGGGCACAAGTTCCAACACGCGCCGTGTAACTTTCACTACAGTAATAGCACCACTAATACAATAAATACAACTAGATCGTACACACACGAAAGCTGTCAGATACGTCACTGGCCGTAAAGCGACGGTTCAGCATTGACATAACTGTACATGGAACAACTTCAGGATCCATATTGCCTGAGTCGCGTCCAGTGCGCTCATGTGCATCCTGGTCTCCGACAAAATGGCCACTGCATTAACTTTCCGACAGCTCATTGGAGACAGCAGCCTTATGGAAAGAGGGTGCTCTGGATCTGCTTGACGTCTGTTATAAGCGTCTCACTGGCATGTATCTGCTCTGCATTATTATGTATCGACGTGGAGACCTATTGCGTCATTACTAGTGTCTGTCAGCAGCAGGTAAAAGTAGAGATTTGGTATGGCCATTGTTGCGATCGACATCGATGGGTTTCATCATTGGTAGCACACTATATGGAAGGCTATCGATAGTCATCACTTTTCATCAGAACCTGGGGGCGGGATTTCATGGATGTCAGGGTGGAGCTATGCTCTGTACCCCAGCACCTTTGGATTATTGCATCGATGGAAAAGAACCATCGGGTTCTCCCCCATCGATGACAAAACTATTCTACCTCGGCCATAAACCATCGATGGTCGTCGCTAGTAGAGACGGCAAGGTCCCTGAGGGGAATCGGTACATCTGTCAGACCAGACTTAGGTCTACAGTCATTAGGTCGACCCCGGAAGGTCGACTGTCCCCAAGGTCGACAGGGTTAAAGGTTGACATGGGTCAAGGTCGACATTGGCCATGGTCGACATGGGTTTAGGTCGACAGTCATTAGGTCGACATGAGTTTTTCACTGTTTTTTTGGTACTGCTTTCCTAGCACGGCGCCCGTCTCACTGATTGTATGCCTTACTGAAGGCATACAATCAATACAATTGAAACGATTTTTTAATCGTATGGATCTCATCTTATGCATCTCATGGATCTTATGCATATATAAGATGCATGAGATCCATGAGATAAAAATTTGTGAGCCCCCAATAACCATTGTTAACGCCACCAGCACTATCAACGCCAACCCGAAGCATGGCGAGCGCAGCGAGCCCGCAAGGGGCGGCTGTACGCATCCTCCGACGTTTTCATACCCCCACTATCCACGTCGGCGTGGAGTTGATTTTATATAGTGTGGCGAGCGCAGCGAGGGGACGCGGACTACTTCACATGTATTACGCGGCCCCTCGCGGGGCTCGCTACGCTCGCCACGCTTCGGGCTCGGTGGCTCGCTGCGCTCGCCACACTATATAAAATCATCTCCACGCTGACATGGATAGTGGGGGTATGAAAAGGTCGGAGGACGCGTACCGCCGCCCCTCGCGGGCTCGCTGCGCTCGCCACGCTTTGGGTTGGCGTCAATACTGGGGTGGCGTTAACAATGGGGGGGCCATTTCACCCATGAGGGGGTTAGCAATTAAAATTGGGGTTTGGGGGGCTTTTTACATTGGAATAAATGTAACATTGGGTCTCAGGGACCATTTCACATTGATTCCAATCTAAAAATCTTGCGTCGATTGCATCATCTCATGCATCTTAGGCCGCACAAACACATAAGATGCATAAGATGCTTGCAATGTAAAAATCTTGTCTATCTCGTCCATCGCGTCGATTGTATCATCTCATGCATCTTATGCCGCACAAACACATAAGATGCATGAGATGCTTGAGATATCAGCCCCACACATACAATCTAGATCGTGGGCGCCGTGCTAGGAAAGCAGTACCGTTTTTTTTACCCGAATGTCGACATGGACACATTTGGAGTTGAACCGCAGCCCTAGTGGATGGTAGGGCATGAAATACCGCCTGTCGGCACATGTCGGCTCAAAAAACAGTGAAAAACTCATGTCGACCTAATGACTGTCGACCTAAACCCGTGTCGACCTTGGCCCATGTCGACCTTGACCCATGTCGACCTTGGGGCCAGTCGACCTTCCGGGGTCGACCTAATGACTGTCCACCTAAGTGTGGTCTGACAGATGACTGTTTCCCCCCTGGGGGTATTTATTCAGTCATAGGGGGAAATTTACTCAAGGAAATTTGTAAAAAATAGGTGTATTTGTATCCAGAAATACACTTATTTTTTACATTTACTATCCCGAAAATACTGCAATTCGTATTCGTATCGATGTGCTATCAATACGAATATGAATTGCCGTATTTTCGGGATAGTAAATGTCAAAAATAAGTGTATTTCTGGATACAAATACACCTATTTTTTTACAAATTTCCTTTAGTAAATTTCCCCCATAGTGTCTTTGTGCCTGTATCTCCCAATATAATGTACCCGATTTATTTATATAAATAAGGTCCTATGGCAAAGGTCCCATCAAATTTGGTCTCACAGTCCTAACAGTCCCGGTTTTAAGGATAACCAAACTTGGGCACAGGTGTCTTAAATAGTATCTCCATCAGGTTAAAGTTCAGAACTTGGGACCCCTTGGGTTAGCATAACTGAACTGCTTCAGAACATCATTTAATTTGTTTAGAACATTAACATGTGTACCCTTGCAGGCTCTTTTTGCTTGCCACAGGTTACTAGTCTTAACAGATGTCAGGTAGATATTGTTTTGAAGCAGTTTAGTTATGATATCCTAGGGGGTCCCTTGTCCTGAACTTGAGCCCCTCCATCATTTTGATTATTCCATTTGTTCTAGCCTTGGATATCCACTCCCATGGATGGAATTTAAGCAAGAAACATCAAGTGGGCAAATTATGCTGCAATACATTGATTATATTTGCATCAAGGGTAAATACTCTCTGCATGTACATGTAGCAAACATCTTCGGAGCCCAGCGATCAGGTACAATCGTCCCGCCACAGTTCCCACCCCTGTGCACAGCTGCGAATACGTTGGCAGCCATGTGCACGGGGGGGGGGGGGGGGGGGGGGGGAGAACCATTTTTCAATCATTCACCATCAAATAGTTTTCCCCCTGACTCTGCGATGGCCGTGGGGAGAAGGTTGTCAGCAACCCTCCCTCCCAATGGCCGGGTAACACCTGCATTTTTTTGGGCACAGACAGCTCGCACATGTGCAATGCGGACCGTACGCATGCGCAGTCATCTGATAATTGCCAGGGCTGCGAATTCACAGCCCTGTACGTAATATAATACAGAAACTGTAGTACCTAAGTCATTTTATGAAAAATAGACTTCATAATATGTCCCATACTAAAAAGGGAGCTGTGTTTTGGTAAATAAGACTTATTTGCTTTATCACAGTGTAGTGTCACTATTTATGTTCTGACAACCACAATGTAGTATAATGGCCTTATTTCATATATCACAACCATCCCAGTTTTAGGGCATTGTCCCACCCACATGCATATTGCATCTATTCACAGGAGAGGAGGACTGAGGGCATAACCAACACCTCCCGGAATGCTGGGCATGCCTTAGCACTTTATGCACATGGAATTAAAGAGAATTAGTTATGTTCTTATCTACATAAAATAATGTCCCTCTCTGGCCCCCGTGGCCCCGCGGCATTGGGATTGAAAGCAGGAATAGACTAAGCAGGCAAGTCTATTTCTGCTTGGAACGGAGGGCCTTGCAGCATGGACTCCGCTACCCCCCCCCCCCCCCCCCCCATACGCCATCCCTCCCTCCCTCCCTCACTGTTGGGTCCTGGCAGCCGCTGACACCATGTGCACACGCCTTAATTTTTTTTATTATTATTAGATTGGATCTAATTTTTTTTCTATTTTCTATTTTGCTACTGATTAGTCGGTTAAAACAATCTATGCAGCCTACTTTTAAATAAGTAGCAATAAAAGGTGGACTTTTTTTTTTTTGCAATTACAGATGTAATGACATACATAATGTATGAGTCCTGTATGACTGCAGTGCCGCACATCTTTTCTGTTAAGATGTATGGTATTCGCAAAATTATGGGTATAGGACATACTGCCAGCTTCTGCTGATTTAAAATGATAGGTGGCATGCCTATATTCTGTGTATGAGTGTGGCTATATCTGCAGCCAAAATGCTGGGTGTGGGGTATGGGGCTCTGACAGTCAGGAACCAAACAGTCATTAGCCCGACGTTGGGATCCCGACTGCCCGTACTCAGACAGCATGGCGGGCTCGCCACGCTGCGGGAACGGTGGCTCGCTGCGCTCGCCACCTATTCTATTCTCCCTCTGTGTGGGTCGTGGACCATCACGAGGGAAAATTGCAGGTGGCCGTCGGGCACCCGGCTGTTGGCGTTTTGACAGTCATGATTCCGACGTCGGGTAAATGACTGTCGGGAACGCGTCCGGCATCCCAAAATGCTACATTACAAACACTGTAACTTAGCATTTTGTATGCAGATAAAACCATGGTTGCACAAAGAAAATAACTAAATAGAAAATAATTCTTACTTAGGTGACAAAATTTGATTTAAAACCCACTATTTTTATTTTGGTAACCATTCTAATGATCCCGACGCCGGAATCCCGACAGCCGAAATGCCGACAAGGGGGGGACGTGGATCGCCCCCCCTTGCGGGCTCGCTGCGCTCGCCACGCAGCGGGCCCGGTGCCTCGCTACGCTCGGCACGCTATTTTATTCTCCCTCCAGGGGTGTCGTGGACACCCCAGGAGGGAGAAAGTGTCGGCATTTCGGCGGTCGGGATTCCGGCGTCGGGATTCTGAACGCCGGGATCCCGACCGCCGGGATCTTAACTGCATCCCGTTTTTTTGACCCGCAGTTTCTTAGTATGTTTTTACATTTGAGAATCATTTGTTTCTTTTTTGGCTTGAAGTCACCCAAATCCTTAAATGGTTCTATTAAATGATTAATGGAATCTAGTTCCTCATTTAGGGCCTTATTTTGGTTCATTCTTTCTGACAAAATCCTTCTTAGATGGACAAAACCATGTGCACTGCAGGGGGGGGGGGCAGATGTAACATGTGCAGAGAGAATTAGATTTGGGTAAGTAATTTTGTTTCTGTGCAGGGAAAATACTGGCTGCTTTATTTTTACACTGCAATATAGATCTCACTTTGAAGTAAAACCCCACCCAAATCTAATTCTCTCTGCACAAGTAACACCTGCCCCAGCTGCAGTGCACATGGTTTTGCCCATCTAAGAAGGATTTTGTCAGAAAGAATGAACCAAAATAAGGCCCTTAAATCCTTTTCCATTATAGCAGTGGTTTTCAAACTCGGTCCTCGGGAGCCCACACAATTCATGTTTTCCTGGTCACACGGCTGGTGCACAGGTGCACTCATTACTGACACATTTTAAAAGATTAGTAAGTAAGTATGTTGTATTTATATAGCGCACTTTCTCCAGGACTCAAGGCGCTTTACAGAAAAGATCCTCAGGTGGAGCTAATTCTTTCACTTGATTTTGTGAGACCTGCAAAACATGCACTGTGTGGGACCAACTTTGAGAACCTGTGCATTATAGGATCATTATTCCAGTTGTAAAGAACTTCTAGTGTTTGGTACCTTTATCAATTTAAGACCTTATAGTCACACTGGGAAGGACACCAGCACCATCTAGTGAAATGTGGAACAAATTGCACTATGTACAATTAAAAAAACAAACTTATCTCTGTCATTGAGAAAAACATAATTTACTAGAGAGTTCGCAGACCAGCAATCATTCATGGCTTAACTATATACTCAGGAAAAGCACAACAGTCCTTACAGTGGACACAGAAAGGCACATTTACTAAAGCTTCTAAAAGTAAAAAGTGGGGATATTGTTCACAGCAAGCAATCCGCAGTCATTTATTGCACTATATATAAGCTGTATAGTGTGAAAACTTTTACTTTGTAATACAGAGGACAGAATTTAAAAAAAAAAATGGAAAAATCATGTCTGCATTTTTTTAAGCCGAGAGACGTTGGATCTATATTAATGGAAATAGTGGCAACATTTCTTAGCATGTTTATTCTAAACATTGCTTGAGCCAAGGATATTTTGACAACAAATGTACTTCAGGTAATAAACTATTTGGGGGTTTGATATTATGGGGTGTATTCAACGCAGGGAGTGAGCCCCTGATGGCGAGCTATATGGCGAGCAGTCCCGATAGCTCGCCATCAGAGTATTCAACGGCCTCCCCTTCACTCGCCGTTTCCACCTCGCCTGATCCCTGAGGCGAGGTGAAAACAGCAAAAGTGACCATCAAAGCGGCAGGCTCGACAGAAAATGCAGCGGGCTCGGTGCATTTGTGGTGAGACTCGCCATTTAAGGGAGAATATTTGCAAAACTTTGAATACAGCCAGGGGGGTTGGATGGCAAGGAGGGCTTTTCCTCACAAAAAAAAAGCCATCCTTGCTGTACAAACCCCCCTCACTGCGTGCATTGAATACACCTCTGTAACTTTTACAATGATTTTCTGGTTATAACATTTGTAAAAAAAAAATTGTCTTTCAAAAAAAAAATCAGTCAATTCAGTTCCTTCACTTTGGTGTTTATTTTAACCAGATTCAGACAGAATAGCCACCTCTACTTTTAAATAATCCCAATGCCAATCATCAATGTGATGATCTGAAGAGTGGTGTTTATTACACAATAGAGGAAACAGGATTCAGTTGTATTACTGGCAGTTGGGATGCCGTCTGACAGATTGGAGAATAAAATACAAATGCATCACTAACCACAATTCCTCATTCTGCATTCGCAATTCCTGGAACATCGAAGAGTCTTTGCCATCTGTGCAAATTTATTTATTATTTTATTTATTTATTAACAGTTTCTTATATAGTGCAGCATATTCTGTTGCGCTTTACAAAGGAGACAGTGATACAACAAAACAGGGTATTTACAGACAGTCAAAATGTAGGAGGGCCCTGCTCGCAAGCTTACAATCTATAGGGAAAATGTGAATAAATCTGAGACTGCCACTAATCTGCAACTGAGACAGGCTGGATGTGGCCAGCACTGATGTCACAGACCCACCTTAAAAACACAAGAAAAGGGCAGGTTTCCACAACCAAATGTGAGTCAATATGCATTGAGATCAAAAAACATTGAGATCTGTCTACTTTTCAGTTGCCATAATCCCCTAATGCACGTGCAAAGAAAATGGTACACATGTCGTTCGAAATTCACTCAAATTACAAATTCTCTATTTAGCGATCCATCCTGAATAACCCCATTAGACCGGAACTTCACTGAGAGTCCATATATTATCTGAATGCCCTTCCGGTAAGTATGTAATGTCTCCAAGTATAACAATTTCATATGAGCAGCAATCCTAGGATTTTCAATTAATTATTCTTCAGATGGCATTTAGTGGATGGGATGCTGGTGGTCAGAATACTGACACTAACATGCCGATATAGGGAATTGCAGCAGGGGTTCTGTATGTACAGTATACTTGCCTTCACTCAGAGGAGGAACCCAGATATCTTGTAATCATACACTGTGAGACGTCTCACAGTATATGGCCATGATATCAGAGGCATGTGAGGTTGTTCGATAAAGTGTTTGTTGCTGTGACAGGCATTTTATCTAACCATGTATGTTGACCTTTAGAGTTTGGTTTGTTCGTCATTACTCGTCTACAACCAGTTTTTGATGTCCCAAATATCAGGAGTTAGACAAATATAGTACACGGTGTAAAGTTGGCAGAACCATAGTATGCAGGGACAAGGACAGGTGCATGTAGTTTAAAATCACAAGAAAATCTACTAAGTTGGGGTCACAAGCCACAACCATGGTTGCTAAGCAGTTTGGCATCAGTCAAAGATCCAACTCCAAATACACCTAGGATACAGCATAAGAAACTGTTGGTACAGTAAGTATGTCTGACTTTTTTGAGATTCAAAACGGAGCCACTGGGGCTGATGTAGAGTAAAATGTGAGTCCATTAACAGAACGTATCTTGCATGAATTCACACTGCACATTCTCACTCAGTGGGCCTTAAGCAACCCATACACGCTGCGATGCGGGCTGTGTGTTCTGTGCTTTGAGGTGCGCGCTCCCGCGGCACCTCATCGCACAGTACAAAAAGTATATGCTTGCACATACTTTTTGTACTTTGTTTTCATCGCATTGCATGCACAACGCATGCACAGGCAATGCAATGCAATGTGATCCGTGCTTGTTAAACACGGAACGCACGCCCGTATCGGGGCGTGTATGGGCAGCATCATTCAGATCTGAGCTCAGTACAAATTTGTTTGGAAAATGGGCAAAACCATGTGCACTGCAGGTGGGGCAGATGTAACATGTGCAAAGAGAGTTACATTTGTGTGAGTTATTTTGTTTCTGTGCAGGGTAAATACTGGCTGCATTATTTTTACACTGCAATTTAGGTTTCAGCACACCCCACCCAAATTGAACTCTCTCTGCACATGTTTCATCTGCCCCACCTGCAGTGCACATGGTTTTGCCCATTTTCCAAACAAATTTGTACTGAGCTCAGATTTGTAAGGCCCAGTGGGTGCACACAAGTACAGACAATTCAGTATTACAGGCTTCAATTGCATCTGCATTTATAACTGAAATGGTGGAACTGTGTTGTTATGGGGCAAAACTGTCCTGTGCACACCTGGACATACGTAGAAATATGCCAGTGTGTGCCTAGTGCATGTTGGTGAGTAGCAAACCATACCTATGATAGCTGTAGAGGCATATGGATAGACAGGTGTACACTAATTCCAATTTACCTCCAACTCTGCATTAGGCCCACTGCACTGTACAGCAATTATCCCTTCTTTCCCCATGTGCTCTGGTGGACAGCCTCATCTTTTTTGCATGTAGACCAGGCATGTCCAAACTATGACCCTCCAACTGTTGTGAAACTACAAGTCCCATCATGCCTTGCCCCAGTTTTGCTATTAGGGAATGCTAAAACTATGGCAAGGCATGCTGGGATGTGTAGTTTCACAACAGCTGGAGGGCCACAGTTTGGACATACCTGATGTAGACACAATAATGTTTTTTGAACTGTTAACATCATTATTAAAGGCTTCACATACCGTTACTCAACCTGTAAATATTGTGGAGGGGTTCTGTATAGATCATTCAATCCTAAATGCCTATTATACATTATGGAATTTTTACCCAATGGTACACCAAGGCATTTATGCCAACATAGAGGAAAACAGGGGCACACGTTTGAAGCCAAAACATGACGGCTTTGCTGAACTTGCCGTCAGTTGGGATTTGTCTTTTTCAATGGTCCAAAGAGATGGAAATCACTCTGTGGCAGGTTGTCAGTTGTGATGGACGTGCCTGACTGGCCAGATCGTTGCCCAGCTTGTTTGTCCTGAAGTTTTCAGATGCAGTTTGCCAAACCTGTTTCCTTGGCATGACGTTATATCAATGTACACCTAGATAAGCTGGTGATGAATTTCAGCTGCTGATGTGTCCTTTAGACACAGAAATGTGTGATTAATGTTTGATCATGTTACTGCCAGCTCCACCATCTTAACAGTATCACTGATATCAGGCCCAGTTTAATGGCTGTGAGGGGAAGCAGTGGTATTATTACCTTAATTTTTTAAACATTCTCTTATATTCATTTACCAGACAACTTTAACTAAGCCACAATGAAGGTCCACCTCAAATGTTGTAAAGTAATAAATGCAGGGTTGCCTACCCTCCCGGAAATGGCTGGGAGGCTCCTGAAAATCGAACTCACCTCCCAGCCCCCCAGAAAGGTGGGCAACCCTCTCGGATTCTGAGGGACCCCCGCTCCGCCCCCGATTGTGTCATTTAAATACTGCAACTCATGGGAGGGGGCAAGGCTAACATGTCATAATGTCATAATCATGTAATTTAGCCCTGCCCCCTCCATGAAGATCTGCAAATTGGGTTATTTGCCATCCTGGGGTCGGAGCTTGATGATCTCACGCTCCAGCCCCGCCCCCTAAGTGCTGCAAAAAGTCTACTCTCCAGTCTTCTCCCGGAGAGGACACTAGAAAAGTTGGCACCCCTGAATAATTGTCTTCTTCTACCATATTATGTTAGTGTTCACACGGAGTTGATCCCTATGCCTGCAAAAGATTCTGATGTAAGAGGTCTGATGTAAGATTTTTTAAATAGTGTATAAACAGGAAACCACACTTGTTATGACTACAGTAATCAGGTTATCTTACTGATGAGTTAACAGAGGCAAAGCATTTCCTGTGATGTACAAGTATACTATGTAATAAAAGGCTACAGGTCGACCTAATACCCTGTATAGATGGTGCATAGATGGAAGAAGGTGCAGCACTTGGAGTCTTACATACATACAGTACATCCTAGGATGATGGCTTGACACAAATATTTTATTTAATTAAATAGCATGTTGTAGGCCTGTGACAGACAATGCCAATGCTAGTGCAACTATTCAATGTTTTTTTTTTACTGTGCATGCATCACTAAAAAGTGACACAGCACATGCATCTTGCAGTGTGCACACACAGGGATACATTTACTAAAGCTACTCTACATGAAAACGGGTTGTTTCCTATAGCAGCCAATCAGATTCTGTCTATTCAGCCTAATGTAAACCATACTTGCCTACTTTTGAAAACTAGTTACAGGGAGATTATAGTTGGTAGTAGAATTTTGCACAGTGCCCCATTGATGGGACATGTCATTCTCCACCCAAAGGGCGTGTCTAGTTCCATACCTGGAGAGATTGTGAACGTGGCACCTAGAAGCATCGGTGTGTATTGCTACATCTGAGAGGAATCTTTTAAAATGACTTAGATCCAAATGTAGATGAGCCCCAAAGCAGTTAGTAAGAGCTACTATACTTGGTAAAGTGCTGGGAAATGGTGCTGATGATTTAATGAAACTGTATCTGTCGTTCATTCCTTTTTCCCCCCCAAAAATGTAACATTGTAATGTGGGATAGGTGAAATGAGGGAGATTGATAGACTAATGAGGGAGAGAGGGAGATTGCTGTTATTTCAGGGAGTCTCCTGTAGAATGCAGAGGGTAGGCAGCTATTATGTAAACAGATCATACTCGTTGATGTCGCATACTGGCAATGGTCTTCTGGCCGCAAGGTGACAGCACCAGTATTCTCACTGCCTGCATCTCGTCTGCCAGGATCATCATCGAATCCCAGGTCCCTGCATTGTATTGGAATGGTTCCTGCATTGTTTATTCGTTGCTACAATGCAGTGGCAAACGCAGGATTTTCAGAAGGGGGTTTCCAGAGGGGCGGAGCAAAGCACGGAGATGGACACTTAGGTGACCCAGTATATGCCGGGTCAGTTAAAGTATTATAGATAGACCAAATGTATATTAATAATAATAATAATAATATATATATATATATATATATATATATATATATATATATATATATATATATATATATATATATATATATATATACATACAACCCAATAGTGTTATTTAGGCGCCCTTCAGTGATTAGACAATATAATATGTTATGTCTTTCCAATCAATGTAAAAAAATTATTATTATCCAAGACTTCTCATTAAGTATAAAACATTTATTTATAAAACACATAAAATGCAAGTGCTCTTGGAAAAGGAGTATTCTCTTTGAATCAGGATCATACCAAGTACCCGACGCGTTTCGTCTCTTTATGAGACTTCATCAGGGGATTGATACTTATAGTATGAATCTATAAAAATAGAGCATGATTGTAAATACATAAAATAGGAAAGACATTAGTAATACTTTACAATCTTTTTTTGATTAAACAACAATGGAAAAGACAGAGATGGCGAACAGAAGGGAATCAGAACAAGAGGATGAGCGAAGAAGAAATGACTAGGAGTCTGTTGGCATTGACAATTATTAAATCATTGAGATTTTCAATAAGAACTTTGTCAGGAATGCAAATTATGAATAAATAAATACTTTGGCATACCTTAATTGAATTAAAGTTGTTTTTAGCTTGTAGAGTAGTAGGGATAATTTTTATTCACACTGTATTTTCAAAGTGTACTGAAAGTAGTTACTGCAAATAAAGTGCATTAATTACTATATCGCATATATATTGTTAATTTACAAGCTATTCTGTGATCAATTAATTATTTAGGGGATAAGAGTACCTGTTTTTTGATCCTTAATTAAAGAACTTTTTCTTATTTTCTTTCTTTTTAAAATAGAACTGGACCTAGAGATTATATATGTATACAGGTATATAAGTAAAGGTGGACAGTTTAGCTTTTTAAATGTGACCGTAAAGATTATACCATTAGTTATACATACCAATTATGAAAAAAGTGGTCCCATACACTACTGGATATTCATGGGGACATGATGCTCAAAGGCCAGTGAATGAAAATTAGGTAGACAAGGATGGCCAATAAAGGCAGAATCTTCAATTTAAACCTAAAGGTAGATACTTTAATCAATTTCCCACTTAATTGTCAGTCAATTAACCAAGATGTAAATTAGTCGATCAATTAAGATGTACGATGTTATGGTGGGTACATACCTTCAATGTGTGATCCCTTAGTTTACTCCCAGGTTTCAATTGGGGAAGTAAATAAGCTGGTATATGGTTTTAATTTTCGGCCTATAGTTAAACATGTATATTAATTATCAATTAGTGTCAATTGGAAAAAATAAATCAATTGGTATAATTATTTTTTATAAAAAAATAAATATATGGCAATGAGTACATACCTCCAAAAAGGTGATAAATAATCACTTCCTAATTTTGGGGTGGAGAAAGAATTCCCCTAATCAAAAAATAATAATAATAGTAAATTATATAATTAAGGCAAGTAAATTAAATTCCTATTAATGGGAGAGTGGATCCCAAAGTCCTCTTACCTTAGTGTAGCCTGAACCTGTGTACTCTCCAACATCCAAAGAGCAAGTGATGTATGTGAGCTCAAGTGTGGGTATATATAGGGAAATGTTCATGACATCACTTCCTGTGGTGTGTTTCTAATTTAGTTTATATAGATTTTATAATGTGTGAAAAGAATAACAGTGTGTAAAATTTTTTTTTTTTTTTTTTTTATTATTAATTAATACCTTTTTTATTTTTAAGGTTTTTTATTATTTTTTATTTGATATATTAATTTTATTTATTTATTTTATTTATTTATTTATTTTATTTATTTATTTTAAAAAAATTTTTTTTTTATATTATAATGTGAAGGAGGATTCTAGTAATCCATCAATTAGTGATGTAGTTAATTCTAGTGGATAAGAGCCTTTTAAGTGAACATTGGTGCAAAAAAACTTTTTAAATAGTTAAAATAAGAGCTAATTGCTTGGTTTGCATTCCACCTGTCCGCTGGTGGAACACACGGCCATTTTCCCGGAAGTTCCTATAGTTTTATATATATGGAAGTTCTAATTTATAAAGGTCCCTGTAAACGAAGTGTGAATTCAATAAATCGTAATGTGGTCAATATCCACAATAGACAATTACTTTTCAGGTCCAATGTGGCGGCTTAAGACTCCCAATGAGGGATTTTCTTAAGTGGTTATACGGCCTGCATTCTGCCTGTCAGTCGGTGGAACGCACGGCCATTTTTAGGGATGGTCTTAAATCAAAAAGCAGGCTTGCATTCCACCCGGCTGCTGGTGGAACGCACGGCCATCTTAGAGGCCGGATACGATGATCCCCGATAATCAAGTATAATACGGGATCCCCTCCCTCATAGGGAGAGAGTGGTGGGTAGTGTGCGGTCCTCCTGAATACCGGTTGGACCGCACGGCCATCTTTGCTGTAGATGGCTGATATATTACTAAAATCCCATGGACCGCACCGCCATATTGGGGGGTTAATACAATTAATTTTAATTAAATAAATAAAATTAATATATCAAATAAAAAATAATAAAAAACCTTAAAAATAAAAAAGGTATTAATTAATAATAAAAAAAAAAAAAAAACACACATTTTACACACTGTTATTCTTTTCACACATTATAAAATCTATATAAACTAAATTAGAAACACACCACAGGAAGTGATGTCATGAACATTTCCCTATATATACCCACACTTGAGCTCACATACATCACTTGCTCTTTGGATGTTGGAGAGTACACAGGTTCAGGCTACACTAAGGTAAGAGGACTTTGGGATCCACTCTCCCATTAATAGGAATTTAATTTACTTG